>NW_027361752.1:10802500-12002500 GCF_039654945.1 Dendrobates tinctorius | reverse complement strand
CCACCACGCCAAGGACTGCATAACAGGTACCCACCTGGTCCGTACGTGTCCTGTGCAGTGCAGACAAATGGGGCTTGTAGCGTTCGGAGGGAGAGACAGGACAGCACGTGACTGCAGGGGGGAGGGACTGGGGCGAAGCCAACAGCAGGATGCCCAGAGGAACTAGCGGGATGCGTCGGGGTCCGACCGAATAGCAGGATGGTAAGGCAAGTTGGGGCCACCGGGTAAGAGCACTAGAATCAGGAGATTAGTCAGGGCCAAGCCAAAGGAGTCAGGAAACCGAGAGGGGCAATAACGGTACCAAGGGGACAGACACAACGGATAGTCAATAACCACGCAGAAGTCAAAGAACCAGGCAAGCAAGCAGACAGTACCAAATCAGAAGGCAAATGCACAATGGGGAAACAGACCAGGTCATAACCAAGATATCACACACAAGAACAGGCACAAGGTACAGGTGCACATGGGTCAACTAACTCAACTGAGGGCAGGAGTATAACTGACAAGGATTAAAGCTACCCGAGGCAATAAAAAGCCCTCCCAGATCCATAGAGAGGCCACAATGATTAACCTCTGGCGCATCCATCCCAACCCTATCATAGGATCATGACACACCACATTACCTCTTTTATTGGACAGTTTAATGGTAACCTGGTGACAATTTCCAAGACCACAGAGAAATTGCATTTCTGATTTTGTAAGATTCCTTTGATGAATTACTAAAAAGAAATGCATTAGAAAAAATTCTGGCTTAACTTCCTCCACTCTGGATACTTTTTGAGCATCAAACTGAGGCTCTTGATCCACCTGAGTAGGAGGTATTACGTCTACATCAAAAAGGAATTGGGTGAGAATGTTCCTTTTTCTATGGAGATGATGTGTTAAATATCGTCTTGCTATGTGTTTGATCTGTTAGGTGCCACTGGCATTAACATCCCTGAGAGTTTGTTTGCTCAGGTTTTATGTTGTTAGTAGAGGTACACCCATACTTCCTATGCTGGTTTGTCTGTACACACGTAGACCATTTATTTATTTAATTAATTCATTCATTCATTAATTAAAAGTTTTACCCACCCCACTATTGGCTAAATTATTTTCTATCAGGTTGGCTATTCTTATCAATTTACACAGGTTTTAAAAAATTTGGAACACCTGCTTACTACGTATTAACCAACACTTCCCCAACCCTAATTAGGAATGCCTAAAACTTCTTTTTTTGCCATTTCCCGATCATTGTGGAAACAAGGACAAGAGGGATTGTAACTTGAGGCTCATGGATCTTAATTTTAAATCTTTAAAACACCCTTTACCCCAAATCTTTCTTAGATTTTAGAGAAGACTTCACCCCCTCTCTGCCTTTGCACTTCCAATATCTATGCCCCTCTCATAAACCTTGGACTTGTTAGTTTACCATCTTTCATATTTGTGATGTATTTTAAGATCGTGAGGGTGTGCAAGGAAGGTACATCATTGCCATCATATCATTGAAGCAGCTAATGTAGGTTCTGGCAGACACTTGGAAAGAGAATACCAAGCTCAGGTTGCTTGAATATGATCCAAAAGTCTGTTGGGCTCTCCTCCATAACCAAAATAAACAAGGAGATGAAGAATCAATCCAACAACCACAGGAGGAAGATCTGAGCAAACAAGAACCAAGTCCTCCTGTCTATGAGAGTTTATGGAATGTAGTAGCTTTACCCTGCAGCAATAGGGCCTCCTTTGCACAGTTCTGGTCTCCGGTGTATAAGAAAGACATAGCTGAACTGGAGCGGGTGCAGAGAAGAGCGACCAAGGTTATTAGGGAACTAGGGGGTCTGCAATACCAAGACAGGTTATTACACTTGGGGTTATTTAGTTTGGAGAATCGAAGGCTTAGATCTTATTACAATGTATAAATATATGCGGGGACAATAAAAAGACCTTTCTAATGATCTTTTTACTCTTAGACCTTTGACGGGGACAATGGGGCATCCTCTACGTCTGGAGGAAAGAATGTTATGAATGAGTCACCGTAGGAGGCAAAAACAGAAATGCTAGCTAAGTCCAGAAAACCAGAGAAGTTGGCAGCTATCGGATTGCAGACCCCTGAACCTATCAACAACAACTAGCAGTAGCCATGGGGGGTTTCTACCATGCCCTAGACCCCTCAATCACAGCCGGAGAACTGCCTAGCCTAAAGACAGAAAGGGAAATCTAAACTGCCCCAGAGCAGACCCCAAAGCAATAGGCAGCGTCCAACATATAATGACGGTGAAGCAAGAATAAAAAACACTATCACAGATAGAAAGATAGACTGAGCAAATGATGGGGCCCAAGCTAACTAGATAGGACAGGATAGGAAAGCTGCTGTCTGCAATCCACGAAAAACCCTATCAAAATAAGAGCCAACTGACTGACAGGGAAAAAAGGCCCTGAAGACGCTAGGCTTCAAAAAGACTATGTCAGTACTCAGGTATTTTCTGAAGACAGAGCAAACCAACAAAAAGGAATTCAGCTCTCCCCAGCAGGGAATGGCAGAATCCAGAAAAGCAAGGCAAACTAAAACCAAAACACAAATGCAAAAAGGCAAAGCAGAAAACTTAGCTTTTGAGGAGCAGGAATCAGACTGGTCTCCTAGAATTCCACAGAGAAATCACCAGCGAGGCAGAAGGGCGTCGGCTGCCTTATATCCAGTCAGAGATCCCCGTCGCCCAGTCATCCTCTCCCAGCTCAGGTGCTTGGTAATCAGCCTCACTACCTTCCTTCACCAGAAGAGGGAGTTCACCAGACCTCAATGGTGAAGGGGAAAATGAACTCACAACAAAAGAAGGTTTAAGCATACTCAGACGCGGATTCTTTACTGTAAGAGCAGTGAGACTATGGAACTCTCTGCCATATGATGTTGTAATGAGTGATTCCCTACTAAAATTTAAGAAGGGACTGGATGCCTTTCTTGAAAAGTATAATATTACAGGGTATATACATTAGTTTCCTTAATATTGCGTTGATCCAGGGAGCTAGTCTGATTGCCGCATGTGGAGTCGGGAAGGAATTTTTTTCCCCAATGTGAAGCTTACTGTTTGCCACATGGGTTTTTTTTTGCCTTCCTCTGGATCAACATGTTAGGGCAAGTTAGGATAGGATATGGGTTGAACTAGATGGACTTAAAGTCTCCCTTCAACCATAATAACTATGTTACTATGTTATATCTATAAATACTCCTGGATTGGAGAATGTTATGAATGGGTCATCGAGGAGGGTGGCAGGTTCAGGCTAAGCCACCAGAAGACCAGAGAGGTTGGTAACTAAGCGGATTGCAGACCCCTGAACCTATCAACACAACTAGCAGTAGCCATGGAGCGTTCCTACGATGCCCTAGATGCTTCGTCACAGCTGGAGAACTAACTAAGCCTAAAGACAGAAAGGTGAAATATAAACTGCCCCGGAGCAGATCCCCAAAGGAATAGACAGCTCCCAAACATATATTGTCAGTGAGACAAGATGAGAAACAAACACAGGCAGAGAACAGACTGAGCAAACAGTGGGGCCCAAGCTGTCTAGACAGGACAGGACAGAGAAGATACTGTCTGCAATCACACACAAAACCCTAAAAAAGTCCAACACTTCTGATATACAAAAAACCTGAGGTCACACGACCTCCAAAAAGATACTAACATAACAGGGGACTGAACAAGCTGCAACATATGAAGCAGGGTCCAGTGCTGCCCCCAGCAGGGAGCACGCTGACCCCTAGCGGCAAAACAGAAAGCAAAAAAAGACACAACCAGATTAGATGCAAAGGATTAGCTAAAGAATCACTTAGCTGAAGCATGCAGGTCAGGCAAGGGACAAAAGAACTCCAAATGCACACGGAGGAAATCACCAGCAACCTCCAAGAGCAGCCAGCTCAATTATATGCTCCCATCCAGTAATCCCAGGTTCCCAATTATTGTCACCAGGCGGAGAACTTCCATCCACCTGGCCAGCTCCACTACTCTCAGTAACCACCAGAGGGAGCAGAGGGAGCTTAGGCTCAGAACTTCGAGCAAGGGAATTCACAACAAAAGACATTGTGAAGATTATTATTACATGATACACAGATAAGTTACCTCTGTGCACTTAGCCCTTGTCAATTCATTGACATTGATATCCAAGGGTTCTTGGAACCATGGAAGCCCTTACAGCTAGAAAGCTGTAGTCCTTCATGGTCTCCACTTCTTCTGCTTTTACCTGTCTTTGAATAAAATGTAGATGCCCGGAAAGGTGGTGAGTGTTGCCATTATTCTCTATGGACATATATGAATAACAAATCCCTTTGCATTTTCATGAGTTTATGAAATGAACTGAGTATACACTGCCAAGGATACTAGCTGAACTGTGAATCAGAATCAGAACCATAGTCCATTCAAAACATTTCACCCCTGTGCCCTCAGAGTTAGAGTTGAGCGAATCTCTGCACATGGTTCAGAGGCTGTGCGAACAGAGGCAGGCTGTATTTCATTTGTGGGAGGATACATGGTCAGGCGGTTTGCGGGCAGACATGGAGTTGTCTGGTGTGCAGTGGTCGAAGCTGAAAGACCTCTGTAAAGTCCTTCAGTGTTTTGAGGAATGCACATGGCTGGTAAGCGCAGACAACGCCATCATAAGCATGAGCATCCCACTTATGCGTCTGCTCATGCAAACTTTGACGCACATTAAGGAGCAGGCGTCTGCATCCGAGGAGGAAGAGGAGGAGGGAAGCCTTGATGACAGTCAGCCATTGTCTGCTCAGGGAAGTCTTGTGGACGAGGAAGGTCATTCCCCTTTGAATATTGGGCCAGTAAACTTGACTCCTGGTCTGAATTGGCACAATATGCCTTACAGGAGCTCACTTGCCCTGCTGCTAGTGTGTTATCTGAAAGAGTCTTCAGTGCTGTTGGATCAATCCTGACAGAAAAAAGGACCCGTCTGTCGACCCAAAATGTTATGATCTAACCTTCATTAAAATGAACCATGCATGGGTTTCAAAGGATTTTGCCCACTCTCCCCTGCTGACACGTAGGTTGCCAGAAAAATGGCTTGCTTTTGTCCTCCTCTTCCGCGGACTTCTCCAATTACTCCATTTGCAGCTGCTGAATGTCCAACATCAACATATGCCATTTTTTCCACCTCCCTAACTGGGCTGCCTCTCCCACCAAGGTCGGGGTCACCACCTGGCGCACGCACCCATGCGAGTGCCATTGCCCTGGACAGGTGGGTGGGCCCACTCTTGGGCAACGGCACTGGCACAGGGTCCCTCATAGTACAATCAAGTGTCTCTGATGGTGGGGGTGCACACCCGCCGTCAGACACACCGGCGTACTATGAGGGGCCCTGTGCCAGTACCGCCGGCCACGAGTGGGCCCCCCTGCTTGCTCAGGGCACCATCACTTGCAATACTTACCTCTCCCTGCTCCACCAATGTGTAGTCTGGCCTGTTAAATACTTCACTGGGACTGCCAATACAAATTTGGTGAAATGATTGATGATGGTTAAGACGTAGCTATGCCCTGTCCTGCTGGGCTCTATCTTCAGATGATCAATTGCTTCCATTTGTTATGGACATCGACTCACAATGAGATGCAGTGTTGGATTATCATCAGCTTTCACGGTTTTCTGACTCACAGACGTGTGACATTCCTGCACACATTTTTAAATGTGTCCTCTCATGCCAATCCAATAGAATCGCCTACGGCCTGTGGCTTGTGTCTTTTGCACTCCAAAGTTACCTGACAGATCATGATAGGCAGTACGGACAATGTCTACATCTCTCCCTGTGATCACAATTTGATGGAGATGAGTAACGGTGATGGGTTCCACGGTACTGCGATACAGCAAACATTTCTTCACAAGAACTATTTTCGCTGTCTCCACAGACAAAGTCATTGAAGGTCAGCATCGCCTCTGAGAATTCTCCCGGGCGTTTTTCCCGTGCTTAGTAATTCCAAAATTTCTGCAATCACTCGACTTTCCGTCCGTACTTGTATCCATCTCGTTTACTCTTGCGGAGAGTCTGGACTGACTTACTGAGACTGAAATATATATGAAGATTGAAAAATACCCCAACAGTGTATACTGGTGTAAGCTTCGAATACATAACCCTTTTTCTTCTTTGTAGATTCTTGTCTAATCCATACTGAGGCTGTGAGTGTCTTTGTCAAACTCCAGAAATATACACGCAGATTTTTAATGTTTAAACTATGCTATATATACCTGCTATCCAGTGATACTGTACCCTTTCTCAACTTTCTACAATCACGTCGAATCCATACTGGGCCTGAGAACGTCTGAGTCTGCCTCCTGATTAGAGATGAGCAGTGTTCGAGTTGACCTGTTTGCCAAGTTAAAATTCCAGCTGTTTTGGGCGGTGATCGAGCCATTCGTCGAACTCGAACACTTTGCTTAAAATTCGGCTGTTTGAGGTTCCGTTCGAGAACGGTTCGTTCACCAAAAGCGTAACTTCATTTTCACATCAATAATGGTTTTCAATGTTAATAGACTTTTCATGGCATAGTAGCGGTGTGTGGTAGCAAGCGGTGTAGTGCACCTGTCAAGGAGCTACACGTGTGTGTTTCTAATAATCTTTTATCGCATCTTGCCCAGAAAATCCTTTAGGGCCTTGTAGCAGTGTCTGCTACTCAGCAGAGGAGCCCACCAGTGAGCCTAGCTATGCCGCCTGTTTATGAAAGAACCAGTTTTGGAATGCGTACCGTGGGGGCATGCCGGAGTCTTGTTCATTAACAGAATTAAGCTGACAAATCGCTAGCACAACTAAAAACAGACATCCACCACCACCCATTGAATCAACAAAGCTTGAAATCTGTCCATCTTTTCTGTAGCTGGCATGGTTGAGGTTTCCCGGGTGGAGTCGAATTAAGCCGCAGGCTCCACTCCTGGTGGTGCCCTTCAGGACATTCCTTTAAGGTTCAGCTTTGCAACCATACTGCCCCCGGAAACCAAACACTTTGCCTTTATGGACGCTGTTCGGAGGTTCGAGGGAATAATGCCGCCCGATCGGCAGTTGGCATAATTTATGGTGCGAAGTCCGACGGTATATGATTGTCTTCGATTTCAGATTTTTATTTTTTTTGTATTTTACATTTTTATTCCAGCCTTTCTTGACTTCATAAGGGCATGACATGCCTATATCTGTGTCTCCTCCTCCTCCTTTTACTCCTCCACCTCTTTTCTTTATGTATTTGCCCTTTTCCATATGTTATTTTTGTATTCTGAGCATTGTGTCTGCTTTGGGACACCTTTTAAGGTGTTTTGTAATTGTTTTCTATGTGTTAGTATGTGTTTGTGTTTGCCTGCCATTGTTTTCAATGGTGTTCGACGAACATTCGACGAACTTGCCTCCTGTTCGACGAACCAAAACGAACTCGAACACTAGCGGGGTGGCTCAACACTACGCCTGATATATTGACGTACATTTTTATTTTTAAAATATGCTATATATACCTGGTATCTGGTGATACTGTACCCTTTCTGCCAGGAAGTCCTCCTCCACCCACCACTCTAAGTGTATCATTGACACCTGGAACATTGTCCCACATGTGTGAGTATTTCTTGCGGATCTTCTTGTTATATTGTGGTGTGATCCATCCTGAGTGTGTGACAGTCTATGGGTTAGTCCTGCAATTTAGATGTACATTTAAAAATTACCCCAACACTAGTGTATACAGCTCTACGCTTATGATACATTACCCATTTCCTGATTTTTATATTCTGGTCTAATCCAAACTGACCAAGTGAGAGTTATTTTCTGACTGTGGAAATAAATACTGAGATTGACAACAATGACCCCTACACTGTGTACAGCTGCACTCTTCAGATCCATTACCATTTTACAGTTTTTATATTGTGTTGCAATCCATACTGAGCCTGAGAGCGTCTGTGTCTGCCTCCTGAAATATCTATGGAGATTTAGAATGTTTAAACTATTCTATATATACCTGCTATCTGATGATACTGTACACTTTTTCTACTTTTTATATTCTTGTCTAATCCATACTGAGCCTGTGAGCGTCTCTGTGTGACTGATGGAATATATAGGGAGATTGACAATTATCCTTTGACTGTATAGAGCTGTACGCTTCTGATACAGTACCATATATCTGATGTTATTTTGGGTACATTTTCTCCAAAATTTTGAAGTATGGTGGAAGAGGCAGCGGACGTGGGCGTGGGGGGGCCAGCTGGTGCTGATGGTGATGGTGCATCTTCTGGTAGTGGCAAAAGCACAATAGCAGCTAAGGCAGGAGGTGTTGAGCCTGTGTCATGGTCTAGCTCCGGAACGCCTGGAAGGCTACCTTTTCTGGGAGTAGGTTAACCACTTTTAAAGCCGGAGCATCAGGAACTGGTTTTGGCTTACATTGGCGAAACAGACTCCAGCAAATATGCCTTCCTCTTCTGAAGTTTCAAAAAATGCAAACACTGAGTCATCAAGTGCTGGCTGCTGGTCAGGAAGAACCCCTTTCCTTGTGTCCTTCACCCCCACCAAAAGTGAATGATGCAGCAGGCCACACTTCACATTAATCCATGTAGCTCTTTCTATCATACCATGCCTGGGTTTCAAGTCAAATTGTGAATTCCCCAGTCCAAGATGAATCTGACATGGAGTGTGGGTGGCCAGCCAGGGCAGTGGGGTTAATCGGTCCCGGCCAGTGTCTGATAGGGATGTGTCACGTTGGTGGTGATGACCCGTTCCGTGGCCATGGGCGTCCATGCAAAGGGGTGAATAACGTTTATAGGTGAATGATATCTGACTCCACCTGTGGTTTCTAATCAGATTGACCCGCGCTGCAGTGTCACTTCTCTAGAACAGATGTTGTGCCGCAGCTAAGATGTAGAAGCCCTGCACAGGTAGTGCTGTAGTCGCAGGGCAGATGAAAGAGTTGGTAGATGGTGTGCAGTGCAGGATGTAGCAGAGCCATGCACCAGGCACAGGAGAAAGATGACAGACACAGTCATGCAGTTCCTTTACCTGTACTTGGTAAGTGCCGTCCAGGACCCAGAGTACAGATGGAGAAGGAGTTGGTCAGCCTGGAAACAAATTTGGAATTCTCTCTCTGCAGATAGGTAGTGTGGCCTCCATACTAGCGCTTATCTGAGGTTCTCGCAGTACTGAGTTCACTGAAGTTCCCCCTGTTGACTCTCTTTTGGAGCTTTCTCGTATGGCAGGCAGCCATAGCCTTTTCTTTCTAGCTCACACACGTCGCTGCTGGGGCCTCCAAGCCTTAGTTGGGAACAGAGCATTTACAGCTGCTACTTCCTCCGGTTTCTGCTGCAGGACCGTCAGTGTCCCTACAAACTCAGAGACCCGGAATTCAGACCATGCACTCCAGCTAGGAGTGAGACTTAACTCTGCTCATCCTCCAGCTCCCCTTCTCACATCCACACACTTCTCCTTCCCTTCACAGACTGCCCTAACTTGCCTCCTCCTGACCACAGAGAGCAGCTCCTCAGCAGTCAGGTTCAGAGGTCTCCCTGCTGGCCTGGAGTGGGAAATGTGTTGTGTGTTGGTTTGACTGCTAGAGAGATCCTTTGTTTCTCCCAAGCATGACATCACACTCCCTAGGAGGAAGGTAATGCCACTGTGGCGACCGTATTCCTGGGGGCGCCACAAGTGCACTGATGCCCAGACACTGCTATATGATTCTGCTGGTACATTGACCACTACATTCTCCTAGCACTCTACACAGCCAGAATCTGACCCTGATGAAACTCAGGTTCCCCTTCCCGTATACTATACCACCTTGCATGATGACAAAGAGGAAGGTGCAGATGAAAGTGCAGGTTCCTTGAGCAGGTGGGGGGGCATACTCATGGGTGACGGCACTGGCACAGGGCCCCTCATAGTACGCAAAAGTGTCTCTGCCGGTGGGAGGGCCCTCCACCCACCGTCAGACACACCACCGTACTATGAGGGGCCCTGTGCCAGTGCCGTCGCCAACGAGTGGGCCCCCCTGCTTGCTCAGGATCACAGCACTGGCAAAGTTGAAATACTTACCTCTCCCTGCTCCACCGCCATGGCATCTTCCGGATTTCCTGACAGTGACATTCTGGTCAGAGAATGCGATGACATCACGTCTGTACGCCCTCTGTCTAAACAGATGGAAGATGGGGACGACGAGGAGTCCAGACTAGTACAGGGATTCCCTAGCGAGGAGACTTATTTAATTGTTTTCAATGTTGGGACAGCAATTTTTGAGGAGCACTATACTCTGGAGAATGATATATGAGGCCCACCATACACTGGAGCATTCCAAAGGTGGACATCAGACACTGGAGCAGCATTTACAGGGCCCATTATACACTGGAGCATTAGAAATGGGGCCCATTTTATATGGAGCATTATTTGGGCCCATAATACAGTGGAGCTTCATCCATGGGGACCAACATATACTGTAGCATTATGAGGAGCTCATCATACACTGTATGGAACATTATGTGGGACCAATGATTCTGTATGGGGAAATATATGGGCCTCATTACTCTGTATAGCGCACTATGCGGTGGCCATAATACTGTATGGAGTAATATACTGTCCGTTTTTGGAGCTAATGGAGAATTTAAAATGGATATCAGTCATGAGATGTAAGAAGTGAAGTATTTTTCATTGTACTATACCGCTATTTCTCTGCCGTATCAGAGGATCATGAATTGTGGCATGTGTTAAAGGAGCCCAGTGACACTCTTTGGCCCAGGGCCCACGAAAATCTGGAGCCAGCCCTACCCCCCCACTACTTTAGCCAAATAACTCCCAGTTTTCAATGCCTAACTATTATTATAAAGTAAATTAACGTTGACAAGCTTAAGTAATAAAAATTGATGTTTTTGGCATTGAAATGGGCACTGTAGGTGTGTTTCCTGTCCTCCACTCACTGCCGACCTTGGTTCCCCATTGACTTGCATTGGGTTTCGTGTTTCAGTCGGCCTTCGACTTTTCACGATAATCAGCCGATTGCGTTCGACCTGACTTTTGAGAAAGTCGGGTTTCATGAAACCCGACTCGACCCGAAAAAAGGCAAAGTCGCTTATCCCTACTGAGAGTACTAAACATAGATGCATCACAGAAAGTTAATACAAAAAATATCAGTTTTCAAAAATACATGTAACACAGGTGAAATTGCTGAATTAAAGGACACCTTAAGCCTCAGGTTTTTAGACCCTAAACTAACATCAATCATGTAAATCATCTGAAAATAAAGTTATTTGTCTATAGTTTTGAATTATATGTCTGTTTCTCCATTTTCTAAAAATCCATTGGTGAATGCTAAACCAAATGAGCTCACAGATGCAGGAGGCTTGGCTCGCCCTTATAGCTCTCCGACCTCTCTCCCTTTTTCTCCTCCTGCCGCTGACCTCTTTTCAGTGGCTGATAGGTCACTCTTTTCTGTGACTTAAGGGGGCTTCACACATAGCGATATCGATAGCAATATCGCTAAAGCGTCACCGATTTTGTGATGTAGCAGCGATATTGTTAGTGATATCGCTATATGTGACACTTATCTCCGACCGGCTCCCCCGCTGGCTATCGCTGATCGTGTGAGAACGTCCTGGGCTGTTCCTCGTCGGCAGCTTCCTGCTGGTGCTGATGAGCGACGCATGGACGCAGGCGGGAAGACATCTTCATCGCCGCGTCTGACAGGTAAGTAACGACCGCCAACCACTGCTACATCGCTGGTGAGATCTGCCTGTTTGGCAGCTCACCAGCGATCCTGACCGGGTCGTATCGTTGTCGGGATCACTGGTGCATCGCTAAATGTAACGGGACCCTTACTCCCAGGTTTGAGATCTCATGTAGGCACCATCATCCCATGAGGAGCATTTGCACAGATCAATAGTCTGGCTCTAGCAACATCATTAGGACCTAGTTTCTCACGTGCCACCCCCGGTAATGAGGATGCCTGAGTGAGATCGCAATTGTGAGATGTTGATAATACAAAGGTATAGACATAGTCAACATTTCAGATGCTTTATATAAATGATGTTAGATTAGGGTCTAAAAATAAAAACCTTCTGACGGGTTCCCTTTAAAGTAATGCAACAGACCCACATGTAAAATCACTGAAGAAAACCAATTTTAGTTTGCTGGTTTTATAGCAATCTAATATTTTAACATTATTGTAGAAGAAAAAGCAAATCTTTAAAATAGAAGTTTGTTTCATGTCCATTAAAATCCAATCCATCACATACAGTGGGGAAAAAAAGTATTTAGTCAGTCAGCAATAGTGCAAGTTCCACCACTTAAAAAGATGAGAGGCGTCTGTAATTTACATCATAGGTAGACCTCAACTATGGGAGACAAACTGAGAAAAAAAAATCCAGAAAATCACATTGTCTGTTTTTTTCATTTTATTTGCATATTAGGGTGGAAAATAAGTATTTGGTCAGAAACAAGCAATCAAGATTTCTGGCTCTCACAGACCTGTAACTTCTTCTTTAAGAGTCTCCTCTTTCCTCCACTCATTACCTGTAGTAATGGCACCTGTTTAAACTTGTTATCAGTATAAAAAGACACCTGTGCACACCCTCAAACAGTCTGACTCCAAACTCCACTATGGTGAAGACCAAAGAGCTGTCAAAGGACACCAGAAACAAAATTGTAGCCCTGCACCAGGCTGGGAAGACTGAATCTGCAATAGCCAACCAGCTTGGAGTGAAGAAATCAACTGTGGGAGCAATAATTAGAAAATGGAAGACATACAAGACCACTGATAATCTCCCTCGATCTGGTGCTCCACGCAAAATCCCACCCCGTAGGGTCAGAATGATCACAAGAACGGTGAGCAAAAATCCCAGAACCACGCGGGGGGACCTAGTGAATGAACTGCAGAGAGCTGGGACCAATGTAACAAGGCCTATCATAAGTAACACACTACGCCACCATGGACTCAGATCCTGCAGTGCCAGACGTGTCCCACTGCTTAAGCCTGTACATGTCCGGGCCCGTCTGAAGTTTGCTAGAGAGCATTTGGATGATCCAGAGGAGTTTTGGGAGAATGTCCTATGGTCTGATGAAACCAAACTGGAACTGTTTGGTAGAAACACAACTTGTCGTGTTTGGAGGAAAAAGAATACTGAGTTGCATCCATCAAACACCATACCTACTGTAAAGCATGGTGGTGGAAACATCATGCTTTGGGGCTGTTTCTCTGCAAAGGGGCCAGGACGACTGATCCGGGTACATGAAAGAATGAATGGGGCCATGTATCGTGAGATTTTGAGTGCAAACCTCCTTCCATCAGCAAGGGCATTGAAGATGAAACGTGGCTGGGTCTTTCAACATGACAATGATCCAAAGCACACCGCCAGGGCAACGAAGGAGTGGCTTCGTAAGAAGCATTTCAAGGTCCTGGAGTGGCCTAGCCAGTCTCCAGATCTCAACCCTATAGAAAACCTTTGGAGGGAGTTGAAAGTCCGTGTTGCCAAGCGAAAAGCCAAAAACATCACTGCTCTAGAGGAGATCTGCATGGAGGAATGGGCCAACATACCAACAACAGTGTGTGGCAACCTTGTGAAGACTTACAGAAAACGTTTGACCTCTGTCATTGCCAACAAAGGATATATCACAAAGTATTGAGATGAAATTTTGTTTCTGACCAAATACTTATTTTCCACCATAATATGCAAATAAAATGAAAAAAAAACAGACAATGTGATTTTCTGGATTTTTTTTTTCTCAGTTTGTCTCCCATAGTTGAGGTCTACCTATGATGTAAATTACAGACGCCTCTCATCTTTTTAAGTGGTGGAACTTGCACTATTGCTGACTGACTAAATCCTTTTTTTCCCCACTGTAGATAACCCTAGATGCATTTCAGACTTTATTTACTGCATATAAACATTATATTGTAATTCAAAGATGGAGATTCAGGTTTTATATTCTAAGAGCCTCAATTACACAACATTTTTAAAAGCAGTATTTATGTGTTTCCTCCAATGTTTTCTGACATTTTAGGTTTTTTAGCCACTTTTGCTCAAATGTCTAATATTCCATAAAGCTTCAGGTTATGGGCAAAGAAGACTTTAACCCCTTTCCTACATTAGATGTACTATTCCGTCCATGTGACCTGGGACCTAAGTCCCAAGGACGGAATGGTACGTCATAGCGATCAGCCCCGTGGGGAGCGCCGCTGATCGCGGCCGGTGTCTGCTTCTTATCACATCTGACACCCGGCACTATGTGTCAGGGGTGGTCACGGACCGACCCAGCACATTAACCCCAGCACACTGCGATCAAACATGATCTCAGTATACGGGGGGTTTAGGGAAGCATCGGCAGGGAGGTGGCTCCCTCCGTGCTTCCCTGAGACCCCCGGAGCAGCGAGATGTGCTGCTCTGCTCTGGGGGCCTCCTTTCCTGCAGGTCCCCGGATCCAATATGGCAGCGGGGACTTTTGGGAGCCTGCAGGGAGCCGGCTTCCTCTTTGCCTGCAGAGCGCAGGCTTGAGGAAGCCTGTGCACCGCCTGTGTCAGATTGCTGATGTGTCACAGCGATCTGTGATGTGTCAGATCAGCAATCTGTCACATGACAGTGATGTCCCCACTGGGACAGTGTAATAAAGTTAAAAAAAAAGTGTAAAAATAATTTATAAAAAATCGCTAAATAAATAAAGAAAAAAAATTCCCTAATAAATTCATTTTTTTTCAAAATAATAATAAAAAACAATAAAAGTACACATTTGGTATCACCGCATGTGTAACGACCCGCCCTATAAAACTGTCCCACTAGTTAACCCCTTTATTGAACCCCTTAAAAAATAAAAATAAAAAACGAAGCAAAAAATAATGCTTTGTCATCATACCACCGAACAAAAAGTGCAATAACGCGTGATTAAAAAGGCAGATATAAATAACCATGGTACTGCTGAAAACGACATCTTGTCCCGCAAAAAACGAGCCACCACACAACATCATTAGCGAAAATATTAAAAAGTTATAGCTCGCAGAATAAAGCGATGCAAAAATAAATATTTTTTATATAAAATTGTTTTCATTGCATAAAAGCGCCAAAACATAAAAAAAATATAAATGAGGTATCGCTGTAACCATACTGACCCGAAGAATAAAACCGCTTTATCAATTTTACCACACACGGAACGGTGTAAACGCACCCCCCAAAAGAAATTCATGAAATACTGTTTTTTGTTCATTCTGCGTCACAAAAATCGGAATTATAAGCGATCATAAAACGTCACATGCCCGAAAATGATACCAATAGAATCGTCAACTCATCCCGCAAAAAATAAGACCTCACAAGACTCAGTGGGTCAAAATATGGAAAAATTATATCTCTCAAAATATGGTGATGCAAAAACTATTTTTACAATAAAAAGCGTCTTTTAGCTTGCGACAGCTGCCAAACAGAAAAACCGCCATAAATAGTAAATCAAACCCCCCGTTATCACCCCCTTATTTAGCTTCTGTTGCAACAGTTTAAAATGGCTCAGATGGCTGTAGAAATAGAATCTGTCTTTGAATAGTTTTATTACCCCTGTCATTTTGTAAAATAAACATGGCTCCATTATTTCCTAATGGCAATCTTAACAATCTGCAGATTAGAGCATATCTCGTATTCCCCCAGTGGGCAGCACTTAAGATGTTAGTAACATTTCTTTCTGCCTTAATCAAGGAATCCCGAATGGAGGCAACTGATGAGTCCGCATTAGGGAGTCATACAAGAGATGCATTGTAGTATGTCTGTCGAAATCATTGCCTTTGCACATTTGATCAACAGCCAGATGAAAGCTTTCAGCACATTTATTTAATTTGAAACTTGAGTTAGTACTTATATTGGACCCTCGATTCAGGACCTTATTGCTCTCTGCAGGGAATAAAGGAAATTACTTTCTCAGTTCAGATGTAAAGTGTGGTTGCCTTGCTGAAATTCTAATATCGTATAGGTCTTTTATTTCTTTTTATATAGATCATTTGCAACCAGTAGCCAGTCAAGTAGGAGATATGAATAGTAAAAAATTATATTGGCTTCATGTTAAAATAGTGTAATGACACGGTAAAACAATATGCTAGATTTGCAGTATACGCTACTTGTATATATTATATAATACATATATTATGCTGCTTTTATGCCAGATAAACAAGGCAGAACCATGTCTCCTAGCCTGTACTGTGGCAAACGGGGTCCTTGTGGCTTTAAACTACACACAATAGACAATAACTGCTTTGCTGTCTGGTACCCTGTTTGGCTAGTTTTACACTAGCGTATGGCCGAGGTGCAGAGGCTGCAGACTTCCTCTGTGAAGCTCCACCTCCGCCTACCTCGGCACGCGGCGTGCTTACCCCATCTTTAGCATTGGGTACGCAGGCTGTGCCGATGTGCATTAAGTAAAATGCGTATGAATGTTTCATATGCTTCACACAACTTTATGGAATTCTTAAAGCAACAAACAGATATTAAAATCTGTTAGAATGACCATAGTAGTAGACATGGTCAAATGGATTCATAACCATTTTACAGTGGGGAAAAAAAATTTTAGTCAGCCAGCAATTGTGTATGTTCTCCCACTTAAAAAGATGAGAGAGGCCTGTAATTGACATCATAGGTAGACCACAAAGGGTGTACTAAACAGTTTATATTACCTTATTTGGTATTAATTATAGCTAAAATTGTTTTAAAGGCTTGCCTACTACTTTTTTTTTATTGATGGGCCAATTCAAAAGATCCCCTTTGATTATCTGTTTTAATCCCAGATGGTGGCCAGACGTTCTTGGATGCTGCAGGAAAACAGCGACTCGACAATTTCTATAGTGGCCACATCCAGGTACAACAGCCCCATCTGCTATACAATTGAATAGCGAGGACTCAGCAGTACCCAGCCACAGTCACTAGAGGTTTGATGAAGATGCTGTGTTACGTCAGGATCCAAGAACTTCATTCCACCTCTGGCGCCATTGATTGGCAGGGGTGATGGGTGTTGCACCCCCACCAATCAGATATTGATGCTCTATGCCAAAAAAGAAGTGGCCAACTTCTATAACGACTCTTAATTGTATAAAGAAAACATTTATTTATGGTACTGACATACAGTACTGTTGCTGTTACACTCATAAAAGCTTTGCACAAAGTGGAAAGCTAGGAAAAAAATGATAAAGAGAGTCATCCGGTCATCTATGGACCCCTGAAAGGCAACAACTGGTAGGCCTCATTTAAATATTTTGAAAGTGTAGTTGATTTACCTCTCCAGTCCATCCTTAACTCTGCCACCCGACTAATTCATCTGTCTACTCGCTACTCCATTGCTTCTCCCCTCTGCAAATCTCTTCACTGGCTCCCATTCCCTCAGCGTATCCAGTTCAAATTACTAATACTGACCTACAAAGCCATCCATAACCTGTCTCCTCCATATATCTCTGAAGTAATCTCCCAATATCTTCCCTCATGTAATCTCCGTTCTTCCCAAGGCCTCCTTCTCTCCTCCACACTTATTCGCTCCTCACCTAACTGCCTCCAAGACTTCTCCTGAATATTCCCCATCTTCTGGAATTCTGTGACCCAACACATCCAACTATCAACCATATTTGGATCCTTCAGATGGAACCTGAAAACCCACCTCTTCAGGAAAGCCTACAGCCTGCAATGATCCCGGTACCTCCTCACCACTACCGGAGCCACCACCTCACCAACACAGGAGCTGCTGCAACCCCCCAACCTACTTTCTCCTTCCCCTTCACCCTGTACAATGTAAGCCCACAAGGGCAGGGTCCTCTCGCCTCTCTATCAGCTTGTTATTATAGTTTGTTTACTGTAAAGGTACTGTCACACTTAGCGATGCACTAGCGATCCCGACCAGCCATATGACGCGGTCAGGATCGCTGGTGCATCGCTAAGTGGTCGCTAGTGAGCTGCCACACAGGCAGATCTCACCAGCGACACAGCAGGGGTCGGGGGTCATTACTCACCTGTCAGACGAGGCGATGAAGACATCCTCCCGCCCGCATCAACGCGTCGCTCATCGGCGCCACAGGAAGCCCAGCAGGAAGCTGATGACGAGAAACGGTCCAGGACGTTCTCGCGCGATCAGCGATAACCAGCGGGGGAGCGGTCGGAGGTAAGTATCAGACATAGCGATATCGCTAGCAATAGCGCTATAACGTCACAAAAAACTGTGACGTTATAGCGATATTGCTAGCGATATCACTTAGTGTGACAGGCCCTTAAGTGATACCTGTAATTTGTATATAACCCCTTCTCATGTACGGCACTATGGAATCAATGGTGCTATATAAATAAATAATAATAATAATAATAATAATAATAATAATAATAATGTACTCCAGTTTCCTATATTCAGAAAGGCTTTGCACAGAGTGCAATGCCAGGAAAAAATTATAACAAGGGTAATACAGTAATCCTTTTCAGGTGTCCGCTTCTTCTACAGCTTCCTCGGGAGGCTGGGAGAAAGTGCCTCCACCTGCTTCCTGGAGTTCAATTCCCAAGTGCCTGGTCTGTAAGTGACCTGGCTTTGGGTAGTACCGGAGCCCCCAACATATAGAAATGGGCAACAGCCCCTGTGTCACCTACACCATCATCTGTTCCCGCATAGGAGGTGGGGAACCCCAAGAGCAATTTGATCTCTCTGGGATGGTAGCCCCATCTCGAGCCGCCTCAAGGAGCCTCTCCCAGGCCTGTTCATTTTGCAAAAAGGGTTCATCCTGCTCCCTTCATTCTCAGATCACACCCACTGGATACCAGCTATGTTGCCCCTCCATTTTGACAAATGTGACCCTGGTTCCATCCATCAGCTCTTGCAGCTTTTAAGGCAAGTGTTCCATCTTTATTGCCCACTGTTTGAACGAGATGTTCTGACGGATCCCAAACTCCTCTATGGACTCCCATCTCCTCTGCAAATTATACATAACAATCTCCCCCAGGAATCACAACTCTTTGTACCTTGCAGCTAGCAGACCCACTAGCATGTCTCCAACCCTAGTCCTAGCTCGCTTCCTTCTCTTTTCTTACCCACCTAGGCCCTGCACTCTGCTCACTAGCTGCTGGATCCTGGGTCTCCCATCTGCAGTCTGGAAGAACTCCAGCGCTGAAGGCTGCATCCTGGGTTCAGGCCTTTGTAGTTCCAGGAAAACATCCGGTCCCATAACTCAGGCTTCTGCCACCTCCACTGTTGTTCCAGCTTGTTCTAGATTTGATATTCCTCTTGTTGCTCCCTCTGGAGTCTCACTGGATTCTGCCATCTTTGTTGCCTTGTTCCCATGTTGCCCACTAAGCACATAATACTCTATGGATGACTATATACTCAATTTCCCCCATCCTAAAAAAGAACAAACTGCAAAGCCTCAACTCCTGCCTAGACATTGTATTCTGCCGCTCTCCCTACTTCTGCAGGTGTCTCTAGGCTAAATGCAAAATGTGTTGCATCGAAACAGAGAAATAACTAGATAAACCTTTAGAAAGACTGTTAGTACAACGGTGCAGCTTCAGCACCAGTATCAACACTACAGGACTCTGATTCATTATACTGTGCACACACAGGCTTAGTTAACTGTTTTATCCGTCCAATCACAAAAGTCCCTGAGATGTGCAATGGCATCAGTGAGAAGAGCGCTTAGGCGCCTGTCATTTTATTACCTCTGAAAAGGTAATGCAGCCAGCCAATCACAGTAAATCAACTACCAAGATGGCTATGGCATTACAGTGACTGGCAGGCAATCCACGCATGCTGATTGGCTGTGTAACAGGCACCAGGTAATATTCATCGAGTGCCGATCACATCTGAGCACTCAGACACTTGAGTGATATCGTCGAGTGCCGAACACATTCTCTCATCCCAAATTCTCAACAAAAAGTTCTCCAGGAAATGCAATCAGAAGTTATTTCAGAATTTGGTAAACCCTTCATTCAATATTACTTGACATTTGCATCTAATGGGAAAATATATATGATATTTTAGAATTTCAGGCAGGGACTAAATTAAAGATTGTAATTTGCAATTTATTGTGGGTGTTTAATTAGGAATTAAATGACTTCATAAATCTAATAAAACTTTTCAATCATGGCCACCTAGGCTGATGTCTATTCATTATATTCCACCTCCTCAAAAACGTGCTATGAAGTAAAATAGCAGGTTGCTTTCATTTTCCTTTCAGGACTATAGACACTGCAAGTTTTAAAACCCTGTATAAAAAAAAATCATAAAACTGTTGATATTATTTGTAGACCACATTTCTATAGACATAATGTTAGGGTTGTATTATGTAAAAAAAAGTTAGATTTTTCATATTGTACTCTAAAATATCTGAAATGTAGCATTTAGTACAATGTACAACAAAAAGAACTATTTCTCAGAAATTTATGAAATATTGATTGGAGAAACAATCTAAAAATGGTAACCCATCACAAATACTATAAAAACTCCCACCCCAATAAATGCATTGTTTATGTTACAGTTTATATTTCATAAACATCTGACTATAGGGGTTGTTGAAACAAAAAGGTGCTATAAATGTAAAAAAATGCCACAAAAACACTACATTTTTTTCTTAAAAAAAAGTGGAAAGTAACCTTTAATAGTGTATTAGTTTCAGCAAATTTTCCCTTGTGATTCTCAAAACTTGCTGTCATTTAGGCCTCTTTCACACATCAGGTTTTCGCCGTCAGGCGCGATCCGGCGCTTTTGACAGAAACCGGATCCGGCTAAATGCAATGCCGGATCCGGTTTCCACCCCCATTGACTTGCATTTGCGCCGGATCGCGCCGGATGGCCATGCGTTTCATCCGGTTTTCGCCGGATCCGGCAATGTGTCGCGATCCGGCGTCTGGAAAAAACGGCTACTGTAACGTTTTTTGTCTCCGGCGAAAAAAACGGACACGCCGGATCCGGCGCGTCCGGCTTTTTCACACAATGAAAGCCTATGAGCGCCGCAATGCGCCTGATCCGGCGAAAGCCGGATCCGGTGGCCGGATCCGTTTTTTTTGGTCTGAGCATGCTCAGTAGCTCTGCCCACAAGACATATATAAAAGCAAGACAGTGGGACCCACAGCCACACCCAACATGCCACCCAAGAAAGCAACCAAGCGCAGCAGGAGAAGGCAGGAGACCACTGCAGCATCATCAGCACCACCACCACCCCAAATGGAGCAGCAAATGGAACATGCTGAGGAGGGGAGGCCAGCAGCAGATGAGAGACGGTAATTATCAAATCCCCCATTCCTCCAAACTAGGGCTATTGAATATCAAGATATTTATTGGCCCTTTGTTTCTCTTTATTCAACAGCCGCCCAATAGATGCAGCAGCAGCAGCAGCAATGGCAGCAGCTGGAACACCACCCACAGGCATGGAGTGTGGCCACCAGGAAGACAGCACATCATCTTCTGGGAGCCCTCCCTCGCATCGTCAGCGTTTGACGGTAAGTTTTTATTTCCAAAATCCATCATCTCTGTAATATATGTCTATTCATTGCCTTTTATTTCAAAACAGGATTCACAAGATGAAGAGGAGCTCCCAGAAGAAGAAGGAAGGGGTGGACAGACACTTGGAGTGGGCTCACAATTGGTAAGTTTTTTGCATCAAACGCAGAAACACAACATCACACTACACACAACACATAGAAAACAATGTTCTGCAGACCACACACAGCAAACAAATGCCTACATCCAAAGACATAACATTTTTTGTTTTCTTCTCTAGTCTACCCAATCTGGTGCTCGGCCAAGAGGTCCTCGCAGTGCCTCCCAGGGTCGTCGGCGACAGCAACGCGGCGGTCACCAGCGTGTAAGTATAAATATTTTTGCTTTGTTTTTTTGCACTTTTTATTTCATTTCTTTTGTGGAGGCTAATTATGTTATTTTTGTCTTTTTCTTTAACAGCCTTCACAGCGTGCTCCCGACTCTGACGGTGAGGATGGAGGACTCGATGTGGACCACCTCATCGATCTCGTCAGAGAAAGGGAGCCGCTCTGGAATATGGCTGACCGCCGCCACGCTGACCTTATCGTTACCCGACGACTCTGGGAGGAAATCTGTTCGCTCCTTGTGGGCCGCTGGGAGGACCTCGATGTTCGGGCCCAGATTAAAGAGCGTAAGTATATACAGTACCGGTTGCTTGATGTAAACCAGTGTTTCCCGAACTCCAGTCCTCGTGGTCCCCACGGATCATGTGTTCAGGATTTCTATTTACTATGGAAATCCTGAAAACATGACCCCTGGGGACCATGAGGACTGGAGTTTGTGAAACACTGATGTTGTATACTAACCACTCCTTTCTCGTTTCAGGGAACAGAATTGTGAATCGGTGGCGGTCTGTGAGGGATCGTTTCAAGAAGGAGTTCAATAAAGAGATGCGGGCCCCGAGTGGATCTGGAGGACGCAGGAGCAAGTACAAGTACGCACAAGCCCTGTCGTTCCTCCGGGAAACAATGGTCACTAGAAGGTAAATATTACACACCACATGTGAAAAAAAATGTTAGATGTAACTTTTTTTTTTCAGCCAGGGCCATACCATGTCAGTATTTTAATTGTTTTTTTTTCTCTTTATTCCACAGCACGGTGAGCAGCACTCGGGAGCCTGCACGATTGGACCCTTCTGAGGCGATCCCTGAGGAGACCGGCACCGAGGGACACTTCGACCGCCCCGGTACATCTGCACCTTCCCAGCCTTCCCACACATTCGACCCATCTGTCCCATCCACCAGCACAGGAGCATCGTGGCCGCCTACATTACATGAAGCTGCTGGTGAGGAGATCGCTTTCCCTTTACCCCACCCTTCTGCCCCTGCCACCTCTAGTACACCTGCGGGTACTGAGCGGCAGAGGGGTCAGGAAAAGAGTTATGCGCCAGAGTTCTTGCATCTGAATGCATCTTTCCAGAACTGTCTAAAAGTCTTGTCAGAGCAAATCTCCGCAGGCTTTCAGCAGATCAACTCCAGCATTCTGGAGGTGAAGACACTTCTGCAAACCATGCATTCAGAAGCAAGATCTTCGCCAAACCACACCTTTTTCAGGTCTGTTGTGGAGCGCATGGCAACACTATCTCCTACCCAGCAGATGCATGTAATGCATTCGTGCCACGGTGCTCTACAGCAGGTTACCTCCCAACCTCCACCTCTCACCACTGTAGTTCCTCCACCTGCACCCCCTCCAGCCACTTTCCATCCTCCCCCTCCTATTACATCTGCACCCCCTCCAGCCACTTTCCATCCTCCCCCTCCTATTACATCTGCACCACCTCCAGCCACTTTCCATCCTCCCCCTCCTATTACATACCAGCAACCTCACCAGTACCAGCAACCTTCCCAGTACCAGCAACCTCCCCAGTACCAGACATCTCCCCACTTCCAGCAACCTGCCCCGTACCAAACTCCTTCCCCGTACCAAACTCCTTCCCCGTACCAAACTCCTTCCCCATACAACTTTCCATCAACATCATCTGCTCCTACAGTCCCTGCCCAACCCTCCACTCCACCGCCCACCACCTCTTCTGCCTCCCACATGTCCACCCATTCTGTAGCTTTTTCCACACCATCACCTCTAACTGTTCCTTCCCCACCACGATCCCAGTCCTCTCTCCACACTCCCATTGTCGAAGTGTCCCGCAGCCCCTCCAGCAGTATTTCCACCCCACACTACACCGAGTTATAATTTTTTTTTGTAATAAAAATGCCCATTTGGTTGGTTTCAAACCTTTATTAAAAAAGTTTTTTTAACTTTAAAAACAGTTTACACAAAAAAAAATATTTTAAATAAAAGTTAAATTATTGTTTACACTGGTTGTCATTTCTTTCTGCGGCGAAATATGTTTAAAAAAAAGATTAAATACAGGGTATTTAAAAGGTAAAAAGGTATTCAAAACCAGGTATATAACTGTGGGTAAATTTTAGCTTTTTGCCACAGTTGTGTTCCTGGTTGTGTTTGAAGCAAAGTATTTCACCTGAAAAGTTGTGTTTATTGTTGGTGATTTCCTAACAATGTACACAACTTTTGTTAAAAGGTGAAATACTTTGCATAAAACACAACCAGGTACACACCTGTGGCCTAAAGTTAAAAAATAGTAAGACCATGACAAGATAGCCAACTTTGGTTGGCAAAGGTATATACTGTTGGTCCAGAAGGTACACAAGTTTGGTTAGGGCACAAATCTTTCACACTCTGTCATCCTGCCAGTGTACTCTGCCTTGAGGTGACATAAAGTATAGTGCAAAATTGTCCCTCATTATTGAAACCGTCACAGAACTTCTAGTGGTAATATTTCCAATGACAACATCCATCTTCGCCAGTAACTTGCTCTTCTCTCCAACCTGCACTTTCTCCTCTACAACCTGTCAAAGAAGGGCTGTGGGAACATGCTATATATAGTTTTCCAGTAGCCAATCCCGTTCGGAAGGCCACAAGGGTCAATTTTAAAAACCAGATCCGGCGTAATCCGTCGAAAAACGGATAGAAAAACGGATGAACCGGATGAGACGGATCCGGTTTTGTCTGTCAAGAACAAGACAGATCCGGCAGAAAACCGGATCCGGCACATCAGGTTTTACAAAACATTTGCCGGATCCGGCATTCCGGCACGACGCCGGATCGCGCCTGACGCCGAAAACCTGATGTGTGAAAGTAGCCTAAGTCAGAAACTTGATTGTCTTCTTTTGAAAATATGGTTGGTCATGTATTGGGCACGATGGTGGATGATGGAATATTGCAAGACACAACTCTAATTTCTGTAAGAGCTCATTCAGACATCAGTTTTCCAAATACAAGTTCTATCTGTGTTTTTCATGGATAGAACTCGTACAAACTCATGTCTATTGTATTCTATGGAGCTGTTCACATTTTCGTTTAATTTTGCGGACCAAAAGTCACAGATATGCCCAATTTTCATCCAATCAAATTCAGCAGTGCAAGTCTAGGAATGAGATTTCACTGGGATCCAATCTGTGTGCTGTCTGTTTTTCACAAAGTGATTTATAGGACAACTGTCATCCGTTTCTTTTGTCATCCAAGAAAAGCTTATGAAACTTTGATCAAACTCTGATGGTTAAAACTGGCACTGACCAAACTGATGAAACTGATCAAAAACCTTTATGAAACTCAGACCATTTTTTGTGTATGAGGAAGATCACTAACATCTAAATGAGCCCTAACTATGATATTTTGTAAACCTGTGGATCCATCTGATTTGATGTGAGAAATTGACAAAATAATAAAATTCTTAGATATTAACATTTAGTAACTGCTTAGTAAAGGATGACCTGAGTTAGAGCAAGAACTAGAGATTAATTCTGGAGATCTCACACTTTCACTGCAAGAGGGCCCTCAGAGGATTTTGGGATTTCTCTCTTTATACCAGGAACCCAAAACCTAGAATTTCATGCCTGGCTTTTTCTAGAAAGTCAGGCCCTTTTGGGGGAATCGACAAGTTGGCAGTGCGCTGTTCAGGACAATTATAAACTGCAAAATTCAGTGACTATTACCTTTACTGAAGGCCACAAATTGACAATTCAATAACCATTTTTTGGGTCCTGACAGAAGTCTTCATCAGGTGGTTCACTAGACAAAGGTTCCTGCCCAGAGCGGAAAGCGGTTTGTGATCTGTTCATTTGTGGTCTTCAATAAAAGTAGTAATGCTCTCTGAGTATTGCACTTTATATTTTGACTTGTGTAGCTAACAAACAGGCAACCCCCACATGTATTCAGCCTGTCTAGAAGCCGCAAATCATGCAGCTGCGGTGACAGAAGCTAAATCTCCGAGCACACCAAAATACTCGGAGACCACCCGAGCATGCTCGGGAAAACCCAAGTATCGAGTATACTCGCTCATCACTATTAGACATAAAGCTGCCGACATGAAGAACCCAAGTGAAAAAAAAAATAAACCTGACATTACTCCTGCAATAAAATGTTCATTATATCTTGTTTTACTTCAGAAGGAGGTGCATTCAACCGATCTGCTTCCCGGAAAGTATAAAGTCAACTAGAAAATACATAGACAGACAATACTAGTAAGTCCTAAGCCAGGTCATAAAGTAAATGAACCATTTTACAACATGAGTACCTTGCACCCTTAAGGAGACTGAAAAATACATAACAGGGAAAAAAAAGCAGAAGCAAGGCACGTTACATTAAAATGATGAGCAACCGATAAGTAATGAAAGCTAAAATATTTCTACGTACGAAAATGAGAATTTTATCGTAAATAAGTTCATTTAGGTTCGAGAAATGCATTTTTCACTTTTTACGACGCAGTTTGGGAGCTATCTCAGCTTTGATTGATACTTTCATGCAATATTTTATTTTATTCTTACTATAAATTTAAAAGTAAAATCCTGAAAACCCAACATATGAAAATTTCAAGATTTTGCAATTCGCAGGCTTTTCCATTAGCAGTTTCGGAGACGTTTGAGGTGGCATAACATTTTACTACAGCTATTACAACACAACTACAGTCAATGGAAATTGCCCCTGCATTTATTTCTACTGTAAATTATAAGTGCATAAATGACCATGAATAAGAGTCGTTTTATGATGCTTCAGTTTAGATATAAAACGAGAGCGATTATTAAACTATGAACTATAAAAACATGCTGGCAATTGTTTGGTGTAATATAAACGTAAAATATTAAAATGGGATTAAATGGAATGGACAGTGTAAAGAATTGCATTTGATTGTCTTAATGTCTAAAATATTTACGTGAAGTAGTATGAATAAGTAAGTTGGAGTTAACGTGTGCAATGTATGTAAGGCATAGCCGGCCCAAAATACTAAAGAATAGTTCTCCCAATGTTGGTTCATACAACTCATTAGCCTTTTTTTGCCTTCACTTGAGGTTGCTTGCATGAGACTAGGGTTGTACAATTTGTGGGATGGTGACTGCATCCATTGTTTAACCCCTTAAACCCCGGAGGTATTTTCATTTTTGCGTTTTCATTTTTCGCTCCCCTTCTTCCCAGAGCCATAACTTTTTTATCTTTTCATCAATATGGCCGTGTGAGGGCTTGTTTTTTGCATGACAAGTTGTACTTTTGAACTGCACTATTGGTTTTACCATGTCGTGTCCTGGAAAATAGGAAAAGAAAATGCGGTGAAATTGCAAAAAAAAATTGCAATCCCACACTTTGTTTGGCTTTTTTACTATGTTCACTAAATGCTTAAACTGCCCTGCCATTATGATTTTTTCAGGTCATTATGAGTTCATAGACACCAAACATGTCTTGGCTCTTTTTTATCTAAGTGGTGAAAAAAATTCCAAACTTTGTTAAAAAAATGTTTTTTTTTGCCATTTTCCTATACCCATAGCATCTCCACTTTTTATCATCTTGGGTTGGGTGAGGGCTTATTTTTTGCACGCCGGGCTTACGTTTTTAATGATACCATTTTGGTGCAGATACGACCTTTTGATTGTCCATTATTGCCTTTTAATGCAATGTCACGGTGACCAAAAAAACATAATTCTGGCGTTTTGACTTTTTTTTCACTATGCCGTTTAGCGATCGGGTTAATCCTTTTTTTATTGATAGATAGGGTGATTCTGAATGCGGCAATACCAAATATGTGTATGTTTGTTTATTGTATTCTATTTTGAATAGGGCGAAAGGGGGATGATTTGAACTTTTATATATTTTTTATATTTTAAAGACTTTTTTTTACTTTACATGCTGCAATAGTCTCCATGGCTCAGCTACATACAGGCTATGATCAGTTCACCTATATGTAGTAAAATTACTCATTAGTTATGAGCACCGGCCACTGTGGGGTGCTCAAAGAAAGCCAGCAGTGACAACCGTAAAGGTCTCCAGGACACCTCTGGTTGTCATGCCAACCCACCGGTGACCTGCGATCACATAATGTGGATCACCGGTGGCCAGATTTCTGGCACTATTGATGGAAGCGCTTGTTAAATGCCACTGTCAGGGTTTCACAGTGGCATTTAATGGGTTAATAACTGTGGGTGGATTGCAATTCTACCCGCGGCTGTTCTAAGCACATGTCAGCTGTTCAAAAAAGCTGACATGTGTCGGGAAAGATGTGGACTCACCGCTGGAGCCCACATCAAAGAGAGGGAGTCCGACATTGGCGTACTATTAAACCTGATGTCGGTAGGGGGTTAATATTGTAATTCCTCTGGAATAGAGACAGATTCAGGATATTAAAGGAGGAGTGTAACCAAAATATGCTTGTTTTAATGTTTAAGTAGATTTAAAGTGTAATTAATGTAAAAAAAAGTTTTTATATATTATAAAGTATTAAAAATTACTTTCGTGATGGGTTCTGAGATTCCCACTGATCACAAAGAACACAAGCGCACATGTGATGCATAAGACTGCACATGGTGGTGTACAGACACATGGATTTTCTATTCTGTCTGTACGCTGTGTGCATACTCAAGTATCACAGGAAGTTTTGGTTCACAGACAGAGTTGTAGGAGGGCTTATCATTTGGATCTTGAGCTGACTTTTTTATGAGGTATTTAGATAGATGCAATATCAATATTTTGATTGCCTCTTATTGCATTTTGCTGTGATGCTGCGGCTGCCAAAAAACGTAATCCTGGCATTTTGATTTTTTCTCCTTACGCAGCTTTCTAATCGGATTAATTACTGTAATTAGTAGTGTTGAGCAATACCGTTCGATACCCAAAAATATCGTATCGGATGGTATCGCCGATACGAAAAAAATATCGGGTATCGCCGATTCCGATACCGGTAGTCCCATTCAAGTCAATGGGACTTCCGGTATTGGAATTTAAAAAAGCCCTTTATTTCCTTGTTGGCTAATTCTACGTAATTGAAAACAAATAAGAGTCATGTAGAATGTATTGTGGGAGGTGGAAGAGACATTAAAGGCATAGTGGTTTATTCAAATCACATGGCATAGCATTAATTTCAATTTTTTTTTTCAAGACGTTCGGAGTTAAAAAGATATTGACTATGTTAACTTTTTTATATTTTGTCAGATATGTACTGTATGTTTCACAACTTCCATGCTCTTCACCTTCTTTTGTACTTCTCCCACACTTTCTCCTTCATGATCCGCAGCAGTAGCATTTTTTTCATCAACTTTTTCTTCACCTTATTCATCTTCTTCTTCTTCGTCTTCTTCCCATTAATATTTTTTTTCCATTCTTCATATTCTTCTTATTCAGCTATTATTAATTTTCATATGCTATTTCTTCATCTTCTTCTTTTTCTTCATTTTCTTATGGTGACAGGCATTCCTGTAGTACTTATCTATAAAAGTTATAAGATTACACCTTACGTTCTGCCTGTCACAAAAGATTTACAACAGGATTTGTCCGCGTTCAGTTTGGCCTGCAGCAGCAGGCATTTTCCAGGGGCACCACGAGGAGGAACGGACTCACCCCCATTTACTGCTTAGTCTTCTTCTGCTTATAATTTTGATTTCTTCTATGCTGATTTTTAGTCTTATGCTTAATGTTCTTCTGCTTTCTGTTCTTCTGCTTTTGCTTCTTCTGCTTCTTGTTCTTTTGTCTTTTGTTCTGTATCTTGGTGGTTGTCTTCATGTTCTTTGTCCTCTTGGTCTTATTATTTAGGGTCATATTTCTGGTCTTCTTTGACGTGGTCTTCAGGGTCGTCGTCATCAGGGTCGTCGTCATGGAGATCAATAAGGATTACCAAAGACAATCTCAAAAAGCTTGATCTTGGAAATGTAGCAGAAGGTACAAGAAGGCTGAGAAACTGGCGAGAACCAGCTGACAGTACTGGAAACCCTAGTGGCAGCAGAAGGAACAATAGCCAATGGCACTACTGAGGAACAGCTGACGGTACTGGACCCCGGTTACTATGCAGGAGGTACCTGTGCTAGAAACCACTACCAAGGACCAGCTGATGTTGCTGGACCTCGGATACCGAGATGGAGGCACCTAGGACAAAGGCTCTGGCGAGAACCAGCAGACAGTGCTGAAACCCGGATGGGTAGCAGAAGGAACAAGAGCCAATGGCACTACCAAGGACCAACTGACGGTGATGGACCACGGTTACTAAGCAGAAGGTACCAGTGCTAAAAAGCACTACCAAGGACCAGCTGACGGTGCTGGACTTCGGATACCGAGATGGAGGCACCTAGGCCAAAGGCACTGGCGAAAACCAGCTGACAGTGCTGGCACCCGGATGGGTAGCAGAAGGAACAAGAGCCAATGGCACTACCGAGGACCAACTGACGGTGCTGGACCACGGTTACTAAGCAGAAGGTACCTGTGCTAAAAAGCACTACCAAGGACCAGCTGACGGTGCTGGACCTCGGATACCGAGATGGAGGCACCTAGGCCAAAGGCTCTGGTGAGAACCAGCTGACAGTGCTGGCACCCGGATGGGTAGCAGAAGGAACAAGAGCCAATGGCACTACCGAGGACCAACTGACGGTGCTGGACCACGGTTACTAAGCAAAAGGTACCTGTGCTAAAAAGCACTACCAAGGACCAGCTGATGGTGCTGGACCTCGGATACCGAGATGGAGGCACCTAGGCCAAAGGCTCTGGCGAGAACCAGCTGACAGTGCTGGCACCCGGATGGGTAGCAGAAGGAACAAGAGCCAATGGCACTACCGAGGACCAACTGACGGTGCTGGACCACGGTTACTAAGCAGAAGGTACCTGTGCTAAAAAGCACTACCAAGGACCAGCTGATGGTGCTGGACCTCGGATACCGAGATGGAGGCACCTAGGCCAAAGGCTCTGGCGAGAATCAGCTGACAGTGCTGGCGCCCGGATGGGTAGCAGAAGGAACAAGAGCCAATGGCACTACCGAGGACCAACTGACGGTGCTGGACCACGGTTACTAAGCAGAAGGTACCTGTGCTAAAAAGCACTACCAAGGACCAGCTGACGGTGCTGGACCTCAGATACCGAGATGGAGGCACCTAGGCCAAAGGCTCTGGCGAGAACCAGCTGACAGTGTTGGAACCCGGGTGGGTAGCAGAAGGTACCCATCCAAAGCAAAGTAGCCAGGTCGCAAGCCGGCCGCAGTTACCGAAACCCACAGTCCTACAGGGGGTCCATGTCCCATTGGCACTACGGATCCAGCCTTCAGTGCCAGTTCCCGCAGCCCACATAGGAGTCACCTAAACTGCAGGCACCGTAGAGTCGGCTAACTCGGCCACAAGACGACAGGACAACGGATTGTTGGCATAGTGACCTTGACACTACCCAGAAACAGCTGGTGTGCTGGAACCAGGCTGGGCAACAGGGAGAACCCGTGCCAAAGTCACTGCCGAGAACCAGCTGACGGTGCGGGAACCAAGATGAGTAGCAAAAGCTACAAGAGTCAATGGCACTACCGAGGAACAGCTGACGTTGCTGGACCACGGTTACTAGGCAGGAGGTACCTGTGCTAGAAAGCACTACCAAGGACCAGCTGACGGTGCTGGACCTTCGGATACCAAGATGGAGGCACCTAGGCCAAAGGCTCTGGCGAGAACCAGCTGACAGTGCTGGAACCCGGGTGGGTAGCAGAAGGTACCCATCCAAAGCAAAGTAGCCAGGCCGCAAGCCGGCCGCAGTTACCGAAACCCACAGTCCTACAGGGGGTCCATGTCCCTTTGGCACTACGGATCCAGCCTTCAGTGCCAGTTCCCACAGCCCACATAGGAGTCACCTAAACTGCAGGCACTGTAGAGTCAGCTAACCCAGCCGCAAGACGACAGGACAACGGATTGGTGGCATAGTGACCTTGACACTACCCGGAAACAGCTGGCGTGCTGGAACCAGGCTGGGCAACAGGGAGTACCCATGCCAAAGACACTGCCGAGAACCAGCTGATGGTGCTGGAACCCAGATGAGTAGCAAAAGCTACAAGAGTCAATGGCACTACCGAGGAACAGCTGACGTTGCTGGACCACGGTTACTAGGCAGGAGGTACCTGTGCTAGAAAGCACTACCAAGGACCAGCTGACGGTGCTGGACCTTCGGATACCGAGATGGAGGCACCTAGGCCAAAGGCTCTGGCAAGAACCAGCTGACAGTGCTGGAACCCGGGTGGGTAGCAGAAGGTACCCATCCAAAGCAAAGTAGCCAGGCCGCAAGCCGGCCGCAGTTACCGAAACCCACAGTCCTACAGGGGGTCCATGTCCCATTGGCACTACGGATCCAGCCTTCAGTGCCAGTTCCCGCAGCCCACATAGGAGTCACCTAAACTGCAGGCACCGTAGAGTCGGCTAACCCGGCCGCAAGACGACAGGACAACGGATTAGTGGCATAGTGACCTTGACACTACCCGGAAACAGCTGGCGTGCTGGAACCAGGCTGGGCAACAGGGAGTACCTGTGCCAATGACACTGCCGAGCACCAACTGGCATTGTTGGAACCCATTGACAATCATTGTGAAGGCCGAGGCCTACTTGGTGGTAGTTTTAGATTGTTTGTAGGCTACAACAGACTGTTGACGTGCTCCAATTAGGCATCTGTCTCCACTCTGTTTCCAGGATTTCACGTGACCACCAACACCGCCAGTTTATGCGTACAGTAGCCGTCTGCCCAATCCACACATGTTCCTGTGTTACTGGGGTTCTGTAATGTCAGCAGATCCCCTGATGTGTGTCTGCCAATGTCTCCTGCTCTGTCCACATTCCCACCGCTTGCAGTGGGAAGGTGGACAGCACAGGAGACAGTGCTGGACACACATTGGGGGATCTGCTCACGTAACAGAACACCAGGAACACAGGAACACGTGTGGAATGCGTGGACGGCAACTGTGAGCAGGAACTGGCGGTGTTGGAGGTCAGGGGAAATACTAGAGACAGAGTGGAGACAGAGGCCAAATCAGAGAATGTTTAAATCTGAAGTAGTTACAATTTGGAGGCAGCAGCAGTTTGCCCTCCACACAGCAGGGGATCAGCTGACGTTACCGAACCCCACTTTCACATGAAAGAGTGTTTTTTTCTGTGTGGACAGCACTTCCGAGCACCAACTGGCGTTGTTGGAGCCCAGGGACAATCATGGTGCAGGCCAAGGCCTACTAGGAGCCAGGTGTAAATCGGAGGTATTTTGACTGGAGGCGGCAGGAGAGTTTGCCGTACACACAGCAGGGAATAAGCAGATGTTACCGAACCCCACTTTCACATGAACAAGTGTGTTTTTCTGTGTGGACAGCACTTCCGAGCACCAACTGGCGTTGTTGGAGCCAAGGGACAATTATGGTGTAGGCCGAGGCCTACTTGGTGGCAGTTTTAGATTGTTTGTAGACTACAACAGATTGTCAACGTGCTCCAATTAGACATCTGTCTCCACTCTGTTTCCAGGATTTCACGTGACCACCAACACCGCCAGTTTATGCGTACAGCAGCCATCTGCCCAATCCACACGTGTTCCTGTGTTACTGGGGTTCTGTAATGTCAGCAGATCCCCTGATGTGTGTCTGCCACTGTCTCCTGCTCTGTCCACATTCCCTCCGCTTGCAGTGGGAAGGTGGACAGCGCAGGAGACAGTGCCGGACACACATTGGGGGATCAGCTCACGTAACAGAACACCAGGAACACAGGAACAAGTGTGGAATGCGTGGACAGCAACTGTGAGCAGGAACTGGTGGTGTTGTAGGTCAGGGGAAATACTAGAGACAGAGTGGAGACAGAGGCCAAATCAGAGAATGTTTAAATCTGAAGTAGTTACAATTTGGAGGCAGCAGCAGTTTGCCCTCCACACAGCAGGGGATCAGCTGACGTTACCGAACCCCACTTTCACATGAATGAGTGTTTTTTTCTGTGTGGACAGCACTTCCGAGCAACAACTGACGATGTTGGAGCCCAGGGATAGTCATTTTGTAGACTGAGGCCTACTTTGAGGCAGTTTAAGATAAGACATTGTTTGAATTTGGAGGCAGCAGGACAGTTTGCCGTACACACAGCAGGGGATCAGCTGACGTTACCAAACCCCACTTACACATGAGCGAGTGTTTTGTCTGTGCTGACAGCACTTCTGAGCACCAACTGGTGGTGTCGGGGCCCAGGAAAATCAGGTAGTAGGCTGAGGCCTACTTGGTGGCAGTTTTCGATTGTTTCTAGACAACTACTAACTGTCAACGTACTCCAATTAGGCCTCTGTCTTCACTCTGTTTCGAGTATTTCCTCTGGCTTCCAACCACGCCAGTTGCTGCTCTGAAATGCCGTCTGCACAACCCACACTTGTTCCTGTGTTACTGTGGTTCTGTAACAGCAGCTTCTCCCTAGAGGTGAGTCAGGCAATGTCTCCTGCTCTGTCCACTTTTCCACTACAAGTAGTGGGAATGTAGACAAAGCAGGAGACATTGCCGGACTCACCTCTGGAGATGAGCAGATATTACACGACCCAGGTAACACAGGAACAAGTGTTGATTGTGCAGACGGCACTTGAGAGCAGAAACAGGCGGTGTTGTAGGCCGGAGGAAATACTCAAAACAGAGTGGAGACAGAGGGCAAATCAGAGAACATATTAAATCAGAGGTAGTCTGAAGTTGTAGGCAGCAGGAGAGTTTGCCGTACACACAGCAGGGGATCAGCTGACGTTTCCAAATCCCACTTACACATGAGCGAGTGTTTTGTCTGTGAGTAAAGCACTTCTGAGCACCAACTGGCGGTGTCGGAGCCCAGGGAAAATCAGGTAGTAGGCCGAGGCCTACTTGGAGCCAGGTGTAAATCTGAGGTTGTTTGACTGTGGAGGGAGCAGGACACTTTGCCATACACACAGCAGGGGATCAGCTGATGTTACCAAACCCCACTTACACATGAGCGAGTGTTTTGTCTGTGTGTACAGCACTTCTGAGCACCAACTGGTGGTGTCGGAGCCCATGGAAAATCAGGTAGTAGGCTGAGGCCTACTTGGTGGCAGTTTTCGATTGTTTCTAGACAACTACTAACTGTCAACGTACTTCAATTAGGCCTCTGTCTTCACTCTGTTTCGAGTATTTCCTCTGGCTTCCAACCACGCCAATTGCTGCTCTGAAATGCCGTCTGCACAACCCACACTTGTTCCTGTGTTACTGGGGTTCTGTAACAGCAGCTTCTCCCTTGAGGTGAGTCAGGCAATGTCTCCTGCTCTGTCCACTTTTCCACTACAAGTAGTGGGAATGTAGACAAAGCAGGAGACATTGCCGGACTCACCTCTGGAGATGAGCAGATGTTACAGGACCCAGGTAACACAGGAACAAGTGTTGATTGTGCAGACGGCACTTGAGAGCAGAAACAGGCGGTGTTGTAGGCCAGAGGAAATACTCAAAACAGAGTGGAGACATAGGGCAAATCAGAGAACATATTAAATCAGAGGTAGTCAGAAGTTGTAGGCAGCAGGAGAGTTTGCCGAACACACAGCAGGGGATCAGCTGACGTTACCGAACCCCACTTACACATGAGCGAGTGTTTTGTCTGTGTGGACAGCACTTCTGAGCAACAACGGGCGCTGCTGTAGCCCAGGAAATAAAGTTCAGGTCATAGAAACATGAACACAACAGGAGACCTGGATCCTGTTGCCAGCCAATTATTTATTCTGGAAGAGGACTGGCAAATTCAGGTGAGATCCAGGCCTTGTTCATTTTCAGAAAAGTAAGCCGGTCAACATTATCGGCGGATAGTCGCGTGCGACGGTCTGTTACCACACCACCTGCAGCACTAAAGACACGTTCCGATAATACACTGGCAGCAGGGCAAGCCAGCACCTCCAATGCATACTGGCTAAGCTCTGGCCATGTATCCAGCTTAGAGACCCAATACTTGAACTGGGAAGAGCCGTCTGGGAGTACACTAACAGGGCAAGACAAGTAGTCTGTCACCATCTGACGGAAACGTTGCCTCCTGCTGACTGGAGCCGTCTGTGATGGTGTAGCCGTTTGTGGCGGTCCCACAAAACTTTTCCACATTTGGGCCATACTGGCCTTGCCTTGTCCTGCGGCACTGCCTCTGCTACCTCTTTGTGCAGAGCTTCCTCCACTGCCTCTACCCACATGGCTGCTTTGAAAAGCACTACCAGCAACACTTGCGGGGGGAATGGAGAATATGATGGCCTGCACAAGTGTTTCTTGGTACTCCCGCATTTTACGCTCCCGGTTCAACTGTGTTATGAGGCTTTGTAAGTTGTCCCGGTAGCGAGGATCTAAAATGGTGTACACCCAATAATCAGCCGTGTGGAGAATGTTGGCGATGCGGCGGTCATTTAACAAGCACTGCAGCATGAAATCAACCATGTGCTACAGACTGCCAACTGGACCGGAAACGCTGTCCCCAGCTTGAGGCAGCATCTCAGCCTGCTCAGCATCACCCCACCCTCGCTGTACACACTGACTACTAGAGCCTTGTGTACTTCCCTCCTCTGGAGAGATGTGTTCCTCCTCCTCCATTGACTCCTCGACATCCTCTCACAAAGTGTCCCCTGCCTGGGCCTTTGTGTGGAAGCACGTTGCACAGACTTGCCTGAAGCAGATGGCATTTCTGACTCCTCATCCTCGACCTCTTCAAAAACCTCCTCACTTAGTGCTTGTAAGGTTTTTTGAAGCAGACAGATAAGGGGGACAGTCATGCTGACTAGTGCATCATCTGCACTGGCCATCCGCGTGGAGTCATTGAAGGCACGCAAAACTTGGCAGATGTCCCTCATAGTGGCCCACTCAGTGGTGGTGAAGTGTGTCCGGCGCACATTGCGACTTGTTTGCGCCTGATGCAGATGGTACTCCAATACTGCTGCCTGCTGCTCACACAACCGCTCCAACATATGTAACGTTGAATTCCACCTGGTGGGGAGGTCACATATGATGCGATGTTCTGGCAGGCGGAATCGGCGTTGCAGAGATGCAATGCGCGATCTTGCCATGCTGGAACGCCGCAAGTGAGCACACTCTAGGCGAACGTTGTGCAGCAGTGCATCAAGATCCGGATAGTCCCTCAGAAAGCTCTGCACGACCAAACTGAGCACGTGTGCCAGACATGGTATGTGAGTGAGGTTGCCTAGGCCCAGAGCTGCCACTAGATTTCGGCCATTGTCACTCACTACCAAACCTGGCTGGAGATTCGCTGGCACAAACCACACATCGCTCTCCTGCTTGATGGCATTCCAGAGCTCCTGTGCTGTGTGGCTCCGATTCCCCAAAGAAATTAATTTAAGGACGGCCTGTTGACGTTTGGCCACACCTGTGCTCATATCTGGCCTAACAGGCTCATGCAGTGCTGATTCCGAGGAACTAGAGTAGGAGGAGGATTCAATATGTACAGACTGCATTCCTGCAATCCTTGGAGTTGGCAGAATACGTACAGAGCCACTCTCTAGATCTGTACCCGGCTCCACAACATTGACCCAATGGGCAGTGAGGGAAAGGTATCGTCCCTGTCCATGGCTACTGGTCCACGCATCGGTGGTCAGGTGGACCTTGCTACTGACGGCGTTTAGTAGCGCATTTTTAATTTTTCCCTCCACATGCTTTTGCAGGGCAGGGACGGCTTGCCTGCTGAAATAAAAGCGGCTGGGCACATTGTATTGTGGAACTGCCAATGACATAACGTTCCGGAAGATGTCAGTCTCCACCAGCCTGAATGGCAGCATCTCAAGGGCCAGTAGTTTGGCAATGCCGCCATTCAGAGCCAGTCCTCGGGGATGGTTTGCCGAGTATGGCCGCTTTTTCTCCCATGCCTGTGCTACCGATTGCTGGTGAGTGGCCTGGGAGTGTGCTGATGACTGAGAACGTGGTTCAGTGGGTGGAATTTCACTGGGTCTCTGGACAACAGTGGCAGTGGTTCTTCCATGGCGTTCCAGTGAGGAAGCCGAACCAGCTGTGTGTGAGCTGGAGGAAGATGCCCCAACACGAGCTGAAGAGGTGGTAGGTGCTGCTGAAGGTTGGCCTACATCTTCAGTGTGTCTGTGTAACTCCACCTTGTGCTTGGTACGCACGTTTCCACATATTTGTGGTATTGAGGTTGCTCACATTTTTCCCTCGTTTAACTTTCTGGTGACACAGCTTGCATTTGACAAAGCAAATGTCATCTGCAACTGTGTCATAAAAAGACCATGCACTGCAAGTCCTGGGAGCGCCCGTTTTGTGTTTTGGAAGAGGATTGCTCCTCACGGGTGCCAAAGTGGAGGCTACAGGCAACCAAGTCTGCCCCCGCCCTCTCCCTCCTCTTTTGGCCATTCGGGGAATCTCTTCCTCAGAGTTGCTCCCACCACCTTCTTGTGGCTGATGCCATGATGGGTCAAGGACCTCATCATCTCCACTCCCCTCTTCAAGCACCGGCTGGTCCTGGGTTGTCTCGCCAGCACCGTACGCACCAGAAATTGGCAACTGAGTCTCATCATCATCAGATGAGCACTGAGGTGTGCTCACAATAGGCACTGGGCCACCCGCCTCTTCAGATTCAGAGGGACAAAGCAGTTGCGCATCACTGCACACTCCCTCTTCTTCACGCTCTAGAATGCTGCTTGGCTGGCCACCTCTTTCCAAGCCAACAGATTCTGAGAGCAGAAGTAAAGATTGAGATGGCTCGTGTCCAGGGCTCTCAGACTGCCTGGGCAATTTGGCAGGTGGTGAAGAGACAGATGGTTGCTCTTCAGTGCTCTGGCCCTGGGAGGATGCGGAAGTCATTGAAGTGGATGCGTTAGCTGCCATCCATCCGACAACGGCTTCAATTTGTTCGTCACGCAGAAGTGGGGTACGGCGAGGTCCTACAAAGCTGCGCATGAAGGACTGTTGCCTGGTAAAAGTGGGGGATGCCGGGTCACTGGTGGCCGCAGCAGACACCGAATCCCCACGTCCTCTCCCTGCTGAATCCCCCCCGTCCTCTCCCTGCTGAAACTCCATGGCCACGACCACGTGCCTTACTCCCTGCCTTCTTCATCTTGGTAGACTGATAAAGATAGGCAGAAAAGTAACAAAGGGGTGGCTTAGTGTTCTTATTCCTGAACACCTGCTAACCAGTATAAGAAACACTAATTTGGCTTAGAGTGTGTGTACTACACTTTAATATGATCTAATGTGGCCTACACAACTCTAAAATGGAGTGTTTGGTGAACTTTATTTCCATTTTTTTGGGGGGGAAAAAGAAAAGGATGTGACCAAAGTTTGAAAGCTATAGTATCACAAACTTTTTGGAGCGATTACAATGCAGGAAGCTAACCTACAATGCAATTGATGAGGCTCCAAAAAATAGGGTGATACTAGTCTGGCTGGCCCTGAAGGGCACAAGCCAGCAAAAAGGCTCCTCTATCTAATCCTATATAGTGTTTGCAACCAACCAATGACAATGGATGCGGATGGAAGCACACTAATATAGGAGCAAAAATCTGGACAAATTAGCTGCAAAAAAAGGACTATGTATGAGGCAGTGATGCACGCTGAGCGGACTACAACCAGCGGTGGCTGTAGAACACACTGCAACGTGAGCTGCACTCACACACAGAGAGACCTATCAAACAGCCAAAAACAGTGCAGAGAAATGGGCTATAGCACTGAAAGGCTGCTGAAATGCTCCGCTGTCCACTCCTTTAGTGTTTGCAACCAACGTATATGGATACGTAAGGAAGCACACTATACAGGAGAAAAAAAAAAGCAGCAATTAAAGAAAAATGTGTATGAGGCAGAGACACACGCTGGGCGGCCTACAAGCAGACGTGCCTGCAGGACACACTACACAGCGTGGGTCTGCAATCACACAGCCCTTGCAGACAGCTATTAAAACAGCGCTGCTGGGCTACAAAAATGCTACAGTGGAGGATTATGTAGCCTGGGTAGAGCAATAGATATGTTTGATGATCGCTATTTCTAACTGTCCCTCACAGTCTTCAACAGCAGCCTGTCCCTAACTGAATTCACAGCAGAGTGAACCCGAAATGGCGGCTGCTGCGGTTTTTATAGTGCATCATGACATCATTTCAGCAGCCAATCACAGCCATGCCAGTAGTTAACATGCCTACATGCCTAACAGGATGTGCCCACACTTCTGAGGATCCCCATTGGCTGAATCAAATCGAGCGGGCTCCTAGCATTATGGGAACTTCCGATTCCGGTATTCGATATGAAAAAAGTATCGGAACTAAGTATCGGAATTCCGATACAGCGAATATCGGCCGATACCCGATACTTGCGGTATCGGAATGCTCAACACTATTAATTAGGTATTTTAATTTATTGGACTGGTACAAACACAGCAATACTAAATATGTTTTATTTTTTATTTTTTTAACTTTTTACTGCATTTAATTGTCCTTTTTTGGCGACTTGAAGCTGAGATTGTCTGATCGCTTATGCTGCGTATAGCAAAAATCACACTCTCCTAGGAACGCCAACAGGCTGGCTTTCACAGGAGAATTTTCATGACAAATACATGGGTCATCAGCAAACCCTAGGTATGGTAGCCCATCGACACCCCATGGATGCCTGGAATGTCAGTGGCATCTAACAGGTTAATAGCTGCAAGAAAAGCTCCACTCAGTCCACAGCTGTTACCGGTCCACTCCACTCCACAGCTGTCATCTGCTGGGCAAGACGCAGGCTTGGCTTTGGAGCCAGCATATAAGTCAAGGAGCCGTATATGACGTACCAATATGTCATATGTCAGTAAGGGGCTAAACAGATTTTTTTTTATAGGAATATTCAAGTGAAACATGGAAAATTGTATGTCTCCAAATTCTCTACCTCCTTCTGTGTCCTATACTGTCTTCAAGTAGGAGTTCCAATGGATCAACTTGGGCAAGACATTTCTAAATATAGATTGACACAACCATATCTGCACAACAGCTTGTCACTAGGGTTGAGCGGATCAGTGGAAGTTTAGTTTCTGGTACCCAACCCTAACTTTATTCCAAAGCTTGTGCGGGTACCAGAACTGCACCCAAACTTGAACCAGAACCCAAACCACATTGAAAACAATGGGGACCCAAACTCTCTTTCTCTCCGGACTTCCCCCAGAATGCAGAACTTTGTAGCGGACTTCTGGGAGAAGTCCGTGACCAGTGTTTAGCAATGGACACTAACTTTCTGGTACGAACCCCGAACTTATGAGCTTGAGTTTGCTAATCTCTACTTGTCACCCTCCAGTCAATATTTCTTTTGTTCATTAGAGTCCTAATATTAATAGCGACCCAATGTTGGGAAACTACTTCTACTAGTGTTACACTATCATGGTCCTATAGTTTTTTTTAGCTTTTTTTGTTTTTATCCCTTTCTTTAGTCAACGTAAGAACTTTCTCAATGTTTGAACCATATGCAAAAAAGTTTGTCACTTACTTTATTCCAGTAGTACAGATAATTCAAGGAACTGTCAGCATGAAAAGATTGCTAGAAACACAGCACACATCCTGTAATTTGTCTAAGGCTAAGTACGCTCAAACATAAAAGTTTTCTATTTTTTCCCAGCACATTTATTAGACTGAATTTCTCACAAAATGGATGTGAGTAAGGCAAAGTCTTTGCATTACAAGGATCCTTGTAGTTGATCAATATAATACATTTTCTTCTCAGCACTTTTTAAACTTTTCCATGTTTCCTTATTCTTTTTTTTTTTAAATCTGGAAACAATATGCTACATGGGAATAATGTAAAAATTCTTTCAGTGCTGATAAGTATGAACATGTCCCCTGGAATGATAACAGACAGAGCGGAATATTATTTATATGCCTTGATGTATCTTACAGATCAATAGATACTAATAGAATTTGGTGGTCTGCAAAGCAGAGCAGATCTAATTCTGATACAGTATGCGCTCAGTGCAAGAGAATGCAGTACAGTAAGGTCCTCGTGGTTCAGATTAGAACAGAGTGTACAATAAATCACAAATGTCAAGGAAAACCATATATTCTCTGAGTAATCAACCTATCTGGACTATTCTGCTAAATTTCTTCTTTATGATAAATTGACTAAAACAGAAGTAAATTCAGCAGGTAAGGCTTGGCGCACAGTGGATTAGATTTTTGTCAAAAAGTCAAATCTGAAACTCCCATTGACTAAAATATGGTCAATGTTATATCTGTGGGGAGAGCAAGAGTATACGATTAGCATAAGGGTTGAGAACAATGCTTCGGAAAAGCTCACAGATTCATCCCTCCTTGCAAATGCTACGTATGTTTTTTTTTCTAGCTTTTATTTAGCAGGAATTAATAGGAAAAAAACTAATAATGAGTGTGTAGGTACACTGAATTGTGTCTTATGATCTATGAAATGGTTCTTTGTAAAATGCAAATCTTCTGGTTTCGGAAGAACCTCTGCAGTTTGTAAAAAAAAAAGTTTCCCTTGCTTCCCCTCATCAGGTCCACGGCTGAGTTCCTGATGCTGCACCCAGTGTATTTAATGGGCTGCTATGCTGATATCATATCAGTAACGCTGCAACCAATGAGTGACCTCAGCTGCTCTCAGCGGGTGAGAAAATGGTGAAAAATGCGCAGGATATGAATATAACTGAAGCTGAGGGATATGGGTTTTCTGAAACTGTAAAACCCCGTTAATCTTTTATTTCTTGCAGATGTGTACACATCAGCTTAAAAAATGAATTCAGTAAATTTTGGTGGTGACTGCTTACTATTCTCCTTATGAATCTAAAATATGTTATCATGAAATACTAGAAAAGTCCTTACCAGACTGCAATTTGCATCACAACTACTAGATTGCTATACTTCAACCCATATAGCATAGACATATCCTGGCAGAGTACAACATAATGTAGGGGTTTTTTTAAGTTGACAACATTCATTTTGGGATATGTCAAGCCAAGAGGAAAGATATAGGACACCTCTGTATAAATAAGTTGAAAAAGAGCTGTTTTCTAATACAGTAAGGGGAACCCTATAAAGACATCTACACATTTAACCCCTTAACTCCCAGAGCATTTTTTTTTTGTTTTGCATTTTCATTTTTCTCTCCCCTTCCTCCCAGAGCCATAACTTTTTTTCCATCAATATGGTCAAGTGAGGGCTTACTTTTTGTGGGCCAAGTTGTACTTTTGAAAGACGCCAATGATTTTACCATGACGTGTACTAGAAAACTGGAAAAAAATTCCAAATGCGATGAAATTGCAAAAAAGGGCAATCTCACACTTGTTTTTTGGTTGGCTTTTTTTCTAAGTTCACTAAATGCTAAAACTGACCTGCCATTATGATTCTCCAGGTCATTATGAGTTCATAGACACCAAACATGTCTAGGTTCTTTTTTTATCTAAGTTGTGAAAAAAAATTCCAAACTTTGTTTAAAAAATTGCACCATTTTCCGATACCCATAGCATCTCCATTTTTCTTGATCTTGGGTTGGGTGAGGGTTTATTTTGGTGCAGATATGATCTTTTGATAGCCTGTTATAGCATTGTAATGCAATGTCGCAGCGACCAAAAAACGTAGTTCTGGCATTTTGACTGTTTTTCATGCTATGCCGTTTAGAGGTGGTTCACATTGCATTAATGGCCCTGCGTTCAACGCATCTGTTACAATATAAAGAGAGAAAAAGCAGTAGGCGACAAACAGGAGATCACCCATGGCAAGATACAGCTAAAAATAATCAAACTTTATTGGACATACTGTATAAAGACAAGCACAAAACATTAAAAACATTAAAAATAGTCACACATGTGACATACAGACAAATAACACTAGGCTCATAATAGAGCCAACCACTTGTATCAGAACACTCCACAAATGTTAGTTTGAATAGAACCCCTAGGTACATATAAACAGCATACCATCAGTACAATATGCCTAATAACCTTCCACAGAGTAAGCAATAGATACCCACATAGTTAATAGTGCCTTGGTAAACAATACACAACCCTTTGTAAAGTAGCTTACAATAGTAGCTTAAATATCGCTGCATAACAGGAAACCCCATACGGCATATACAGTTGGAAATAAAAGAATATAAACATGCTGTCAAGACCAGTCTTGCCCCTATGACATGTATAGGTTTCAAAGATTGTAAGCTTAAGTAGCCAGTCTACAGAATATACATAACAGTGTCCAAGAAAACTGGACAAAGAATGGACAAAAGCACTATAAGCGTACCATATGGTCAAATAATTATGGGCACATAAAGGTTAAAAATATAGGCTAAAATAGCCACCTGTAGAAATTAGTACAGATTAACATGGTCTGTGGAAGGGACCATTGTGGAGTGGAGCCAGGCAGGACAAGGACCCGACGCATGTCGCCACCCTATGTGCTTACTCTGTGGAAGGTTATTAGGCATATTTTACTGATGGTATGCTGTTTATATGTACCTAGGAGTTCTATTCAAACTAACATTGGTGGAGTGTTCTGATACAAGTGGTTGGCTCTATTATGAGCCTAGTGTTATTTGTCTGTATGTCACATGTGTGACTATTTTAAATGTTTTTAATTGTTTGTGCTTGTCTTTACATGTCCAATAAAGTTTGATTATTTTTAGCTATATCCTGCCATGGGTGATCTCCTGTTTGTGGCCTACTCCTTATTCTCTCTTTATATTGCTGCATTGTTTGTGTAGGCCATGGCTGGATCCCCTTTTAACATTACTGTGGTACCCCCATTTCTCTGATTTATCTGCAACGCATCTGTTACATAGCGGCACTAATGCTCTGTAGCGGATGCGTTACCGCACCCATTGGCTGCCATTATAGTAATGCATCCTAACGCATGCCAAATTCGGCATGCGTTAGCGATGATGCATTAATTTGTGATGCAACCACGAACGCAGTTTACAGCGTTCGAGGGTGCGTTAGGTCTAGCGCACAGCAAACGGACGCGCTCGCTGTGCTTTGGCCTGTATGGCTAATGCATGGTAGCACATGGTAACAAGATGCTACCATGTGTTAGTGCATACGTTAGTGCTAGGTGCACAAAAGTTGAAAAAAAATGACATGTGTTAGTTCATCCGTTTAATGTATCCGTTAAAAGGATGCCCCTAATGTAATGTGAACCTAGCCTTAGCGATCAGGTTAATCCCTTTTCTTATTGATAGATCAGGCAATTCTGAATGCGGCGATACCAAATATGTGTATGTTTGATTCCTTTTATTGTTTTACTTTGAAGGGGGGTGAAAGGGGGGTGATTTGAACTTTTACTTTTTTAATATTTTTATAAACTTTTTTTTTACTTTTGGCATGCTTCAATAGTCTCCATGGGACACCAGAAGCTGCCTTAACCTGATCGTCTCTACTACATACAGGCGATGATCATATTGCCTGTATGTAGTAGAAGTACTCATATATTATGAGCGCCGACCACCGGGTGGCGCTCACAGCAAGGCAGCAGTGACAACCATAGAGATCTCCAGAAGACCCCTGGTTGTCATAGCTATGATGCAGTGACCCGCGATCACGTGATGGGGGTCACCGGTGGGCAAATTCCAGCCCGATGGCCGGAAGCGCTAGTTAAATGCCGCTGTCAGAAATTGACAGTGGCATTTAACAGGTTAATAGCCATGGGTGGATCACGATTACACTCGCAGCTATTCTGTTCACATGTTAGCTGTTCAAAACAGCTGACATGTCCTGGGAAAGATATGTGCTCACTGCCAGAGCCCACATCAAAGGTGTTAACAGTGAAATTAGAGTCTGATGTTCCCAACCAATGGGCTGACAATCAGGCGTGAGTGGGGTTCCTGTTTTATTTAAAGAACAGAGAACTGCCAAACTATGATATTTGCAACACTTTCCTAGAAATATAGCATGGCACAAACTTAAAAGATTTCTGAGGACTTCAGAAGACGTGTTGTTGATGCTCATCAGGATGAAAAAGATTGCAAAACTATGTCTAAAGAGATTTAGACTCGTTTAATTCTACAAATTGTGTAAAAATGGAAAAAGATTTTAATTCCATTACTGCCCTCACTGTAAGTGGTTGACCATCAGAGATCACTCTAACAATAAAAAAAATAATAGCTTACAAGGTCAAAAGGAATCCACGGTAACCATTAAACAACTAAAGATGTCTCCAACATTAGCTACTGTTAATGTTAATAACTTTCCACTTTCAGGATGATACTGAACAACAATTGTGTTCATGCAGGATTGCAAGGAAACAGTCACTGCAAAAATAACATTACTATCCATCTAAATTTTGCTAGAGATCATATGAACACGCCAAAAGGCCATTTGAACGATGAATTATGGACAGATAAGACAAACATAGAACTTTTTAGTTTTAATGAGAAGCGTTATCTTTGGAGAAAAAGAACAGCATAAAAACCACATGCCATCTGTGAAAAACGGTGGTGATAGTACCATGGTTTAAACTTGTTAACTGCATCTGGACCATAACTGCTTGCTGTCTTCGATGGAACAAAAAATTATGGATACAATTGGCGAACCCGTATTCCAAAATTAAGTTCAGGTATCAGAACTTTAACCAAATTTGAACCAGAACCCGAACCCCATTGAAAACAATGCAACCTGAACTTTTGATCAGGAGAATCTTTCTTTCTCTCTTCCTCCAGAAATTTAAACATTACAACGGACTTCCAGGAGGTCTGGGTTCAGTGTTTAGCATTGGACACTAACTGTCTGGTACTAATCTCAAACTTTTAGGTTTGAGTTCGCTCATCTCTAATTATGGATATTACCAAAAAATTCTGTAGGAAAATGTAAGGACATCAGTTTACGAGCTGAATCTTGCGAGAATGTGTATTAGGCAATAAGACAACAACTAAAAACACACAAATAGTTCTACAAAATAATCAATGAAATTAAAGTTTTGAAATAGCAATATCAAAGTCTTGACCTTAATCCCATAGAAATGTTGTGAAAAGACCTGAAGTGAGCAATTTATGGGAGAAAATCCCAAACATATTACAGTTGAAGTTGTGTTGAAGAAAAGAATGGGCTAAAATTTCTCCAAGCCGATGGGTACGACTAATTAACAGTTATTGGAAATATTTAAAAGTTATTGCTGGGTTCATCCTACACACTGAAAGCAAAGGTTCACATACTTTAGCCTCTCATCGATATAAAATTGGATCATTTTCCTTAAAAAATGACAGAGTCTAATATTCTGGACACAATTGTTTGAGTTGCTTCTTTCTGGCTACTTTTAAGATTATAGTGAACATTCGTTCTGATGACAATCTGATGTAATGTTAAGTTAAGCCCCCGTTACACATAGTGATATCGCTAGCAATATTGCTGTAACATCACCGATTTTGTGACGTAGCAGCGATATTGCTAGCGATATCGCTACATGTGATACTTACCTCCGACCGGCTCCCCCGCTGCTCATCGCTGGTCGCTCGAGAAGGTCCTGGATCATTTCTGGTCAGGCGCTTCCTGCTGGGCTTCCTGTGGCGCCGACGAGTGACGCGTGGAGGCGGGCGGAGGACGTCTGGATCGCCGCGTCTGACAGGTAAGTAGTAACCCCCAACCCCTGCGATGTGGCTGGTGAGATCTGCCTGTGTGGCAGCTCACTAGCGACCACTTAGCGATGCACCAGCGATCCATATCGTTGTCGGGATCGCTGGTGCATCGCTAAGTGTAACGGTACCCTAACATTTAGGGTTTGTATAATGCACAGTTTAGGTGTAGAGATAGATGATAGATAGATAGATAGATAGATGTGATAGATAATAGATAGATAGAGACATATTCATAGATAACATACAGTGTGTATATATATATATATATATTATATATATATATATATATATATATATATATATATAGGAAGTGAAAAGTATGTTTCAAAGAGTAAAGTACTGTAGGAATTGCATAGAAATGATGAGCATGTGTTAGGGATTTCCCACAGAGAAAATGCTGTATAAATTATGTATTATTCAGACTTTTCTGCCAGATATATCTGATCTCTAATTCTCAATTCCTTTTATTTTTCACTAGAATAGCTCAGAACAGATTTTCCAATTCAGACACTGGTGCAGCTTTATAAGACATTTCAGTTTATTACCCAGCACTTATACGAGACATTGTTTTCAGTGGCTTTTCGCTGATTAGTCAGCCACTTTCGAGACCTTATCACATTTGTCATTTTTGCTCACATTTTCTCTATGGATAATGCTTCCCAAGCCTGAATACCCTACTGGCCAATCCAGATAAATGAAAATATCTTAAACTTCTGGGCCCCTATAATGGAGCTTTTAACTATCACAAGTCTTACATAATATGGCACTGATGTGCATAATGAACTGCAGCCTATGCATCCCTTATAAGAACATTCCTGGACAGATTGATTTTTTTTACTTTAATTTTTATTTATTTCTGTTTTTATTTCTGTTTTATGTTTTTGCATCATACAGTTATTAATGATATAATATTTGCTTTACAGATCCCAATGCATATCCTGGTCCTGCAGCCACTGACCACGCTCTTATAGGAGGGATAGTAGCCGTAGTTGTCTTTGTCACATTATGTTCAATTATATTGCTTGGACGATACTTGGCAAGACATAAAGGTATGTCACTGCAATTATTTTTCATTCCATATTTCATTATACGTTACATGTTAAATATTATTGTAAGTATCTAACTATTACAACTAGTGATGAACAAGTATACTCGTTGCTCGGGTTTTCCCGAGCATACTCGGGTGTCCTCCGAGTATTTTGGCATGCTCGGAGACTTAGTTTTTGTCGCCTCAGCTACATGATTTGTGACTGCTAGACAGTTTGAATACATGTGTGGAATGCCTGTTTGTTAGGGAATTCCCACATGTATTCATCCTTTCTACAAGTCGCAAATCATGCAGCTGAGACGAGGAAACTAAACCTCCGAGCACGCCAAAATGCTCGGAGAACACCTGAGCATGCTCTGGGAGACCCGAGCAACGATTGCTACTTGCCCATCACTAATTACAAAATATTTGCACGAGTCATTCAATGTTAGCAAAGTCATTGGTGGACTAGGACTAGTGTTATCTACTAGAAATGGGCGGACCCATGGAGGTTCGGGTACGGTGGGTTCGGCTGAACAGTTAAAAAAGTTCAGATTCGGGTACCAGAAAAGTACCAGACCCAAACCCAGACCACATTCACTTGAATGGGGGAGCCTGAACATCCAGTGTTTGCCACCCTGTCATGTGCATGACAGAGCACCAAACGCTGCTTCTGATCGGCGGTAAAATCATTAACACCAGTCAGACAGCCACAGTTCCCATACTATCAAATGACAACCTGGGCCTGCAGTTGTGATCGGAGGTAAAAAGTGGGACTACTGCTCCCATCAGCCGACACCTACTGCCACTATTAACAGTGAGAGCAGAATTATTCAGCTGGCGCCTGCGGTATAATACATTTAAAAAAAACGGCATGGGTTCCCCTGTATTTTTTGATAACCAGTCAGGCAAAACTGACGGCTGGAGGCATCTGTAATCAGTTTATTTACGCGATGTCAAAAGTTGACAGCAGTATTTACTGTAACTGACTAAACGGCAGTGATAGGAACTAGCTTTAGTCACTGCACTTAAACAAGCCATTTCATCAAAATTTGCATCCTCTCATTTAGAGATGAGTGGACCCGTGGAAGTTTGGGTTCTTCGGGGCCGAGCTTTAGTCCAAAGTTCGGCTCGGGTACCCAAACTTGACATGAACTTAACCCATGGAAGCCACTTGGGACCCAAACTTTGATGCTGTAAAATGACTCTATAATGGGGTAAGGGGTAAGGGACTGAAAAAGAAAGAAAATAATCGAGTGCTAATAGAGTATTTTCACCATGCTCTATATACTATACTTGAGTCGCCGTGGCTGCATGTCTCAAAGCTGTTTGACAGCCAGAACACATGCAGGGATTGCCTAGCAAACAGGAAATCCATGCATGTGTTGCGGCTGTCGACCAGCTGTGAGACGTGCAACCACAGTGACTCAAGCATAGTATTAGAGCATGCCGAAGATACTCTATTAGCACTCGAGCATGCTCGGATAACATCTTATCCGAGCATGCTTAATCATGACTAATTATAATCTGTTATAAATCGCCTCTATACTCTGATGACAGATTCTTCCGGGAACACTGAAACATGTGAATTATAGGTAATAGAATACATCAAGAATGACTATTACTGCAGTTTCCTAATATATAAGTAAAGGATAGCTCAAATAAACTTACACTTTGGAATTTCTAGTAGATGTCCACAGTGGTTTTCGTGCCACTTGCTGACAGTCCTTATGTCCTGTAGCTCCTTCATGGTGCATCATCTGAAATAACTGAAGTAAAATCTTCTCAGCTACAGGTTCCTTTTGGACAAAGTAAGTGGTTTACTGACCTGAGAATCATTTAAAAACAGGACTCTGCGATCTCTAGGTCTAGCAATTTACAGCTGTGATTCCAGGAGCAGCTTAAAATCACCATTAAATTGTTCTATCATTGGAGAGCAATACTGTCTAGTAAAAATGTTAGCAGCTCTTTTCAGCCGAGAAAAATTTCACTTGCCAAATAATTAGTGTGTCTGATACCTCCGAAGCTGAAGCCAACAATGCCCAGGTGGTTGGCTGATATGTCCAACTTTTCTATGTGTTAATGACTCCAATTTCTCATAATACAAACTGAATGCATTTTTCGGAACATTTGTTTTTTTTTGTTAAAGCTGGTATGAAAGGATACCTCAGTATACAGTATATAGGATATTTGGCCCCATCGCAAAAATTGATAGATTGTACTATTTGAAACCACCTTATACTTAACCACATTAGTCATAAGGAATCAGTTCTTCCCCACCCCAACCTTCTTTTCTTAACCATTGGATTGACTCCCTGTGGAGAGGAAATCTCCATGCTTGTTCTATGTAGAGATGAGCAAATTGGTTCGAGGTTAATGTAAGTCAAGTTACATTTTACAAAAAAATAGCATTTTCCTGAAAACCATGCAAATTCAGAAAGACTGGTGTTGGTTGAGTGCAATTTTGCTGACTTATTGGAATCCCAGGAATGGGGGAAAGAAAATAACAAAATATTCATCCGGCCACTCAGCCGTCCTACCACCACAGCTCATTGTCTGGTACTTCGTGCAGCACTCTTTGGCCTCACTTCAAACATTCCAGTACAGAGTGCAGATGTAGAAAAGAAAAATGCATGCTATGGAGACGTAAAGTAGGATACAAAAGAATTTTTAATCAGACTGAAAAAAGCCTAGGCATAAAGAAGCTTCAAAAATCAAAAACATCCAAAAAGAAGCTATATCCAAAGTATAAAAATATAATCTTTATTAAGGTATAATAAAATTACATAGAAAAATCAAGAGAGATTAAAAATGTGGGTACTACAAAGTTCACCACAACAAGAGGTTACAAATGGAGTATGCATGTATGCAAATTATGCGGCTAAATACAAGTTGATAGATATCTACTCATGCATAAAAGTGTCATAGCTTGCGGTAAAAAAATGACTACAATAGTGCATGTGTGCAAGCTAACATGGAAGCCAAGTAGAGGAGGAGAATATCAAATAGCCAGTTTATGCCTGTGCAGGATGTGGCGGTAATAAATCCTGAAACCAATACTGAGCAACAATGAATGAGACCAAAATCATCAACATGTGTTTAACTTGCGATGAAAAAAAGGCTATAATAGTGCATGTGTGTAAGCTAGCATGGAAGCAAAGTAGAGGAGGAGGATATCAAGTAGCCAGTTTGAGCCTGTGCAGGATATGGCGGTAATAAATCCTGAAACCAATACTGAGCAACAGTAAATGAGACTAAAATTGTAAACATGTGTTACCTCAAGTGGTGGACAGGAGGTCCCCGACGCGCGTTTCGCGGCTGCTTTCTCAAGGGGTGCCAAAAGAAGTTGTGTTGATGACCAGGTGAGAGCTGCTGTGGGGCAGGTTAATGGAAAGCTGAGTATTATGATTTTTTATTTTCAAAGGAAAAATGTAATATCAGCTCACCTATACAGGAGTGCACAGGATCCAAGTTCCAAAGGAAAGCAGCACTTCAAGGAAAATGCATACATTTGTTCAAGGAATAATCCATACAAAAAATATATATAATTCCATAAAAAGTCCACAAGAATAAATGGATAAGTATAACATCTGAGGAGAAAGTCCCAAGAAAAAATACATTCAAGAGTCTGGTTTAAGCATTTCGAAATGCTTCAACCAGAACCTTGAATGTATTTTTTCTTGGGCCTTTCTTTTCGGATGTTATACTTATCCAAGGGGTAAGGTTTGTCCTTATGGAGAGTGACATACCAGCTCTGGCTTGTCAAGGTAAGGAGGCGTATTCGCCGTGCAATGCTCCTCTGGGAAAATAATATGCAAATTGCCTCTTCAGAGAGGAAGAGGACTTGAACTCTATAGCGCCACCTGTTGGTAGTAGCGATCCTACAAGTCACAATCAACCCTTTAACGAGTCTTGTAATATGACTTAGGATAAAAGCCAAATCAGAATCTCAATTTGCAGACACGGTGTTTCTGGCTATTGGCACTCATCAGTGCAAAGTATGAGAACTGATTTGGCTAGGTGAGAGGCTCTGGACTGAGGTCTAAGGAGTAAGGTTTCTCCTTGTGAAGAGTGACAAACCAGCTCTGGCTTGTCAAGGTAAGGAGGCTTATTCGCCGTGCATTGCTCCTCTGGGAAAATAATATCCAAATTTCCTCTTCAGAGAGGAAGAGGACTTGAACTCTATGGCAACACCTGTTTGCAGTAGCAATCCTACAAGTCACAATCAACTTGTAGGATCGCTACTACCAACAGGTGGCGCTATAGCGTTCAAGTCCTCTTCCTCTCTGAAGAGCCAATTTGCATACTATCCATTTATTCATGTGGACTTTCTATGGAATTATTTATTTTTATGGATGGATTATTCCTTGAATAAATCATTTATTTTCACCATATGTGTTAGGAACGGCGGAACGCACTAAATAAAAATAATAATAAAGTGCGTTTGCGCTCGGGGTCCACCGTGCAGTAGGTGTTACAACCGCTGCTGAGTAAAGGCAGACGAGCAATATGATGATATAATGCGCACGGGTTCAACTTCACCCGAAGTGTGCAGAGCGGGCTCTGTTCACACACAGAGGCACCGCAACAAAAACATACAAAAAGGCGGAGCCTGTTAGAGTCACAGACCTCAGGTAAATGCATACACTGTATAAGGTCACAGGAGCAGGAACTAAGACAGAGAAGCTGCGTCCGTCTAGACCTACCATGTGTGCGGCATCGCTATTGCAAACGCCAAGAAGGGCTGCAACTGCAGCGCGGCGCAGGACACTGCCGCTGGACGACACAGCTACATACAGGCGCTATGTCGGACACTAGCAAAGAGGTGCAGTGTGCACAGTGGCCTAAGGCTTGCCACAGACTGGCGCAGACTACTGAACTAATTTCCTAACCACATGCCTAATATCAGAGGGAAGGGGTTTCATAATAAGTCAGTCACCAGAATCATACATCCGTCACTATTCACACATAGCAGTATAGTCTATACTAGCGCATGACGGAACGGCCATGCGTGCTTTTTATAGCAGCCGGGACCTTCCGGAAGCTTCCAGATCTCCGAAATGGACCAATGAGATCTGGAGCAGGACCTGAGCACATGACTCCTGATCTCCAATGGGAAACAGTCTCATGAGCATGCTCAGTAGGAGGACAGAGGGACTTAGCTCCTGGAGAGATTTGCTGCAAGGCAATCTCCTCTGCAGTAGATAAAGAGCAAGAAACCGCAGAATGTAAGGGTCTGGATTCCTGCAGAGCAGACGCAGAAACCTGACTCCTAACAATATGTTTATTATGATCTGTGGTCTGGACAGATGACAGAACATAATAAAGCACATTCAATTTACAAATTAAGTGAACTATTTGAATTCAAGCGAACCTCTTGAAATAAAATTTTGGCTAATTTGGTCACCTCTAACTATACTCTTTCAAAAGGAGTCCGATAGAAAACACATAAATCTAATCTATGGCAAGTATGCTCCTTTAAAAAGAAGCAACCTAGACTTTATGCTGAGCTATAGGGTACCCAGTGTGGATGAAACAATAGCAGCAAACAAAATAAACCTCAACCTCCCGGCAAAAGGTTTGTTACTGTCTATATATGAAAAGAGAACAGCATTGCTCTTGTCTACCTGACCTTCTGAAAAATTGTTAGAAACAGTGGATGTATATCTCTTAGGCCCTTTTCACATGTCCGTGTCTCTAGTACATGTGGTGACAGTTTTCACATGTACCGGAGACACGTACATACGTTGACCCATTCATATGAATGGATCTGTGCAAATGTCAGTGTGTTTCCACGGACCATGTGTCTGTGGGTAAAACATGCAGAGATGTCTGTTTTCTGCCATAACCACGGATAGCAAAATGTCCCGCACACGTGCACACGAAGAACATACATTGATGTCCTCCATGTGCACAGATGGCTGCCGGGGAAGAAGCGCTACTGTAAGTGCTGTTCCTCTGCGGGAGGTGCAGAACGTGGCTCTCCTTCTCCTCTGCTCTGCCAGTGATTGGCACGAGCATAGGAGAAGGAGAGCCACGTTCAGCACCTGCCACATGAGAACAGCACTTTACAGTAGCGCTTCTTCCCCGGTGGCCATCCTTGTTGTACTGATGGGGCACACGGGCGGCTCACGGTTGCCACATGTGTGCTGCATGTATTATACACACGGATTCAAGGACACACGGACACTGATATCTCCGGTACTGGTTTTTCCAGTACCGGAAATATCATGACGTGAGAAAGGGGCCTTAGCCTGTTTATCCTTTTCCTTGGTTAAAAGAAGACTTACATTAGCTTCCTTAACCCTGTACCTACTGGCATTGGGCCACTCTTTGGGAATCATGATAAGTACAAACATCTGATGTTGGCTATATATATATTTAGAAGTTTGACTAAAAAAAATTACCCTTAACACTTTACAGCTGTTTTTTGTGCTTTACACAACACATCATGCTAATATTGTTTTTCCCTTTTGCTCTCATTATACCATAGAGACATTATAATTGAAAGTAAGGAATAGCCTGTCTAGTCCATCCAATACTTGGAGACATTTGGCATGCAGATACCACATTAATATAATCTGATGTAGATCTGAACATTGTATATAAATGATATGGTAATGTATTGTAAGCAGCTTTGCCTTGCATCAATCTCTAAATGAAACAAGAGGCAGTCAATGACAAGCAAAATTTTTAACAACCGTTTGTATAATCTTGATCTCTGTAGGGACATATTTAACAAATGAAGCAAAAGGAGCTGAAGATGCCCCAGATGCAGACACAGCCATTATCAATGCAGAAGGCAGCCAAGTGAATGCAGAGGAGAAGAAGGAATATTTCATTTAAATGCAAACCTGGTTACTACGAGTTTTACTTATCAGGCTGACTGCTGGAAAAAAACTGGCTATCATTTTATTTTTTTCAAAATTCATTCCCACCATCTTCCGCACCATTTTATTAACTCCTGCTATCAATAGCCAGCTTATGCCAACAATCAGCTGTTGACAGCATCATACTTTAATTGCATTTCATAATGCGGGACTTTTCTTACTGCAGAAAAAAATATGAAAAATAATGAAAAAAAAAAATGAAGAAAACATGTCCATCATTCTGTTAAAAATCCAATCATACAGTGCTTGAATATACAGCCTTAACAATTGTTTTTTTCTTTTTTTTCTCATTGTTACACAACATATGTTCCTTTTTTATGCTTACACAAAGAACTTCCAGGCTGCCCTTTTGTATATCTCTCCAGCACACATACAAATACATGATGATACCAACATGTATTATAGTCCACGTTATTGAGCCGATTGTCAGTTCTGTGTATATCGCACTGACCTACTTATAGATGTCCGGTTAGGATTTTAAGCAACGGCGTCCCATGTGGCTGGGTGCAGTATTACAAAACACTGCAATAATCTGGACTACATTCATTGCTGCATGTATAAAGTATGGAGTGTGTCTTGCCATTACATGGTTTTGGTACAGACTTGATTAAATTCTATTGATTAAGTTCCACTTAAAGACAAACACTAATTTCTCTCTTTCATTATGACTGGATGAATTTTTTTTAAAGAATGGTCTACTACACATGATCTGAACACAGTAACAGTGAGTATAGATATATGCTTTAATAATAACAGTACTCATAAGTCAGGGCAAAGTCATGTATAGAATTGGATACAATAGACATGCTCAACGAAGAGTTGAAAAATGCAAAATAGATACATTGTACCTAAAGTAAAAGTCTGCCCTAGCATACCATTTTGCTCTTTTTTATCTAAATAGGTGTAAAATTTGGAGCTGTTTAGCTTCTTAGAATGATTTTTTTAATGCTGGAGATAAATACAAAGCTGTAATCCTCTCCGTAGAAGTTGATTTTAAAGATAACATCCTGTATATCTGCAGCCACCACTAGAGGGAGCTTACGAGCCTACTGCATACAGGTTTTCATTGAGCTTAAAGGTAAAACTGTATACAGTAAGTTTTGTGCCAACCTATGGGAGACTGCAAGTAGCCTTCATGATATTTATATAATCTATGTCTATGAAGGAGATTTGGAGATCTGTATCGGCAACACAGGGCTTCATCAACTATAAAAGTATATGACGAAAGAAGACAGTACCACATTTTATACCTAAAAAAAAAACAACAACTTGGTTTTCAAAAGTGGACATTCACTTTAAGCCGAGGTATAGTAAATGGTACTTCCATGTACGATTTATTAATATTTTTTTCGCTAATTTTTTTTTTTAGATGACTTCACCTTGTTTATTTAATGTTTTAGGTCTCTCCATATTTATTGTTTCTATGTGGACTCTACTGTGTTTTTTTTTCTTTAAGAAGAGAAAAGTCATCAGAATTTTTGTGCATTTTCCGTATCTTGTAAATAGTAAACGTATTAAATCGAGTTGAACATTATTTGATACATATTTAACTTTTTTGGATGTAAGGAAGTCACAAGTACCCATTTTCTAATGCCCCTTCCCCTTCCTATTCCCCCAAACTCCTCTTAGATATGAACCTAAAACCAGTATTACTTGTAGATAATGTGTTTGAATTTCTGTCTGTATGTCCTAGCACTGTTCAAACTTTTTCTAGATCATCTTATTTTTTATCTGTTCTACAATGGAAGCACAATGTTAAAGGAAAGATACTTTAATCTCACCACCAGTGCAGAGCCTCAGGTTTTCAAGTTTAACCATATTCGAGTACAACTCTGTTTTGTTGCTTAGCTTTCTAGAAATTTTTTTTATTATTATTATTACTTTTTTTTTTGTTTGGCTATTTTATTTGTTTTCACTGTTTGGGTTGATTTGTCAAATATCAGAAATAAACAAAAAAAATGGTAGTTCAACAAAAACTACACCGTTTATGGATACTGTAAATGAACTTCTACTAAATTCCTGTCTATGCATTTGTGAGGTATAACTTATGTCACAGTAAAATGACACAGAATTTCTGACAGTGAAAGCTTCACTATCAATTTATCCACAAGCCATGATACATTTCCGAACACGTCAGTGAAGTTTTGATGATCGAAAAAAAAAATCACTCCTCTAATCATAAACTCAATATTCCGGACCTGTTGGCTTGATTTTCTTTTTTATTTCCTATCCTTTTCAGCTTGTAATAAATATTGTTATTTTACGTTTCCAGCATTGATTCCCAAAGTCGGAGATTGAGAATCACTCTGAATTCTGCTTTGCCTCAATATTCCAGGCATTGTGCATTTGAAATAGAGTACTTTAACAAGGTAGCTAGACTTAGTGAAATGTGAGAGGCCGGCAGCCTATGAAGCAAAAATTATGTCTACTGTTATTTATAGAATCTTTGGAATCAGGAAAAAGAAGACACATCGAGACTTTGACTTAGAGTAAATATATATACTACAAATATGATCTCAACTTCAGTAATACTTGTGGAAGACTTACATTTTTTTCTGTAATACTTTGGGGTTGCCTGTAGCGCCCTCCTTTGTTTTCTCCATAATATACCAAGTATGAATAATCATGACATGGTTGAGTGTTATCATAATAAAACATATACAGTATTACATTTGAAAGAAGTATGTCTTCATTGGTGTGGCTGCATGCTTGTTTTACGCACCATAACATATGTGAAAAAATGCAATAATACGTTTAAACTATAGTAAATATGATAGTAAGACAACAGGGGTACTGTAGCTGCTAGAAATATGGCGAAACTGTATGGGTTGGCTAAAAATAGGTTATCGGATGCTCGCGTTCCGGCCAAGGAGACGCGGTGAAAGGAAAGGTCACTCGGTAGTGGAACACAAGGGCTGCAGAAGATATTACGTCAAACAGTCTAATCCCTGATAGTATGTTTTGTGTTCTGTTTGTGCTATCCAACTAGATCGATATTGCTCCAGGCTAATGATGAGTGAATGTGCTCGAATAACATGTTATCCAAGCATGCTCGGGTGTTATCCAAGCATCTGGGAGTGCTCATATATTTTGCCCGAGTCCTCGCGGCTGCATGATTTGCTGCTGCTAGACAGCCTAAACACTTAGGGGTTGCCTGTTTGTTATGGAATCCGCACATGTGCCGAGACTGTCTAACAGCTGCAAATCATATAGCTACAGGGACTTGGACATAATATATGAGCACTCCTAGATACTTGGATAACACCCGATCATGCTCGAATAAGACGTTATCCAAGCAAATTCGCTCATCACTACTCCGGATACATCTCCTGCTGTCCTGGGAGAAATGGAAATATATTCGATGTACCCTATGAATTTTAACTTTCAGATGGCATTAGTCCATCTTGGACTTGACAATACAAAACAAAACAAAAAACCTTAAATGGGTTTGGTGACAAATATGCTGTAAAATACATTTTTTAATTTCCAATTTAGGCACGACACAGCGCCCTACAATTGTGCCCACAGTTGTACCATTACAATGTGGGCAACTTTTCGATGCTCCTTGAAACAAGGATAACATTTCATTTATTACTCTTCCCAAAAATTTGACAAATTGACTCCTAGTCCTAATTGATACTGTAGCATCCAATTTTTTTTCAGTGTTGAGCTAGTCTTTATCATATAATCCCCGAACTGTTATTCTTATTAGTATTGATATTAGCTGTTTCTAATATATTAATTAACCATATTACGGCAGTGATTTTTTATTTTGTTTTTTGCTTTTTTGAACAAAAAGTTCATCGCATTCACAGTTGCCACTTCCGAGTATATTTACTGACGGTCAAAAAAAACTAAAAAGTGAAGCGAACCTGTACAGGGGTGCTAAATCATGATTTCTGCAGATAGATGTTAAATAATGTTGTGAAAATGGTTGGGAATGTTACAGCTTCCATCTTTATAGGGATGGAAAAGACAGTTTTGCATTGGAGCCTAGAGAAGATTTTTTCCACATACCTCAGCCAATGTCAGCAGATCTGCAGTTTTCACATATATAATGACTCTAGAAGTATAGAGTGTAGTAACTCTATTATATACAGTTTTTATATTACATATAGAAAATTGTCAGTAAAATATTTAGAAGAGTTGGCATCTTGGTCTTCTTCGCTGGGAGGGTTGATCCAGACTCTCCCTCTTGCTTTTCATACACTGTTGTGTCTTAAAGTTCTACATTCCTTGTAACCTCTATTGGCAGTCAACATTTGTAAATGCATAAAAGCGTGTTTATCAAGGACTCACAACATTACACAAAAAATTTTTCAGCGTACGATTGTGATTCCAAATTTGAAAAACAAAAAAAAAAAAAAAAACGAAAACTGTTCTGTAAACTTTTGAACTGCATGTTTGTGGAATATATGAACCATTAAGCACCATCTGGATTCTGGTTAAATATTTTCATGCATATTCATTCTTTTGTATGATTTGACAGTTATTTTGTTTTTTCTTTTGCCTCACTATTTCCACCGCAGAATCACAAAAAAAGAAATATTTTATTCAATTTAAACTTATATTGGAATATCAATTTGCTCTCGCATTGTTATATATATGAAAAAGAAAAGAAAATGTCCTTTCTTCACTGTTCCCTATATGATTTGTGGCATAAAGGTCTGAGGCAGTTAGGAAATCTGAAAGAACATTGCTTTGAAAAATGATTGGTAGTTAATAATGTTTTCCTTCTCTCCAATGTTAAGTAGAAGAAATCCTTTAACAATCCTTATCACCTTTCCTGACCTGTCTATTTTAAAGAATGCTTGTGTTTTCCATAGAATAACAGTTCTAGAACATCTATTCTTCTTTGTATTGGGCCATTCCTCTGAGTTTCCTCCAGGATATGTGAACACAAAATGGGAATTAATTACCATTCCACTTGCCAATGGAGCACGTTCCTACATATTTTGACATCATCCAACCGATGCTGACAATACCCAACTGTGTAGAGTCATGCCCTCTTGACGAATGGTGAAACCTTGTTTTTTTTTTTCTTTCATTGCTTAGAGGAAAGCAGAAAAGTAGCAAAATGCAGAAAAGAGCTGTTACTGGTGAAAATATATGTTCTGGGATATGCAAGTATTTATTAATGCAGACATGTCAGGAATGGTGAAGGTCATGCGACATCCTTTTGGACACCGACTGCTCTCAAAGTCCTTGACATTAGATCTCCGGGATCCAATTGGACACAATGGTGATATATTAAAACTGGTGTACTTTAAAGGAGTTGTCCAGTCTTACATAAAGAGATTATAGGCATGTGATTCCTTACATCTATATCGCGTGCACTGCACGCTGTGAGGATTCTCCGGTGCCGGGAGCATCAGTCATTTGACCACGAATATGCAATATGCATAATCCCAGCCATATTCCGACTATATGTCGGAATGTGGCCAGCAGTATCTATATTGCATATTTGTGCATATTTGTGGTCACATGATCACTGTTACCGGCACTGAACAATCCTTACAGTGCGCTTTGCACGCAAGGTGAAGATTCACAATCTGCAGTCATACAATGACGTAGATAGGATCCCAGCTGACCTGTTGTGGCTTGATATGTAGGAGCACAGAAATTCATCCTAACCGGATGTGGAAATAATCAAAAGGAAAATGGGATCCAGCTTCAGCTTTCAAATCTTTGACGCAGGAGTGCGTCTGAAACGCATTGCAATATGTCTGTCTATTTTTGACTTGTTCTCTCCAAGATTTCTCATGGAATTACAATTTTAACCTCTCAGTAAGGGATCCATTCTAAACTGGAGATGGAACCCATTTTCCTTTTGTCACACAATAGGAAACAGAATTCTAGAATAGGATTGGACAATCGCATTTAAGCATGTCTTAATATAAAGCAAGCAGACATATGACACATGTGCCATTAAATACATTTGGCGCATCTCATGCTTTGAGTTTGCCACAAATCCAAAAAAGGCTAGCGTAGATTTGCCACCTTTGGCATAAATTATAGTAAATTTGTGTGTTGCCTCGATACACTAAGCTCTTCTTAATTTTTAGAAAACTGCCATGAGCAACAGAAAAAAAAGTCACAAATGATGGCGAACAAATGGCGAGCACAATAATTTGCAATTTCTTTTAAGCCATTTTTTGACGTAAACACAATAAAAATAAATTTCCCTCAATATATTGCAAAATATGAGCTTGTCCTGCAGAAGCCCTTCACGGTATAATCATCATCTTAGAAGGATTGGACATTATGGAAGACTTGCTGTTCTACTACATCATAAATACTGGTGACCAAAAAAAAAGACAAGATTATTTATCGAAGTGCAAAACATTATGGACAGCAAAGAGAGAACCCGTCATAATTTAGCCATAGGCCAATAGTCCTAGTCTCTTTGCAACTGTAGAGCTCTTAGGCCCTAAATAACAATATATCAGTCACAATAGTTTTAAGTTAGGAGAAATAAAATAGTTTCATCCACAAATCACTGGGAACTAGCATGCATTTGTACTTGTGAGAATAGATGGTCTTACTGTAGCATATTTCTGCAATTGTACAGTTTATGGTGTCTATTAATCATTGTAATCACAAATATACGATATATATTTTTTTTTTTCCAGAGGACTGAATTGTTTATCTTTAAATATGTTGTCACTAACGATATTGCTTCCTATAAATCTGTTTCTTTGTCAGCATTATACCCAGGAATTGGCCAGGAATTGCGATGAGTATCTTACTCACCGAGAAAAAAAAAAGTGCTAAAATGTCACACATTTCAAAATGTTTTTTGGGATGGTAAATTTTTGCATTAAGAGTAAATCTGTAATTCACACCGAAAGCAAAAACAGAAACAAAACTTTTTTCTAAAAAAAAAAAAAAAAATGATGATGATGATGATGATGATGATGAAATGTAACACGTCATGTATTTTCATTTTAATGTTTAAATAAACAAAAATTATCTTGACGAAAAGAATCATGTGTAATGATGTAATTCACAAGTGTGAGGGGGGTCGAGTTTACTCTGTGCACGCGTGCGTAAGCGCGCCTCGTAGTTACATGCTCTTCCATGTAACATAGCAGTTGTAGTGTAATTTAGTGCCACTTATCTGTAACCAAATGAAAACACCTGTACATATGCTTCTTTTTCCCTGTTAAAGGTGAGACGAGCATTTCTCATGTGGGACATTTCTATTTCTTCAATAAAAATCTAATGAAGTAAACAAAGCTGTGAGATTACTATGTTCGAGTTGATGTTGTTTCTGGGATGGCTCCACCCTTTGTGCAAACGCTTTCAAAGATTATCAATTGTAATTACCTTGATGACAGCGATTTTCAATAGAATGGAACTGATTTTTTTTATTTTTATTTTATAAATTAATTGTACACATGTAGATGAGCAGCTTTGTAATATATCCAAGAACTCAGTTTATTTCACCTCCTGGTTAGAAATGAGGATGCAGGGACTGGGAAAAACAATGAAGCGCAAATAGGGTCTTAACTGATAATAATGAGGTTTATGAGAAATGAATCCACTCACCTGGTGGGGTTGTACCTAAGCAACGTGTAATGAACATAGTTCTGCTGCTGCAGGGCACGGGTCTAGAAATTACCAAGCATGAAAATGGAAACCGGGTAGAGGTACCACTTGATGCGCTGCTGATGATGGCCATCGACAATTGTACTTCAAAAAGGGACTGTTCTTAGCACATACTTTTTCCAATTCATCTGTGCCCATCAACCCTTGACAGGTGACACTTCTCTGATAGGTCCTATCATACAACTTTCATATCCTACTGAACATGCCACTCTCGGGCTAAAACGCCTACAATCTTTGTTCAGTAGGACAGGACAATGATGTGATAGAGTTAATTTTTTGAAATCCAATTGTTAGTAGCCGTCATCAGCAGCGCATCAAGTGGCACCTCCACCCGGTTCCTATTATGCATCCTGGACTCGTGAGTAAAATCTGTGTTCAGTGAAGACAGATATTCTATTTACTGAGAGATAAGATAGTTGGTGTTTGTAAAATTTTATGAAGAGGGGAAGGAAGGAGGAGCCAGACATAGACATTCTGCTGAAACTTCTCCCAAAACAAAATTACCATTTTCTATAAAACTTTATGAGAACCAACTTGCCCTCACTTGTTTTTTACCTTGAAAAAGGCACCAGTCCAGTGCTGAAATGCATTGGTGTAACAAAAACCTACACTTTACACCACTGAGTATTCTTCATTTCTGCAAACGCAGCCGAGGTACAGTGGTCTCTTCACTAAAGTGAATTGCTATCTATAAGAATTTCTAGGCACGGGGCTGCTGTCGTGGAAGATTTTTAATGGTGTTGTGTCCTCAGAACCCCCTTCCCAGTGAGCACTACAATAACTCTCACCCTCTCTCATTTCTCTTTCAGTATTGCCTTATTGTACATTTTTGTCCTAACCAGACCTCAACAACTGTCATCTATCTTAGTAATGCGAAAATAAATCTTTCCTAAAGACAGATTTTACCTGTGAATTAAGAATTTTGCAAATCAAAGATTAGTCCCAAAGGATAAAGAATCAGATTTATTCAAATAATATATTAGGAAGTTTCATATTGTCATCTGTACTAATAATTTATTAACATGAATTAAAACTATCGTTATACTTTGAAAGCTGAATAAAATGGCTTAAGGGCATCGATATCGAAAGGATTGCTCATTCTTAGAGTTGAGCGACTTTTGTTTTTTTAGGGTCGAGTTTCGTTTCGTGAAACCCGACTTTTCCAAAAGTCGGGTCGAGCAAGATCGTCCGATTATAGGGAAAAGTCGGGGTCGTCCCGAAACACGAAACCCAATGTAAGTCAATGGGGAATAAAAGTCGGCAGTGAGAGGAGGACCGGAAACACACCTACAGTGCTCATTTGAATGCCAAAAGCATCAATTCTTCTTATTTAAGCTGGTCAACCTTAATTAACTTCATAATACAAGTTACGCACTGAAAAATGGGGGTTATTTGGCTAAAGTCGTGGGGGGGTAGGGCTGGCTCCAGGTTTTCATGTGCCCTGGGCGAAAGAGCGCCCCTTTAACACATACCACAACTCATCATGCTCTGATACGGCAGAGAAATAGCGGTATAGTACAATGAAAAATACTTCACTTTTTACATCTCATGACGAGGCCCACCTATTTCTCCATACAGAATCATTGGTCCCATATAATGTTTGAAACAGTATATGATGAGCTCCACATAATGCTACAGTATATGTTGGTCCCCATGGATGAAGCTCCACTGTCTTATGGGCCCAAATAATGCTCCAAACAAAATGGGCCCCATTTCTAATGCTCTAGTGTATAATGGGCCCTGTAAATGCTGCTCCAGTGTCTGATGTCCACCTTTGGAATGTTCCAGTGTATGGTGGGCCCCATCTATCATTCTCCAGAGTATAGTGCTCCCCAAAAATTGCTGTCCCAACATTGAAAACAATCAAATAAGTCTCCTCGCTAGGGAATCCCTGTACTAGTCTGGACTCCTCGTCGTCCCCATCTTCCATCTCACTGCACAGTATTTCAACCTTGCAAGTGCTGTGATCCTGAGCAAGCAGGGGGGGCCCACTCGTTGGCGACGGCACTGGCACAGGGCCCCTGATAGTACGGTGGTGCGTCTGATGGCGGGTGGGCCGAACCTGCACTTTCATCTGCAGCTTCCTCTTTGTCACCGTGTAAGATGGAACTGTATATGGGAAGGGTAACCTGAGTGTCATCAGGGTCAGATTCAGGCCGTGTAGCGTGCGAGGGGAATGTAGTGGTCTGGGTCAATGTACCAGCAGATTCATCGAGCAGTGGCTGGGCATCAGTGCACTTGTGTCGCCCCCAGGAGTACGGTCACCACAGTGGCATTACCTTCCTCCTAGGGAGTGTGATGTCATGCTTGGGAGCAACGAAGGATCTCTCTAGCAGGTTAACTGATTGGGCGGCGTTATTCCCACGAGTCATGACCCTCCAAACAGCGTTCATGAAGGCAAAGTGTTTGTTTTACGTGGGCAGTATGGTTGCAAAGCTGAACCTTAAAGGAATGTCCAGAAGGGCACCACCAGGAGTGGAGTATACGGTGTAATTTGACTCAACACGGGCAACCTCAACCATGCCAGCTACAGAACAGATGCACCCATTGCAAGCTTAATTCCATTAACGAACGAGACTCCGTCATGCCCCTCGGTCCGAGTCCAACTTACTAGAGGGACACGTGAGGCTCTGGCACATGAGATTGGCCAATAACTGGCGTGTCATGCCCTTACATGTCCGTGGCTGCATGTGCGCTACACTGAAAAGGCCAGCATTTGTCGCTTACAGGTGCAGATAACCCGCTGAACAACGTTAGTGATGGGGATCACTGATTACAATTATTACCCGCGAACGATGATTTCCCAGTAAGTGCAGGTCAACCGCAGTTCCGGAATTAGGCCTAACCGTCATTCCTGAAAAAATGAAAAACTTACGTGTGCAAACCACAGGTGCTGTAGCTTGCTTAACAGCTCGCCAGCCGTTCTCACGCCCAGTATGGATTACACGTGATTGCACAAAGGTGAGAAAGGGTACCGTATCCCCGGATAACATGTATGGATAGCGTACACATTCAAAAGATATGTCTATACATCAGGAGGCAGGCTCAGACGGTGTCAGGCCCAGTATGGATTGCACGTGATTGCACAAAGGTGAGAAAGGGTGCCGTATCCCCGGATAACATGTATGGATAGCGTACACATTCAAAAGATATGTCTATACATCAGGAGGCAGGTTCAGACGGTGTTAGGCCAAGTATGGCTTGCACGTGATTGCACAAAGGTGAGAAAGGGTATCGTATCCCCGGATAACATGTATGGATAGCGTACACATTCAAAAAATATGTCTATACATCAGGAGGCAGGCTCAGACGGTGTTAGGCCCAGTATGGCTTGCACGTGATTGCACAAAGGTGAGAAAGGGTACCGTATCCCCGGATAACATGTATGGATAGCGTACACATTCAAAATATATGTCTATACATTAGGAGGCAGGCTCAGACGGTGTTAGGCCCAGTATGGCTTGCACGTGATTGCACAAAGGTGAGAAAGGGTACCGTATCCCCGGATAACATGTATGGATAGCGTACACATTCAAAAGATATGTCTATACATCATGAGGCAGGCTCAGACGGTGGCAGGCCCAGTATGGATTGCACGTGATTGCACAAAGGTGAGAAAGGGTACCGTATCCCCGGATAACATGTATGGATAGCGTACACATTCAAAAGATATGTCTATACATCAGGAGGCAGGCTCAGACAGTGTTAGGCCCAGTATGGCTTGCACGTGATTGCACAAAGGTGAGAAAGGGTACTGTATCCCCGGATAACATGTATGGATAGCGTACACATTCAAAAGATATGTCTATACATCAGGAGGCAGGCTCAGACGGTGTCAGGCACAGTATGGATTTGACGGCCCAGACTACACAGCGGAGGAGCAGGGAGAGGTAAAGATTGCAAATGCTGGGGCCCTGCCCAACCAAGGGGGGCCCACTCGTGGGCGTCGGTACTGGCACTGGGCCCCTCATAGTACGGCGGTGTGTCTGACGGCGGGTGTGCACCACCACCATCACAGACACTTGATTGCACTATGAGGGACCCTGTGCCAGTGCCCGCGCCCAAGAGTCGGCCTACCCACCTGTCCAGGGCAACGGCACTCGCACGGTGTCGTTCGCTAGGTGGTGACCCTGGCCATGGGGGGGAGGCAGCACAGTTAGGGAGTTTTAGAAAGTGGCATATGTTGATGTTGGACATTCAGCTGATGCAAAAGGCGAAATAGGTCAAGTCCCAGGAAGAGGTGGACCAAAGCAAGCCATTTTTCTGTCACCCTATGTGTCATCAGGGGAAGGTGGGACAAAATCCTTGGAAACCCATGCATGGTTCATTTTAATGAAGGTTAGATCATCCACATTTTGGGTTGACAGACGGGTCCTTTTTTCTGTCAGGATTGATCCAGCTGCACTGAAGACTCTTTCCGATAGCACACTTGCAGCTGGGCAAGCGAGCTCCTGTAAGGCATATTGTGCCAATTCAGGCCAGGTGTCCAGTTTGGCGGCCCAATAGTCAAAGGGGAATGACCTGTGTGGGAGAACATCGATACGGGAGGAAAAGTAGTTTGTGACCATAGTTGACAACTGCTGTCTCCTGTCACTTTCCATCGATGCTGTATTACCAGTTGTGTGAGCGGTACTTGAAAAATCAGTCCACAACATTGTCATGAAACCCCTGTCTCCAACGCCACTTCTGCTGTGTGCACCACGAACACCTCTGCCAAGCTGCCCCCGGCCCGTACGGCTCGTGTGAGAACCATCACCGCTGCTGTGTGCTGGGAATGCCTCAAGCAACCGATTTACCAGAGTTGCTTGTTTATTAGCCAATATTAGGTCAAGGTTCTCCTGTGGCATGATGTTTTGTAATTTGCCTTTATAGCGTGGATCCAGGATGCTGGCCAACCAGTAGTCGTCATCTTTCATCATTTTGGCAATGCGGGGGTCCCTTTTTAGGATCCGCAAGGCATAATCTGACATGTGGGCCAATGTTCTCGGTGTCAATGATGCACTGCGAGTGCTGGTTGGAGGAGCACTTTCTGGCAAATCCACATCCCTCCAGTCACACACAAACCCTGTACCAGACCTTGCCACGCCAACATTTTCACTTGCCCCACGAGATGCATCCTCCTCCCCTAAGTAATCATCCCCATCATCATCCTCCTCCTCCTCTTCTTCCTCCAACTCGTCCAGGAGAGGTCCCTGAGCAGACAAAGGCTGAATGTCATCAAGGATTCCCTCCACCTCCTCCTCCTCGTCAACATTGGCTGCAGATGCCTGCTCCTTAAGGTGCGTCAAAGTTTGCATGAGCAGACGCATAAGTGGGATGCTCATGCTTAAGATGGCGTCATCTGCGCTTACCAGCCGTGTGCATTCCTCAAAACACTGAAGGACTTTACAGAGGTCTTTCAGCTTCGACCACTGCACACCTGTCAACTCCATGTCTGCTCTCAAAGTGCCTGGCCGGGTATCCTCCCACAAGTGCATTATGGCCTGCCTCTGCTCGCACAGCCGCTCCACCATGTGCAGGGTGGAGTTCCACCTTGTTGCAATGTCGATAATGAGGCGGTGGTTGGGAAGGTGGAGCAATCGCTGCAGCTTCTGCATACGAACGGAGTGTACACGCGACCGGCGGATGTGCGCGCACAGTCTTCGCACCTTCTGGAGCAGGGCTGTTAACTCCGGATAATTTTTGAGGAAGCACTGCACCACTAGGTTCAAGGTGTGAGCCAAGCAAGGTATGTGGCTGAGTTTTGAAAGGGCTATGGCTGCCACAAAATTACGGCCGTTATCACTAACTACCTTGCCTGCCTCAAGATGTACACTGCCCAGCCATGACTCAGTTTGTCGCTTCAAGTACTCGGCCAGCACCTCGGCGGTGTGTCTGTCGCCCAAACACATCATCTGCAACACAGCCTGCTGACGCTTTCCACTAGCTGCTCGATAGGGGGACACCTCGTGTGCAACAGTGGCAGCTGCAGATGGAGTGCTCGTACGACTGCGCTCTGTGGACGAGCTTTCGCTTCTGGAGGAGGAAGAGGGTCGAACGCCTACAGCCAACTGTTTCCTATACCGTGGGCTAGGCAGCACTGTCCCACCACCGCTGTCCCCTGTGGACCCTGCATCCACCACATTAACCCAGTGCGCAGTGATGGACACGTAACGGCCCTGGCCATGCCGACTGGACCATGCATCAGTTGTGAGGTGCACCTTTCCACTCACTGACTGCTTGAGTGCATGGACAATGCGGTCTTTCACATGATGGTGGAGGGCTGGGATGGCTTTGCGAGAGAAGAAGTGGCGACTGGGTAGGTCATAGCATGGTACTGCATAGGCCATGAGGTCGCGGAAAGCTGCGCTTTCCACCAACCGTTAGGGCATCATCTCAAACGAGATTAGTTTGGCAATGTGGGCGTTCAAACCCAGTGTACGCGGATGAGAGACTGAGTACTTTCTTGACCTACTCATAGTGTCTGGGAGGGTGAGCTGGACTTGAGAGCTGCATATGGTGGAAGTAGCGGTGGACAGGGCGGACTGAGAGAGGGTTGATGATGGTGATGGAGTTGGTGTTCTTTCTGATGGCCTAGATTCAGTATTTCGTTGATATAACAGTGGGATTCCCTGACTGCTGTGGCCTTGCAACGACACCTCAACATTTGCTGCTGTGCTAACCGGTGGGCTTACAGTGGGGGAAACAATGTAGCATTGCTGACTACCTTCTTTGTGATCAGTTGCACATGTGGCACTTGAGGTTTGGTGTTGTGTCCACGCTTGCAAGTGCATGCTGGTTAAATGTCTAAGCATGCAACTGGTATTCAAATTTTTCAGATTTTTCCCTCGGCTAAAGGTCTTTGCGCACTTCTTACAGATAACCTTGGCCTGATCATGAGGATTTTGTTCAAAAAAGTGCCACACTGCACTCTTCCTACTTTGGCAGACATTTTGCGGCCTAGCACGCTGTGATCTTTTGACCCTCTGGACAAGCTGTCCAGCAACTCTTTTGATTTTTGGAACCTGTCTTTGGAGTGCTCCGGGCCTGCCAGATAACAGCTGTTGCAATGTCGATGTCTGCTGTGGATGCTCCTCATCTGAGCTCTTGGAAGCAGCACCCTCTTCCCCCAATGGATGCCAATCTGGGTCAACAACTGGGTCATCCATCACCTCCTCTTCAATGTCATGTGCACCTTCCTCTGTGTCACCGTGTATGGTGGTATAGTGTGCGGGAAGGGGCACCTGAGTCTCATCAGGGTCAGAATCTGGCTCTGTACACTGTGAGGACAATGTAGTGCTCTGAGTGAATGTACCAGCAGAATCATCTATCAGCGGCTGTGCATCAGTGCACTCCATGTCAGATTCATCTTGGCCTGGGTAATTCACCATTTCACTTGATAATCCAGCCATGGTATGTGAAAACAGCTCCATGGAGTAATCAGTAGTATGGCCTGCGTCATCCTTCAATCTTGGTTGGAGTGAAGGACACAAGGAAAGGTGTGGTTCATGAACATGAGCCTCCAATGACGACTCAGTGCTTTTACTTTTTACAACTGAAGAAGAGGAGGTGATAGAGCTGGAGGCTGAGTCAGCAATGTAAGACAAAACTTTTTCCTGATGCTCTGGCGTTAAAAGCGGTTTGCCAACTCCTAGAAAACTAAGCCTTCGAAGCCTTATGGAGCCAGACGATGACGCAGGCTCAACACCTCCTACATTCGGTCCTATTTTGCTTTTGCCACTACCATCATATCCACCACCAACACCATCATTACCAGCTGCCAACCCCCGCCCAATTCCACGGCCTCTTCCACCAGCCTTCCTCATTTTTGGTAGAAATGTAGACAAAATCCAACAAACTATATAGTAATGTAAAACAAGGTACAAGGTGTCTATAGGACAGGGGAGATTTAGATTTTCTGCACACACTAGTGGACACTGGACACTTTTGGATTGTGTGAGGCCCACTGAATATCAGAGCGCTATGTCACAGGCTCGATGCAGCAGGTGTGAAAAAAGTGACTACAGGATAAGGGAGATTTTGAATTTCTGCAGACACGTGTGGACACTGGACATTTTTGGATTGTGTGAGGCCCACTGAATATCAGAGCGCTATGTCACAGGCTCGATGCAGCAGGTGTGAAAGAAGTGACTACAGGATAAGGGAGATTTTGAATTTCTGCAGACACTTGTGGACACTGGACACTTGGATTGTGTGAGGCCCACTGAATATCAGAGCGCTATGTCACAGGCTCGATGCAGCAGGTGTGAAAAAAGTGACCACAGGATAAGGGAGATTTTGAATTTCTGCAGACACTTGTGGACACTGGACACTTTTGGATTGTGTGAGGCCCACTGAATATCAGAGCGCTATGTCACAGGCTCGATGGCACAGGTGTGAAAGAAGTGACTACAGGATAAGGGAGATTTTGAATTTCTGCAGACACTTGTGGACACTGGACACTTGGATTGTGTGAGGCCCACTGAATATCAGAGCGCTATGTCACAGGCTCGATGCAACAGGTGTGAAAAAAGTGACTACAGGATAAGGGAGATTTTGAATTTCTGCAGACACTTGTGGACACTGGACACTTGGATTGTGTGAGGCCCACTGAATATCAGAGCGCTATGTCACAGGCTCGATGCAGCAGGTGTGAAAAAAGTGACTACAGGATAAGGGAGATTTTGAATTTCTGCAGACACTTGTGGACACTGGACACTTTTGGATTGTGTGAGGCCCATTGAATATCAGAGCGCTATGTCACAGGCTCGATGGCACAGGTGTGAAAAAAGTAACTAGAGGATAAGGGAGATTTTGAATTTCTGCATACACTTGTGGACACTGGACACTTGGATTGTGTGAGGCCCACTGAATATCAGAGCGCTGTGTCACAGGCTCGATGCAACAGGTGTGAAAAAAGTGACTACAGGATAAGGGAGATTTTGAATTTCTGCAAACACTTGTGGACACTGGACAGTTGGATTGTGTGAGGCCCACTGAATATCAGAGCGCTATGTCACAGGCTCGATGGCACAGGTGTGAAAAAAGTGACTACAGGATAAGGGAGATTTTGAATTTCTGCAGACACTTGTGGACACTGGACACTTTTGGATTGTGTGAGGCCCACTGAATATTAGAGCGCTATGTCACAGGCAGAAATTGGCTGGTGTATCACAAACTACAAGATGTATGTAGAATTGGGCAGAATAGGAATCTCCCTAGAGTGTAGGTCTGTAAGAACGGAACAAGTCCTCCACTTATCCTTCCACAGTGACACACAGATAGCTTCACTGTGGCTGTGATAACAGCCGTTACACGGTACTGTGTGAGGAGCGTACACCGCTGTATGGTGTGAATAAATGCACGCTCAGTACCTCAGCAGGACAAAAAAAAATTGGGATTGCTTTTAAAAAAGCAGTTTGCAGAGCAGTGGGGAAACAGCATTGCAGCTGTCAGGAAGCCTTAGAAGGCAGCCTAACAACCAACACCGCTGATCCACCACAATATAGCCTCCCCTTGCACTGCACACACAGTGACTGGTGTGTTGCACAGGCAAAATCGCTAGCAGCAGAAGCAGTTTTTTTTTCTTCTTCCCTGCCTAACGCTCTCCCTACAGAATCAGCAGCAGCAACCTCTCCCTATGCTAAGATCGGCAGAAGTAAGATGGCGGTCGGCGTGCACGCCCTTTTATAACCCCTGTGACGCCCACCAAAGCAAGCCAATCACTTGCATGCCCTTCTGAAAGATGGTGGTGACCCGTGCCTATGTCATCACGTTGCCCACAGTGTCCGTGGATCCTGATTGGCTGAAAAAGAGCGCAAAACAAACTTTTGAAACTCGACTTTGGCGCGTCAGTCGCCTACCTCGTGGCCGACCTCATCCTAGGGTCGGGTTTCGTTTCATGAAACCCGACTTTGCCAAAAGTCGGCGACTTTCGAAATTTTTCGACCCGTTTCGCTCAACTCTACTCATTCTGATGCTGATTTAGGTCATGCTAATCTCCACCAATCGAAATACACAAAGTGCCATATTGGACAAACGAAAAGGACCCTTAATCCATGAACTGTATTCTTGTTTGAATGGAACAATAGCTGAAACTATCCGTGATCTGGGACATACTTAAAGGAGCTATGTTAAAGTGGTTGCCTCATTGCTCCTCCATTACACTAGTATTGTAAATGTCACACAACAGGTGTGGTGCCCTGTTGTAAATTTTCCACTTGAGACTAGGAATTTCAACTTGTTGTAAGTAAGTATAGGGTCACCAGAGTTGGGTGGTTCATCCCTACATTTGTTATCATAACAGATGGGGTTGCTTCTTTGTTACACATGACACTCATACTCTTGGGTTCATCAAGCTACAATGGTGTGAGGTTATAATATTTTTAACATACAATGACCTTTTCCTTGTCATTTTGTCTTCATGCCATGTTAATTATATGATGCAACAGAAAGTTTGGAAGTTTTCTATGGGTGATTTGCTTGAAGATACATTTCATTAATGGCACATCTATAAAACTGCAATGAATCCATTGATTTCACTTTCTAGTAGTGCAGTTCATTACTTCACAATCTGTACTTTACCTACACCAAGACAAGCTGCTCCATTGGACTCCAGCTGAAAGCAGCAGCATTTTATTTTTTGTAACACTATGGCCCAGATTCATTAAGATGGACATTTAATGAGATACATACAGGAATAAGAGTACACCACTTAATGAATGAATTTGAGTCAATAACTTTTTGTTGCATATGGGAAGCTTAATGTTCAGAAAAATGTCTTATTAGCATTGCTGATGTCTATCACTTAACTTGACCTCGAGTGTTGTGAGTTCATTTCCCCCTTCACCATTGAGGTCTGATGAACTCCCTCTTCTGGTGAAGGAAGGTAGTGAGGCTCATTACCAAGCACCTGGGCAGGATGATAATGACTGGGTGATGGGAATTACTGACTGGATATAAGGCAGCCGACGCCCTTCTGCCTTGCTGGTGATCTCTCTGAGGGATTCTAGGAGACTAGTCTGATTCCTGCTCCTCAAAAGCTAAGTTTTCTGCTCTACTTTTTGCATGTGTGTCTTGGTTTTGTTTTGCATTGTTTTCCTTGATTTCTGCCATTCCCTGCTGGGGTGAGCTGAATTCCTTTTTGCTCTGTCTTCAGAAAATACCTGAGTACTGATATAGTCTTTTTGAAGCCTAGCGTCTTCAGGGCTTTTTTTCCCTATCAGTCTGTTGGCTCTTGTTTTGATAGGGTTTTGGCGGATTACAGACAGTAGCTTTTCTATCCTGTCCTATCTAGTTAGCTTGGGCCCCATCATTTGCTCAGCCTATCTTTCTATCTGTGTGAGTGTTTTTTCATCTTGCTTCACCGTCATTATATGTTGGGGGTTGCCTATTGCTTTGGGGTCTGCTCTGGGGCAGTTTAGATTTCCCTTTCTGTCTTTAGGCTATGTAGTTCTCTGGCTGTGATCGAGGGGTCTAGGGCACCGTAGGAACCCCCCACGGCTACTGCTAGTTATTGTTGATAGGTTCAGGGGTCTGCAATCAGATAGCTGCCAACTTCTCTGGTTTTCTGGACTTAGCTAGTATTTCTGTTTTTGCCTCCTACGGTGACTCATTCATAACAGAGTCACCAGCCATACCGCAGATCCTAGGGTACTCAATAGCAGGAAAGAATTGTAAAAAAAAAAAAAAGTGTGTATATTTTATCCTCTATATCTCTGAGGCCTTAGGGGGAAATTTTTTTTCTCTCAATGGAGATAAAGCAATTGTCTGATCGCTTGGAGCAGCTCGCTGCGGAAGTGCGGGGAATTTCCGCCTACCTTGCTCATTCACATGCTGCTGAATCAAAGATCCCTACTCCTGATGTGTTTTTTGGGGATCGGTCTAAATTTTTGAATTTCAAAAGTAATTGTAAATTATTTTTTGCTTTGAAGCCTAACTCGTCAGGGAGCTCCGCGCAGCAGATTAAAATGTCATCTCTTTGCTGCGTGGCGATCCCCAGGATTGGGCGTTTTCTTTGAAACCAGATGATCCTATTCTGACTAATGTAAATGCATTTTTTCAAGCCTTGGGGTTGTCGTATGATGAACCTAATGCTATTGATCAGGCTGAAAAGACCCTGTTGGCATTGAGCCAGGGTCGAGATTCTGCAGAATTGTACTGTCAAAAATTCCGAAAGTGGGCGGTCCTTACTACTTGGAATGATAATGCCTTGGCAGCTCTCTTTCGGAAGGGTTTGTCAGAAGCCGTAAAAGATACTATGGTGGGATTTCCTGTTCCCTCTGGTCTTGACGATTCTATGTCATTAGCCATTCAGGTTGATCGGCGTTTACGTGAACGCAGGACTGCACGAGAGGTGTTGCCACCTGTTGAACAAATGTCTGAACCTATGCAATGTGATAGAGTTTTGTCCAGGGAGCAACGTCAAGAGTTCAGAAGGCATAATAAGCTGTGTTTTTTTGTGGAGATGCCTCGCATATTATTTCTGTCTGTCCTAAACGAGAGAAACGTTTTGCACACACGTTTTCTGTTGGTGGTGTTCAACCTAAGTTTCTTCTGGCAATTACTCTGATCTGCTCCCTGTCCATATTTTCCGCCAAGGCTTTTGTGGATTCGGGAGCAGCCCTGAACCTAATGGACTTGGATTTTGCTAAACGTTGTGGATTTCCTATGACACCTCTGCGGACACCTATCCCTTTGAGGGGGATTGATACTACTCCTTTGGTGAAAAATAAACCTCAGTTGTGGACCCAGGTGGTAATGCGGGTCGCCCCAGACCATCAAGAAAATTGCAGATTTTTGGTGTTGCATAATTTGCATACCATTGTTCTGGGGTTTCCCTGATTGCAAATTCATAATCCAGTTTTGGATTGGAAATCTGTGTCTGTGGTGAGTTGGGGTTGTCGGTGTTTTTTTCGTGGCCAAAAAGGATGGTTCATTATCGTGCCCTCAACATAATTACTATTAAATATCAGTATCCGTTACCCCTGATTTCGGATGTATTCTCCAGAGTTAAAGGTGCTTGCTGGTTTACCAAGCTTGACCTAAGGGGGGCATATAATGTTATCCGCATTAAGCATGGGGATGAATGGAAGACGGCGTTTAATACTCCGGAGGGACATTTTGAGTACCTAGTGATGCCTTTTGGGCTCACTAATGCCCCTTCTGTCTTCCAGTGCTTCATGAACGATATTTTCCGAGACTTTGTGGATAAATTTTTGATTTTCTATCTGGCTGATATTTTAATCTTCTCCAAGGATTGGGATTCTCACGTGGAACATGTTCGGACTGTGTTTCGGATCTTGAGGGAGAATTCCCTGTATGTCAAAGGATCGAAATGCCTTTTTGGGGTACAGAGGATTTCTTTTTTGGGATTTATTTTGTCTCCGTCAACTATTGAAATGGACCCGGCCATGGTACAGGCCATTTACGATTGCGTTCAGCCCACTTCTTTGAAGGCCCTCCAGAAGTTTTTGGGCTTTGCTAATTTTTATCGGAAATTTATAGCAACAATTTCTAGTATTGCCAAGCCATTGACTTATCTGACTAAGAAGGGTGCTGATTTGTTGAATTGGTCTCCGGAGGCTGTTTCTTCACTTCAGGACTTGCTCCCGGTCTAAACCTTGTTCTCGCTCTAGTGGGTTGTTGATGCCTTTGCCGGTTCCCAGGAGGCCATGGACCCATATTTCAATGGATTTCATCTCTGATATGCCTGTCTCTCAGAGAATGACTGTTATTTGGGTGATTTGTGATAGGTTCTCTAAGATGGTTCATCTTGTACCACTCCCTAAGTTGCCATCTTCCTCTGAGTTGGTGCCCCTGTTTTTGCAACAGGTGGTTCGCTTGCACGGGATTCCTGAGAACATTGTATCTGACAGGAGTTCAGTTTGTGTCTAGATTTTGGAGGACTTTCTGTTCCAAGCTGGGAATTCAGTTGTCCTTCTCCTCTGCTTTTCACACTCAGACCAATGGGCAGACGGAGAGAACAAACCAGACTTTGGAGTCGTATTTGAGATGTTTTATTTCCGCTGATCAGGATGATTGGGTTTCATTTTTGCCCTTGGCCGAATTTGCTTTAAATAATAGAGCTAGTTCTGCCACTTTGATGTCACCTTTTTTTTGTAACTTTGGGTTTCATCCTCGATTTTCTTCAGGGCAGGTGGAGCCTTCTGCCTGCCCAGGTGTTGACACTGTGGTGGAGAGAATGTAACAGATCTGGGACCAAGTGGTGGATAAGTTATCTCTCTCCCAGGAAAAGGCCCAGCGGTTTTCCAACCGACATAGGACCATTGGTCCCCAGTTTAAGGTTGGTGATATGGTTCGGTTATCATCAAAACATATCGCTATGAAGGTGGCTTCTCCTAAGTTTAAGCCTAGATTTATTGGACCTTACAAGATTTTGGAGATTATTAATCTGGTCTCTTTTCGTTTGGCTCTTCCTATTACATTTAAAATCCATAATGTGTTTCATAAGTCCTTGTTGAAGAGGTTTGTTGAACCAGTAGTTCCTGGGGTGGCACCTCCAGACCCTGTATTGGTTGAAGGTAACATGAAATATGAGGTAGAGAAGATACTGGATTCCTGTCTGGCTAGATGGAGACTCCAGTATTTGGTTAAGTGGAAGGGTTATGGTCAGGAGGATAATTCCTGGATCTCTGCCTCTGATATTCATGCCAAAAGATGCATGCGTGCCTTTCATCGTGCTCACCCTGATCGCCCTGGTGGCGTGGATGAGGGTTCGGTGACCCCTCCTCAAGGGGGAGGTACTGTTGTGAGTTCATTTTCCCCTTCACCATTGAGGTCTGATGAACTGGTGAAGGAAGGTAGTGAGACTGATTACCAAGCACCTGGGCAGGATGATGATGACTGGGTGACGGGAATTACTGACTGGATATAAGGCAGCCGACGCCCTTCTGCCTTGCTGGTGATCTCTCTGAGGGATTCTAGGAGTCCAGTCTGATTCCTGCTCCTCAAAAGCTAAGTTTTCTGCTCTACTTTTTGCATTTGTGTTTTGGTTTTGTTTTGCATTGTTTTCCTTGATTTCTGCCATTCCCTGCAGGGGTGAGCTGAATTCCTTTTTGCTCTGTCTTCAGAAAATACCTGAGTACTGATATAGTCTTTTTGAAGCCTAGCGTCTTCAGGGCTTTTTTCCCTATCAGCTGTTGGCTCTTGTTTTGATAGGGTTTTGACGGATTACAGACAGCAGCTTTTCTATCCTGTCCTATCTAGTTAGCTTGGGCCCCATCATTTGCTCAGCCTATCTTTCTATCTGTGTGAGTGTTTTTTCATCTTGCTTCACCGTCATTATATGTTGGGGGCTGCCTATTGCTTTGGGGCCTGCTCTGGGGCAGTTTAGATTTCCCTTTCTGTCTTTAGGTTATGTAGTTCTCCGGCTGTGATCGAGGGGTCTAGGGCACCGTAGGAACCCCCCACGGCTACTGCTAGTTGTTGATAGGTTCAGGGGTCTGCAATCCGATAGCTGCCAACTTCTCTGGTTTTCTGGACTTAGCTAGTATTTCTGTTTTTGCCTCCTACGGTGACTCATTCATAACACACGAGTCTTTTAACATCTCAATGGAAAAGTGATAAAATAAGCCAAAAATAACAAAATAGTGCCAGCAAAAATAATTTTGGAATACAGTGGCATACCACAAATTGTGGCTGACCACAGAGGATGCAGATACAGATGAAAGCAATGGTGGAACAGGGAGCCGTCAGCTGTGAGGGTCCTTTTACTATATGTGATGGCCATCATACTGTATGAGCTTATCAAAAAAGTAAGTGGCATTTTTGTTGGCATCATACTCTGTGGGGGCCATGAAAGGGTTTTATTAGTGGATGACTACATTAAGGGGCTTCAATAAAGGCAAAATTGTTGTGTCAGTCTCACAACACATGTCCCTCTCATTGTCTTTAAAGTTTCCGAGGTATACCCTTCTGTGACTGCACATAAACACCATAACACCACATGTATTCTGATGAATATATTTTTTTTGGGGGGGGCAGCCTAAGAATGCTTTTGGTGTTGGGTCCAAAGATTTCTATGTATGCCCCTATCATCTCAATTGGTTTGAGGTTGGGTGATTGTGCAGACCATGTCAATAGTGTCACCAATAAAGCACCTTAAAATGAACACACCTCCCCCTTCATGCTTGATGTACACCACACATGTAAAAGTAATCCATTCACCTTTTTGGAATCCAACAAAGATATAGCTGTTAGTACCAAAAATCTTAGATTTGATTCATTAGGCCAAAATTTGATTAATATAAGACAGAGTCCACTGATATATGGTCTATTGATTTCATAACTCCAGTTCTTGTGCTGCTTGACCCAAACAAATATCTTTTTAATTCCATCCTCATTAATGGATGCTTTGCATCAGTTTGATGTTAAAGGCCAGTTCTTGCAATCTCCTCTGGACAGTTGATGTTGAGATATGTCTGCTACTTGATGTCTGTGCATCATTTTTGAGGGCTATTATCTGAGATGCTGTAAATGTGTGGGTTTTGAGGCTAATAACTCTGAAGAACTTATCCTCTGCAGCAGAAATCACTCTTGAGCTTCCTTTCCTGGATTGTCCCCATAAGAGCCATTTTTTCTGTACGGATTAAAAATGTTGTCGACTCCACCTGAGGATGACGTCAAGGTTTTAGCAATTTTCCAGATTGACTGAATTTGATGTCTTTTATAAATATTAGACTGTCATTTCTTTTTAATCATTTTAGTTTTTTTGCCATATTCTGACTTAGAACAATAATGAAATATAGCTTTTCACTATACAGAAATGTGTACCAACACTTTCTCTGCAAAACACACCTGTTGGTCGCAAATGTTTTCTAGTGACAGGTGATCCCATAAATGAACTCTTGATGAGACATACCTGTTAGTTGGAAGCCATTTCAGGTGATTACTTAATGAAGCTGCTTGAGAGAGAATGCCAAGTGTGTGCAAAGCTTTTATCAGAGTAAAAATTTGGTACTTTGGGTAATCTAGAATTTAACAAATATTATTGTGGGTTTTTACACATATTTCTTAATTCCTTATTTAAATATGAATTGATTTGACTTTTTTTCTGCCTTTGATCTGAATCTACAATGTGCACCTTCCCATACCAACAAGGAAAACCTTGGTGTGAACTTTTGACCAATACAGTATATTGATAACTTTTGCTATATGAACTTATGATATTATTCACAGTATATCACACTTTATATCTACATCATTATGTCATATATTTATAATGTTATGATAAGCTAATTTGTTAATTTCTTAAAGTGTGAAGACGTAAGGATGCCGATATAAGATCGCTTGCACATTGTAGAAAAAACACAATCCATATCCCAAGATAGTGATCTCCTTATATACACACTGATTACTAAAGAATCATTAATTATCTCCTTATCTATAATTTATGATGTGTATAACGACGATCCAGAGAAAATTGCTTGTTTAATGATGAATTGGTGGCTAAACTCTCATTAAGTTTCCATTATTCTTTCCACCATTCAGCATAGACTACAATATAAAAAGCATTATGTGTTACTTTTTACATATTTAAATATATTGTTTTAAAATATTTACTTTAATATATTTGAAAATATTTTTCATTTTATAGCTTAAAGGGAATCTGTCACCCCATTTTAGCCCTATAATCAGTGACCACCGCCATCAGGGGCTTATCTACAGCATTCTGTAATGCTGTAGATAAGCCCCCGATGAAACCTGAAAGATAAGAAAAACACGTTAGATTATACTCACAAGGGGGTGGGGGGCGGGTGCAGTGGGTGTCGCAGTCCGGTCCAGCGCCTCCCATCTTCATACGATGATGTCCTCCACCTTGCTTCTCCCGCTGCTCCTACGCAGGCATACTTTATCTGCCCTGTTGAGGGCAGAGTAAAGTACTGCAGTGCGCAGGCGCCGGAAAAGGTCAGAGAGGTCCTGCGCCTGCACAATGCAGTACTCTGCTCTGCCCTCCACAGGGCAGATAAAGTACACCTGTTTCAGAGCCGAGGGAGAAGCAAGGAGGAGGACGTCATCACATGAAGATGGGAGGTGCCGGACGGGAAGGTGACACCCATCGGACCGACCGACTGCCGGGTTGAGTATAATCTAACTCTTTTTTCTTATCTTTCAGGTTACATCGGAGGCTTATCTACAGCATTACAGAATTCTGTAGATAAGCCCCTGATGGCGGTGCTGGCAATTGATAGGGCTAAAATGGGGTAACAGATCCCCTTTAAGTTATGTTTACATATACAGTAGATTCACTTTTCTATTTGTTTGAGATAATCATTAATTTCTTTGCATTTTTTATATACATATATTCTTTTTACATAGAGTAATGTCTGTAACAAAATTGCATGAATTTGTATAGTTTGTCATGGGCTCAGTGACAGTCATATCATGTTTTGTTACTCTTCATGCTTCAGTGCTTAGAAGTACATATTTTGGATGCTATATGCTATGCACTATTTTGTACAAAGCATCCGGAATGATTTGAATCATATTTTCCAACAAAACAAAGCCGCATCAATACAATTTTTGCCCATTTTATACTTACACAAACATGACAATATACCAAATAAAGCAGGAACAGATGAGCCCTGTCAATACCTGGCTATGGTGCTTGAAGCTGCTATGATGCGGAATCCAGTTACATCTTTGTTGTGCCATTTTATGAATACTATGTGTGCAACAAACCTTGTGCCTCGGGCCTGTGCGTCATTTTAGCTCTAGCATTTATTGGTGAAGAAAAGAATAAGACTTTGTTTTGAGAACTAAATAACAAACAAGAAAAGGTAAAGAATTCATCATCAATCTAATGTTGCTTGGGCTGATAAATGCCTTGAATCGATGGGCTATCAACACCAGCACCAACACAGAACTGTAGCTTGTTTTTTGCAGATAGATATACAGCCATTTCCTAAAAAGCAGATATGAGAAATTCTGAGATTACATGATAATGGTAAAAAGTATACAATTGTGGGATCAAAAATATATATGAGCGAATTTATGCCAGGTTGTATGTTAGAAGTATTTTTTTACAATGGAAATCAATAGAACAACAGATATTTTCATCACATTTTAATAAATTCTCAGCAATCTTAAGGTACGTTCATATGTCGGCTTTTGCCGCATTTCTTCTGAGGTTTTAATGTATGTATTTTGCTGTGAATAGTACAGTTGTATAATACCATCAAAGCAAATAAGATTTATAAAATCTCATGCGTGTTTTAAGCTGTTTCAAATCTGCAGAATGTCTATTTTTTCAGTGTGTTTGCAGCATTTTTTGCCTATTTTAATGAATGGGGGAAAATGCATAAAAAATGGAAGCTTAAATGTGGGAAAAACATACCTTTTTTGCAGTATTTTTCCTGCCATGGGACACATTTTTGATGCACATATGTCTTCAGAAATTACAAACTTTATAAATTAGTAGTACACTTAATAGTGTATAAGAGTGGTAGGAGGGGGATGCAGCTGCAGGTCTTTCCTTAGTTTTTAAATGAAATATCCATAGCTAGGCTTTCCATCACTCAGGCCATAATTCCTAAAGCAAAGTAACCCCCCTCGATGTACAACTCCCTTGGCATATGTCCCAGTTGCCTCATCGCAACTATGCTTCTAGGGACAGAAAAAAGGGGGAAGGATGATAGTCATCCACTTAGCCCACAGGACACAAAATATCCTCCTCTTCAAGTATGGAAATAAATTTAGAAAATTTAGAGAAAACAGAGAACAATAAAAATATGCTCGTTGTATACAAACCTCTACATAGTACACTTAATATATGTCTACAACTGACTGAAGTAGGCTGTGATTTAAGAAAATTGAATCATGGTGGTTGTTCTGCCTTCTTCCACGTATGATGCTGTGTGGATTCCAGCATACGGCTTAACCTTTCATCCACTCCCAGAAACAAAGCTGCATGGGTGCTTAAGTCTATTATTTATTGGGATGATATGGACAACAATGGGAGATGATAACAGATGGTATAGTAGAACACAGTAGTAGATGAGATCAGGGGTTGTTGTACAAAGTTGTAGATGATATCAAAGATTGTTGAACACAATGTGGATGATTCATGTAAAAAGCTATAAGAGACAGATAATGCAGCATGTCAGTACTGGTAGATAATATACAATACACAAATACTGGCAGGTAATCACAGCAATACAAGTACTATCACAACAGTAGCAATAATACAGGATGCTGTTATATCGGCAGCATGCATTATATAGAAGCTGAGCAATATAACATGCAAAGCAGCAAAGGAGAAAAATATCTAACACAACTCATGGCTGCCAGCTTTGCATTTGCTGACAAGAGGATGCATATCCTGAGGATGCATATAACAAACATGCAGTGAAATAACATTACAGAAGCTAAACATGCATTGCAAACATCATGGAGGGCTGCATTATGGCTGCTAACACAGATGCATAACTCATAATTGCATTAACCTTACCGGAATCCACTTATTACAAGCATTGGTTTTGTAGGGAGCTGAGCAGATGTGAGCTACTCAGAAGAGGGCTGAAAATAGTTACATGTTGTTGACCAGGGCAGGAAGAAGGGCGGTTCTGAATAGTTAACCATTTAGGAAACAGAAGATTCCAAACAAATGAATAAAAAGAGAAGGGCAACTTATGTCACCTACTGGCGATAGCTGGAACAGCACTTAAAAATATCTTGCTGCACAAAGTGGGCAGAACAGAGGTTATGCTTTAACTGTGACACTTCTACACATTAGTCTGATAAAAAATTATGTTTTACAGTCCTGCCTTACAGAAGATGACAAAAGCCTTAACCAAAAAAAACATCATTAAAGTTTACTTCTACAAGACTAGATTTTGCCATGGAAATCAGCCACATACTTTAGTCCACAGAAGACAATAGATGAATGGCATTGATTTCCTGTTCTCGCTATAAGACCTCACAATGTTGGACAAGATGCTGTCAGAAAAACCAGAATCACAAACCAAGAAACAGACCAAACAATTAAACATTCCAACAAAATTGAGGAGTCTTTAAAATAAATATCACTTAAATTAGCTATAACACTATGTAACACAATTTTTTTCCCTGGCTTCCAAGTGTAATATTGCAACTGCTTATGTTTAAAGACTATGGAAAAACTACAACATTCAGCACAATCTTTGATTTTATGACCACACGCCAGAAAAATTTCATATTTATTGTGTCAAAAAAAGGAAATTATTATATTTTCATTCATGCAGTCTGATAAAAAACAACACTTGCATGATAAATAGACAAAGACAGTCAAAAATCATTCAAAAAGGTTCAGAAATTAGTAGTTTTTCTAGATTTGCAATTGTACTGCAAATCTCTTTCTCGGAGAAGCCCCCAAATGTAGTCCCCCATCATGTTTTCATTATACTGTCCTTGGTAGTGACTTTCAAAGACCAATATACACTCACTGGCCACTTTATTAGGTACACCTGTCCAACTGTGTGTTAAGACTTAATTTCTAATCAGCCAATCACATGGCGGCAACTCAGTGCATTTAGGCATGTAGACATGGTCAAGACAATCTCCTGCAGTTCAAACCGAGCATCAGTATGGGGAAGAAAGGTGATTTGAGTGCCTTTGAACGTGGCATGATTGTTGGTGCCAGAAGGGCTGGTCTGAGAATTTCAGAAACTGCTGATCTACTGGGATTTTCACGCACAACCATCTCTAGGGTTTACAGAGAATGGTCCGAAAAAGAAAAAAAATCCAGTGAGCGGCAGTTCTGTGGCCGGAAATGCCATGTTGATGCCAGAGGTCAGAGGAGAATGGGCAGACTGGTTCGAGCTGATAGAAAGGCAACAGTGACTCAAATTGCCACCCGTTACAACCAAGGTAGGCAGAAGAGCATCTCTGAACGCACAGTGCGTCGAACTTTGAGGCAGATGGGCTACAGCAGCAGAAGACCACACTGGGTACCACTCCTCTCAGCTAAGAACAGGAAACTGAGGCTACAATTTGCACAAGCTCATCGAAATTGGACAGTAGAAGATTGGAAAAACGTTGCCTGGTCTGATGAGTCTCGATTTCTGCTGCGACATTCGGATGGTAGGGTCAGAATTTGGCGTAAACAACATGAAAGCATGGATCCATCCTGCCTTGTATCAACGGTTCAGGCTGGTGGTGGTGGTGTCATGGTGTGGGGAATTTTTTCTGGGCACTCTTTGGGCCCCTTGGTACCAATTGAGCATCGTTGCAACGCCACAGCCTACCTGAGTATTGTTGCTGACCATGTCCATCCCTTTATGACCACAATGTACCCAACATCTGATGGCTACTTTCAGCAGGATAATGCGCCATGTCATAAAGCTCGAATCATCTCAGATTGGTTTCTTGAACATGACAATGAGTTTACTGTACTCAAATGGCCTCCTCAGTCACCAGATCTCAATCCAATAGAGCATCTTTGGGATGTGGTGGAACGGGAGATTCGCATCAGGGATGTGCAGCCGACAAATCTGCGCCAACTGTGTGATGCCATCATGTCAATATGGTCCAAAATCTCTGAGGAATGCTTCCAGCACCTTGTTGAATCTCTGCCACGAAGAATTGAGGCAGTTCTGAAGGCAAAAGGGGGTCCAACCCCTTACTAGCATGGTGTACCTAATAAAGTGGCCAGTGAGTGTATCTTGATGAAAGCGCTCGCCTTGCTTCTCTGAATAAGCTCCCATGTTCTCCTTGAACTTGTCAAGATGAGCTTCAAGGATATGGACTTTGAGAGACATTCTGCATCCCACTATGGCGTAATTCTTTATGAGAGTCTGAACCAAATGCACATAGTTTTCAGCCTTGTGGGAAGCCATGAATCACTGCAACGAAACTGTTCCAAGCCGCTTTCTTCTTGATCTGCGGTCCGACAAAGATACCAGCCTTGACTTTTGCCTTGGACAGCTTGGGAAAGAGATCTTGGAGGTACTTGAAAGCTGCTGACTCCTTGTCAAGAGTCGTTTTATTCTTGCACCAAAATTGATATATGCTACCACTAAAAATCATTCAGTGAGTCAGATTCCCTAGACTGTTTATTCCATGTTCTATATTTTTTTAGAGATTTCTATAGGCATCTTGTTATGGATTTTTACTTATACGTACCTTTAGATGCTAATATTGCAATACTAATGCTAATGTTGTAATATATGGTGTAAAATGAATGAGAGCTAAAGACATTTGTTAGTCTTTTATATGTAAACTATTAGCAAAATGTTTGCAGATAGAGATGAAAGGAACTTTTGAAATTTGAAACAGCTTTGCAGAATTTTCCCCAATTAATTGATTTACAGGGAATAAATTTGCTCTAATCTCATTATTGTAAAGCTTGTATTAGCTTGGAACATACACATGAATGTGAGGGGAGAAAGAGAGGACCCCAATGACCATAAGGGTTTACACTCTAAAGGAGAGAAAGAGAGGATCCCGCTGACCATAAGAGCTTACACTCTATAGGAAAGATAGAGATTCCCACTGACCATAAGAGCTTAATGTTAGGCGTCGGATTCCGGCAGCGACACAACAGGAATCCCGAGCCTCACATCCTGCTCTGCAGCAAGCCATTCCTGAGGCTAAGTCCCTCTGCTGCTCCACTGAGCGTGCTCACGAGATGATCTCTAATTGGAGGTCAGGAGTCACGTGCTCAGGTCCTTCTCCAGATCTGATTGGTCCATCTCAGAGATCTGGAAGGTCCCGGCAGCACACGGCTATAAAAGGCCCACATGGCCGCTCGGCCATGCGCTAGTATAGACTCTTCTTGCTAGATGTGTGAATGGTGATGGATGTATGATTCTGGTGACTGACTTATTAAGATTCCCCTCCCTCTGATATTATGCATGTGGATAGGGAACCATAGAAAGAGTCAGCGCCAGTCAGTGGCAAACTTTAGGCCACTGTGCACACCGCACCTCTACACTAGCATCCGGTGGTGTCATGTCTCTCATGGCACTGTCGCATAGCGGCTGTGTCTGCCGCCGCTCTGCATTCAGAAGCACTTACCGGCATCCGCAGTTGTGACGCCGCACGCACGGTAGGTCTAGACGGACACCGTCCCCTGTCGTGGACCCTGTCCTGTGACCTGATACCGAGCGTGCAATTTCAATGATACCTTTGAGTCTAAAAGGCTCAGTGTTTATGTTTATGTTACAGCGCCTCTGTAAGTTAACAGAGTACGCTCTGCGCACATTGGGTGACGTTGTCCCTGGGCACATTATACCGCCATATAGCACGTCTGCCATTGTCTAACAGCGGTTTTAACACCTACTGCACGGTGGACCCCGAGCGGCGAACGCACTTTAGTATTTATTTATTTTGTGCGTTCCGCCGTTCCTAACATTTACACCCTAAAGGAGAGAGAGAACCCTGCTGACCACAGGAGCTTTCACTCTACAGGAGAGAAAGAGAGGACCTCACTGACCATAAGAGTTTACACTCTATAAGAGAGAGAAAGAATCCCACTGACCATAAGAGCTTACGCTCTAAAGGTGAGAGAGAATCCTGCTGACCCTAAGATTTTACACTCTAAAGGAAAGAAAAAGAGGACCCTGCTGAACATGAGAGCTCACATTCTACAGGAGAGAGAGAGGACTGTGCTGACCATAAGAGCTTACACTCTATAAATGAGACAGAAAAAGGACCCTGCAGATCATAAAAACTTGAACACTACAGGAGAGAGAGAGAACCCCACGGACCATAGAGTTTATACTCTACAGAAAAGAGGCTTACCCAGTGATTCTGGAAATGTTAAGTGGAAATGGAAATTTCTCTGCCATAAAAACTCTGCATCATTGGGAACCACTGATTTCTAATGTCCAGTTACTGACCACCACTGAACAAGGTATGATAATCCACTACAAGTCATAGCTGAAAGGCACTAATGGAAGCCCACGTAGCCATGCAAAATGACATCCGCCCGCCCTCTGATGCTTCTGCATTGTGAGAAATTGAGCTGGGCAAGTTATTTTTTGTGAGCTGCAAATGTCAAAGCGTTTCAATGCTCATGAAACCACAAATTTCAGGAATCGCAGATCAATCTGCTAATTTCTATTTACATATAATTTACCATTAGATTTCTATTGCATCCATCATCTGCTTCCGTACCCTGTAGTCTTCTATTGGAAAACTTTTCTGAATTAGAAAGTATAATAGAACTAAGAGTAAAAATATATATATTTTTATACTTTAAATTATTCCGCAGTGATTCAACAGAACTAAGAGGAGTAGATTTTTATTGTACCTTCAAATGAAGCCTTTAAAAAGTTGACAAAGTTTTTTCTTTACAGGAATAACTATACCTATTGAAAAGCTGTGTCAGTAAACATCCTTCTAATAGACCAAATTTTCTAAAAAACTGACAACCCACATCCTAAAAATGGAGATGAAAAATGGATGCCTTTAAATTGAACGTGCTTATTTTTTTGACTGACTTTTTGGGCTCGATGTAAAAATTAGAAATATAATTCTATTTGACTTTTTCCTTAATTATACCTGAAAAGTAATGATTCAACACACAGATGTTTGGATAGTTAAATCAACTAGTAATAGTCAATGCTCAGTCTGCAGACTATGAGAAGTGTTCATTAAAAAAGAAAAGTCAGGTGTCGCAAACAATATAAAAAGGGACTTAAAAATTCTAGATGGACAAATATTCAATATTTTGGTGAGAATATAATGAATGTGTAAATGTAAGTTTATTGCATGTCAAATTTTAAACTATAAATTCTTGGCTGCCCCTGAAATATATGTATATTATTAGAGTAATCCTTTAAGATAAAATATATAAGTACCCATAGAACATTGTCAGGGCTCATGCAGATGCCTGATTGCGGACCGTAATGCATGGACTGTCTGCGGTTTAGCCGACCCAAGTGTGACAGCTTCATATATTTGTATTAGCTATGACACTCAGGTCAGAAGGTCAGAAGGTCCACGGACAGTCCATGCATTAGCAGTCCATGCTCAGACCGATTTGTAGGGACGTCTGCATGATCCCCAATAGTGAGTATTCATCTTTTGATGGTCCAAGCATTACAAAGATTACTTTAAAAATGTATAGTGTTATAGTTTTTAGCAGCCAAGTGAAAACCCCTTGTACCTGTAGAACAATTGCAATTAATCTAATATGGCGATATATCCAAAATGAAAGGGATAACTTTCTACAAATAGAAGCACATTGAACAACAGAAAGTTAAACTTCATCAAAATTTATTCTAACATGATTCCGCTAAAAAAAAGTGAAACAAGTATAAGCGAAGAAGAAAAGCTGCCACAAACTGGACCGGAAAACAGGATATTATATGAGTGTGAATACATATTGCTCAATATAAATAACGTGTTATGTAACTAATGGATTCTACACCATGTGCAGATTAGGTAGTGGGTGTTTTGACCATATTATCATTTTTATGCAGTTTTTTTCAGCTCTGAGCTGTGTATACTTGAATACTCATTGGATGAAGCAGATCAGGTGATGTGTATTTGTGTAGTGAAGAAGGGTGTTCAAGGTGTGCAGAGTTATTATGGAGCTTTTTTCCTCAGGCAAAATGGGACAAAAAAGATAAAGATTTGACAACAGGTTTTTCAGTAGTTTTATCGACAGATGAGATCAGAGTGATTCTTGCTGATCCAGATGGGTCCATGACTGGATCAGTAATGGCCACAGACCTCTATTTTGACTCAGATGACAATATGGTGGAATTGGGGTACTTCTATGGGCTGTTATTATTAAAAAAAATAGGTAAATTAACATTTTATGCTGAAGATGGAATAAAAATCAGCTCTCAAAACTGCTGTCAGTTTTTGAAAGATACTTTCTGTAAGCAGTTGTACAAGAAAAAGTCTGCAACTCTCAAGAAACCCTTGATTTTTACACAGTATAAAACTCCCTTGCATGCATTGAAGTCTCCACTGCTCTACTAACCATTTCTTGTCCCAGTCTTATTTCCACTTCTGTGTCTCATTTAGTGGTGGACAAGTCTCTGAACTCTGAACCCCTTGTACTTCTGGGCCTCCAGGAAAGTTGCAGTTCTGGAATATGATAGCACTGGAGGATAATGGCTCACTGGTTGCTTCATGCTTGATTATTCTGAAATCTCTCACTAATAACTTGTATCTTTTTTTCTCAGTAATTTTTTTGCAAGTCTGTTGACTATTTGCAACAAAACATTTGTTAGTTCTGTGATCATGCCCCATCACACATCCTCCATCCTATAGTCCCATGCCCATATACCCATCATACATATTCGCCATCCCATAGTCGAGTGCCCATATACCCATCACACATCGTCCATCCCATAGTCCCGTGCCCATATACCCATCATACATATCCTCCATCCCATAGTCCCGTGCCCATACACCCATCATACATATTCGCCTTCCCATAGTCGAATGCCATATATCCATCATACATATCAGCCATCCCATAGGCCCGTGCCCATATACCCATCATACATATCCTCCATCCCATAGTCCAGTGCCCATATACCCATCACAGATCCTCCATCCCATAGTCCCATGCCCATATACCCATCATACATATTCTCCATCCCATAGTCCCATGCCCATATACCCATCATACATATTTTCCATCCCATAGTCCCATGCCCACATACCCATCATACATATCCGCCAACCCATAGTCGAGTGCCCATATACCCATCACACATCCTTCATCTCATATTCCCATGCCCATATACCCATTTACATTTTACTCACAGTATATCTATAAAGAGAAATATCAGACAAACTGAACATTTGGAAGTGGTCTCTTAATTTTTGCCAGAGCTATATTTATACAGAATAACAAAAAAACTAAGTGACCACAAATGTGTAGCTAGAAAATGAAGAAACATGTATTAGCTATTTAGTAACAATTATAGAGATGAGCAAATTTATTCTAAACTAATCAAATTCATTTCAAAATACCCCAAGTTTGTGAATTCAGGCAAATCCGAATTTTGGATGATTAGAGTTACTGTATTGATAAGTAAGATATGACTTCTCCAGAACATTCCAGAATCTTCCTTTCTCTAAACTACAGATGAGACTCTGCCTGTCACACAGATGCGACCCCCTCGTCTTCACCCATGGCTCACGCACACCAGTGTCACATTGTGCAGCCCTGTGTAATCTGAGATCCCAGTGAGGATTCCCCCTTCTCCCTCTTTCCCCCTCAGCTCACACACAAAGCCAGTAAGGGATCTCTTTTGTTCTCCTCAAATATGTGCTTGGATAAGTATGGGAAATATTAAAGAGGCCAGATCCCGAAAACCATACGCGGCAGAGATAAGAAAATTACATATCTGCGTAGGGCGCCGAACCAGCATTCCGGCCCATAATTTTCATGGTTCCAGCACCGACAGAGCCAGAGAAAGAGAGTTCTCCTATACAGAGTGGAATAAACAGCTAGTGTTTGATGTAATTACAAAGCTAATTTCAATATAAGATGAATGATGGTTCTGCCGATACTCTGTTGGTTCTTAAGTCCAGATATGATGGTTATAAGTTTTCCGGACCCACATCTGTACATAGAGCAGGGGGAGGACCATCACAAGACTGCCCGTTTTATGTCATGACCCAGAACGATAGAGTACACTCACTCAGTTGGGAGATCATTCTAACTGGAGATTCCATGCTGATAGGATCCCAAATGCAGGGAGACATCTGGCCCCGCCTCCCCACATCGTTAGCCTAAGACCATCTAAGCAAATATAAATGTTAATCTCTGTTTTTTAAACCCGTTTATTTTATATTTGCATTGTACATATCTAATGTCTCAACTTTGTAAAAATCTCTTTATCTCTGTAAACACTGTCCGCCTTTTGGGAATAAATTATAATTTTATTAGTCTGTCTTCATGCTCTAGAAACAAATTTACATGCCTTTAAGATAATTATGCTACTGATTTGGGTTGGCTTCGAACCCCTCTATTAAGTTTATAAATTAATCAGAGAAATCTGGAGCTGGTGGCGGTGAAGTGTAGTCTGGGTTCCAGGAACTGCTGACTGTGATGGAAAGGAATTTTATAAGCTAATCAGGTGGCTGCGGCCAGAGCATTTATAATTCCCTCACTGCAGCGTGCCAGGTGGCCAGGCCTCATTGAAGCAGCCGGCCAGTGACCCATTATCCCAGGTGTAGTTCCCTGACTGACCTGAGGGTAAGGGGGCACCAGAGAGCTGAGAGTTCCAAAGTGGAACTGAAAAGTGGGACATACAAAATCCCTGCAGTTCGTGAAGTATTGCTGTCAGTGGTGGGACATCCAAAATAACCCCCTGCGATAAATTGTTAGGGCAAGACTAGCTTGCTGTTTTTATCACATTGCAGCAGCAGTGGGATAACTAAGATAAGCCCCCCTGTGCATGTGATAGTCGTGTGTCAACAGTGCGTCACGTCTCCGCATCCGTGATATACCGGTGTCAGCGGCGGGATTGTGACAGTTACATTAGCTTTAATTTGTATCTTTATTTTATTTGAATAGTACACATGAAAATAGGGAACTTTGTAATATACAGTATCTCACAAAAGTGAGTACACCCTTATATTTTTGGAAATATTTTATTATATCTTTTTATGGGACAACACTAGCAATATGACACTTTTGATACCATGTAAAGTAGTCAGTATACAGCTTGTATAACAGTGTAAATTTGTTGTGCCCTCTCAATAACTCAACACAGAGCCATTAATGTCTAAACCTCTGGCAACAAAAGAGAGTACATACCTATGTGAACATTTGCCCAATTATCTACTTTCCCTTCACGGTGTCATGTGACTCATTAGTGTTACAAAGTCTTAGGAGTGAATGGGGAGCAGGTGGGTTAAATTTAATGTTATCACTCTTACACGCTCTCATACTGGTTACTGGAAGTTCAACACGGCTCCTCATGGCAGCGAACTCTCTGAAGATCTGAAAAAATAATTATTGTTCTACATAAAGATGGCATAGGCTTTAAGAAGATTGCTAACACTCTGAAACTGAGCTGCAGCACGTTGCCAAAACCATACAGTGATTTAACAAGACAGGTTTCACTAAGAACATGTCTCACCATGGTGGACAAAGGAAATTGAATGCACATGCTCAATATCATATCCAGAGGTAGTCTTTTCAAAATAGACTTATAAGTTTTGCCATCATTACTGCAGAGATTAAAGGGTTGGGGAATCAGCATGTCAGTGCTCAGACCATGTACCGCACAATGCATTTAAATTGGTCTGCATGGCTGTCATCCCTCAATGAAGCCCCTTCTAAAGATGTTGCACAAGAAAGCCCGCAAACACTTTGGTAAAGACAAGCAGACTGAGGACATACAGTGGGGAAAAAAAGTATTTAGTCAGTCAGCAATAGTGCAAGTTCCACCACTTAAAAAGATGAGAGGCGTCTGTAATTTACATCATAGGTAGACCTCAACTATGGGAGACAAACTGAGATAAAAAAATCCAGAAAATCACATTGTCTGTTTTTTTTTCATTTTATTTGCATATTATGGTGGAAAATAAGTATTTGGTCAGAAATAAGCAATCAAGATTTCTGGCTCTCACAGACCTGTAACTTCTTCTTTAAGAGTCTCCTCTTTCCTCCACTCATTACCTGTAGTAATGGCACCTGTTTAAACTTATTATCAGTATAAAAAGACACCTGTGCACACCCTCAAACAGTCTGACTCCAAACTCCACTATGGTGAAGACCAAAGAGCTGTCAAAGGACACCAGAAACAAAATTGTAGCCCTGCACCAGGCTGGGAAGACTGAATCTGCAATAGCCAACCAGCTTGGAGTGAAGAAATCAACTGTGGGAGCAATAATTAGAAAATGGAAGACATACAAGACCACTGATAATCTCCCTCGATCTGGTGCTCCACGCAAAATCCCACCCCGTGGGGTCAGAATGATCACAAGAACGGTGAGCAAAAATCCCAGAACCACGCGGGGGGACCTAGTGAATGAACTGCAGAGAGCTGGGACCAATGTAACAAGGCCTACCATAAGTAACACACTACGCCACCATGGACTGAGATCCTGCAGTGCCAGACGTGTCCCACTGCTTAAGCCTGTACATGTCCGGGCCCGTCTGAAGTTTGCTAGAGAGCATTTGGATGATCCAGAGGAGTTTTGGGAGAATGTCCTATGGTCTGATGAAACCAAACTGGAACTGTTTGGTAGAAACACAACTTGTCGTGTTTGGAGGAAAAAGAATACTGAGTTGCATCCATCAAACACCATACCTACTGTAAAGCATGGTGGTGGAAACATCATGCTTTGGGGCTGTTTCTCTGCAAAGGGGCCAGGACGACTGATCCGGGTACATGAAAGAATGAATGGGGCCATGTATCGTGAGATTTTGAGTGCAAACCTCCTTCCATCAGCAAGGGCATTGAAGACGAAACGTGGCTGGGTCTTTCAACATGACAATGATCCAAAGCACACCGCCAGGGCAACGAAGGAGTGGCTTCGTAAGAAGCATTTCAAGGTCCCGGAGTGGCCTAGCCAGTCTCCAGATCTCAACCCTATAGAAAACCTTTGGAGGGAGTTGAAAGTCCGTGTTGCCAAGCGAAAAGCCAAAAACATCACTGCTCTAGAGGAGATCTGCATGGAGGAATGGGCCAACATACCAACAACAGTGTGTGGCAACCTTGTGAAGACTTACAGAAAACGTTTGACCTCTGTCATTGCCAACAAAGGATATATCACAAAGTATTGAGATGAAATTTTGTTTCTGACCAAATACTTATTTTCCACCATAATATGCAAATAAAATGAAAAAAAAACAGACAATGTGATTTTCTGGATTTTTTTTTCTCAGTTTGTCTCCCATAGTTGAGGTCTACCTATGATGTAAATTACAGACGCCTCTCATCTTTTTAAGTGGTGGAACTTGCACTATTGCTGACTGACTAAATACTTTTTTGCCCCACTGTATGTGTGCCTCCCGGAGTACTTACCTGGGTTCCTTTGTCCCCGGCGCGGCTCTGTTAGGGTCCCGTGCCGCATGTCCCCGGTGCTTCCTGGCCTTCAGAGGATCCACTGCCCATGCATACGCCTTAGGTCCCGGCCATGTTCTCCTTCTGTGCCTTATGCTGTGTGAGGATCGTGACCCGGAAGTTCCACCCTGTCATCGTGGCCTCCACCAGGTATTTCAGGCTGCTTCCTGTTTGGGGTAAGCACCTGATTATCGTTTGTGCCTACTTCCTTGCCAGCCCTCGTGCTGTCGCTAGTGCTGTGCTATAGCCAGGTCCCCAGTTTGCTTTCCTGACAATCCCTATTAGTATTTACCCTGCTTTGCTCTTTGTTTTTTAGTGCCTGCCTCCTCTTCGGCTAATGCCAGTTCCTGGATCCTGCCTCGTCTCCCTGACCCTAGGTATACAGGGCCTGACCTAGTATTTCCATCCCTCTCTACCTACCCCACATTACTGTTGGCTCCCAGCCCATCCTCCTGGTACCCTGTGCCCGCTGTCACCTCTCAGCCTTACACTCTTTGTTCTATAGAGCCGCCCCTTTGTCACCAAGTGTTGGGATACTAACCCCTCTGAGCCTGCTCCTGATGCTCCCTGCATAGGGAGTGATCTCACTTGGCCAGCTGCTCAAGGTGGCTCTGGTGTCCCGACCCAGAGGGTCCACTCTAGGTGACAGCTCCGTGGTATTACAATATGGTGTGAAGCGTGTGTTGCGGCAACCAGGTAAGGAGTACAAAGACAAGCTTGCATTGTCTACAGTCAAGCATGGTGTTGGGAGTGTAATGATATGGAGCTGCATGAGTACTGCCAGCTGTGGGGAGCTACAGTACATGCAGGGAACCATGAATGTCAACATGTACTGTGACATATGAAAGCAGGACATGATCTCCTCCCTTTTGAAACTGGGCCACAGGGCAGGATTTCAACATGATAACGAACCCAAACCCACCTTGACAATGACCACTGCATTGCTAAAGAAGCCAAAGGTAAAGTTGCTGTACAGGTCAAGCATATCTACAGACTTAAACCCAATTAAGCATCTGTAAGGCATCCTCAAATGGAAGTTGGAGGAGCACAAAGTCTCTAATATCCACCATCCCTATGATGTTGTCATGGAAGAGTGGAAGAGGATTCCAGTGGCAACATGTGAAGTGCTAGTGAACTCAATGCTCAAGAGAGGTAAGGTAGTGCCTAAAAATAATAGTGACCACACATAATATTCACAATTTGGTCACAATTTGACTATTTTGAATTAGGGGTATACTCACATTTGTTGCCAGTAGAGATGAGCGAATTTGTTCGGATTCGGATTTGGTTCCAAATACGATCGGAATTGAATATTGTTTTTGCAATATTCGTCAAACACAACCCACCGTCATTAGAGTCAATGGGAGTAGAAATTACCGAATATGTTGGGAACTGATCATAAGACATACATTCGTCACGAATATTGTTCGAATATGGCTCAAATATGTCAAAATCAGAATTGGGGACAAAATCTGAACAAATTCACTCATCTCTAGTTGCAAGCAGTTTACCAATTAATGACTATGTGTTGAGTTATTTAGAGGACGCAGAATTTACCGTGTTTTACAAGCTTCGCTATGACTACTTTACATTGCATCAGTGTTCTCCCAGGAAAATATATAAAAAAAATTTACAAAAATATGATGGGTGTATGGGTGTATTCACTTTTGTGAGATACTGTATTTTAACAGAGAAATCTGCTTCTTTTTCTATCAGGATGGATCATTCATTCTCAAAATTCTCATTTCCCGGAAAAAAAACCTGCAGTCAGTAAAGACAGAGATAGGAGATGAAAGTAACTGTTGGTAAGAATCCATATAGATAAAAGAGGAGAGAAGGAGGGAAGAGTTCCACTTCTAGCCCCTCACTCCACCTCCCTCCTCCCTGCTTCATAGATGATGACATTTGCTGCTAATAAGATTCTATCTCAGTAATGAAACAATCTGTCTTCACTGAATACAGATTTTAACCAGAAATTGAGAATTTTGAATATGAAAGATTAGTCCTGACAGAGAAGGAAGCAGATTTCTCTGACCAATATTTACAAAGTTTCTTATTTTCATATGTGTTTTGATTTATGCACTAAAAATAAAAGTAATGGTTGCTCTTTAACCCCTTTACATTCTTGGAGGCATCCATCCACTTAAACACATCCAGCAAAAATTAAAACCTCACAAGATTCTGTTGGCCAAAATATGGAAAATTATAGCTCTCAAAATAGAAAAAAAAATAGTTTTTGAAAACAAGCATTGCATCATGTGTGACAGCAGCGAAGCATAAAAACCCAATATAGATCAGATATTGATGTAATTGCACCGACCAGAATAATAAAGTTGTCTAATCACTTATACCCCATGAAGAATGATGTAAAAATAAATAAAACCAACTTTTTACCTGCTGTTGATTTGTTAATTCTGCTTCCCAAAGATCGCAGTGAAGCTTGGCTCACATTTATCCTGCGCTCTACATTGAGCGCTTACACCAGGGTTTCCATGTAAGTCTCTGAAATACATGATTCAGAATGAACCCCCGGGTGAAGATTCTCTATAATGAGGCAAATGAAGGTACTGTGGATGCTGTATGACCTCTGATCTGGCAGTGTCATTTTTATTAGGAGAGCATAAATGTGTCATCAGCCACAGTTTTGTGCACCTCTGAAAAAAGGACACTGCTGAACAGAGGCCAGACAGAGTCCAGAGTTACTGTGCTTCCTCATTAAAGTGAGTGGATCCTTTGGGGTTTCATATAAATTACGTCTGTCAGAGATTTAACGGCAAACCCTGATGTAAGTGCTCAGTGTAGAACACCGGATAAAGGTAGTCTAAAATGTTATGTAACATGTTTTCAATGAAAGCATCAACTCTATCCACAAAGAAAGCCCCCACTCAGGTCCATCATTTGTTAACAAAAATATAGGAAGCTTTCACATTACTGTTTAGGCACATCAGGGGTTCTCTAAATGAGACATGATATCGGCAGACCATTCAATCAAAGTATACATTCCAAAATATCAATCTTTATTTTCTGAGCCCTACCGTGAGCCCAAACAGTAGCTTACCCCCACATATGGGGTATTGGCATACTCAGGAGCAATTGCCTAGCAAATTGTATGGTGCATTTTCTCCTGTTACTCCTGTGAAAATGCAAAGTTTAGGGCTAAAGAACATTTTTGAGAGGAAAGCAGGATATTTTTATTTTCATAGCTTAATGTTATAAACTTCTGTGAATCACCTGGGGGTTCAAGGTGCTCACAATACATACAGATAAGTTTATTGAGGGGTCTAGTTTCAAAATGATGTCAATTGTGGCGGGTTTACAGAGTTTAGGCACATCATGGGCTCTCCAATTGAGACATGTCATCTGCTAATTATTGTAGCCAATTTTCATTCAAAAAGTTAAAGGATGCTCCTTTACTTGACAGCCACACTGTGCACCCAAACAGTAGTTTTCCCCACATATGGGTTATCGGTGTACTCAGGAGAAATTTGTACAACAAATTGCATGGTGGTGCAATTTGGGACTAAAAAGAATTTTGTGGTGCAATTTGGAACTAAATATACATTTTTATGAAGAAAATGTGATTTTATTTATTTTCACGTCACAATGTTATAAACTTCTGGAAAGCACCTGGGGGTTTCAAGCTGCTCAATACACCTCTACATAGGTTCCTACAGGGGCTTAGTTTCCCAAATGGTGTCAATTGTGGGGGGTTTCCACTGTTTAGCCACATCAGGTGATCTCCAAGCACGACATGACGTCCGCTTATTATTCCAGCAAATTTTTGCATTTAAAAAGTCAAATGCTGCTTCTTCTTTTCTAAGCCCTTCTGTGTACTTAACCCCTTTACTACCAAGGGTGGTTTGCACATTAACTCCCGGGCCAATTTTTACAATTTTGACAACTGTCCATTTATGAGGTAATAACTCAGGAACGCTTCAACGGATCTAGTCGATTCTGAGTTTCTTTTCTCATGACATATTTTACTTCTCTTTAGTGGTAAAACTTCTTCACTATAACTTGCATTTATTTCTGAAAAAAAACGGAAATATGGCGAAAATTTTGAAAATTTTGCAATTTTCAAACTTTGAATTTTTATACCCTTAAACCAGTGAGTTATGCGACACAAAATGGTTAATAAATAACATTTCCCACATGTCTGCTTTACATCAGCAGAATTTAGGAAACAATTTTTTTTTGTTAGGAAGTTATAAGGGTTAAAATTTGACCAGCGATTTCTCATTTTTACAACACCATTTTATTTTTAGGGACCACATCACATTTGAAGTCACTTTGAGGGGTCTACATGAGAGAAAATACCCAAAAGTGACACCATTCTGAAAACCGCAACCCTCAAGGTGCTCAAAACCACATTCAAGAAGTTTATTAACCCTTCAGGTGCTTCACAGAAATTTTTTGAATGCTTTAAAAAAAATGAACATTTAACTTTTTTTCACAAAAAAAATTACTTCAGGTTCAATTTTTTTATTTTACCAGAAATTGGACTGGAAAAGTTATTGTGCAATTTGTCCTGAGTATGCCGATGCCTGATATGTGGGGGGGGTACCACTGTTTGGGCGCATGGCAGAGCTCGGAAGGGAAGGAGCGCCGTTTGACTTTTTCACTGCAAAATTGGCTGGAATTCAGATCAGATGCCATGTCAAGTTTGGAGAGCTCCTGATGTGCCTAAACAGTGGAAACCCCCCACATGTGACCCTATTTTGGAAACTAGACCCCCAAGGAACTTATCTAGATATGTGGTGAGCACTTTGAACCACCAAGGGCTTCACAGAAGTCTATAAAGTACAGCCGTACAATTAAAAAAAATCATATTTTTTCCACAAAAATGATCTTTTCACCCCAATTGTTATTTTGCCAAAAGTAACAGAACCCCAAAAGTTATTGTGCAATTTGTCCTGAGTGTGCTGATACCCCATATTTGGGGGTAAACTACTATTTGGGCGCATGGCAGAGCTCAGAAGGGAAGCAGCGCCATTTGACTTTATTGGCTGGAATTGAGATCGGATGCCATGTCGCGTTTGGAAAGCCCCTGATGTGCCAAAACAGTGGAACCCCCCAATTCTAACTCCAACCCTAACCACAACACACCCCTAGCCCTAATGGGAAAATGGAAATAAATACATTTTTTTATTTTATTATTTTTCCCTAACTAAGGGGGTAATAACGGGGGGTTTGATTTACTATTTATGGCGGGTTTTTATTTTTGGCAGCTGTCGCACGCTAAAAGATGCTTTTTATTGTAAAAATAGTTTTTGCATCACCACATTTTGAAAGCTATAATTTTTCCATATTTTGACCCACCGAGTCATGTGAGGTCTTATTTTTTGCGGGACGAGTTGATGTTTTTATTTGTACCATTTTCGGCACGTGACTTTTTGATTGCTTTTTATTCCAATTTTTGGGACGCAGAATGAACAAAAACCAGCGTTTCATTAATTTCTTTTGGGGGGTGCGTTTACACTATTCAGTGTGCGGTAAAATTGATTAAGCGGTTTTATTCTTCGGGTCAGTACGGTTACAGCGATACCTCATTTATGTCTTTTTTTATGCTTTGGCGCTTTTATGCAATGAAAACAATTTTATATAAAAAATAATTATTTTTGCATCGCTTTATTCTGCGAGATATAACTTTTTAATTTTTTCGCTGATGATGCTGTGTGGTGGCTTGTTTTTTGCGGGACAAGATGATGTTTTCAGCAGTATCATGGTTATTTATATCTGTTCTTTTGATCGCGCGTTATTGCACTTTTTGTTCTGTGGTATGACGGTAAAGCTTTATTTTTTGCTTCTTTTTTTTATTTTTATTTAAAGGGTTCAATAAAGGGGTTAACTAGTGGGAAAGTTTTATAGGGTGGGTCGTTACGGACGCGGCGATACCAAATATATGTACTTTTATTGTTTTTTTTATTTTCAAAAAATGAAGTTATTAGGGAATATTTTTATTTATTTAGCGATTTTTTATAAATTATTTTTACACTTTTTTTTAACTTTATTACAATGTCCCAGAGGGACATAACTGTCATGTGACAGATCGCTGATCTGTCACATCACAGATCGCTGTGATAGATCAGCGATCTGTCACAGGCAGTGCTGCAGGCTTCCTCATGCGGGCGCTTTGCAGACATGAGGAAGCCGCCTCCCTGCAGGCCCCCGAAGTTCCCCACCGCCATTTTGGATTCGGGGTCCTGCAGGGAAGGAGACCCCCGCAGCAGCGCTGCACATCGCGCTGCTGTGGGGGTCTCAGGGAAGCCCGGAGGGAGCCCCCTCCCGATGCTTTCATAAACCCCCGGTACACTGCGATCGTGTTTGATCGCAGTGTGCCAGGGTTAACATGTCTGGGGCGGTCCGTGACCACCTCTGAGACATAGTGCCTGGTGTCAGCTGTGATAATCAGCTGACACCTGGCCGCGATCAGTTGCGCTCCCCCCGTGAGCGCAGCTGATCGCGCTAGACATACTATTCCGTCCTTGGGACTTAGGTCCCAGGTCACATGGACAGAATAGTATGTCTAATGTAGGAAAGGGGTTAAACAACAGTTTTCCCCCTCATATGTGATATCAGCATAATCAGGAGAAATTACACAACAAATTGTATGGTGCAATGTCACCTGTTACACTTGGGGAAAATGCAAAATTTGAGGCTAAAAAATATTTTTAGGGGAAAATGTGATTTTTTTTCATTTTTACAGCTCAATGTGAAAAACTTTTTGTGTAGCTCCTTGTGGTTCATTTTTTCTATAAAATATTTTTTATTGTGCAAAAGCGCCAAAACCTAAAAAATGATATAATTGTGTTATTGTTGTAATCGTCCTGACTTTAAGAATAAAGTTGTCTTATTACTTTTACTACACGCTGAACAACATAAAAAAATTATAAAAACAATTCCTGCATTGCTGGTCTTTGTTCATTTTTCCTGCCAAAAATAAGAATAGAAAGCGTTCAAAAATTGTTATGTGACCGAAAATGATATCAATAACAGCATCAACTTGTCCTGCAAGAAATAAACCCTCTCATAACTCTATCACTAGATACAAGTATATAGGATAATTATAGCTCTCAAAATATGGCTGGTGATGCAATAACTTAGCTTTGTAAGCATTTCTTAGGCCAGTTTCATATATCTGTTTTTTCCGGTACCTGAAAAAAAACGGTACCAGACATGACATTGTCTGTGTGTTCATATATGTAATACTTGTGGCACACGTGTGTCAACAGTGTGCCACATCATTACCACACAGACGGGTGCCAGGGTTGAGTTATATTCAAGTGGGGACAATGACAGCACTCCCATCAGCCTACACCTGCTGCTGCTAATAACAGTGAGAGCAGGAGCAGCAAATGGGAGCATTCAACAGCCGACTCCTACGCTGTAAATAAATAATTTAAAAAAAACTTCATGGGTTCACCCGTATTTTTGATAACCAGCCAGGCAAAACTCACAGCTGGAGGCTAAAACCCTCAGCTGTCAGCTTCAGCAAGGCTGGTTATCAAGAATGAAGGTCCTTTTGATTCGCTTACCTGACCTCCCCTTGAGAAAGCTCCCCGTGTGGATGCAAAATGCACGTCGGGGTCTCTCCCTCTGATCTGGTGACCGTGCATACTCCCACTGGTAAGCCCCCCTCTCCCTCATGTAGGATTATCTAGGATTTATCCACTTGGATTGATGGTTGTGGGGATGATTTTTGGGCTGGCTTGCCATTACATTTTGTACAGCATCTTTCATGCTTTGGCTGTTTAAATTGATATGGATTTATATGCTCGGGACTAGAGATGAGCGACTTTGCCTTTTTTCGGGTCGAGTCGGGTTTCACGAAACCCGACTTTCGCAAAAGTCGGGTCGAATGAAATCAGCCAATTATTGTGAAAAGTCAAAGTCCGACTGAAACGCGAAACCCAATGTGAGTCAATGGGGAAGAAAAATCGGCAGTGAGTGGAGGACAAGAAACACACCTAGAGTGCCATTTTAATGCCAAAAACATCAATTCTTATTCCTTAAGCTTGTCAACTTTAATTTACTTTATAATAATAGTTAGGCAATGAAAACTGGGGGCTATTTGGCTAAAGTTGTGGGGGGGGTAGTGCTGGCTCCAGATTTTCGTGGGCCCATGGCCAAAGAGTGTCACTGAGCTCCTTTAACACATGACGCAATTCATGATCCTTTGATACGGCAGAGAAATAGAGGTACAGTACAATGAAAAATACTTCAATTATTACATCACATGACTGATATCCATTTTAAATTCTCCAGTAGCTCCAAAAACAGACAGTATATTCCTCCATACAGTATTATGGCCACCGCATAGTGCGCCATGCAGAGTAATGAGGCCCATATATTTCTCCATACAGAATCATTGGTTCCATAAAATGTTCGATGCAGTATATGATGAGCTCCACACAATGCTACAGTATATGTTGTTCACCATGGATGAAGCTCCAATGTCTTATGGGCCCAAATAATGCTCCATTTATAATGGTCCCCATTTGTAATGTTCCATTGTATAATGGTCCCTGCTCCAGTGATTGATGTCCACCTTTGGAATGCTCCAGTGTATGGTGGGCCCCAGATATCTCCAGAGTTTCGTGCTCCCCAAAAATTGCTCTCAACCTTTAAAACAATTAAATAAGTCTCCTCGCTAAGGAATCCCTGTACTCTGGACTCCTCATCGTCCCCATCTTCAATCTCTCTGCACTTGGACTGTTTAGGCAGAGGGCGTACAGACGTGATGTCATCGCGCTCTTTGACCAGAATGTCACTGTCAGGAAATGTGTTTGGTTTCCGGGGGCAGTATGGTTGCAAAGCTGAACCTTAAAGAAATGTCCAGAAGGGCACGACCAGGAGTGGAGCCTGCGGCTTAATTGGACTCAACACGGGCAACCTCAACCATGCCATCCACAAAAAAGCTGCACAGATTGCAAGCTTAATTCCGTTAACGAACGAGACTCAGGCATGCCCCCGTGGTCCGCGTCCAGCTTACTAGAGGGACAATAACAAGTCTGTCATGCCTTTACATGTCCGGGGCTGCACGTGTGCTACAATGAAAGTTCCAGCGTGTATCGCTTACAGGTGCGGATAACACGCTGAACCCCGTTAGTGATGGGGATCTGCGATTACAATTCTTCCCCATGAACTAACATTTCCCAGTAAGTGCAGGTTAACCGTAATTCCGGAATTAGGCCTAAACGGCATTCCAGAAAGAATGTGAAAAAATTAAGTGTCCAAACCACAGGTGCTGTAGCTTGCTTAACAGCTGGGCTCCTCTGCTGAGTAGCACACAATTCTAATAGGCGGCATAGCTTGGTTCACAGGTGTCCAACTCTGATGAGTAGCATACACAGTTACTAGGCCCAAAGTATTAAGTGGTGTAAATGTGGTCAAAAACTGGTTCTTTCATAAACAAGCGGCATAGCTTGGTTCATGGGTGGGCTCCTCTTCTGAGTAGCAGACACAGTTACTAGGCCCAAAAGGATTTTCAGGACAATTTGTGGTAAAAAATTATTAGAAACACACACGGTGTAGCTCCTTCACAGGTGTACTACACCGCTGGCTACCAGACACCGCTACTATGCCCTAAAACTGTCTATTATCATTGAAAACCATTATTAATGTGAAAAAAATATGCTTTTGTTTAACGAAACGTTCTCAAATGGAAACTCGAACAGCCGAATTTTAATCAAAGTGTTGTAGTTCGACGAACGGATCTAACACCGCCCAAAACAGCTAGAATTTGAACTTGGCCAACAGTTCCACTCAAACACCACTCATCTGTAATCAGGAGGCAGACTCAGATGGTCTCAGGCACAGTATGTATTCGACAAGATTGCAGAAAGTTGAGAAAGGGTACAGTATCACTGGATAACAGGTATATATAGCATAGTTTCAACATTTTAAATCTCCGTGTTTATTTCCGGAGTCCGACAAAGACACTCACAGCCTCAGTATGGACTAGACAACAATCTAAAAAGTAGAAAAAAGGAAATGTTTTTGAAGCGTACACCAGTATACACTGTTGGGGTATTTTTAAATCTTCATATATATTTCTGTCTCAATAAGACAGTCCAGACTCTCTGCAAGAGGAAACGAGATGGATAAAAGTACAGACATAAAGTCGAGTGATTGCAGAAATTTAGGAATTACTAATCACAGGAAAAACTCCCCGGAGAATTCTCAGAGGCGATGCTGGCCCTCAATTACTTTGTGTGTGGAGACAGCAAAAACAGTTCTTTGTGAAGAAAGGGTTGCTGTATCACAGTACCATTGATCCCATCACCGTTACTCATCTCCATCAAATTTTGATCACAGGGAGAGATGTAGACATGGTCCTCACTGCCTATCATGATCTGTCAGGTAACTTTGGAGTGCAAAAGACAGAAGCCACAGGCTGTAGGCGATTCTATTGGATTGGCATGAGAGGGCACATTTAAAAATGTGGGCAGGGATGTCACACGTCTATGAGTAGGAAAACTGTGAAAGCTGATGATAAATCACCACTGCATCTCATTGTGAGTTGACATCCATAAGAAATGGAAGCCATTGATCATCTGAAGCTAGAGCCCGGCCAGCAGGTCAGGGCATAGCTATGTCTTAACCATCATCTATCAGTTCACCAAATTTGTAGTGGCAGTCCCACGGAAGGATGTGAAAGCCCAGACTACACAGCGGAGGAGCAGGGAGAGGTAAATTTTGCAAATGCTGGGGCCCTGCCCAAGCAAAGGGGGCCCACTTGTGGGCGTCGGTACTGGCACTGGGCCACTCACAGTACGCCGGTGTGTCTGACGGTGGGTGTGCACCCCCACTGTCAGAGACACTTGATTGCACTATGAGGGACTCTGTGGCAGTGCCGGCGCCCAAGAGTCGGCCCACCCACCTGTCCAGGGCAATAGCACTCGCATGGTTGTGTGCGCTAGGTGGTGACTCCGGCCATGGGGGGGAGGCAGCCCTGTTAGGGAGGTTTAAAAAATGACATATGTTGATGTTGGACATTCAGCAGCTGCAAATGGAGGAATTGGAGAAGTCCGAGGAAGAGGAGGACAGAGGCGAGCCATTTTTCTGGCAACCTATGTGTCATCAGGGGAAGGTGGGACAAAATCCTTGGTTCATTTTAATGAAGGATAGATCATCAACATTTTGGGTTGACAGAGGGGTCCTTTTTTCTGTCAGGATTGAGCAAGCAGCACTGAAGACTCTTTCCGATAGAATAATAGCAGCAGGGCAAGCGAGCTCCTGTAAGGCATATTGTGCCAATTCAGGCCAGGCGTCCAGTTTAGAGGCCCAATAGTCAAAGGGGAATGACCTGTGAGGGAGAACATCGATATGGGATGAGAAGTAGTTTGTAACCATAGTTGACAACTGCTGTCTCCTGTCACTTTCAATCGATGCAGTATTACCAGTCGTGTGAGCGGGACTTGAAAAATCAGTCCACAACATGGTCATGAAACCCCTCTCTCCAACGCCACTTCTGATGTGTGCACCACGAACACCTCTTCCATTGTGCCCCCTACGGCTCGTTGGAGAGCCATCACCGCTGCTGTGTGCTGGGAATGCCTCAAACAAACGGTTTACCAGAGTTGCTTGTTTGTTAGCCAATATTAGGTCAAGATTCTCCTGTGGCATGATGTTTTGGAATTTGCCTTTATAGCGTGGATCCAGGATGGTGGCCAACCAGTAGTCATCATCGTTCATCATTTTGGCAATGCAGGGGTCCCTTTTTAGGGTCTGCAAGGCATAATCTGACATGTGGGCCAATGTTCAAAGTGTCAATGATGCACTGCGAGTGCTGGGTGGAGGAGCACTTTCTGGCAAATCCATATCCCTCCAGTCACGCAGAAACCCTGTACCTGACCTTGCCATGCCAACATTTTCTCTTGCCCCAAGAGATGCATCCTCCTCCCCTAAATAATCATCCCCATCATCATCCTCCTCCTCCTCTTCTTCCTCCACCTCATCCAGGAGAGGTCCCAGAGCAGACAATGGCTGACTGTCATCAAGGCTTCCCTCCTTCTCTTCCTCATCCTCCTCGGCTGCAGACGCCTGCTCCTTAATGTGCGTCAAAGTTTGCATGAGCAGACGCATAAGTGGGATACTCATGCTTATGATGGCATCGTCTGCGCTTACCAGTCGTGTGCATTCCTCAAAACACTGAAGGACTTTACAGAGGTCATTCAGCTTCGACCGCTGCACACCCGAAAACTCCATGTCTGCCCTCAAAGTGCTTGGCCGTGTATCCTCCCACAAATGCATTACAGCCTGCCTCTGTTCGCACAGCCTCTCAACCATGTACAGGGTGGAGTTTCACCTTGTTGCAACGTCGATAATTAGGCGGTGCTTGGAAAGTTGGAGCAATCGCTGCAGCTTCTGCATACGACTGGAGTGTACGGGCGACCGGCGGATGTGCCGAACCTTTTGGAGCAGGTTATCTCTGTTAACTCTGGATAATTATTGAGGAAGCACTGCACCACCAGGTTCAAGGTGAGAGCCAGGCAAGGTATGTGTCGGAGTTTTGAAAGGGCCATGGCTGCCACAAAATTCCGGCCGTTATCACTAACTACCTTGCCTGCCTCAATATGTAGACTGCCCAGTCATGATTCGGTTTGTCGCTGCAAGTAGTCAGCCAGTACCTCCGCGGAGTGTCTGTTGTTGCCCAAACACATCATCTTCAACACAGCTTGCTGACGCTTACCACTAGCTGTTCAATAATGGGACACCGAGTGTGCAACACTGGCAGCTGCGGATGGAGTGCTCGTGCTACTGCGCTCTGTGGATGAGCTTTCGCTTCTGGAGGAGGAGGAAGAGGAGGGTCGAACTCCTACAGCCAACTGTTTCCTATACCGTGGGCTAGGCAACACTGTCCCACCACCGCTGTCCCCTGTGGACCCTGCATCCACCACATTAACCCAGTGCGCAGTGATGGACACATAATGGCCCTGGCCATGCATACTGGACCATGCATCTGTTGTGAGGTGCACCTTTCCACTCACTGATTGCTTGAGTGCATGGACAATGCGGTCTTTCACATGAAGGTGGAGGGCTGGGATGGCTTTGGGAGAGAAGAAGTGCCGACTGGATAGGTCATAGCGTTTTACTGCGTAGGCCTTGAGTTCGTGGAAAACTTCGCTTTCAACCAACCGGTAGGGCATCATCTCTAACAAGATTAGTTTGGCAATGTGGGCGTTCAAACCCAGTGTACGCGGATGAGAGGATGAGTACTTTCTTGTCCTACTCATAGTCTCTGGTAGGGTGATCTGGACTTAAGAGCTGCATATGGTAGAACTAGCGGTGGACATGGCGGACTGAGAGAGGGTTGATGATGGTGATGGAGTTGGTGTTCTTTCTGAAATTGGATGGTGTATAAACTGTCTATATAGGACTGGGGAGAATTTGAATCTCACTACAGACTTGAGGACACTGAACTATTATCTCAGGCCCAGTGTAAATTACATCTCAATATAACAGGCTGAAATTGGATGGTGTATAAAATGTCTATATAGGACTGGGGAGAATTTGAATCTCCCTACAGACTTGAGGACACTGAACTACAGTCATATGTAAAAGTTTGGGCACCCCTATTAATGTTAACCTTTTTTCTTTATAACAATTTTGGTTTTTGCAACAGGTATTTCAGTTTCATATATCTAATAACTGATGGACTCAGTTATATTTCTGGATTCAAATGAGGTTTATTATACTAACAGAAAATGTGCAATCTGCATTTAAACAAAATTTGACCGGTGCAAAAGTATGGGCACCCTTATCATTTTCTTGATTTGAACACTCCTAACTACTTTTTACTGACTTCCTGAAGCACTAAATTGGTTTTGTAACTTCATTGAGCTTTGATCTTCATAGCCAGGTGTATCAAATCATGAGAAAAGGTATTTAAAGTGGCCACTTGCAAGTAGTTCTCCTATTTGATTCTCCTATGAAGAGTGGCATCATGGGCTCCTCAAAACAACTCTCAAATGATCTGAAAACAAAGATTATTCAACATAGCTTTTCAGGGGAAGGATACAAAAAGTTGTCTCAGAGATTTAACCTGTCAGTTTCCACTGTGAGGAACATAGTAAGGAAATGGAAGAACACAGGTACAGTTCTTGTTAAGCCCAGAAGTGGCAGGCCAAGAAAAATATCAGAAAGGCAGAGAAGAAGAATGGTGAGAACAGTCAAGGACAATCCACAGACCACCTCCAAAGACCTGCAGCATCATCTTGCTGCAGAAGGTGTCACTGTGCATCGGTCAACAATACAGCGCACTTTGCACAAGGAGAAGCTGTATCGGAGAGTGATGCGAAAGAAGCCGTTTCTGCAAGCATGCCACAAACAGAGTCGCCTGAGGTATGCAAAAGCACATTTGGACAAGCCAGTTACATTTTGGAAGAAGGTCCTGTGGACTGATGAAACAAAGATTGAGTTGTTTGGTCATACAAAAAGGCGTTATGCATGCGCTGTATTGTTGACCGATGCACAGTGACACCATCTGCAGCAAGATGATGCTGCAGGTCTTTGGAGGTGGTCTGTGGATTGTCCTTGACTGTTCTCACCATTCTTCTTCTCTGCCTTTCTGATATTTTTCTTGGCCTGCCACTTCTGGGCTTAACATGAACTGTACCTGTGTTCTTCCATTTCCTTACTATGTTCCTCACAGTGGAAACTGACAGGTTAAATCTCTGAGACAACTTTTTGTATCCTTCCCCTGAAAAGCTATGTTGAATAATCTTTGTTTTCAGATCATTTGAGAGTTGTTTTGAGGAGCCCATGATGCCACTCTTCATAGGAGAATCAAATAGGAGAAATACTTGCAAGTGGCCACTTTAAATACCTTTTCTCATGATTTGATACACCTGGCTATGAAGTTCAAAGCTCAATGAGGTTACAAAACCAATTTAGTGCTTCAGGAAGTCAGTAAAAAGTAGTTAGGAGTGTTCAAATCAAGAAAATGATAAGGGTGCCCATACTTTTGCACCGGTCAAATTTTGTTTAAATGCAGATTGCACATTTTCTGTTAGTACAATAAACCTCATTTGAATCCAGAAATATAACTGAGTCCATCAGTTATTAGATATATAAAACTGAAATAGCTGTTGCAAAAACCAAAATTGTTATAAAGAAAAAAGGTTAACATTAATAGGGGTGCCCAAACTTTTACATATGACTGTATTATCTCAGGCCCAGTGTAGATTACACCTCAATATAACAGGCTGAAATTGGATGGTGTATAAAATGTCTATATAGGACTGGGGAAAGTTTGAATCTCCCTAGAGATTTTAGCAAGCTGACGATGATGCTCTCATTCCCAAGTAAGGCAGCAGGCAGCCTAATAAGCAGGACCGCTGCACATAAAAGTGTGGAAAAATGAACGCTTGGTAACTGGGTAAAAAAGAGGATGAAAAGTATTCTTGCTTTTAAAAAAGCAGTTTGCACAGCAGTGTGAAAACAGCAATGCAGCTATCAGGGAGCCTTATAAGGCAGCCTAATAACCAACAGAGCTGATGCACCAAAATATAGCCTCCCCTTGCACTGCACACTAACTGGTGTGTTGTACATGCAAAATCGCTAGCAGCAGAAGTTTTTTTTATCTTCTTCCCTGCCTAACGCTCTCCCTACAGAATCAGCAGCAGCAGCTCTCCCTATTCTGAGATCAGCAGAAGTAAGATGACAGTCGGCGTGCACGCCATTTTATAGCCCCTGTGATGCCACACAAAGCAAACCAATCACTTGCATGCCCTTCTCAAAGATGGTGGTGACCGCTGCCTATGTCATCGCGTTGCCCACAGTGTGCGTCCTCCATCATTGGCGGAAAAGGGCGCTGGAAGCATCTTTTGAAATGCGACTTTGGCGCCATGGTCGCCGACCTCGTGGCCGACCTCACGCTATGGTCGGGTTTCGTTTCATGAAACCCGACTTTTGAAATTGACTGACCCGTTTCGTTCAACTCTACTCGGGACCATTGTGCTAATTTATTATATTTATATTGCATTGTGATTAATAAAATTGTTATATTTTTATTATACTTGATCCAGTACTCTGTTTGTTCTCCTATTTTTTGATCATGTATTTGGAGTAGGAATATATATTGATATGGCAGTTTACTTCCATATATTACTGCCAATTGTGTCTATCACGGTTCTAGGCATATGTTTGGTTCTGGTTATCAAGAATACAGGGGTCGCCATGCTGTTTTTTAATTATATAAATAAATAATTTTAAAAAATGTTGTATGGTCCCCCCATTTTTGACAACCAGCTTTCCTAACCAGACAGCTGGGGGCTGGTATTCTCAGGCTGGAACGGGGACATGGATATTGGCCCTCCAACCTAAAAAAAGCAGCCCGCAGCTGCCCAGAAAAGGCACATCTATTACGTGCACCTATTCTTGTGCTTTTCCCAACTGTTCTCACTTGCCCTGTAGCGTTGGCAAGTGGGGTTCATATTTGTGGGGTTGATGTCACCTTTGTATTGTCAGCCAACATAGTCAAGCAGTCAGCCAGCCCGCTTCACTCACTATCCAAACAAAAGAATGCAGGATAAGTTGCAAGGATGGTGCCACATACCAGAGTCAGGTTCCTGGCCTAAACTACTTTATCACTTTTCATGTAAGCTTTTATTTTTCATTATCTTCTGGACTTTACTTTTGCGTTCATGTTTCCAGGCAACATCTGTGGATTCATGTGAGGCTAGAACTACTCCATGGGAAAGCCTCTCTTAGCACATTTCTTTGAGGCCGCAAATGATTTGATCTTGGATCAGAGACTCTATCAACTCACCAAAGACACAGAGTTCCATTAGTTCTGTGACATATTGCTGAATGATTACATTATATTCCACACAGTATGCATGTAAAAAAGAAGCTTTCTCTGAAGACTGATTTCATTTTGGCCCATAGCATTGCAAAGTAATTTTATGTTAACCTCTCTCGATTTTCATTCCTCTAAAAATAAAGATGTGAGCAGAAGTGGAGGGACAGCCGTCAGCTATGCTAATTGTGTCTGTTTTATACAGTGTAGTAAGTGAAGATGAAGAAGTCTGTATGTCACTTATAATAAGCTGCATGACAAAATGTCACATTTCTATCCTTCATTTTTCAAGATATCTAAACATAGCGAAAAAGTTTCACCAAGGTTTTCATTTTCTATGTAAAGTGTAATTATTTTCCCTTTCCTTTTATCCAAAAAAAGTTGTGGTATAAAATAATTTAAATAATGCATATATTATATAGTGAGTAAACGACTCTTTTTCATGCATGTGATGCTTGTTCAAACTCGCCTGTAGCATGGAACAGGTGTGGGCAATATAAAATGCACACCTGAAACCAGATAAAATAGGGGAGAAGTTGACTCAATCTTTGCATTGTATGTCTGTGTGTTCCACATTAATCATAGAGAGCAGAAATATGAAAAGAGAACTGTCTGAGGAAAACTAAAATCATTTAAAAATATCAACAATCTCAAGGTTACAAGTCCATCCCCAAAGATTTTGATGTTCCTTGTCGATGGTGCACAACATAATCAAGAAGTGTACAACCCATGGCACTGTAGCTAATCTCCTTGGATATGGATGGGAAGGAAAAATTGATAAAAGGTTGCAACGCATGATAGTCTGGATCATCGATAAGCAGCTCCAATCGATTTTAAAAGAAATTAACGCTGTCCTGCAGGCTCAGAGTGCATCAGTATCAGTGCATCTATCTGACATTTGAATGAAATGAAACACTATGGCAGGAGATACAGAAAGACCTCACTACTAACAGAAACATAATGCTAGACTGTAGTTTTCCAAAATGTACGTGAATACACCTAAATCCTTCTGCAAAAAGTGTCTTGAAGATAGATGAGACCAAGATAGAGCTTTTTGGTAAAGCACATCATTCTACTGATTACCGAAAATGGATTGAGGCATACAATGAAAAGCACACAGTACCTACAGTCAAATATGGTGAAGATTCAAAGATGTGTTGGTGTTGCATTCTTGCTCTGGCACTAGGTACCTTGACTGTGTGCATGGCATCATTATATCTGAAAATTATTAAAGGATTTTGGTTCACAATGTATTGCCCAGTGTCAGAAAACTGGGCTTGCATCCCAGGTAATAGGTCTTCCAAAAGGACAATGACCCCAAACATACCCCAAGAAGCACCCAGAAATGGATGGAAATAAAACACTGAAGAGTTCTGAAGTGGCCAACAATGGGTCCTTACCTAAATCCCATTTAACACCTGTGAATAGATCTTAAAATTGCTGTTGGGAGAATGCACCCTTCAAATATGAGAAATTTGGAGCAGCCTGCAAAAGAAGAACAGTCCAAAATAATAGTTGAGAGGTGTATGAGGCATATTGATGCTTATAGAAAGTGATTGCAGTTATATATTAAAAAGGTGTGCAACCAAATATTGATTTGATAGTGCCAACAATTTTTTCAGGACCATTTTGGGAAATTTATGGGACATTATGTCCAATTTGCCTTTTTTCTGTGTTGTTCCAATACACACAAAGGAAATAAAAATTTGTGTAATAAAACATGTGCAATTCCAATAATTTCCTGTAAAAAATACTTCATTTTCTGTCACTATTTCAAGGGTGGTGACACTTTCGGCCATAACATTATATACACACGTGGTCAAAATTGTTGGTACCCCTCGTTTAATGACAGAAAAACCCACAGTCACAGAAATAACTTTGAATCTGACAAAAGTAGTAATAAATCAGAAATCTATGAAAATGAGCAAATGAAAGTCAGACTTAACTTTTCAACCATGCTTCCACAGAATTTTTAAAAGAATAAAACTCATGAAATAGGCCTGGACAGAAATGATGGTGCCCATGAAAATAATGTGACAAAAGGGTCATGTTAAATCAAGGTGTGTCCTCTAATTAGCATCACAGGTGTCTACAATCTTGGAAATAGTGAGTGGCCTGTATAGGGGGCTACAGATACTCACTGTGCTGTTTGGTGACATGGTGTATATCACACTCAACATGGACCTGAGGAAGTGAAGGAAAGAGTTGTCTCAGGAGATTAGAAAGAAAATGATAGACAGACATGTTAATGGTAAAAGTTATAAGCCCATCTATTATGGTTGGCAGATTGCACTAAATAAAGAGAGTAATAAAGTGCAATAAAGTGTTGCTCCTGTACGTGTCCTAGATTTTCAGCTCACTAGACTCTTCACAAAGCTCCCATACTCCAGCTGCTACATCTACTGGGGACTCACTCACTGACCTCCCTGGCTTGCACAATTCCAGACATGGGCTGGTTTCCATAGACTGGCTTGGTTGTCACTTCAGCTCTTCCTTGCTTGCTGACTTGACCACTGAGACTCCTCCGTTAGCCTCTCTAGTCCTGCAATTCCCAGTCTCTAACTTCAGGACCTCCATTGACCTCTCCTTACTTGCTACTGCTGTAGGCATTCACTGTCTTTACCGTCCAGTGTCGCTACCCCCAGCACAACTAACTCATGAGGGAAAACTCTCTTCCTTTTGCCTCCTGCTAGCCACTCCTTTTAATTAACTTTTCCGTAGCTTTCCTCAGTTATGCTCGTTGTCCCCATCTAGTGTTCCTTATGTGATACTACAACTAACTCTCTATCTATTGTCATGTGGCCGTAAACACACACACACAACATATATACTGCACACAGACATGTAAGGAACACAGTTCATACATAATAACAATAATTACAGGTCTAAGCCCTCACCTCCTTACTAGAGTTGAGCGACTTTTGGTTTTTTAGGGTCGCGTTTCGTTTCGTGAAACCCGACTTTTCCAAAAGTCGGGTCGAGCAAGGTCGTCCGATTATAGGGAAAAGTCGGGGTCGTCCCGAAACACGAAACCCAATGTAAGTCAATGGGGAATAAAAGTCGGCAGTGAGAGGAGGACAGGAAACACACCAACAGTGCCCATTTGAATGCCAAAAGCATCAATTCTTCTTACTTAGGCTTGTCAACCTTAATTAACTTCATAATACAAGTTACGCACTGAAAAATGGGGGTTATTTGGCTACAGACTGTGGGGGGGGAGGGCTGGCTCCAGGTTTTCATGTGCCCTGGGCGAAAGAGCGCCCCTTTAACACATACCACAACTCATCATGCTCCGATACGGCAGAGAAATAGCGGTATAGTACAATGAAAAATACCTCACTTTTTACATCTCATGACGAGGCCCATCTATTTCTCCATACAGAATCATTGGTCCCATATAATGTTTGAAACAGTATATGATGAGCTCCACATAATGCTACAGTATATGTTGGTCCCCATGGATGAAGCTCTACTGTCTTATGGGCCCAAATAATGCTCCAAACATAATGGGCCCCATTTCTAATGCTCTAGTGTATAATGGGCCCTGTAAATGCTGCTCCAGTGTCTGATGTCCACCTTTGGAATGTTCCAGTGTATGGTGGGCCCCATCTATCATTCTCAGACGGTGTTAGGCCCAGTATGGATTGCAAGTGAATGCACAAAGGTGAGAAAGGGTACCGTATCCCCAGATAACATGTATGGATAGTGTACACATTCAAAATATATGTCTATACATCAGGAGGCAGGCTCAGACGGTGTTAGGCCCAGTATGGATTGCACGTGATTGCACAAAGGTTAGAAAGGGTACCGTATCCCCAGATAACATGTATGGATAGCGTACACATTCAAAATATATGTCTCAGGAGGCAGGCTCAGACGGTGTTAGGCCCAGTATGGATTGCACGTGATTGCACAAAGGTTAGAAAGGGTACCGTATCCCCAGATAACATGTATGGATAGCGTACACATTTAAAATATATGTCTCAGGAGGCAGGCTCAGACGGTGTTAGGCCCAGTATGGATTGCACGTGATTGCACAATGGTTAGAAAGGGTACCGTATCCCCAGATAACATGTATGGATAGCGTACACATTCAAAATATATGTCTCAGGAGGCAGGCTCAGATGGTGTTAGGCCCAGTATGGATTGCACGTGATTGCACAAAGGTTAGAAAGGGTACCGTATCCCCAGATAACATGTATGGATAGCGTACACATTCAAAATATATGTCTCAGGAGGCAGGCTCAGACGGTGTTAGGCCCAGTATGGATTGCACGTGATTGCACAAAGGTTAGAAAGGGTACCGTATCCCCAGATAACATGTATGGATAGCGTACACATTCAAAATATATGTCTCAGGAGGCAGGCTCAGACGGTGTTAGGCCCAGTATGGATTGCACGTGATTGCACAAAGGTTAGAAAGGGTACCGTATCCCCAGATAACATGTATGGATAGCATACACATTCAAAATATATGTCTCAGGAGGCAGGCTCAGACGGTGTTAGGCCCAGTATGGATTGCACGTGATTGCACAAAGGTTAGAAAGGGTACCGTATCCCCAGATAACATGTATGGATAGTGTACACATTCAAAATATATGTCTCAGGAGTAGTGTTGAGCATTCCGATACCGCAAGTATCGGGTATCGGCCGATACTTGCTGTATCGGAATTCCGATACCGACTTCCGATATTTTTTCAATATCGGAATTCGGCATCGGAATCGGAAGTTCAGTTGATTGACGGCCTGACGTCATCATGATGCGCGGTGTGTGCGCATCATGATGCGCCGTCATTTCGGGCCTTCCGGGGGTCTCTGCCGGCCTGCCGGGGGGCTGTGCCGGCCTGCCGGGGGGCTGTGTGGACTGCCCGGGGTCTGTACCGGCCTGCCGGGGGGCTGTGCCGGCCTGCCGGTGGTCTGTGCACCCTGTGGGGGTCTGTACCGGCCTGCCGGGGGGGCTGTGCCGGCCTGCCGGGGGGCTGTGCTGATGTCCGGGGGTCTGTGCAAGCATCGTCCAATGGGACTACAAGTCCCATCGGGCGATGCCTGCTACCATGACAGTGATTGACACATTAGCCAATGATGGGACAGTAGTAGTCCCATCATCCGGCTAATGTGTTAAATGTTAAAAAAAAAAAAAAAAATACTACATACATACTACATGCATGCTACATACATACTACATGCATGCTACATACATACTACATGCTACATACATACTACATATATACTACATACATACTACATACATGCTACATACATACTACATGCATGCTACATACATACTACATGCTACATACATACTACATATATACTACATACATGCTACATACATACTGCATACTACATACATACTACATACATACTACATGCATGCTACATACATACTACATATATACTACATGCATGCTACATACATACTACATGCTACATACATACTACATATATACTACATACATGCTACATACATACTGCATGCTACATACATACTACATGCATGCTACATACATACTACATGCATGCTACATACATACTACATGCATGCTACATACATACTACATGCTACATACATACCACATACATACTACATACATACTACTTACTACATATATACTACATGCATGCTACATACATACTACATGCTACATACATACCACATACATACTACATACATACTACATATATACTACATGCATGCTACATACATACCACATACATACTACATACATACTACATACATACTGCATGCTACATACATACTACATATATACTACATACATGCTACATACATACTACATGCTACATACATACCACATACATACTACATACATGCTACATATATACTACATGCATGCTACATACATACTACATATATACTACATGCATGCTACATACATACTACATGCTACATGCATGCTACATACATACTACATGCTACATGCATGCTACATACATACTACATACATACTACATGCTACATACATACCACATATATACTACATACATACAATACATTCATACAATACATACATAGACATACAGTACATATAACATAGAGTAACATACTTACCAATACTTGTCACATTGTTCCCCGAAGCCATTGTCTTTTCCGGAATAAATATTAACATAACAAACCACAAAAATACTCACCCACGATCCGAAGCAGTCCACGAGTGTGTCCCACGACGATCTTGGGTAGAGAACTGCAGCATCAGATGATGCTGCCGTTCTCTACGGGCTGCAGGAATCCAATGACGGAAGGTAGGTATCCTTCCGCACTGTATTCCTCCGCCACTTAAAAAAAAAAAAGTCCCTAGTCTCACTTTATGCCATTGCTGTGTGGGAATCTCCCACACAGCAATGGCATAAAGTGAGACTAGGGACTTTTTTTTTTTAAGTGACGGAGGAATACAGTGCGGAAGGATACCTACCTTCCGTCATTGGATTCCTGCAGCCCGTAGAGAACGGCAGCAACAGCTGATGCTGCAGTTCTCTACCCAAGATCGTCGTGGGACACACTCGTGGACTGCTTCGGATCGTGGGTGAGTATTTTTGTGGTTTGTTATGTTAATATTTATTCCGGAAAAGACAATGGCTTCGGGGAACAATGTGACAAGTATTGGTAAGTATGTTACTCTATGTTATATGTACTGTATGTCTATGTATGTATTGTATGAATGTATTGTATGTATGTAGTATATATGTGGTATGTATGTAGCATGTAGTATGTATGTAGTATGTATGTAGCATGCATGTAGCATGTAGTATGTATGTAGCATGCATGTAGTATATATGTAGTATGTATGTAGCATGCATGTAGTATATATGTAGCATGTATGTAGTATGTATGTGGTATGTATGTAGCATGTAGTATGTATGTAGCATGTATGTAGTATATATGTAGTATGTATGTAGCATGTAGTATGCATGTAGTATGTATGTAGTATGTATGTGGTATGTATGTAGCATGTAGTATGTATGTAGCATGCATGTAGTATATATGTAGTATGTATGTAGTATGTATGTGGTATGTATGTAGCATGTAGTATGTATGTAGCATGCATGTAGCATGCATGTAGTATGTATGTAGCATGCATGTAGTATGTATGTAGCATGCATGTAGTATATATGTAGTATGTATGTAGTATGTATGTAGTATGTATGTGGTATGTATGTAGCATGTAGTATGTATGTAGCATGCATGTAGTATATATGTAGTATGTAGTATGTATGTAGTATGTATGTGGTATGTATGTAGCATGTAGTATGTATGTAGCATGCATGTAGCATGCATGTAGTATGTATGTAGCATGCATGTAGTATGTATGTAGCATGCATGTAGTATGTATGTAGCATGTAGTATGTATGTAGCATGCATGTAGTATGCATGTAGCATGTATGTAGTATGTATGTAGTATATATGTAGTATGTATGTAGCATGTAGTATGTATGTAGCATGCATGTAGTATGTATGTAGTATTTTTTTTTTTTTTTTTTTTTAACATTTAACACATTAGCCGGATGATGGGACTACTACTGTCCCATCATTGGCTAATGTGTCAATCACTGTCATGGTAGCAGGCATCGCCCGATGGGACTTGTAGTCCCATCGGACGATGCCTGCACAGACCCCCGGAGCCTGCACAGCCCCCCGGCAGGCCGGCACAGCCCCCCGGCAGGCCGGCACAGCCCCCCGGAGCCTGCACAGCCCCCCGGCAGGCCGGCACAGCCCCCCGGCAGGCCGGCACAGCCCCCCGGAGCCTGCACAGACCACCGGCAGGCCGGCACAGACCACCGGAGCCTGCACAGACCCCCTGGCAGGCCGGCACAGCCCCCCGAAAGGCCCGTACAGACCCCAGAGAGGCTGTACAAGGGCAGGAAAGGGTTTTTCTTATTCCGATACCGGAAGTCCCATAGACTTGAATGGGACTTCCGGTATCGGAATCGGCGATACCGATACTTTTTTTAAAGATCGGCCGATACCATCCGATACGATACTTTGAAGTATCGGACGGTATCGCTCAACTCTACTCAGGAGGCAGGCTCAGACGGTGTTAGGCCCAGTATGGATTGCACGTGATTGCACAAAGGTTAGAAAGGGTACCGTATCCCCAGATAACATGTATGGATAGCGTACACATACAAAATATATGTCTCAGGAGGCAGGCTCAGACGGTGTTAGGCCCAGTATGGATTGCACGTGATTGCACAAAGGTTAGAAAGGGTACCGTATCCCCAGATAACATGTATGGATAGCGTACACATTCAAAATATATGTCTCAGGAGGCAGGCTCAGACGGTGTTAGGCCCAGTATGGATTGCACGTGATTGCACAAAGGTTAGAAAGGGTCCCTTTTCCCCGGATAACATGTATGGATAGCGTACACATTCAAAATATATGTCTATACATCAGGAGGCAGGCTCAGACAGTGTCAGGCACAGTATGGATTTGACGGCCCAGATTACACAGTGGAGGAGCAGGGAGAGGTAAAGATTGCAAATGCTGGGGCCCTGCCCAAGCAAGGGGGGCCCACTCGTGGGCGTCGGTACTGGCACTGGGCCCCTCATAGTACAGCGGTGTGTCTGAAGGCGGGTGTGCACCACCACCGTCAGAGACACTTGATTGCACTATGAGGGACCCTGTGCCAGTGCCCGCGCCCAAGAGTCGGCCTACCCACCTGTCCAGGGCAACGGCACTCGCACGGTGTCGTGCGCTAGGTGGTGACCCCGGCCATGGGGGGGGAGGCAGCACAGTTAGGGAGTTTTAGAAAGTGGCATATGTTGATGTTGGACATTCAGCTGATGCAAAAGGCGAAATAGGTGAAGTACCAGGAAGAGGTGGACCAAAGCAAGCCATTTTTCTGTCACCCTATGTGTCATCAGGGGAAGGTGGGACAAAATCCTTGGAAACCCATGCGTGGTTCATTTTAATGGGGGTTAGATCATCCACATTTTGGGTTGACAGACGGGTCCTTTTTTCTGTCAGGATTGATCCAGCTGCACTGAAGACTCTTTCCGATAGCACACTTGCAGCTGGGCAAGCGAGCTCCTGTAAGGCATATTGGGCCAATTCAGGCCAGGTGTCCAGTTTAGCGGCCCACTAGTCAAAGGGGAATGACCTGTGTGGGAGAACATCGATATGGGAAGAAAAGTAGTTTGTAACCATAGTTGACAACTGCTGTCTCCTGTCAATTTCCATCGATGCAGTATTACCAGTTGTGTGAGCGGTATTTGAAAAATCAGTCCACAACATTGTCATGAAACTCCTGTCTCCAACGCCACTTCTGCTGTGTGCACCACGAACACCTCTGCCAAGCTGCCCCCGGCCCGTACGGCTCGTGTGAGAACCATCACCGCTGCTGTGTGCTGGGAATGCCTCAAGCAACCGATTTACCAGAGTTGCTTGTTTATTAGCCAATATTAGGTCAAGGTTCTCCTGTGGCATGATGTTTTGTAATTTGCCTTTATAGCGTGGATCCAGGATGCTGGCCAACCAGTAGTCGTCATCGTTCATCATTTTGGCAATGCGGGGGTCCCTTTTTAGGATCCGCAAGGCATAATCTGACATGTGGGCCAATGTTCCCGGTGTCAATGATGCACTGCGAGTGCTGGGTGGAGGAGCACTTTCTGGCAAATCCACATCCCTCCAGTCACGCACAAACCCTGTACCAGACCTTGCCACGCCAACATTTTCACTTGCCCCACGAGATGCATCCTCCTCCCCTAAGTAATCATCCCCATCATCATCCTCCTCCTCCTCTTCTTCCTCCACCTCGTCCAGGAGAGGTCCCTGAGCAGACAATGGCTGAATGTCATCAAGGATTCCCTCCTCCTCTTCCTCCTCATCAACATTGGCTGCAGACGCCTGCTCCTTAAGGTGCGTCAAAGTTTGCATGAGCAGACGCATAAGTGGGATGCTCATGCTTAGGATGGCGTCGTCTGCGCTTACCAGCCGTGTGCATTCCTCAAAACACTGAAGGACTTTACAAAGGTCTTTCAGCTTCGACCACTGCACACCTGTCAACTCCATGTCTGCTCTCAAAGTGCCTGGCCGTGTATCCTCCCACAAATGCATTATGGCCTGCCTCTGCTCGCACAGCCGCTCCACCATGTGCAGGGTGGAGTTCCACCTTGTTGCAATGTCGATAATGAGGCGGTGGTTGGGAAGGTGGAGCAATCGCTGCAGCTTCTGCATACGAACGGAGTGTACAGGCGACCGGCGGATGTGCGCGCACAGTCTTCGCACCTTCTGGAGCAGGGCTGTTAACTCCGGATAATTTTTGAGGAAGCACTGCACCACCAGGTTCAAGGTGTGAGCCATGCAAGGTATGTGGCTGAGTTTTGAAAGGGCTATGGCTGCCACAAAATTACGGCCGTTATCACTAACTACCTTGCCTGCCTCAAGATGTACACTGCCCAGCCATGACTCAGTTTGTCGCTTCAAGTACTCGGCCAGCACCTCGGCGGTGTGTCTGTCGCCCAAACACATCATCTGCAACACAGCCTGCTGACGCTTTCCACTAGCTGCTCGATAGGGGGACACATCATGTGCAACAGTGGCAGCTGCGGATGGAGTGCTCGTACGACTGCGCTCTGTGGACGAGCTTTCGCTTCTGGAGGAGGAGGAGGAGGAGGAGGGTCGAACGCCTACAGCCAACTGTTTCCTATACCGTGGGCTAGGCAGCACTGTCCCACCACCGCTGTCCATTGTGGACCCTGCATCCACCACATTAACCCAGTGCGCAGTGATGGACACGTAACGGCCCTGGCCATGCCGACTGGACCATGCATCAGTTGTGAGGTGCACCTTTCCGCTCACTGACTGCTTGAGTGGATGGACAATGCGGTCTTTCACATGATGGTGGAGGGCTGGGATGGCTTTGCGAGAGAAGAAGTGGCGACTGGGTAGGTCATAGCGTGGTACTGCATAGGCCATGAGTTCGCGGAAAGCTGTGCTTTCCACCAACCGAAAGGGCATCATCTCAAACGAGATTAGTTTGGCAATGTGGGCGTTCAAACCCAGTGTACGCGGATGAGAGACTGAGTACTTTCTTGACCTACTCATAGTGTCTGGGAGGGTGAGCTGGACTTGAGAGCTGCATATGGTGGAAGTAGCGGTGGAAAGGGCGGACTGAGAGAGGGTTGATGATGGTGATGGAGTTGGTGTTCTTTCTGATGGCCTAGAATCAGTCTTTCGTTGATATAACAGTGGGATTCCCTGACTGCTGTGGTCTTGCAACGACACCTCAACATTTGCTGCTGTGCTAACCAGTGGGCTTACAGTGGGGGAAACAATGTAGCGTTGCTGACTACCTTCGTTGTGATCAGTTGCACATGTGGCACTTGAGGTTTGGTGTTGTGTCCACGCTTGCAAGTGCATGCTGGTTAAATGTCTAAGCATGCAACTGGTATTCAAATTTTTCAGATTTTTCCCTCGGCTAAAGGTCTTTGCGCACGTCTTACAGATAACCTTGGCCTGATCATGAGGATTTTGTTCAAAAAAGTGCCACACTGCACTCTTCCTACTTTGGCAGACATTTTGTGGCCTAGCACGCTGTGATCTTTTGACCCTCTGGACAAGCTGTCCAGCAACTCTTTTGATGTTTGGAACCTGTCTTTGGAGTGCTCCGGGCCTGCCAGATAACAGCTGTTGCAATGTCGATGTCTGCTGTGGATGCTCCTCATCTGAGCTATTGGAAGCAGCACCCTCTTCCCCCAATGGATGCCAATCTGGGTCAACAACTGGGTCATCCATCACCTCCTCTTCTATGTCATGTGCACCTTCCTCTGTGTCACCGTGTATGGTGGTATAGTGTGCGGGAAGGGGCACCTGAGTCTCATCAGGGTCAGAATCTGGCTCTGTACACTGCGAGGACAATGTAGTGCTCTGAGTGAATGTACCAGCAGAATCATCCATCAGCGGCTGTGCATCAGTGCACTCCATGTCAGATTCATCTTGGCCTGGGTAATTCACCATTTCACTTGATAATCCAGGCATGGTATGTGAAAACAGCTCCATGGAGTAATCAGTAGTATGGCCTGCGTCATCCTTCAATCTTGGTTGGGGTGAAGGACACAAGGAAAGGTGTAGTTCATGAACATGAGCCTCCAATGACGACTCAGTGCTTTTACTTTTTACAACTGAAGAAGACGAGGCGATAGAGCTGGAGGCTGAGTCAGCAATGTAAGACAAAACTTTTTCCTGATGCTCTGGCTTTAAAAGCGGTTTAGATTAGCAAACAAATGACCACAGCAGAAAGAAATAATAAAATGAAAAAATGTATAAAATTGCACCAATCTACATATAATCCACATATAATGAATAAATTAACTTGTGCAAATATTCATACAGCTCCAATCAACCAGCCTTCCTGATATGTCACAAAATTTGAATGGAGACCATTCAATTCTATGGTAAAACAAGCCACTGTGTATGGACAATTCAATAAAACAATAGGACACAATGTATCTAAAATTCTATATAATCTTTAATAAATCAGATTTGGGCAATTATAAACTTGTGCAAACAAGTGCCAAGGACATACAAAATATTGATCTAAAATCATAACATATATATATGAAACAATAATAATAAAAAAGAGAGGCCTGTCAAAAGATTATTAATCTATCACAGCATCACACACATATTGATGTAACAAGTGTGCATAACTGTAAACAGTGATATATTTAAACAAAAAATATATATATAACACAAAAGTGATTATACCCACAATTGGGTTATAAAACTAATATAATTCCACATCAATAATATGCCATTGTGGTAGACTCACATCCCAAAGTGATAACCCATAACATAACACTCAATAATGTGTGAGCCGATTAGAGATGTTACATACCCGTGATATAATGACAGCCTCTAAAGTAATGCCCGGCACTCCCCCCCGACGCGCGTTTCGGAACTGGCGTCCTTCGACGAAGGACGCCAGTTCCGAAACGCGCGTCGGGGGGGAGTGCCGGGCATTACTTTAGAGGCTGTCATTATATCACGGGTATGTAACATCTCTAATCGGCTCACACATTATTGAGTGTTATGTTATGGGTTATCTCTTTGGGATGTGAGTCTACCACAATGGCATATTATTGATGTGGAATTATATTAGTTTTATAACCCAATTGTGGGTATAATCACTTTTGTGTTATATATATATTTTTTGTTTAAATATATCACTGTTTACAGTTATGCACACTTGTTACATCAATATGTGTGTGATGCTGTGATAGATTAATAATCTTTTGACAGGCCTCTCTTTTTTATTATTATTGTTTCATATATATATGTTATGATTTTAGATCAATATTTTGTATGTCCTTGGCACTTGTTTGCACAAGTTTATAATTGCCCAAATCTGATTTATTAAAGATTATATAGAATTTTAGATACATTGTGTCCTATTGTTTTATTGAATTGTCCATACACAGTGGCTTGTTTTAAAAGCGGTTTGCCAACTCCTAGAAAACTAAGCGTTCTTCTCTGAACTTGCTCCAGTTTTTCAATGTCTTTTTTAAAATGTGGTACCCAGAACTGGACACAGGATTCCAGCTGAGGCCTTACCAAGGGGGATAATTACTAGACATGAGCGAATATCATCTGCTCCCTCCTTATTCGGCAAGTTATAGTGCTTACCAAAGAAGCTGCATCTGGGACCAGGATACCTTGAGCGCTCCCGATAATTACATGTTTGGCGCCGCATCTGCATGTGTTGCGGCTGTGTGACAGTCTGTTGATCAGCTGCAGTGCCGAACAGCTAATCATCGGGAGCGTTCCAGGCATCCGGGTTCACGATGCAGTTTCCTCGGTAAGCGCTTTAGCTTGCCAAATAAGGAGGGAGCCGACGATATTCGCTCATCTCTAATAATTACTCTACGATTAAGGGATTAAGTGCACAGTAACCATGTGATTATGCTGCAGTGCAAGTGCCACGGCTGGCACCTGCCTAGAGAAGCATTTTTTTTATTCAGTATTTAATGGTATTTATTATGTAAACTAGGGGGCAGGTCAGTGAGGGATCAGTGACCTGTCAGCAGTCTGCATTATGAATAGCTAATCAGAGTGCCACATACACCAGCCCCGCCTTAGGACATGCACATATCATTAACACAAAACTGAAAATAAAGATTAAGAAACAGCCACAAGACGGATTTCATCAACCGAGGTATCATTTTTTTCAGTATGACGGCGCCGACCTTACACTGTATATAGGTTACTATGCATAATCCTGCTGACAGGTTCCCTTTAAACATAAAATCTGGAGTCCATGTCTACATTTATATATCTATATATATGTTTATTTTTGCATTGAAAGAGGAAATAGTGAATGGATTTGTATAATAATAATTTAATTGACTTATAATGAGTAGGGACGGTATTCTTGTCTTTTCACAGCTCAGGTGGAGCCTGTGTTGTGCTTTCTACATTAATAGCTGTTCAGCTGTTGTGTTTTGACACCATTTGTTTTACAAATTGTTCACTGGTTCATTCATCCATCTTTCAGTATTATAAGTGACAATGACATTTCTGTATAAATGAAATAAGCCTCTGAAAATTATTATACCGTCCCACAGAACTAGAAGCTGGAAACAATAATTAAAATCATCAGTCTTTCTGTCAATAAAGTCAGCATTGGCTTTTATAGCATAAAGTTGTCGGTAGTAGATAGAGCAAACTAAATTGTTATTTTCTTCTTTGATTTATTTGGTGGGAAATATTGATGACTTTAACATTCTCTTAATAAGATACATCTTTGTTCACCCAAGTAATATTAAAGATAAGCGATGATACCTACTATGGGAAAAAAGGCTCTAAAAGTATGACCTTTTGTTTAATAAATTTATTTAACCTCATATTCTGGGAAAAATGCTTTCATTATTTCTCAAAGTAATCAGTATAGTTTTGTATTAAGCAAGTAATGACAATCTCCTGGATTGCTCTCTATATCTGTAAATGACCCCTCATGTGTTTTAGAGATGAGGAGATCGGGCAATATTCGAATTGGTCTGTTCACACAGTTTTTTTTATGAAATTTGATTCACAGACACATTCTACAAATATAATATCCCTTATTATGCTCTGAGGTCTATTGGCCCTGGTTAAAGTGAATCTTCAGGCTAATTGGAGCACTCTAAGGTTTTAAAGGGGTAATCTAGCTCCACTCGCTTTTGCATTGGAAGGTCAGTTGGACTGGTGATGACACATCTATCGACACTTGTCGGCGTTGCTTGCGAGGTCTGCAGGAATTTTACAACTGTCCATTCTGTAGCATACAATAGGTGCCCAATATAGGCTGATCAAGCTTGGAATAAGGAAGGTATCATTAGACTAACACTGCAAAGAAAACGGAATTCAGCTCACCTTTTGTTAGTTCATGTGAACTTGTCAATGACTCTGAGCATGGACACGTTACTGCCAAAATGTCCTTGATACAATCCAAAGAAGAAAAAAGTCCAGCTCCAAGAAATAAAATTCAAGAGATTTATTTGATAATGTTAAAAAATGAATACATGGCTGCTTGTGATCAGAAAATCGGTAAACCAGAAGGAATTACCGCATGGGGTTAATCCAAGAACCTCTGATAGAAAGAAGAAACTTTATTGTTTCTGGGAAGCAATGAGAAATGAGAAATATATAAATAAAATATAATAAATGATATATTGATAATGATATTGATAATTGATAATGATATAATAATATAAATAAAATATATAAATGAAAAAAAAATCAATAATGCAGCTTAAATTCTTTTCTCAAATTCAAGCCTAAGGGCCCCGTCACACATAACGACTCACCAGCGATCCCGATAACAATATCAACGTGTCAGGATCGCTGGTGAATCGCTACATGATCGCTGGTGAGCTGTCAGACAGACAGCTTCACCAGCGATCAGCACAGCGACACCGAGCGTGCGGCGTCGCTGTGTTTGTTAGTTACCAGCACGCTGATGCAGGGAGCTGGTAACTAATGTACACATCGGGTATCCAAGGGACGTGCGTCCCTTAGATACCCGATGTGTACGTTAATTACCAGCTCCCTGCATCAGCGCGCTGGTAACTAACGTACAAATCGGGTATCTAAGGGACGCCCGTACATTAGTTACCAGCAGATCGCTGGTCTCCTGCCTGTCACACGCAGCAATGTGTGCTGGCCAGCGGGAGACCAGCAACCAAAGAAAAGTCCAGAGGTTTCCCAGAGCGATCAGCGATACCGGCAGGGGGGCCGGTCGCTGATTGCTGTCACACACAGCGATCGAGCTGGTGAGATCGCTGTTGTGTCACAAAACTTGTGATTCAGCAGTGATCTCGCTAGCAAGATCGCTATGTGTGACGGGACCTTAAGGGTACACGTGTGTCAAGTGCATAGATCCAATATGCTTTTCGATTTCGTAAGAATTTTTCTCTATCTCCACCTCTTATGTTTCTTTTAATTCTTTCCACCGCATAATTTCTCATGCTCGATAGATCCCTATTATGGACAGAAATAAAATGCTTCGATAAATTAGAGACATTTCTGTTAGTGGTTTGCACAACATCATATAAATGTTCACGTATTCTTTCCTTTAGTTTGCGAATAGTAGATCCTACATATTTTAAGCCGCATTCAGTACACTCAGCAACATAAATTACATAGTTTGAATTGCAATTCAAGAATTCTATAATTTTATATACTTTATTATTGGTAGAATCAGAAAAAGATAAGGTTTTGGGTGAAGAGTGACAGGTTTTGCATAATGATTGGCCACATTTATAATAACCAATTGTAGACAATCAATTACTTTTTTTATTGTTACTATTTTCTGAACAATATAAACTAGGTAACAAACTATTGCCCAATGTTAATGCTCTCCTAGACAGTATTCTAACACCATTTTTGAGTAATTCATTCATAATATTATCTTTGCACAACACGTATAAGTTTTTATTGATTATGCTATGAATTTGTTTAAAATAAGGACTATATGTAAGAATCAAAGTCGGACGATCCTTATTTCGTTGGACAATAGTATCAGACTTAATAAGAGTGTCTCTTGATTTATTATTAACGATATGTGCAGCTCTTTGTATGGTCCAATTCGGATAACCGCGTTTGTTGAAGCGTTTTTTTATAGAAAAAAATTCATTTTTAGAACTATCCTCTGTGCTACAATTCCTTTTAGCATGGGTTTCACCCACAGGGATAGCTTTAATGGTATGGGCTGGGTGGTAACTGCGAGCGTGCAAAATGGTATTGCCTGTGGTTTGTTTTCTATAAGTAGAGGTGGAGATACACTGATGCGGTTCCCCAGATAAGCAAAGGTCCAAAAAGCAAATGCTATGTGAATTGAAAGAGTTCGTGAAATTTAAATTAAACTGATTTAGATTGATATATTCGATAAACATAGGAATAAAATTGGTGTCCCCCTTCCATATGAATAACAAATCGTCTATATATCTTGAATACCATTCAATATGGTCAAAAGAAGGATTATTGGTATTGAATATAAAAAGTTCTTCCCACCATGCATGACTAAATTAGCCACAGATGGTGAGAATTTTGCTCCCGTTGAAACACCATTATATTGTAAGAAGAACTTTTTATCAAAAAGAAAATAATTATGGGATAGCAAAAATTGTAAAACCGTAATGATGTAATTTTGTAAGTCAATGCAATAGGGACTATATTTTTGAAGATGAAACCGCACTGCAGAAATTGCAACGTTAAGGGGAATGCTGGTATATAACGAAATAACATCACATGTGACCCATGTAAAATTTGAATCCCAGAGAACATTATGAAACATATTAAGAACATCCTTGGTGTCTTTTAAATAGCCAGGTATGCGATATACCAAGGGTTGAAGGACAGAATCAACATATTGACCTAAACGCTCATTAAGAGACCCTATTCCCGCTATTATGGGACGCATAGGTGGGGAAAAATATCTTTATGGATTTTTGGTAATGTGTGCATAATAGGAATTACTGGATCATCTGTTTGTAAAAATTCTGATTGTTTTTTTGTGAAAAAGCCTAATTTTTCCCCTTCTATAATTATGTATTTGATTTTTTTTTAAAAAAGGTTAGTAAGATCACCTTGTAAGGATGTATAAATTGAATTTTCAGAAACAATTTTATTGATAGCCAAGGAATAATCTTTTTCGTTCATAACAACAACAGAACCGCCTTTATCAGACATCTTAATAATAATTTGACGGTTTGATTTTAGACTGGACAAAAGGCCCCGTCACACATAATGACTCACCAGCGATCCCGACAAGGATATCAATGTGTCAGTATCGCTGGAGAGTCGCTACATGATCGCTGGTGAGCTTTCAAACAGACAGCTTCACCAGCAATCAGCACAGCGACGCCGAGCACGCGGCATCACTGTGTTCGTTAGTTACTAGCGCGCTGATGCAGTGAGCTGGTAACTAAGGTACACATCGGGTATCCAAGGGACGTGCATCCCTTAGATAACCGATTTGTACATTAGTTACTAGCTCCCTGCATCAGCGCGCTGGTAACTAATGAACACATCGGGTTTCTAAGGGATGCATGTCCCTTGGATACCCGATGTGTATGTTAGTTACCAGCTGATCGCTGGTCTCCCGCCTGTTACACGCAGCGATGCGTGGTGGCCAGCGGGAGACCAGCTACCAAAAAAAAGTCCTTGCCTTTCCTTCAGCGATCAGCGATACCGGCAGGGAGGCCGGTCGCTGATTGCTGTCACACACAGCGATCTCGCTGGTGAGATCGCTGTTGTGTCACAAAACTTGTGACTTAGCAGCGATCTCGCTAGCGAGATCGCTATATGTGACGGGGCCAAAGCTGCTCTTTCCACATGTGTTAAATTAGATTTAGAGAGGTTATCACTGGAATTACTTATCAGTTGTTTGATATCAAACTCCACACATTCTTGAAAAATTTCCATTTCATTGGTCCTTGCTTGTACTGGATAAAATAATGGATTTTTTGTACTGAAAGGGAAATATGAGGTTAAAGTACCAGAATAAATTTTAGGATTAAGTAAATTGAACAAATTTAACAAACATGATTGTTCCGAAAAGTTCCTACCAAGAAAAACATTTTCATGAGAAATTTTGCATACGTCATGTGATTCATTATCTGCAAAAAAATGTTTTTTTACAGTAAGATCCCTAACGAATTTATTTATATCTTTGATGGTAGAAAAACGTCCAAGTTAGGGATAAAAGGTGCAAAGTTTAAACCTTTAGATAGCAATCTCAGTTCTGCTGGGGACAAGGAAACTGAAGACAAATTAATAACATCTAATGATGGGTCTTGTTGGAGCTTCTCAGACGAGTTTATCAAGGAGCGCTTCCGGCTGATTCATTAATTACTCCGAATATTTAAAGGTATATCCAGTTTATTATTAGACATAAAAGCACAACGCATTTCGGCTATACATAAAATTAGCCTTCATCAGGTAAAATCATATATATCTTTAAAAGACACATTTATATAGGGAAAAAAAAAAGGTTCCACCCTTCAATCAATTATCATCGATTAAAAACACATGCACACCTCTCCAAATTGTTGGGAGGCTAGTTGTAGGTGGAATCTACATTGCTTGGAATCTAATTAAAAAAAAAACATTTTCTATGTGTTTTTTTTCCTTTTCCTCCCTCTTCCTTCCCTTTCCTTCTCCTATTTCCTTTCTTTTCTCCCTTCTCTTCTCATTATACATATACTTCTTCCATGTTTAAAATTAATAAAATTAGTAAGGTTATTTATCATTTAGCATCCGTATTAAAGAATTTGTATATATCTCTGATGAGTCAAAACTGTTTTTCCAACCCGTAGATAATTTCATTTTATTAGTTTCATCACTAGGGACCATCAGATTAACTAGTATCTGTCGGGACTAGAACTCATGCATTCATATTCCCTATATCTTTATCGCACTTACATATTTACTCTACAGAGCCACCCACCATGAGTTTAGACTCATCAGAGATATATACAAATTCTTTAATATGGATGCTAAATGATAAATAACCTTATTAATTTTATTAATTTTAAACATAGAAGAAGTATATGTATAATGAGAAGAGAAGGGAGAAAAGAAAGGAAAAAGGAGAAGGAAAGGGAAGGAAGAGGGAGGAAAAGGAGAAAAAAGGAGAAAAAGGAAAAAAACAACAACACATAGAAAATGTTTGGTTTTTTTTTATTATTAGATTCCAAGCAATATAGATTCCACCTACAACTAGCCTCCCAACAATTTGGAGAGGTGTGCATGTGTTTTTAATCGATGATAATTGATTGAAGGGTGGAACCTTTTTTTTTCTTTTTCCCCTATATAAATGTGTCTTTTAAAGATATATATGATTTTATCTGATGAAGGCTAATTTTATTTATAGCCGAAACGTGTTGTGTTTTTATGTCTAATAATAAACTGGATATTCCTTTAAATATTCGGAGTAATTAATGGATCATCCAGAAGCGCTCCTTGACAAACTGGAAATCCTTTTCTGCATTCTCTGACGAATCTCCTACAAGGTAGTTTGTTCCGCCTGTTTTGAGCTGCAGGCCAGCAGATTCAGACAATAACTCTAGTACCCAAACACAGGGTTATACGCTGAGCAACAAGACACCAAAAAGGTGAGAAGAATTTTTTATTTCTATCTGACATAATTAAAACTCTGCACTTAGATCTGCACCCCCCTTCTTTTTCTGGATATTCCTTGAAATACTCGGAGTAATTAATGAATCAGCCGGAAGCGCTCCTTGACAAACTGGAAATCTTTCTTAGTACGATTAGTATCAGATAAGTCACATGAAGGATCTGTAGAAATGTCAGATGACTCCGGATCCGAGGAGGAGAAGGTGACTTAATTTCTGTGAGCAGTATTCACAAAGGTGCGCGTGCGTTTCTTTAGAATTGATTGGGTGCATTGGTAACTCTTTCCCACCTGCCTCACTCATAAATCTGGTCGTTTGAGTAGTCGAACACATCTCGATTGAATTTCCTTTTTTTAAGATCCAGAATAGAATTCTCCAAAGTTTGCATTTTGGATTTTAGATCCTTTTGGAAATTCTCATATGGTTCAACTGCCATAGAGGATTTTAATGAAGACAAGATTTTATCTAAATCAGCCTGGATACATGTCAGTTCATGGTTCTCATGCTTGACAATTAAGGTACTGTCACACTAAGCGATATCGCTAGCAATATCGCTATAACTTGTGACGTTATAGCGATATTGCTAGCGATATCGCTATGTCTGATACTTACCTACGACCAGCTCCCCCGCTGGTTATCGCTGATCGCGCGAGTACGTTCAGGACTGTTTCTCGTCGTCAGCTTCCTGCGGCGCTTCCTGCTGTGATGACGAGCAACGCGTGGAGCCGGGCGGGAGGATGCAGGATCGCCTGGTGTGACAGGTAAGTAGCGACCCCAGTCCCCAGCGATGTCGCTGGTGAGATCTGCCTGTGTGGCAGCTCACTAGCGACCACTTAGCGATGTACCAGCGATCCTGACCACGTCATATCGCTGGTCGGGATCGCTGGTACATTGCTAAGTGTGACAGTACCTTTAGTTGCATCAATTGTATGGAACAATTGAATAAAATAGTATTCCATGCTTGTGTAAAATCCTCATTATATACCACAGTTGGTATCTTCTTAATCCTTAAACCACATGGGATCACGTTCTTCTGAATATAATTCTCTAATGTGGTTTTGTCCCACCAAACACGAGTTTCATTGAGAAACAATTTCTCTATTTCATACATAAGATTTAGTAGGTGAGGTGGGGTGTTTAGAGTTTTTACAACAGATTGGAACACTTGCGCAGCAAGTTCTCTCCTGCTCAGATCAATTAAGGCATCCATAGTAGAAACAGTTTATGCTGCACACAAAAAATAAATCCAGAAAAAAAGGAAATCCCCAATGATCACAATTGAATAGCTAGCCAAAAGGACAAACCTATTAAGACATGAATGTCCAAATCCATAAATTCAGAAAAAGCTTTCAGGTTTATGTCCATAGGAAAAAAGGGAGCACGAAAAAAACAGGGTAAGAATGCAAATAAAAAGGAATTCAGCTCACCTTTTGTTAGTTCACGTGAACTTGTCAATGACTCTGAGCACGGACACGTCACTGCCAAAACGTCCTTGATACAATCCAAAGAAGAAAAAAGTCCAGCTCCAAGAAATAAAATTCAAGAAATTTATTTGATAATGTTAAAAAATGAATACATGGCTGCTTGTGATCAGAAAATCGGTAAACCAGAAGGAATTACCGCATGGGGATAATCAAAGAACCTCTGTACCAATAATATATGAATAGAATAGGACAGGTATTCATTAGAATAATACCGTATATACTTCGAGTATAAAGCCCACCCCAGTATAAGCAGAGGCACCTAATTTTGCCATGAAAAACTGGGTAATCTTATTCACTCGAGTATAAGCCAGGTATGCATTGTCCCCTCATCCCTGTCCTATTGTGTGTGGCTCCCTCATCCCTGTCCTTGTATGCATGGCTCCTTATCTGCTATCCTGGTATGCATGGCTCCCCATCCCTGTCTTTGTATGCATGGCTCCTTATCCACTGTTCTTGTATGCATGGCTCCCTGGTCTCTGTCCTTGCATGCATGACTCCCCCATCACTGTCCTTGTATGCGTGGCTCCTTAACCCCTATCCTTGTATGCATGGCTCCTTATCCCCTATCCTTGTATGCATGATTCCTATGAAAAAAAAAACAAACATCCTACTCACCTTCCTGCGTGCCCTGATGCATTTAGTTCTGGCACCAGCAACTCTTCCTGCCGAGTGTTCACGTGGCCCTGCTCATTCAGGTAATGAATATTCACTCCACGCCTATGGGAGAGGAGAGTTGTGCATATTCGTTGCCTTAATGAGCGGGCCAAGTGAACACTTTGCCAGAAATGCTGCTGGCACCGGAACCAATGAGATGCAGAGAGGGCATGCAGGAAGGTGAGTAGGATGTCTTCTGGAAGCCAGCGGCTGCGAGTATCACTGTGCGCGCTATAAGAGAAATGAATATTCAATTCTCTTTAGCAGTGGGCACAGTTAGTGCCTCCTGTGACCCGCTACTCTGTCGCTCCCCCTCCCCTTGTGGGCCCTCTTGGACAAATGACTTACTTGTGTATAAGCCATGGGGGGCATTTTCAGCACAAAAAAAAATGCTGAAAAACTCGGCTTATACATGAGTATATAGCATGTATCACATAATGCTGATCATATAATCTATATGAAATCAGTATATGTGACATGTCCGGCCACTCTCACATCAAGATATGGAGCTGGATTATTTCTTTAACCTTTTCCTGACATGGCTATTTTTGGTTAATGCATTTTTGTTTTTTAATCTCTTTCTTTCGAGAGCAATAACTTTTTTTTATTTCTCTGTCCACATAGCCATATGAGGGCTTGCTGTTTGCAGGACGAGGTGTCTTTTCGATTAGCACCATTAATTTTATCATATTATATATTAGAAGGCAGGAAAAAATCCAAGAACAGCAATATTGTGAAAAAGTGCAATTTAGCAATTTTTTTTACATTTTATTTAATTTACATTGATCTATACATGGTAATATTTACTCAACAATACGATTCTCTGGATTAGTACAAATAAAGCAAGACCAAAAATGCATTTTCTTTTATTGTAGTGGTGAACCAAAATCCTGAAATTTGTCACCCTTTTTCCAAAACTTGTTAAATTTTCAAACTTGTTTTTTTGCTCCTTGAGCTGATATTTGTATTGATATAATTTTGGTATATATACAATGTTTTGATTGCCTCATTTTTTTCAGTGTTTCAGCTGCCGAAAAAATGTAATTCTTCAGTTTCAATTTTTTCTCATTAAGCCGTTTACCAAGTGGGGTAATTAATTGTTTATTTTCATAGATCGATCTTTTATGGAAGTAGCAATACCAAATATGTGAATTTTTTAAATTTTTGTCTTAGTCCTTTATTTTCATATATGTAAAAACATTTTTTCCACTTTCCACTGTATTTATTAGTACTCTAAGGGAAATTGAACCTGCAATCATCTGATCGCTTTTAATACCAATAGCAATGCTATGGTACTGCTGTGTTTAAGAAAAATCACAGTCACCTATGAACACCAACCATGGGCTGTCATTCACAGGAAGACCATCATGAGCGGCACAGGGGTCTTCAGTAAACTTCCTTCCATCATTGCAACCCATGTGCACCCCCACAATCGCATCAAGGGAGTTCTGATGAGTGCATAGAATGATGCAGGACACCATTTTTTAACAACCTTTCTTTCTGCCTCCTGCCGGACTTTACTTTGAAATCCATTGTCTTTTCAGGGGGGAATGACCCACTGCCACATCAAGGGAGAAAGTAGGGAGAAAATGGATAAAGGAGGCAGGTACTGATTGAATGTATTGGGGGGGGCATGAGTAAGTATTTTTGGCGGATCTGTTTGTTTCACTTGCAGGCAGGCAGTGAGAATGTTCTACTGATGCAATGATGAAGGCTGCAAGCACGTCACCCAATATATTATAGTATACAGCTGCCTATAAACGTATCTTTGCAAAATTAAATGACATCTATTTAAACAAATTATTTGACAACTTTTTCACAATCTTTAGAAGGCTACACCTGTTTGAGTTTCCCATGATAAGTTGATTAAAGTTCAAACAAGCTTTTATATTACAATAATATGAAGTTACATTAATGAGTTTGTTCAGTGCTGTTCAATTGGATTAAAGTACCTGTGCATCTCAGTTCAAAGATTTCTCGTTTCTTTGTGTTTTTGAAGTTCTGAAGTTCCCCCTTTATAATCTCAAAATGTAAAAATCAATAATACAATGCCACTTAACAGAAACTTAAATTTTGGTGACATTTTGTGACTATACATGAGATTTTTAACATGCTTTGCTCTCATTATTTACTTGATTTGTTGGAAAATTTTGTTCTTGTTTAGCCTTACATTTTAAAGGGAATGTCTAATTTTCTGTCCCTGAAAGAAATCTGTTTTTGTACCTAGAATCCATGCGCTTACTATTGATGCGGTCCACTTGTATGGAACCATAAAAGCCAGGGTCTTCATGTGCATAATGTGTATGCAAAATTACCTTCCAGCATAGCAAATACCATTTTATCCCATGGTATTCATTAAGGACAGCAGTTTTAAACTAATGCATTAATTAGCTGAAACTATAGAAGAAAAGATTAATTTATTTAAAGTTTTAATTCAATGGTTGATTAATAGGGCGAGAAGAAAAAGGGCATCTTCCAATAAGATACACAACAGCCTCCATGTAAAAATAGTAATCATTAGGAGAGATGAGCGACTTTGCCTTTTTTCGGGACGAGTCGGGTTTCATGAAACCCGACTTTCTTAAAAGTCGGGTCGAACGAAATCGGCCAACTATAGGGAAAAGTCGGGGTCCGAATGAATCATGAAACCCAATGCAAGTCAATGGGGAAGGAAAGTCGGCACGGAGTGGAGGACAGTAAACACACCTAGAGTGCCCAGTTCAATGCAAACATCAATTCTTATTACTTAAGCTTGTCAACCTTAGTTTACTTTATAATAATAGTTACGCATTGAAAACTGAGGGTTATTTGGCTAAAGTTGTTGGGGGGTAGGGCTGGCGCCAGGTTTTCGTGTGCTCTGGGCCAAAAAGTGTGAGTGCGCCCTTTTAACGCATACCACAATTCATAATGCTCAGATTCGGCACAGAATTATAGGTACAGTCCAATGAAAAATACTTCACTGCTTACATGCTTACATAACATGACTGATATCTATTTTAAATTCTACAATAGCTCAAAAAACGGACAGTATATTACTCCATACAGTATTATGGCCACCACCTAGCGCGCCATACAGAATAATGAGCCCAATATATTTCTCCATACAGAATAATTGGTCCCATATTATGTTCCCTACAGTATATGATGAGCTCCACATAATGCTACATGTGATGCTCCACTGTCTTTTGGGCCCAAATAGTGCTCCATAGAGTCAATATATAATGGGCCCCATTTCTAATGCTCCAGTGTATAATGGGCCCTGTAAATGCTGCTCCAGTGTCTGATGTCCCCCATTTGGAATGCTCCAGTATATGTTGGTCCCCATGGATGATGCTCCAGTGTGTTATGTGCCCAAATTATGCGCCATATATAATGGGCCCCATTTCTAATGCTCCAGTGTATAATGGGCCCCTTAATTGCTGCTCCAGTGTTTGATGTCCCCCATTTTGAATGCTCCAGTATATGATGGGCCAAATGGATGATGCTCCAGTGTATGATGGGCCCCATATATCATTCTCCAGTGTATATTGATCCCCAAAATATCCTCCCAACATTTAAAAAAATTAAATAGCTCTCCTCACTGGGCACTGCTCTACTCTGGACTCCTCAGCATTGCCATCTTCATGCTCTCTGCACTTGTACTGTTTTGGTAGATGGCATACAGACATGATGTCATCGAGCTCTCTAACCTGAATGTCACTATCAGGAAAGGCAGAAGACGTCATGGCGGTGGAGCAGGGAGAGGTAAGCATTGCAAGTGCTGTGGCCCTGAGCAAGCTTTGGGGGCCCTCCCACCGGCAGAGACACTTTATTGTACTATGAGGGGCCCTGTGCCACTGCCGTCGCCCACAAGTAGGACCCCCCACCTGCTCAGGGAATCGGCACTTTCATCTGCTCCTTCCTCTGTGTCACCGTGTAAGGTGGTATAGTATGCGGGAAGGGGCAACTGAGTTTCTTCAGTGTCACATTCTGGCTCTGTAGAGTGTGAGGGGAATGTAGTGCTGTGGGTCAATGTACCAGCAGAATCATCTAGCAGTGGCTGTGCATCAGTGCACTACATCTCCGATTCATGTTGGACTGGGGAATTCAGAATTTCACTTGATAACACAGGCATGGCATGTGAAAAGAGCTCCATGGAGTAATCTGCCGCATCCTTCACTTTTAGTGAGGGTGAAGGTGATAAGGAAAGGAGTGGTTCCTGACCAGAAGCCTGCACTGGCAACTCAGTGCTTGCATTTTTTTAAACTTCAAAAGTGGAGGCAATAGAGCAGGAGGCTGTTTCGGCAATGTAAGGCAAAACCAGTTCCTGATGCTCCGGCTTTAAAAGCAGTTTATCTACTCCAAGAAAAGGGAGCCTTAAAGGCCTTCTTGTGCCAGATGATGATGCAGGCTCAACACCTCCTGCCTTAGCTGCTATTGTGCTTTTGGCACTACCAGCAGATGCACCACCACCATCAGTACCAGCTGGCCCCCCCCACACCCACATCCGCGGCCTCTTCCACCATACTTAATAATTTTTGTGAAAATGGACTCAAAATACCAGCAGATATACGGTACTGTTTCAGAAGTGGACAATTGTAATTCTCTGTATATATATCATGAGTCAGACACAGACGGCCACAGGCTCAGTATGGATTAGACAATAATATAAAAATTTGCAAAAGGGTACAGTATCACTAGATACAAGGTATATATAGTATAGTTTAAACATACTGATCCTCTGTATACATTTCAGGAGGCAAACACAGACGCTCTCAGGCCCAGTATGGATCCGACAACAATATAGAAAGTTGAGAAAGGGTACTATGGCGCCTCTGAGGGTACGGTCACCACAGAGGTACTGCACCTCATCCAAAGATGTGGTTTCCAACCCTCAGGTAAGGAGGGATCACCACCCAGGACTCCTAACCCTGCACTCAACACACACACTAGTTAGTCAGTGCTTTCTTGGTGTACCCGGCGGGAGGATGACCTCATCCCTGACTGACTAGGAAAGGGTGTTGGGGGTCAATTTGGAAGGTAGGTACAGTGGGAGGAGCTTAGGTAGTGAAGTGATTGTGGGCATTCAATCAGAGACAGCAAGGTGACAGTTTGTGGGTGGAGCTAGTCTGAAGTAAATGGATCTTTCTAGAGAGTTGTCAGTCGGTGATAGGACAGAGTAAGAGCAGGATTGCTGTGAGAGGGCTGAGGGTCAGAGAAGAGAGAAAAATCTTGTCCAAGCTCCTAGACTGGAAGGAAGGGGTCCTTGGGGCACGGGAAGTGCAATAAGCCACAGTTATGGAAATATATATGTATATGTATTTCATATAGATCTCACTTGCCTGCTATAGGCTATATACTGCTATATACTCCATATACTCATGTATTCTTATATAGCCATACTGCACACAGATACATATTCACAGTTTGAACCTTATAGCTAATTGGTGGAAATAACCTGCTACCCCTCATGAGAGAGTCTGGGGAGCTGATGTGATCTCATGATAGCATTGTCTTGTGACATGTCTCCAGATAAACAGAAGAGGAAGTTAGGCCAGATGGTTCAGCCGATATTGTAGACTTGCTGACATTGGAATACAAGGGGCAGTATATCATCTGATTCTTAAGTCACCTTAGGTCGGACGCCCATATATGTTCATGTATGTAAACTGACCAATTAGATAAGAAGTAAAGCCTTTATGTTAATGAATAACCACTCCTTTCTGTACGAACTGATAAAAGACCATGAATGTGAATAAAGCTTTCAGAGTTCTGCTGGAATGAGTTGTTGCTAACCAAGTGTAGCTTCCTCTTTTCCTTTGAGCGCTCAATAAGATTCTGTCTAATTAGGACAGGCCACAGTACGCACAGGGGTAAATCTACCCAAATCAAAAATCAATCCACAACAAGTGACGCCCAACTTGAGGCCGTAGACAAAAACGCACGGGGATCATGCTGACCGGAGAGGACAGAGGTGCCGGCCAAGGTCTTGGCTCATGGGAACAGAGATTTGCGCAACTCGATAAGTAAGGTAAGAAAATCTAGTTATCTTACCTGAATGTTCCCTGTGCTCAGTCCGGGTCAGCAACTCTAGCCGGTCAGTGTGGTCACCAAACCCAGGTAGTATTAAAAAGTCCATGCTCTAATCCAAACCCTGGGATAAGCTAAGTGTCTGCTGTGGTCCTGTGGTCTAAGAATCGGGTGAGAGAGTTCGTGGGAAATTGTGACAGATTTGTGTTTGTGGGTGCTGGAAACCCGATAACAGGGGAGTTTGACCCACTCAGATAGGTCCTCACAAATACACCTGGACACAGGGGGAGGACAGGAGAAGCCTTGCCCAGGGACAGGTGGTGGGGCCTTACGGAGTTATCACAAGGCGAATCTCACATCAAGCTATCACAACAAACACCTGTGCACAGGAAGGGACAACAGAGCACACGCCAGGCCACGCGGTGATGCTAGCTTAGGGGAGATATTGCAGGCCAAACCACTTGACAGGTTGCCACCAACACACCTGGTCACAGGGAAGGACAGGAGAAGCCGGCCCAGGTATCAGGTGGTGGCAACATTGTGGGAGTTATCACATTACTGATACCGACGTCCGGTACAGCGTGTTAACATTTCTGGGTCACCAGCGCAGTGCACCCCGTGTGGTTGGCAGTTATTGGTTGCCTGCAGCTGTTTCACATACACGTCACAAGACAAGGGCTTTCGATCTGTCTCACCGGATATCTATATGTGAATTCATTGCAGGTTTCCACAAAGATCTGAAGCAGAAAGAGTTTTTACTTTTTTTATTGTACACTTCCTTTTTTTGCCTATAGGGTGTGCCCCTGATATATATATTTTTCATATTGTCATATTTGTACTCTGTTTTTCCCTATTTTATGTTTTATCTTGCATTTTTGGTGGAGATTTTTATTCTTGTTACTGCAGTGTGAGAATTTTTGGAAAAGTTGGGTTTTTTGAGCATATCACTGCAGTCTACGTTAGGTTTAATTTTTCTCTCTCTTCCATTGTTCTCAGAAGATTTCACTGAGAGACACAGGCAGAGGGAAAAATAAAAGGGGGAAGTGTGTGTATCCTGCATCATTTCTGCATTAACGCTTTTTTTGTTGGAAGTTGTACTGATTTTTAGATTCTTATAAATATTTTGGAGTGTTTTTTTCAAGGTCTACCAACTTCATGAGTATTCTTTCTTTGTTTTATTTTCCTTTTTCCTCCATTTTTTCGTGAATCTACGGATTTTTTTGATTTTTCTGAGTGGTTCTTTTAAAGTTTATATACGTTTTGATCTTATCAGAGTTTTGATTTATTTTCCTTTTAAAAATCTTTTACTCCCTGATCATTTTTTCTCTTTTTCTTTTGTTTTTTTTTTTCCATTTTTTGCGTTTTGTTATTAGTCTTTTTGGTTTCGCTACTCATAGGGATTTTTTTCCTTTCCGTTTATTTTGTTAGAAAGAGAAAGAAAATCATTTTTCCCTTTTTATCTCTTCTTAGTTTTCTTCCACTTTTTGTGATATATTATCAGTTTTTTTAGGTTTTAGTTTTCACTTCTTTCTTTCAGTTTTTTTTGTTAAAAAGAGAGTTTTTACCTGCTTTGGTAATTCCTGTGTTATCTTGCCAATTTTTTATTTTTCATATTATGTTTTAATCACTCACTTTTTTGAAGTTTTTGGAACAGACACAGTAGGTGTTATTCAGAAAGTTAAGCATGTAATTTTCTACGGGCAGCTCCGTATGCTGCAGAGGTATTGAAAGGAAAAAGGGAAGTAGCTAGTAATTTCAGTCTGCATATTCTTAAAATGACAGAGGATTTTACAGCGCAGAAGGTGCTAACAGATAGTGTGAACAGGAAAGGATTGTTTTTTTTTTTACGTGTGTGAAAAGTGTTTTCAGCGGCATACTAATCTGTGCTGTCTGAGAAGGACCACAGGTCTAAGAATGCCTTCTGTGATGGCAGAAGGGGGGAAGCAGTCCGCCCCCTTATCTTCTCTCTCCTCCCTCTATCTCCGCTATTCTCACAATCTCCTCCCCTCTCAACTATCTCTCCTCCTATCCCTTCTCCTCCTCCTCCTCCTTTTCTCTCTCCTATCTCTCCTCCCTCTCCATCTTTGTCACCAACGCCCACCTCTCATCCCTCTCCTCTTCCCTCTGCCTCCTCCTTGTCTTCACCACCTCCTCCTCTTTTGTCGCCTCCTCACTCTCCTCCACTATCTCTCACTTCTCCTCCAATTCCAAATCTTTCCTCCACCCTTCCCTCTCTTTCTTTTCCTCACCTACCTCTCAGTTCATCGACACCAGCTGGCCCAGTGTCAGATCCAGACAATGAGGTGTCCCTATATCCACAGGGCACTCTCTCTAAAGAGACAGCTATGACGCCGGGGGAAGAAAGTGAATCATTCCCAACACATAGCAACACAGGTGCCCTCCCGATACAACAGCTAGCAGAAGGGAGGTGTGTGCCATCAGAGACTGCACCTGCTAAGTCTGATATGAAGCTGCAGTCTCAGAAGGGGGGAGTGCCATCCACACACAAGTCAAATACACAATGGCACAGTTCTTCCTCTGATGAACATGAAGAGGAGATTATGCTGCATAGTACTAGGGGAAACTCACAGACACCAAGAAGGCAGGGGCTGATAGAGCAAGAACTCTTACACTACAGTTGTGGCCAAAAGTATTGACACCCCTGCAATTCTGTCAAATAATACTCAGTTTCTTCCTGAAAATGATTGCAAACACAAATTCTTTGGTATTATTATCTTCATTTAATTTGTCTTAAATGAAAAAACACAAAAGAGAATGAAGCAAAAAGCAAAACATTAATCATTTCACACAAAACTCCAAAAATGGGCCAGACAAAAGTATTGGCACCCTCAGCCTAATACTTGGTTGCACAACCTTTAGCCAAAATAACTGTGACCAACCGCTTCCGGTAACCATCAATGAGTTTCTTACAATGCTCTGCTGGAATTTTAGACCATTCTTCTCTGGCAAACTACTCCAGGTCCCTGATATTTGAAGGGTGCCTTCTCCAAACTGCCATTTTTAGATCTCTCCACAGGTGTTCTATGGGATTCAGGTCTGGACTCATTGCTGGCCACCTTAGAAGTCTCCAGTGCTTTCTCTCAAACTCTCAAACCATTTTCTAGTGCTTTTTGAAGTGTGTTTTCGGTCATTGTCCTGCTGGAAGACCCATGACCTCTGAGGGAGACCCAGCTTTCTCACACTGGGCCCTACATTATGCTGCAAAATTTGTTGGTAGTCTTCAGACTTAATAATGCTATGCACACAGTCAAGCAGTCCAGTGTCAGATGCAGCAAAGCAACCCCAAAACATCAGGATCATTCATGCAATCATTTTCAAGAAGAAACTGAGTATTATTTGATAAAACTGCAGGGGTGTCAATACTTTTGGCCACAACTGTATGTGCCCTTCACCCCTAGTCAGGTGTTCAGTATTCTAAAAAACCTGCCAGACCCAGATATGGACCCCATGCCATTTTACCAAAGAATGCAGCAGAGCCAGCAGACATATGCTGCAACCTGGAGTGATCTCTGGTCCATAATGGAAGTAAAAGCAGATGAAACACTCTGGCCAATCATGAAGGAACACTTCAAGCTTCCATCAGAATTAGATGTGCATTCCTGGGAATCAGGATCAAAGCTAATTGAACAGCTTAGAGAGTGGGCCAATGCCAGACAAGCACTCAGCCTGCATAACATGAGACAAGCCGAGACAGAGTCTGTAGACAGATTTCATGGCAGAGTGAGGCAAGTATTCCAAATTTTAGGCTTCACTGTTCATGATCAGGTACACGGACAAATGATGGCACAGGCCTTTGTGCATGGACTAAGAGAACCAATCAAGAGACTACTGATAGTGGCCAGGCCTGAGTACAGGACAATAGCAGTAGATGTCCTGCTCGCAGTAGCCAGAAGAATTGAGTCCCTCCCAGGAGTGCGGAGGACAGGCCCTCCTGTGGTGGCCACTGATGTGGAGGAGCAACTATCACACAGAGTTAGGAGAGCTGTCAGGTGTTTCAACTGTGGCAACTTTGGCCATTTCCGGAACCAGTGCACAGCACCCCGGCAACCCAGGTCATCCCACAGAGGAATAGGCCAAGAAAGAAACACGGAAGACAATGAAGAACCCTGTCCATAGGACAGAGGCAAACCAAGTCCGCCAGACGTCACGCCCCTGACATGTGAAACCCCGTCAGCGGACCCAATACCTCAAATCACTGGGGGCTGTCATATCTTTCCTTGTGGACACTGGTGCAGTCGGAAGTGAAAATCCCCGACCCCACCAGTCTATAAGAACACCGTGTGTCTTATATGGGGACTGCATGTCAAGACAGACGTTCCCCAGCTCGCAAGCCCCTGAGCATGTGGACACAGCCAGGATACTCCATCCTGTTCTAGTTTATGGTGGAGACCTGCCCACCACACTCGAAGAGCGCAGACCTACTGCAGGAACTGAAGGTGACCAAAGTGTCCCATGAAAATGTGACCTTGACCTCCTCTCCACCCCACGCCCAGGAAGAATCAATCATGCTGGTGCCCCTACAAGAGCCTCGCTCGAACAATCGGTGCAAGCCTACCCAAGGAGGTGCTGGACATAGCACCCGGATGTCTATGGTCTAAGGGAGACTTCAAATTGCGCCAGTGTGGGTGTCACTCAAGTCTGGAACCCTGGACGCTCAAAAGGCCCAGCATCCACTGCTCATCACCCAAAGCCAAACTGCCTCTGACCTCCTGGAGGTCTAGGTGGAACTGCGGTTCAAGAAAGGGCCTAAGAACTTTGGCATGGGCCAGGAAAACTCTCAACCCAGAGGGACCACACCTGCTTCGTGAAATGGCTGCACTGCTACTGGCTCCAGCGCCAGAGGATCATCTTGGACAAGATTCTGAAGGTGCTCTCTGAAGTTAATCCAGGCCCTAGACCAGAAGACACCCACTCAGCCCCTCAAACTGATTAACAAATGCAGACCTGAGGTCAAGCTGCGTGAAAGGAACTGCTGCTGGCTGGTAAAGAAGACGCCCCAGCAAAAAGACCCCCTGTGAGAGCAAGAAAGCTCAGCTGGACGTCATCTCAGACAAAGAGGACCCCGGCAAATGGCTGGTTTTCCTGCCGGCCCTGTGCCAGAAGATGGGAGTCACTGACGGCACTGTGAAGAGCAAGGCCAGATTGAGCCGCCTCACCCACGGAATCATCATGCAGTCCCAGCTTCTCTCGATCAAGAGGAAGACTGTGAAAGGAGAACCAGACCAGATTGAATGGTGCATAACCTGAGGACTGTGAGCGAAGCAACCGTGTTTGAAACCCCAGTTGTGCCAGATCTGCACACTCTGCTGACAAACGTACCAGCCACAGCAACGGTGCTCACGACAATGGATCTGCCCGAAGCTCCCCTCAATGTTCCCCCTCACCTGGATGACCAGTTCCTGAAAACGCACGGGGGGGCAGAACAAATGGACAGTGATGCCCAAGAGGGCCCAGAACAGCCTTTCACAGCTCGCCAGAGCATTGCCCTCCATCCCCATCAACTGGATTGCGGAGCATGCAGAAGTTATCGACATCGCTACCTGCACAGCGCTTTCCATGTCTCCTCTACTCTGCCTGACGGAGCAGCAATGTAAGTTCTGCAAAACAGTGTCCAGTGGTGTCAAAAGCATGTTCCTGAAGACACCATATCGCCCACTAGACAAAACACTTGACAGATGACCGGAGAACAGCGGAGGAGAAGATGGCTCCCTCAACAACTCCGAAGATGCAGGCCTTCCTTAGTCTAGTCTCGTACTGCAGAACTTGGATCCCTGGTGCTCCAGGCTTAATGCAGCCTCTGTACAATTGCATCAACGCATTGAAGCATTCATCTCGTACAGGAAACTGAAAGACTTCATAGTCTCTCCGCCAACTCTTGGTCTCCCTGACTACGAGAAGCCATCCAGTCCTGACCGAACGGAAAAAGAAGGACAAAGATGGAGAAGGTCATGCTACTGGCCAGGCTTAAAACAGACCCAAGGAGGAAAAACCAGAGGCCTCTAGACTACCTCTTAGCCGGCCTGGATCCAGTTGCAAGGGGGGCCCTCCTGCATGAAAACAATACCCGCAGCACACGCCCTCCTGACAAGGCTGCTCTCCACCACTCTTCAGTGCTTTCAGCCGTTACCTGTCTCTACTCCCACTCCCAAGGGGGGATGCGGATATGGACCCTCAGATAAAAAAAACTGCAAAATACCATAGATGGCTCCAGTTTTGCAGTGCAGCGACCAGCAATCAAGACATTCTATGGTCCAGAAGGTTGTCAGCCCAAGAACCCATGAAGTGGAGCTGATAGAGCTGACGAAATGCCTGCCAGAGTGCAAAGAACAAAACTTCCAGTTACTCGCATGACATGGCACCCAACTTCGGACCCATCTGGGCTGCAAGAAACTTCATCACAGCAAGCGGATCGACTGTGAAGCACCATGGAGCCATCAGAGACCTGCTGGACGCTCTTCAACTACTAAAAGTGGTGGCAGTGCTGAAGGTCAAGGCACACAGAAAACTGAACACAGTAGAGACACGGGGCATCAACAGCAGACGTGGCAGCCAAAGAAGCAGCCAAGAGGAAGACGAAATGGAAAATGGGAGAGGTCGTAGAGTTGCACGGCTACTACATGACAGCTAAAGACGAGAAAACCTGACAAAGTGACTTCCCGAAACCTGTACAAGAAGTAGCAGGATCAGACTCGGAAGGAGGAGAAGGAAAGCTGGATGCTGAAGGGCAAAAGCACTGGGCTCCAAGAAACCTGTCTACCTCAAAACGTCTACCTCAAAATGTCTACCTCAAAACAGACCCAGCATACCTCACAGTGTGTACCCTACGGTGGTTCAATGGGCACATGGCCCCCATGCAGAATTGAAGACACAGATGAATGACCTGATTGGACTCAACTCACACCTCTACAGCGAAGATTCCCAGCAGCTGTTTGGTCTCCGACAAATTTAACATCGGACAAGTGGAAAAGTTCCCCCATATCATCTGGCCTGAAAACTTCCCAGTAAGGAATCGGTTGGCGAAGACTACTGCAAAGAAGCTACTCTCAAAAATAGTGTGCAGATATGGGGGTTCCAGAAGCAATAGCAAGTGATCAGAGGCAAACCTGACACAAGAGACCTGATCAACAATAGGGTCAGACTTAGGCCTACACACTACCTACCATCCCACACCTTAGACTAGGTGGGACACTTAAGAGCAGCATGCTAAAAAATTTGCCCAAGAGACAGGCAAACCCTGACATTAGACACTCCCGTAGGCTCAGAAAAAGCTGTCACTGATATGAAACTTTATTTGGGTAAAAAACCCAGTTTAGGGGTTGTCTTTACTTAGCAGTTGACTATGCAATATGATACTTTGTCTGCATGTGTAATTGATTTTTATCAAGAATCTTGCTAATGTCCATTCTCGAGTTTCTCTCCTCCATTGCCAGGTCCAGATTCGGTGCCTGGTATGCACGCCCTGAAGTCAGGAGACTGCTGAGTGTTGGTGAAAAAAGTCCGTAAAGAGAAGCACTCAATCCCAGATCTGATGGCCCTTCTCCAAGTGATGACGTCACCAACCTGGAGGGAAAACCCCCACCTGGATCCACGCACCGCATTGCAGGAAAAAGCCTTCATACCAGAGGACACACCTGAGCTGGAATGATGCTGTGGATGACCTACCTGACAGAATAAATTACCTACCTGACAGAGAATACACATGCACTGACTGCATAGACTGCTAACTAAGAGACTTTGATTACATTGCACCACACCCCCTTTAGGGACAGATCTCCTGACCGCCCATTAGCGAAAGTCTGTACAGAGTAGGATGTATGCACTAGGCATATGTCAGTCCACTGGCAGCATAAAAGAGCTGCAGTGCTTTGGGCAGGATTTTAGCGCAAGTGATATCTAAGGTGGGATTGTTATGGAAATATATATTTTATATGTATTTCATATAGATCGCACTTGCCTGCTATTGGCTATATACTGCTATATACTCCATATACTCATGTATTCTTATATAGCCATACTGCACACAGATACATAGTCACAGTTGGAACCTTATAACTAGTTGGTTGAAATAACCTGCTACCCCCCATGAGAGAGTCTGGGGAGCTAATGTGATCTCATGATAGCATTGTCTTGTGACATGTCTCCAGACACACAGAAGAGGAAGTTAGGTCAGATGGTCCAGCCGATATTGTAGACTTGCTGACATTAGAATACAAGGGGCAGTATATCATCTGATTCTTAAGTCACCTTAGGTAGGACGCCCATATATGTTCATGCATTTAAACTGACCAATTAGATAAGAAGTAAAGCCTTTACGTTAATGAATAACCACTCCTTTCTGTACGAGCTGATAAAAGACCATGAATGTGAATAAAGCTTTCAGAGTTCTGCTGGATGAGTTGTTGCCTACCAAGTGTAGCTTCCTCTTTTCCTTTGAGCGCTCAATAAGATTCTGTCTAATTAGGACAGGCCACAGTACACACAGGGGTAAATCTACCCAATTCAAAAATCAATCCACAACACCACATGTCAAGCCCGTTTCTGGAGAAGGAAGGACCAGGCCTCGTTGGGGAAGGTGGCTCCTGAAGGTAGTGGAGAAATACAGGGCTCAGCTAGAAAGACAGAGGCTGAAGTAACTTTAAGTTCCTCAGTCGCAGCTGCATTCAATACTAAAAAAGGCAGCAGTTGGAATAAAGGACCCTGGAGCCTGACCCACGTCGCCCGGTGTGATCCATGGCTGCTGGCTTGAGACACTGTTTGTGAAGGCGCACAGCAGGAAGGAAGGGAGAGATCAGCACAGAGACATGGCCTAGAAAGGATACACAAGGAGGAGTCTTGAACAGGTGTTTCTGATCTACCTTGGAGTTTGCCGGACCCCTCCCTCGGATGACACAGTACCAAGTGGGTCATCTTGTGCACAAAACTTTTGAGGAAAAACTCAGAAACTGCACACAACTGTGTTCTTGGTGTCTTTTACAACTCGCCTGCTACACACGCTACGCTCACCATCCCGTCAATGGCTCACAAACACCATCTCAACTGCCCTGGGATACAGCTCTGCCCATGGAGAGCTTCGTCATCTTGTCTGCTTTAACACTGGCCCAGAGGATCTGTATTGCAGTGATGGCTACCCTTGCCGAGGACAACGGGTGGCGTCACCATCCCCCTTTTCCAAATTAATTATCATACCATCTTCCCCCTCATCTGAACTGTCATCTTCTTTATTGGACACCCAGGGCCATTGACCGGGTCCCAATCACCACTGTGACATGCTTCCCCCTTAAGAGAGCCTGAAAGGCCCGGTACTGAGTAACCCCCGGCCCTGCGTGGCATTTCATTTTAACACCAGATAACAGATATATTGCATAGTTTCAACATTAAAAATCTACGTATATATTTGAGGAGGCAGACACAGACGCTGTAATGGCCAGTATGGATTCGACAAAAAGTAGAAAAAGTAGAAAAAGGGTACAGTATCACCAGATACAAGGTATATATAGTACAGTTTCAACATTCAAAATCTCTGTATTTATTTCAGGAGGCAGACACAGACGCTCTGAGGCCCAGTATGGATTACACAACAATATAAAAAACAGTAAAAGGGGAATGGATCCCAAGTGTACTGCTGTATACAGTGTTGGGGTCATTTGGCGATCTACATATATATTTCAAGAGTAACACACAGCCTCTCACAGGCTCAGTATGGATCACACCATAATATAAAAAGAAGATCCGCAAGAAAGAATCACACATGTGGGCCAATGTTCCAGGTGTCAATGATGCACTTTGAGTGGTGGGTGGAGGATGAATTTCGGGCACAAAGGGTACTGGATCAACAGATACAAGGTATATATAGCATACTTAAATTACAAAAAATCCCCATATGTATTTCAGGAGGCAGACACATATGCTCACAGGCTCAGTATGGATTACACAATAACTTAAAAAGTTGAAAAAGGGTACAGTATCACCAGATACAAGGTATATATAGTATAGTTTAAACATTCTAAATCTCCGTAGACATTTCAGGAGGCAGACACAGACGCTCTCAGTCCCAGTATGCATTAGCCAAGAATATAAAAAGTATAACAAGGTTACTGTATCACCAGATACAAGGTACATATAGTATTGTTTAAACATTATAAATCTTCTTTTTTTTTCAGGAGGCAGGCACATATGCTCTCAGGGTCAGTATGGATTACACAATATAAAAAGCAATAAAAGGGTAATGGATCAGAAGCGTACAGCTGTATACAGTGTAGGGGTCATTGTAAATCTTAGTATATATTTCCAGAGTCAGAAACAGACTCTCACTGGCTCAGTATGGGTTAGACCACTATATAAAAGACAGTAAATGGGTAAGGTATCACAAGCGTACAGCTGTATACGGTGTGGGAAATAATGAACGTTCGTTCACTGTGCAGAAAAAAAGAATAAAAGTATTAGTGCTGTGTAAAAAGCTGTCTGCACAGCAATTCTGCGATAAGACAGGCTAATACTCAGCTCTACTGCACACAAGAAAATCCTCCCCTGTGACTGCACCCTAACTGTACCCAACAATTTTGCTAAGCACAAGCACATCAGAACTTCTGTTTACAGGCCTAAGTGTCTCCCAAAAGACAAGGGCCAGAGTGAGCCAAACCTTCCCCCTCCCCAGAGGCATAAGTGGAGGTCCACATGACAGTGGGTTGGAGGGAGGGGGTTAACTGTCCCTGGGGGGTGGAGTATGGAAATAAGGGGGTATTTGAAGTCGGCTTATGGGGTGGCTACCTCAGTTCCCGCTATGGAGCCGCAGAGACTGTCTCACGCACAGATGGCATGGAGTCCATATCAGCTGGATTGGAGAGGATGCGTGCTGCAGCGGAGTTGCAGCCTGGTGGCGTGGATCGAGGAGCAGCTCGCGGGGATCATCGGTGGAAGCAACGGGTCGGCCGCTGGTGTCTCTTCCCATCCGAGGTGGCGGTCAAGGGACACGGAGTGTTTATCCCCCGACGCAGATCCCAGGACCCAGCGCTGGCGACGGAGCCACTTCCAGGGACCCTCCGGGTCGGGTGCCTGCTAGTAAGCGTGCGGGCAGACCCTGGGCTGGGAGGAATCCATGAGCCAGGCTGGGTCCAGTGGCGGTTGCAAGTCCGTCTACCCGAGCAGAGCGGGAGGCGGGGTCTGTACTCACTGGGTCGGTGATGAACAATTACATCACAGCAGGCCGTCATGGAGCCGGGCTGTCGGCTCCTCTTCTTGTTGCGGCGGCGGGAGTTACCCGGAGGGGGGGTCGTCGGGCAGCAGCCCCCATCGCCTGAGGCTGTAAGCTATGCCCAGTACCTCGGGCACCCTGACCGGAACAACGGCAGTGGATCAGCATGGAGAGTGCGTCAGGCAGTCGGTGGGGGTTGCAGGGGGTGGGTGTCCGCAGGCAGAAGCCTCCGTTGCTGTGCAGCCCGCTTGCCTCAGCGGGGGCCGGAGAAGCAAACAGCCCTGAACGGAGTTCCCCGTGAATGCGGCATCGTTGAGAAAGCCTGTTTCACAAGGTGGCGGACCTCTGGGGACAGAGGGTCTGAGGGGAAGCTCTGTAGTCGACGCACAGCGGGATACAGGATTGGCGGCTGGAGGAGTTACAGCGTCAACGCAACCCGGTGAGTATGGCTCCATGTCTTGTTTGTCCTCATCTCTAGTGAGGTCCCCTGTGGTCGGTAGGTTGGGGGGCTGGCCGGTGGCGTTAGGTCAGGAAGTTGTGGACCAAGTTCCTTCATGGATTGGGGGGCTGGGGGAGATGTTGACTTCCATGCGGGATTTGTTGGCACGGAAGGAGGAATTTGGAGCGCTCCCCACTTTGGTGGGGTCTCAGGAGCAAGGGACCACTTTGTCAGGGGCGGTTACCGGGGTGTCTGTTGGCTGAGCTGACCCTGTGTCTGTTTCGGTTCAGACTGAGAGGGAAAAGGAATGTTGGATCAATGTAGATGAGAGGGCACATGGGGAGGTATATGTATGCTTTGAGGGCCCACTGGGCGCTCATCGTAAGAAGGAGGTGCAGGAAAAGATATACTGTTGAAGGACGAATGTCACGATTTTGTCACTGCTTCCTTTGGTAAAGTTGAACTTTGACAAAGGGAAGAAGGATGATAGCCAAATAGAGGAGGAAAAACGAAGATGGCGATTGATTCCGTACAGATTATCTAATTGGCTACAGGCATTTGACATTTTGGCTAGCGGGTTTGGAGAGAAGGCGCCTGACAATTCTTCTCCTCTTTTTTGTTTTTTTGATTCTATTGGGGAGGCTTATAGGGTGTAGGGGGTTCAGGCTTGGCTCCGTTACGACAAACAGTTTAGGCATAGGAAGGCATTTCGTCCGGCAATTCGGTGGGAAAAGAAAGACATCCATCTGTGGTTGAAGGTTATGACGCCGACGAAGTTCGGCAATTCCTTTCCTGGGGGTGCCGGGGGTACCGATTCATGAAATGCACCAAGCAGTGGACAAGGGGCAAGGGGGTCAGTCGGGGTAATCGGTCAGTTAGAAGAAGCAGGGTCTCAGCTGGCAATTCAATGATGGCCACAGTAAATTTGGGGCTACATTGATGCAAATTCAAGCACCTTTGATCCCATTGCAAAAGAACCTTGCATGGTGCTTTCAGATGCTTTAGGAAACAGAAAGGAGAAGAAGAGTGAGAGTGCTAATTCAAAAGGGGTAGACGCCATTGAAACTGGCCGCGATGGTCCGTTATGTAAGTAGGTTTCCGGATGGGGTTAAGTAGGAACTGTTGTCCGTTTTCAGTGACGGGTTTAAAATTCCCACCGCTCCTTTTCAGATACCACGGGTGATTAACAATCTGAGGTCAGCTGACCAATATGCTGAGGTGGTGTCGTAACAGTTGGGGAAGGAGGTTAAGTTGTGAAGGATATCTGTGCCATTTAGGGATCCTCCATTTGAGGATTTGGTAGTCTCGCCCCTGGGTGTAGTGCCTAAGAAACAGCAGAATAAGTTCAGGCTCATTCATCATCTGTCTTTCCCTCGTGGTAGGTCGGTGACTGATGGAATTGACCCGGAGCTGTTTTATAAGTCATTTGAGGATGCAGCAAAGTTTGTCCGGAAATATTGGAAGGGGGCACTTTTGCCTAAAATGGATATTGAGTCGGCGTTTATGGTGATCCATGTTCATCCGGCTAGTGTTAAGTTGTTGGTGTGTTACTGGGGTGGTGCTTTTTGGGTTGATAGGTGTTTGACAATGGGTGGTTCGGTGTCTTGTGCGTTTTTGAGGCATTCAGTTCTTTTCTCTAATGGGCTGTCCATGAAGTATCAACTTTTGATTACTTGATTCACTACCTGGATGATTGTTTGTGCATTGGTCGGGCTAATTCTGGTCCTTGGGAGAGGTGGAATGGGTGGCGGAGCGTTTCGTTGTACCGCTGGTCCCGGTAAAACAGAGGGGCCTTGTACGTTCCTATCGTTTTTGTGAATTGTGATTGATTCGTTAAAATGTGAGTTCCGTTTGACAGAGGAAAAGGTAAAGGCATTGCGGGATGAGGTGTCTCGGGCAAGACGGTTGAAGAAATTGTCGTTGACATAGGTGCCGTCACTACTTGTGAATTTGACTTTAGCTTGTCGCATTATTACAATGGGTCAGGTCTTTTCTCGACGGTTGGCGAGCACTATGGTGGGAGTGCGGGCTCCGCATCATTTTGTTCGGCTTTACAGTGAACTTAAGGCTGATTTTTAATTGTGGGACTCTTTTTTGGAGCAATACAACGGACGTTTTTGGCTCATGGAGGAGGCAGTTGTAAATGATGACTTGGAATTGTTAACAGATGCGTGTGATGGAGTGTGATTTGGGTCATATTTTAGGGGCCTGTGGTGTGCGGCTGCATGGCCTGAGGAGTTGTTTCAGCTGGGCCTTGTTAGGAATATTGCTTGGTTGGATATTTTGCCTATACTGGTGGCTGTGAAGCTATGGAAGGAGGAGTTTCGGGACAGAAGGATATGTTTTAATTGTGACAACCTGGGAGTTGTGTGTTCCATTAACAGCTTGATGGCGTCCTCTCCTCCAGTGATTCGAGTCCTGCAGCACTTAATTTTCACTTGTTTAATGCTTAATGCTCATGTGACGGCTTCTCAGGTGGCAGGTATTAGGAATTCCATTGCTGATTCTTGATCTCGTTCACAGTGATAGCGTTTTCGGTAATTGTCCCTGGATGAGGAAGAGGCGGGTTTCTTTGAGTCCTGCCGGGCTTTGTAAGGTGGTCTCAGGGCTGAAGAACCTTTCATACGGGCATCTCTGTCTTCTATTACTTGGTCGATCTATCAGTCAGTATGGATTTAACCGTAATACATAATGTTTGAAAAAAGGTACTGTATCAACAGATCCCAGGTGTTTCAGGTCTAGGGGTAATTGTAAATCTCCATCTATACTTCAGGCTTCAGACAAAGACAATCACAGACGCAGTATGGATTACACAAGAATCTAAAAACTTGAAAAAGGGTAATGTTTTACAAGCGTTCTGCTGCATACAGTGTTGGTGTCATTTTAAATCTCCTTATATTTTACCAGAGTAAGGCACAAACTCTCAAAGGCTCAGTATGGATTACACCAAAATACAAAAATGAGAAAAAGGGAAATGTATTTGAAATGTACACCAGTACAGTATACAGTGTTGGAGTACTTTGAAATCTTCGCTTATATTTCAGTGTCAGTCAGCCAGTCCAGACTCTCCACTAGAGGAAGCTAGATGAATAAAGGTACAGACGTAAAGCCGAGTGATTTCAGAAGTGTTGGAATTACTATTCACGGGAAAACCTCCCGGGAGAATTTGAAGAGGCGCTGCTGACCCTCAATAACTTTTACTGTGTATACAGCTAAAACGCAAATTAGTGAAGAAAGGGTTGCTGTATCACAGTGGCGTCAATACCATCACCGTTACTCGTCTCCATCAAATTGTGATCACAGGGAGAGCTGTACACATGGTCCTCACTGCCTATCATGATCTGTCTGGTCACTTTGGAGTACAAAACACAGAAGCCACAGACAGTAGGAGATTCTATTGAATTGCCATGAGAGGAGACATTGAAAAATCTTGGCAGCAATGTCACACGTCTGTGACTATGAAAAATGTGAAAGGTGATCATAAAGCACCATTGCATCCAATTGGGAGTTGACATCCATTACAAATGGGAGCCATTGGTAATCTGAAGGAAGAGGCCACCAGGACAGGACATAGCTACATCTTAACCATCATCGATCAGTACACCAAATTTGTAGTGGCCGCCCCTGTGAAGGATTTAACTGACCAGACAGCACAGCGGTGGAGCAGGGAGAAGTAAGTATTGCAAGTGCTGTGTCCCTGAGCAAGCAGGGGGAACCCACTCATGGGCGCCGGTACTGGCACAGGGCCCCACATAGTATGCCAGTGTGTCTGACGGCGATTGGGCCCCCCACTGTCAGAGACACTTTATTGTACTATGAGAGGCCCTGTGCCAGTGCCGTTGCCCAAGGGTGGGGCCACACACCTGTTCAGGGCAACAGCACTCGCCCGGGTGCGGCAGGTGGTGACCCCGGTCCTGGGGTGGGGAGGGACGCCCATTTAGGGAGGTTAAAAAAATGGCATATGTGGATGTGTAGGCTGGACTTTCAGCAGCTGCAAATGGAGGAATTGGAGAAGTCAGAGGAAGAGGATGACAAAATCGAGCCTTTTTTCTGGCAACCTATGTGTTATCAGGGGAGGGTGGGACAAAATCTTTGGAAACCCATGCATGGTTCATTTTAATGAAGGTTAGATCATCAACATTTTGGGTTGACAGATGGGTCCTTTATTCTGTCAGGAGTGATCCAGCAGTACTGAAGACTCTTTCAGATAGCACACTACCAGCAGGGCAAGCGAGCTCCTGTAAGGCATATTGTGCCAATTCAGGCCATGTGTCCAGTTTTGAGGCCCAATAATCAAAGGGGAATGACCCTGTGAGGGAGAACCTCGATATGGGAGGAGAAGTAGTTTGTAACCATAGTTGACAACTGCTGTCTCCTGTCACTTGCAATCGATTCTGTATTAGCTGTCGTGTGCGCGGGACTTGAGAAATCAGACCACAACATGGTCAGGAAACCCATGTCTCCAACGCCAGTTCAGGTGTGTGCACCACGAACACATCTTCCATTTTGCCCACGACAGCTCGTGGGCGAACCAGCTCCACTGCTGTGTGCTGGGAATGCCTCAAACAAACGGTTTACCAGAGTTGCTTGTTTGTTAGCCAGTATTAGCTCTAGGTTCTCCTGTGGCATGATGTTGTGTAATTTGCCTTTATAGCATGGATCGAGGATGTTGGCCAACCAGTAGTCGTCATCCCTCATCATTTTGGCAAGCGGGGGTCCCTTTTTAGGATCCGCAAGGCATAGTCACAAATGTGGGCCAATGTTCCAGGTGTCAATGCTGCACTGCCAGTGGTGGGTGGAGGAGCACTTTCTGGAAAATCCACATCTCTCCAGTCACGCACAAACCCTGTACCTGACCTTGGCCGCCCACATTTTCTCTTGTCCCCTGAGAAGCATCCTCCTCAGCAAAATAATCATCCCCTCATCCTCATCCTCATCTTCCTCTTCTTCCTCCACCTCGTCCATGCCAGTTCCCTGACCAGAAAATGGCTGACTGTCATCAAGGCTTCCCTCTTCCTCCTCATCCTCCTCCTGTTGCTCCTCAGCTGCAGACGCCTTATCCTTAATGTGCATCAAAGTTTTCATGAGAAGACTCATAAGTGGTATGCTCATGCTTATGATGGCGTCGTCTGAGCTTACCAGCCGTGTGCATTCCTCAAAACACCAAAGGACTTTACAGAGGTCTTTCGGCTTTGACCACTGCACATCCGAAAATTCCATGTCTGCCCTCAAACTGCCTGCCCGTGTATCCTCCCACAAATGCATCACAGCCTGCCTCTGTTCGCACAGCCTCTCAACCATGTGCATGGTAGAGTTCCATCTTGTAGCAACGTCTATGATTAGACAGTGCTTGGGGAGGTTGAGTGATCGCTGCAGCTTCTGCGTACGACTGGAGTGGACGGTTGAGGGACGATGTGCGAGCACAGTCTTCGCACCTTATGAAGCAGGGCTGTTAACTCTGGATAATTATTTAGGAAGCACTGCACCACCAGGTTCAGGGTGTGAGCCAGGCAAGGTATGTGTGTGAGTTTTGAAAGGGCTATGGCTGCCACAAAATTCCGCCCATTATCACTGACTACCTTGCCTGGCTCATGATGTAGACTGTCCAGCCATGACTCAGTTTGTCGATGCAAGTAGTCGGCCAGTACCTCCGCAGCGTGTCTGCTGTCACTCAAAGACATCATTTTTAAAACAGCCTGCTGCCACTTACCGCTAGCTGTTCGATAGTGGGACACCTCGTGTGCAACACTGACAGATGTGGATGGAGTGCTCGTGTGACTGCGCTCTGTTGACGAGCTTTCGCTTCTGGAGGAGGAGGAGGAGGGTTGAACGCCTACAGCCAACTGTTTCCTATACCATGGGCTAGGCAGCACTGATCCACCACCGCTGTCCCCTGTGGAGCCTGCATCCACCACAATAACCCAGTGCGCAGTGATGAAAACGTAATGGCCAAGGCCATGCCTACTGGCCCATGCATCTGTTGTGAGGTGCACCTTTCCACTCACTGATTGTTTTAGTGCATGGACAATGCGGTCTTTCACATGCCGGTGGAGGGAAGGGATAGCTTTTCGAGAAAAGAAGTGTCGACTGGGTAGGTCATAGCGTGGGACAGCGTAGGCCATGAGCTCTCGGAAAACTTCACTTTCTACCAAACAGAAGGGCATCGTCTCTAATGAGATCAGTTTGGCAACGTAGGCATTCAAAGCCAGTGTACGCGGATGAGAGGATGAGTACTTTCTTGTCCTACTCAGAGTGTCTGGTAGGGTGAGCTGGACTTGAGAGCTGCATATGGGGGAACTAGCATTGGACATGACGGACTGATATGGGGTTGGTGATGGTGAGGGTGTTGATGGCCTAGATTCAGTGTTTCCTTTCGAAAATATTGTGATTGCCTGACTGCTTTGGCCTAGCGACAACACCTCAACATTTCTTGATGGTGGTGTGCTTAGCGCTGGCCTTACAGTGGGGGAAGAGATAGAGCATTGCTGGCTAACTTCAGTCGGAGCAGGTGCACATGTGCTACCTGAGGTTTTGTAGTCGGTCCACACTTGCAAGTGCATGTTGGTTAAATGTCTAAGCATGCAACTGGTATTCAAATTTCGTAGATTTTTCCCTCTGCTAGAGGTCCTTCAGCACTTCTTACAGATAACCTTTGCATCATCAGTAAGATTTTGTTCAAAAAAGTGCCACACTGCACTCTTCCCACTATGGTACAAATTTTCAGGACTTGCACGCTGTGCTAATTTGACGGTCTGGCCAAGCTGTCCTGCAACTCTTTTAGTTTTCTTACCAAGTTTTTTGACAGCTACGGGTCTGCCGGATAACCACTGCTGCGATGACGATGCCTGCTGCGGATCCTTCTCCTGCTCTGACCTTGTGACACCAGCACCCTCTTCCCCAATGGATGCCAATCCGGGTCAACAACTGGGTCATCCATGACCTCGTCTTCAATGTCATCTGCACCTTCCTCTGTGTCACCGTGTAAGGTGGTATAGTATGCGGGAAGGGGCACCTGAGTTTAATCAAGTACACTTTATTGTACTATGAGGGGCCCTGTGCCACTGCCGTCGCCCACGAGTAGGACCCCCCCACCTGCTCAGGGAACCGGCACTTTCATCTGCACCTTCCTCTGTCACCGTGTAAGGTGGTATAGTATGCAGGAAGGGGCACCTGAGATTCATCAGTGTCACATTCGGGCTCTGTAGAGTGTGAGGGCAATGTAGTACTGTGGGTGAATGTACCAGCAGAATCATCTAGCAGTGGCTGTGCATCAGTGCACTCCATGTCAGATTCATCTTGGACTGGGGAATTCAGGATTTGACTTGATAACCCAGGACTAGTATGTGAAAAGAGCTCCATGGAGTAATCTGAAGTGTGTGCTGCAACATTCTTCACTTTTGGTGTGGGTGAAGGACACAAGGAAAGGTGTTGTTCCTGACCAGAGGCCTGCACTGACGACTCTGTGCTTGCAGTTTTTGTAACTTCAGAAGAGGAGGAAATAGAGCTGGAGGCTGTTTCGGCAATGTAAGCCAAAACCTGTTCCTGATGCTCCAGCTTTAAAAGCGGTTTACCTACTCCCAGAAAAGGGAACTGTAAAGGCCTTCTTGTGCTAGACGATGACGCAGGCTCAACACCCCCTGCCTAAGCTGCTATTGGCTATAGTGCTTTTGCCAGAACCAGCCAATGCACCACCACCACCACTATCAGTACCAGCTGTGCCCCCCCCGCCGACATCCGTGGACTCTTCCACCAGACTTCCTCATATTTGGGAAAATGTACCAAAAATACCAGCAGTGAAATGATACTGTATGAGTAGCGTACAGCTGTGTAAAGTGTATGTAAGAAGTGAAAACTCCAAATATATTTTATGAGTCACAGGCGCTCACCCAGTATGTATTTCACCGTAAACCAACAAGCAGATAAACGGTACTGTATTAGAGGTTTACAGCTGTATAAGTTGTTAGTGAAACTGTCAATCTCCATATATGTATTTACGGAAAGTCACACACACACGCTGACTCTGTATAGATGTGACTGTAATAAGAACAGCAGATATACAATACTGATAGAGAATCGGACAGCTCAATACGGTGTATGGAGAAATGGAAATGTCCGTATATGTATTTAGGGAATGTCACACACACACGCTGACTCTGTGTAGATGTGACCATAATAAGAACAGCAGATGTACAATACTGTTTGAGAATCGGACAGCTCAATACGGTGTATAGAGAAATGGAAATATCCGTATATGAATTTACGGAATGTCACACACACACACTGACTATGTCTACATGTGACCATAATAAGAAAAGCAGATATCTGATGCTGTTTGATAATTGGACAACTAATTACGGTGTATGGAGAAATGGAAATGCCCGTATATGTATTTACGGAATGTCACACTCACACGCTGACTCTTATTAGATGTGACCGTAATAAGAACAGCAGATATCCAATACTGAGAATCGGACAGCTCAATACGGTGTATGGAGAAATGGAAATGTCCATATATGTATTTAGGGAATGTCACACACACACACACTGACTCTGTGCAGATGTGACCATTATAAGAACAGAAGATATACAATACTGTTTGAGAATTGGGCAGCTCAATACCGTGTATGGAGAAATGGAAATGTCCATATATGTATTTACAGAATGTCACACACACGCTGACTGTGTAGATGTGACCGTAATAAGAACAGAAGATATACAATACTGTTTGAGAATCGGAAAGCTCAATATGGTGTATGGAGAAATGGAAATGTCCGTATATGTATTTAGGGAATGTCATATACACACGCTGACTCTGTGTAGATGTGACCGTAATAAGAACAGCAAATATACAATACTGTTTGAGATTCGGACAGATCAAAATGGTGATTGGAGAAAGGGAAATGTCCGTATATGTATTTAGGGAATGTCACACAGACACGCTGACTCTGTGTAGATGTGACCAAAATAACAACAGCAGATATGCAATACTGTTTGACAATCGGACAGCTCAATACGGTGTATGGAGAAATGGAAATGTCCGTATATGTATTTAGGGAATGTTACATACACACGCTGACTCTGTGTAGATGTGACCGTAATAAGAACAGCAGACAACCGATATTGTTTGAGAATCGGAGAGCTCAATACGGTGTATGGAGAAATGGAAATGTCCGTATCCGTATTTACGGAATGTCAAACACACGCTGACTCTGTGTAGATGTGACCGTAATAAGAACAGCAGATATCCGAAACTGTTTGAGAATCGGACAGATCAATACGGTGTATGGAGAAATGGAAATGTCCGTATCTATATTTACGGAATGTCACACACACGCTGACTCTGTGTAGATGTGACCGTAATAAGAACAGCAGATATCCGAAACTGTTTGAGAATCTGACAGCTCAAAATGGTGTATGGAGAAATGGAAATGTCTGTATATGTATTTACGGAATGTCACACACAAACGCTGACTCTGTGTAGATGTGACCAAAATAACAACAGCAGATATGCAATACTGTTTGAGAATCGGACAGCTCAATACGGTGTATGGAGAAATGGAAATGTCCGTATATGTATTTAGGGAATGTCACAGACACACGCTGACTCTGTGTAGATGTGACCGTAAGAAGAACAGCAGATATACAATACTGTTTGAGAATCGGACTGCTCAATACGGTGTATGGAGAAATGGAAATATCCGTATATGAATTTAGGGAATGTCACATACATACGCTGACTCTGTGTAGATGTGACCATAATAAGAGCAGCAGACATGCAATACTGTTTGAGAATCGAACAGATCAATACGGTGTATGGAGAAATGGAAATGTCCATATATGTATTTAAGGAATGTCACACACACACGCTGACTCTCTGTGTAAATGAGACCATAATAAGACAGCAGATATTCAATACTGTTTGAAAATCGGACAGCTCAATACGGTTTATGGAGAAATGGAAATGTCCGTATCTGTATTTACAGAATGTCACACACACGCATAATCTGTGTAGATGTGACCATAATAAGAACAGCAGATATCCGAAATTGTTTGAGAAACTAACAGCTCAATATGGTGTATGGAGAAATGGAAATGACCGTGTATGTATTTACGGAATGTCACACACATACGCTGACTCTGTGTAGATGTGACCATAATAAGAACAGCAGATAAACATTACTGTTTGAGAATCGGATAGCTCAATACGGTGTATGGAGAAATGGAAATGTCTGTATATGTATTTAGGGAATGTCACACACACACGCTGACTCTGTGTAGATGTGACCATAATAAGAACAGCAGATAAACAATACTGTTTGAGAATCGGACAGCTCAATACGGTGTATGGAGAAATGGAAATATCCGTATATGAATTTACGGAGTGTCACTCACACACGCTGACTCTGTGTAGATGTGACTGTATTAAGAACAGCAGATATCCGAAACTGTTTGATAATCAGACAGCTCAATACGGTGTATGGAAAAATGGAAATGTCTGAATATGTATTTACGGAATGTCACACAGACACACTGACTCTGTGTAGATGTGACCGTAAAAAGAGAAGCAGATACACAATTCTGTTTGAGAATAGGACAGCTGAATATGGTGTATGGAAAAATGGAAATGTCCATATATGTATTTAGGGAATGTCACACACACACACGCTTACTGTGTAGATGTGTTCATAATAATAACAGCAGATATACAATTCTGTTTGAGAATCGGACAGATCAATGCGGTGTATGGAGAAATGGAAATGTCGGTATATGTATTTAGGGAATGTCACACACACACGCTGACTCTGAGTAGATGTGTCCATAATAATAAGAGCAGATATACAATTCTGTTTGAGAATCGGACAGATCAATACAGTGTATGGAGAAATGGAAATGTCCGTATATGTTTTTAGGGAATGTCACATATACACGCTGACTCTGTGTAGATGTGACTGTAATAAGAACAGCAGATATCCGATACTGTTTGAGAATCGGACAGCTCAATACGGTGTATGGAGTACTGGAAATGTCCGTATATGTATTTACGGAGTGTCACACACACGCTAACTCTGTGTAGATGTGACCGTAATAAGAACAGCAGATATCCGATACTGTTTGAGAATCGGACAGCTCAATACGGTGTATGGAGAAATTGAAATGTCCGTATATGAATTTAGGGACTGTCACACACACACGCTGACTCTCTGTGTAGATGTGATCATAATAAGAATAGCAGATATCCGAAACTGTTTGAGAATCGGACAGATCAATACGGTGTATGGAGAAATGGAAATGTCCGTATCTATATTTACGGAATGTCACACACACGCTGACTCTGTGTAGATGTGACCGTAATAAGAACAGCAGATATCCGAAACTGTTTGAGAATCTGACAGCTCAAAATGGTGTATGGAGAAATGGAAATGTCTGTATATGTATTTACGGAATGTCACACACAAACGCTGACTCTGTGTAGATGTGACCAAAATAACAACAGCAGATATGCAATACTGTTTGAGAATCGGACAGCTCAATACGGTGTATGGAGAAATGGAAATGTCCGTATATGTATTTAGGGAATGTCACAGACACACGCTGACTCTGTGTAGATGTGACCGTAAGAAGAACAGCAGATATACAATACTGTTTGAGAATCGGACTGCTCAATACGGTGTATGGAGAAATGGAAATATCCGTATATGAATTTAGGGAATGTCACATACATACGCTGACTCTGTGTAGATGTGACCATAATAAGAGCAGCAGACATGCAATACTGTTTGAGAATCGAACAGATCAATACGGTGTATGGAGAAATGGAAATGTCCATATATGTATTTAAGGAATGTCACACACACACGCTGACTCTCTGTGTAAATGAGACCATAATAAGACAGCAGATATTCAATACTGTTTGAAAATCGGACAGCTCAATACGGTTTATGGAGAAATGGAAATGTCCGTATCTGTATTTACAGAATGTCACACACACGCATAATCTGTGTAGATGTGACCATAATAAGAACAGCAGATATCCGAAATTGTTTGAGAAACTAACAGCTCAATATGGTGTATGGAGAAATGGAAATGACCGTGTATGTATTTACGGAATGTCACACACATACGCTGACTCTGTGTAGATGTGACCATAATAAGAACAGCAGATAAACATTACTGTTTGAGAATCGGATAGCTCAATACGGTGTAAGGAGAAATGGAAATGTCCGTATATGTATTTAGGGAATGTCACACACACTCTGACTCTGTGTAGATGTGACCGTAATAAGAACAGCAGATATACCATACTGTTTGAGAATCGGACAGCTCAATACGGTGTATGGAGAAATGGAAATATCCATATATGAATTTACGGAATGTCACACACAAACGCTGTCTCTGTGTAGATGTGACCGTAATAAGAACAGCAGATATCCGATAATGAGAATCGGACATCTCATTACTGTATATGGAGAAATGGAAATGTCCGTATATGTATTTAGGGAATGTCACAAACACACTCTGACTGTGTAGATGTGACCGTAATAAAAACAGCAGATAAACAATTCTGTTTGAGAATCGGACAGCTCAATATAGTGTATGGAAAAATGGAAATGTCCATATATGTATGAAGGGAATGTCACACACACACGCTGACTGTGTAGATGTGTCCATAATAATAACAGCAGATATACAATTCTGTTTGAGAATCGGACAGATCAATACGGTGTATGGAGAAATAGAAATGTCTGTATATGTATTTAGGGAATGTCACACACACACGCTGACTCTGTGTAGATGTGACCGTAATAAGAACAGAAGATATACAATTCTGTTTGAGAATCGGACAGCTCTATATGGTGTATGGATAAATGGAAATGTCCATATATGTATTTAGGGAATGTCACACACACACGCTGACTCTGTGTAGATGTGTCCATACTAATAGCAGCAGATATACAATTCTGTTTGAGAATCGGACAGATCAATACGGTGTATGGAGAAATGGAAATGTCCTATATGTATTTAGGGAATGTCACACACACACACGCTGACTCTGTGTAGATGTGACTGTAATAAGAACAGCAGATATACAATACTGCTTGAGAATCGGAAAGATCAATACGGTGTATGGAGAAATGGAAATGTTCGTATATGTATTTAAGGAATGTCACACACACACGCTGACTCTATGTAGATGTGACCATAATAAGAACAGCAGATATCCGATACTGTTTGAGAAACTGACAGCTCAATATGGTGTATGGAGAAATGGAAATGTCTGTATATGTAATTACGGAATGTCACACACACACGTTGACTCTGTTTAGATGTGACCGTAACAACAACAGCAGATATACCATACTGTTTGAGAATCGGACAGCTCAATGCGGTGTATGGAGAAATGGAAATATCCGTATATGTATTTAGGGAATGTCACACACACACGCTGACTCAGTGTAGATGTGACCGTAATAAGAACAGCAGATATACAATACTGTTTGAGAATCGGACAGATCAATACGGTGTATGGAGAAATAGAAATGTCCGTATATGTATTTAGGGAAAGTCACACACACACGCTGACTCTGTTTAGATGTGACCGTAATAAGAACAGCAGATATACCATACTGTTTGAGAATCGGACAGCTCAATACGGTGTATGGAGAAATGGAAATATCCGTATATGAATTTACGGAATGTCACACACAGGCTGACTGTGTAGATGTGACTGTAATAAGAACAGCAGCTACCCGATACTGTTTGATAATCGGACAGCTCATTACGGTGTATGGAGAAATGGAAATGTCTGTATATGTATTTACGGAATGTCTCACAGACACACTGACTCTGTGTAGATGTGACCGTAATAAGAGCAGCAGATATCCGATAATGAGAATCGGACAGCTCAATACTGTATATGGAGAAATGGAAATGTCCGTATATGTATTTAGCGAATGTCACATACACACGCTGACTCTGTGTAGATGTGTCCATAATAATAACAGCAGATATACAATTCTGTTTGAGAATCGGACTGCTCAATACGGTGTATGGAGAAATGGAAATGTCTGTGTATGTACTTAGAGAATGTCACACACACACGCTGACTCTGTGTAGATGTGACCATAATAAAAACAGCAGATATCCGATACTGTTTGAGAATCGGACAGCTCAATACGGTGTATGGAGAAATGAAATTGTCTGTATATGTATTTAGGGAATGTCACATTCACACGCTGACTCTGTGTAGATGTGACCATAATAAGAGCAGCAGATATCCGATACTGAGAATCGGACAGCTCTATATGGAGTATGGAGAAATGGAAATGTCCGTATATGTATTTATGGAATGTCACACACACACGCTGACTCTGTGTAGATGTGTCCATAATAATAACAGCAGATATACAATTCTGTTTGCGAATCGGACAGATCAATATGGTGTATGGAGAAATGGAAATGTCCGTATATGTATTTAGGGAATGTCACATACACACGCTGACTCTGTGTAGATGTGACCGTAATAATAACAGCAGATATTCAATTCTGTTTGAGAATCGGACTGCTCAATACGGTGTATGGAGAAATGGAAATGTCCGTATATGTATTTAGGGAATGTCACATACACACGCTGAGTCTGTGTAGATGTGTCCATAATAATAACAGCAGATATACAATTCTGTTTGCGAATCGGACAGATCAATATGGTGTATGGAGAAATGGAAATGTCCGTATATGTATTTAGGGAATGTCACATACACACGCTGAGTCTGTGTAGATGTGTCCATAATAATAACAGCAGATATACAATTCTGTTTGAGAATCGGACTGCTCAATACGGTGTATGGAGAAAGGGAAATGTCCGTATATGTATTTAGGGAATGTCACACACACACGCTGACTCTGTGTAGATGTGACTGTAATAAGAACAGCAGATATCCGATACTGTTTACACCTCTATATGGTGTATGTGTGGAAAAATGTTAATCTCCATGTATTTTTTTATGGAGTCACAGACATATAGCATGTATTTGTCCCTTATACCAGCCGGTACATGGTAGTGTGTGAGAAGCATACACCTCTATACGGTGTGTGCAAAAATGTACACTCAGTAACTATTGTGCAGAGAAAAGGAATAACATTGTTTTTGCTTTTAAAAAAGCACTCTGCACAGCAGTGTGCAAACAGCAATGCAGCTATCAGGTAAGGCAGCCTAATCACCAACAGAGCTGCTGCACACAAAAGTGTGAAATAATGAACGCTTGGTAACTGTGCAGAGAAAAGGAACAAAAGTTTTTTGCTTTTAAAAAAGCACTCTGCACAGCACTGTGCAAACAGCAATGCAGCTATCAGGGAGCCTTATAAGGCAGCCTAATCACCAACAGAGCTGCTGCACACAAATATAGCCTCCCCTGTCTCTGCACACTGTACAGTTGTGTTGTACAGTGAAAATCGCTATCAGCAGAAGCAATTTTTTTTTTGCCTGCCTAAACACTCTCCCTATTGAGAATGAGCAGCAGCAACCTCTCCCTATGCTAAGATCGGCAGAAGTAAGATGGCGGTCGGCAGTCACGGCCTTTTATAGCCACTGTGACGCCACACAAAGCCAGCCAATCACTTGGATGCCCTTCTCTAAGAAGGTGGGGGCCGCTGCCTATGTAATCGCGTTGCCCACAGTGTGCGTCCTTGATGATTGGCTGACAAAAGGCGCAGGAAGCATTGTGGGAAACGCGACTTTGGCGCTCCAGTCGGTGACATCATGGCCGACCTCATGCTATGGTCTGGTTTCGATCGGCGAAACCCGACTTTAGCAAAAGTCGGCGAATTCTGAGTTTTGCCAACCCATTTCGCTCAGCTCTAATCATTAGTTATCATGTCTTCTGGGGTCTGGAAATGTATAAAAGTGATTGGTCCCCTAGTAGTGAACAAAATAGGCAACAAAGTATTTTCCATGTTTTGCAACATCATTGACTAATTCTGTGCATATTTTATCTTACGAAGAATTTCAAAAGACTAAGTGAATCAACAGCAATTCTTTATTAGATGAAAATGCATATGTTCATTCTTTTGAGCATTTTAAGGTTGTTCTTTCGAGTGAGTTATGTAGCAACCCCGCCAGAAAAAGACATTGTGTGCACATAGCCTAAGTAGAAAGTAGCAAACAGAGTTCAGGAAAACCTTCCCTTAAGCTTTCCACTTTAAAATACTTTGAAAAGTTTCTCTCTGTTTTTCTCTCTGAGTGAGGACTTTGGGATGTACATGTTTAACCTGTGAATTCAACGCAATTCAATTCTAATTTCTTCACTAGCTGTGAGCCTCTATGAAACCTCCTTTGATCTAGTCTCCCTTTGGTATAAACTTTAACTACAATATATACTTTTATATTTAACATAATAGGATTTAGGTTTTCTTTTGTTGGAATATCCTGTTTAAATCTTTTATGAACAAAGGCACCTTGATGGTCAGAATCATTTTTAAGTTTTTTTCTGCTGCATCAATATTAAGTTACATTATAATATTATAGATTTTTTTTAGCTTCACATTAATAATTTATTATATATGTTACCATTATATTATTTTTATATTGCAGTTGCAAATATAAACACTACACCCAAATATGATGTAAAAGCATTTCATTGGGGCTACAGATTAAAAATATAATAATTGCACCATGCTCCATCGGTTTGTATCCTTCCCTAGCAGAGCTAACATCAGAATTTCTAGGACACTTTTTAAAACACGTTTTTCACATTCCCTCTTACATTACGCATCCAATAAAATGTACGAATTCTTGCATATTGGCCATTCCAATGTCCCTCTTATGGCCCACTATTTAAGCATAATTGCTAGTTGAGATGAGAGAATAAATTTGAGTATAATTGAAATGTACATGAATTTTATAAAAATCAGTCACCAAAATTTGAATTTTTAGCCATTCACTTCTGCATGGATCCTAAAAAATGGCCACTAGCCACCATTCTTAAGAACCGCAAAAGTCCTTTAAAATGTAAAAAAAAAATTAAAAAATCTAGTACTCAGTATACTGCTCATCTCTCAGGACCATTCTTGCCACTTGTTCTGTCTTGGCTGCATCTACAGGTCTCTGCAGGTTTCGGCACTACACAACAATTCTGAAAATATATCTCCTATATCTATAAGGCTAGTTTCACACTAGCGTTTGGAGGCGCAGTGTACGCTCACTGTGAAGCTCTGCCCCTTGCCACGCCTACTCCGGTCAGCTCCGCCTATAGGCGCATGACGCTGCATGCAACCTGTGCACCCTATCTTTAGCATTGGGTGCGCAGGCCATGCGCAGGTATGCTTTTTCTGGCGCAAGCACCCTTTTGAGGGTGCGCCGACCTGCGCCAAATGCATCGTGGCAGGGGGCGGAGCTTCACGGCGAGCATACACTGCGCCTCCAAACGCTAGTGTGAAACTAGCCTAACTTGTCTGGAAATTCTGGGACATTGGCTATGTTGCTGTGAAGGTAGGGAGAGCCTGATAACCAAGGAACAGAAAAGTTTCTTCACACAAACCTGTTGTTTCCCATTCATACTGACCACATTTCATGAGATTACCACATCACAGACTCTTTTCTCAAAGGGGTAATCATTAAGCAAATTTGAGGAAAACATTGTCAGCTCTTTTTCGTATGGCCCTGATTAACACTTCATAGTGAAGCCCAATTCCTTTGTTTGTTATAGAATGTATGAATTCTTGCATACAGCCATTGCAGTGTCCCCTTTGTGGCCAACAATTCATGCAAAATTTCTAGTAAACATGAGACAAAAAATTTGAGTGTAATTGAATTGTAGTAAAATTATACAAAAATCCTCATATACCAATAAGTGAATATTTCGTCATTCAGTGGCCATTAGCTACCATCCTTGTGAACAATAAAAGGCCATGAAAATATTGAAAAATAAACATTATACTCACTTTTCTGCTCACCTCTCTGTCCCTCCGCAGCTCATACTGAAGTCTCCAGGCCTTTCACATTGGGCCAGGACTTCCAGCTTTAAAGAAATTCAGGTGGATTATGCACAAGTGTGAGAAAGGTCACTGTGTCATCATGTTGAGACTTGCACCATGATTTTGGGCATGCATCTGCAGAACATTCCTGAGACTCATCAGAGTCGGAAACCCCAGCTCAGGGATTTCAATGTGAGTGGTGGCAATCTGAAGACAAGTCATGGTAAGGAGCAGAGTCTCTGGAGAGGTGAGCAGTGTGGTGAGTAGAGTTGAGCGATACCGTCCGATACTTCAAAGTATCGTATCGGATGGTATCGGCAGATCTTTAAAAAAAGTATCGGTATCGCCGATTCCGATACCGGAAGTCCCATTCAAGTCTATGGGACTTCCGGTATCGGAATAAGAAAAACCCTTTCCTGCCCTTGTACAGCCTCTCTGGGGTCTGTACGGGCCTTTCGGGGGGCTGTGCCGGCCTGCCAGGGGGTCTGTGCAGGCTCCGGTGGTCTGTGCCGGCCTGCCGGTGGTCTGTGCAGGCTCCGGGGGGCTGTGCCGGCCTGCCGGGGGGCTGTGCAGGCTCCGGGGGTCTGTGCAGGCATCGTCCGATGGGACTACAAGTCCCATCGGGCGATGCCTGCTACCATGACAGTGATTGACACATTAGCCAATGATGGGACAGTAGTAGTCCCATCATCCGGCTAATGTGTTAAATGTAAAAAAAAAAAAAATTACATGCTACATACATACAACATGCATACTACATACATGCTACATTCATACTACATACTACATACATGCTACATTCATACTACATAAATACTACATGCAACATACATACTACATATATACTACATGCATGCTACATACATACTGCATGCTACATACATACCACATATATACTACATACATACTACATGCATGCTACATGCATGCTACATGCTACATACATAACACATATATACTACATGCATGCTACATACATACTACATGCTACATACTACATATATACTACATGCATGCTACATACTACATGCTACATACATACTACATATATACTACATGCATGCTACATACATACTGCATGCTACATGCATGCTACATACATACTACATACATACTACATGCTACATACATACTACATATATACTACATACATACTACATACATACTACATGCATGCTACATGCATGCTACATACATACCACATACATAACACATATATACTACATGCATGCTACATACATACTACATGCTACATACATACCATATACATACTACATGCATGCTACATACATACTACATGCATGCTACATACATACTACATGCTACATACATACTACATACATACTACATGCATGCTACATACATACTACATACTACATACATACCACATACATACTACATATATACTACATGCATGCTACATACATACTGCATGCTACATTCATGCTACATACATACTACATACATACTACATGCTACATACATACCACATATATACTACATACATACAATACATTCATACAATACATACATAGACATACAGTACATATAACATAGAGTAACATACTTACCAATACTTGTCACATTGTTCCCCGAAGCCATTGTCTTTTCAGGAATAAATATTAACATAACAAACCACAAAAATACTCACCCACGATCCGAAGCAGTCCACGAGTGTGTCCCACGACGATCTTGGGTAGAGAACTGCAGCATCAGCTGTTGCTGCCGTTCTCTACGGGCTGCAGGAATCCAATGACGGAAGGTAGGTATCCTTCCGCACTGTATTCCTCCACCACTTAAAAAAAAAAAAAGTCCCTAGTCTCACTTTATGCCATTGCTGTGTGGGAAATTCCCACGCAGCAATGGCATAAAGTGAGACTAGGGACTTTTTTTTTTTTAAGTGGCGGAGGAATACAGTGCGGAAGGATACCTACCTTCCGTCATTGGATTCCTGCAGCCCGTAGAGAACGGCAGCATCATCTGATGCTGCAGTTCTCTACCCAAGATCGTCGTGGGACACACTCGTGGACTGCTTCGGATCGTGGGTGAGTATTTTTGTGGTTTGTTATGTTAATATTTATTCCGGAAAAGACAATGGCTCGGGGAACAATGTGACAAGTATTGGTAAGTATGTTACTCTATGTTATATGTACTGTATGTCTATGTATGTATTGTATGAATGTATTGTATGTATGTAGTATATATGTGGTATGTATGTAGCATGTAGTATGTATGTAGTATGTATGTAGCATGCATGTAGCATGTAGTATGTATGTAGCATGCATGTAGTATATATGTAGTATGTATGTAGCATGCATGTAGTATATATGTAGCATGTATGTAGTATGTATGTGGTATGTATGTAGCATGTAGTATGTATGTAGCATGCATGTAGTATATATGTAGTATGTATGTAGCATGTAGTATGTATGTAGTATGTATGTAGTATGTATGTGGTATGTATGTAGCATGTAGTATGTATGTAGCATGCATGTAGTATATATGTAGTATGTATGTAGCATGTAGTATGTATGTAGTATGTATGTAGTATGTATGTGGTATGTATGTAGCATGTAGTATGTATGTAGCATGCATGTAGTATATGTGTAGTATGTAGTATATATGTAGTATGTATGTGGTATGTATGTAGCATGTAGTATGTATGTAGCATGCATGTAGCATGCATGTAGTATGTATGTAGCATGCATGTAGTATGTATGTAGCATGCATGTAGTATGTATGTAGTATGTATGTAGCATGCAGTATGTATGTAGCATGTATGTAGTATGTATGTAGTATATATGTAGTATGTATGTAGCATGTAGTATGTATGTAGCATGCATGTAGTATATATGTAGTATGTATGTAGCATGCATGTAGTATGTATGTAGTATGTATGTAGCATGCAGTATGTATGTAGCATGTATGTAGTATATATGTAGTATGTATGTAGCATGCATGTAGTATGTATGTAGCATGTAGTATGTATGTAGCATGCATGTAGTATGTATGTAGCATGTATGTAGTATGTATGTAGTATATATGTAGTATGTATGTAGCATGTAGTATGTATGTAGCATGCAGTATGTATGTAGCATGTATGTAGTATATATGTAGTATGTATGTAGCATGCATGTAGTATGTATGTAGCATGTAGTATGTATGTAGCATGCATGTAGTATGTATGTAGCATGTATGTAGCATGTATGTAGTATATATGTAGTATGTATGTAGCATGTAGTATGTATGTAGCATGCATGTAGTATGTATGTAGTTTTTTTTTTTTTTTTTTTTTTTTAACATTTAACACATTAGCCGGATGATGGGACTACTACTGTCCCATCATTGGCTAATGTGTCAATCACTGTCATGGTAGCAGGCATCGCCCGATGGGACTTGTAGTCCCATCGGACGATGCTTGCACAGACCCCCGGACATCAGCACAGCCCCCCGGCAGGCCGGCACAGCCCCCCGGCAGGCCGGTACAGACCCCCACAGGGTGCACAGACCACCGGCAGGCCGGCACAGCCCCCCGGCAGGCCGGCAGAGACCCCCGGAAGGCCCGAAATGACGGCGCATCATGATGCGCACACACCGCGCATCATGATGACGTCAGGCCGTCAATCAACTGAACTTCCGATTCCGATGCCGAATTCCGATATTGAAAAAATATCGGAAGTCGGTATCGGAATTCCGATACAGCAAGTATCGGCCGATACCCGATACTTGCGGTATCGGAATGCTCAACACTAGTGGTGAGTATAAGATGTGACAACTCCGCATCAATTAGGAAAATCTGGCCATTGAAGGGTTGAACTATTCTCAATTATGCCAGACATTCTATTTTTGTTAAGTAAGTCAAGGAGGACATGAGCCATTATTTTATGTGAAACTGTCTGGTGCCCCTTTTTGTATGCTAATTTGTGGAATGCCTGATTGTGGATGCATCAGCCCCCTACTAGTCTGCATCATTGGAAGGAATATTATACAGTATAATTGAACTACTATTATTATCTCCCACCAATCCTGTGGGACACAATGCCCTGAAATGGGAGCTGAGGGGTATAAAAAGGGGCCTGCTCCTGCCACTGATGTGATTTTATTGGACTTTAGCCATGAGATCATGATTTCAGCTGGTGGATTACAGAACAGCACCACTGCACATCACTGAGCCCATAATTTCAGCACCACAGCCAATTCAGCACCACTGACCATTCACTGAGCGCAGGTTGGAGCAATCTGGTCACCTGGCCACATGCCCCACTGTGCTCGCTCTGCTTTCTAAGCTTGCCATTACCTCCTCACAGTGGGTACATCCAAAATCTGGATAGGGCAGTTAACCCTGAGGCCCAGAAGTCTCAGTGGTTCTAATCTTTGTCAAATCAGCAGAAGAGTGAGACGATGTTACTAACTGTTGACCCAATAAAATTTTACTGGAGGGTGGTACCCTCATCCTGTGTTGTCTGTGTAGAATTTTACCAATGGGGAAGGAGTATGGGCATGCAATGGGATTAGCCCTGGCCCATGTGGTTTTCCTAAAGACAGCCAGGCCAGCGAGTAATAGCACCCACTGACCCTTGTGTCTCCACACAAGGATTTTTTTTTTTAGAAATTATGTTTAATATGCTCTGTTGTCTGCAGAGATCCCAGGTCAAAATTCGGGACATTAAATTTGTGGAGAATAACTTGTCCACCATCTGAATATCCAAGGAAAATTGGTGAAAACATTAATATTTGAGTTTTGCCAGATCTGCCCATCTCTAAATGCAACTGTTATACACATACAGATGTAGCAGGCAGCATCATGTCAGACAGCATAATATTGTCTTTATCCCCTTTCTGACATGTGCCATAATAATAGGAACATGTCGGATTACCCCTGTTCCACCTTTATGAGCACATGACAGCTGATCTACAGTATACAGCTGACATGTGGCCACAGCAGTTAAATTCTGTTGTTAACCTCTGACAGCAGCATTTAATTTGCGCTTATAGGAGGCGCGTCACTCTCTCCGTACATCAATGACCCCATCACATGACCACGGGTCAGCAATAGGTCGGCATTGTAGGGTTCGTGGGCCGAGCTGGGGGGTGGTCCCTCTCTTACCGCGCAGAGATGTAACAGAGACACGATGGAGGCAGATATCGGGTACAACAGGTCCAAGTTTTATTCTCTTCGCCGTCCACCTGACAGCCTCCGCAGTACACCGCACTTCAATACACTTTACCTCACTCGACTTCACTTCACTTATCGGCTCTCCATTTCCAGAGCCGTATCCCGCACACCGTACTTTACACCGGGGACGTACATATACGTACCGGCCCCTCTTCACTCTTTGACACTCCTGTCAGATCCATCACTGTGGCCGCCTAAAGCCCATAAACCAACAGTACTTTTACTGAACAGTCGTCTCCCTCTTTCAATACGGTATGCTTTACCTCGGTGCCTCGTCTATACTGCGGTATTTTCCTGTCTGGACCACCCCCCTGACGTTTTCTCTCCTCAGTCCCCCTGGTTTGGTTTTCCTCAGAGTGCACAAACTGTCGTAGTCCTCCTGTCACTCGAGCTCCCCCTGGGGACTGGAACTTTCTGGAATCCTCCCTCAGTATTTATATCATTCCTGGTTCCCTGTAACTCTGCCCCCCATGACCAATGGTTTCCCAAGCCCTAAGCTGATGTCAAGTCCTTTGCTCACACTCCTCCCTGCCCTCTAATGGTCAACCCAAGGTACTGCATGTCCACTACACTTTCTCAGCTGTTTCCCCACTGTAGTAACTGACACCTATCTAAACTGTGCAAACCTATCTTTCTCTATTTTAACATGTCCATCCGTCCATCAGGTCACCTTCCCTACAGCATGACAAACAGAGGTCAGCAGCAGACCTTTGTGACTGTCATTGCCAGATTGGTATGAGTGCCATGCCATGGTCGGCACTCATAGCAGGTGAGAATTTCTGCTACACACAGGCAATCTGATCATCGCCTCTGTCTAGCAGAGGTGATCAAAGTACTGCAGCTTCTAATTTCCCATGGAGACTACTGAAGCATGAAAAAAGCAAAAAAAATTATGGGAAATCAAAGCATTGTATCAACACAAAAATTGCATCAATAAAAATGTCAGCTTTGCGCACAAAAAATAAGCCCTCATCCAGCCCAAGATCACGAAAAATGGAGACACTACAGGTCTCGGAAAATGGTGCCATTTTTTATTTTTGTTTAAAAAATTTTGGATTTTTTTTCACCAGTTAAATAAGAAAGAGCCTATAAATGTTTGTTGTCTGTGGAATCAGAATAGCAGGTCAGTGTTAGCATTTAGTGAACATGGTACAATAAAAAAAAAACCAACTGTGGAATTGCAGTTTTTTTGCAATTTCATGGCACTTTGATTTTTTTTCCCATTTTCCATTACATGGTATGTTAAACCCAATGGTGTTGTTCAAAAGTACAGCTTGTCCCACAAAAAAAATAAGCCCTCACATGGTCATATTGACAGAAAACTAAAAAAGTTATGGCTCTGGGTAGAAGGGTAGCAAAAACAAAAATGCAAAAGCAGAAAATAGCCCTGGGTGTAAGGGGTTAAATATTACAAAATCACACCTATGATACATCCCCTGGCAAAAATTATGGAATCACCGGCCTTGGAGGATGTTCATTCAGTTGTTTAATTTTGTAGAAAAAAAGCAGATCACAGACATGACACAAAACTAAAGTCATTTCAAATGGCAACTTTCTGGCTTTAAGAAACACTAAGGCTGTGTGGGCCCACGTTGCTTTTTTTAAGCGTTTCCGCAGCGTTTGTGCCAGCTCAGACGCTGCTGAAACGCTTAAAAGAAGCTTCAAATTAATTTGCATGCATTTTTGGGTTTTTGTGCCAATGCATCCGTTTTTAAACGCTCAGGAATCGCTAAAGGTACTGTCACACTTAGCGAAGTACCAGCGATCCCGACCAGCGATATGACGCGGTCAGGATCGCTGGTACATCGCTAAGTGGTCACTAGTGAGCTGCCACACAGGCAGATCTCACTAGCGACATTGCAGGGGTTGGGGGTCGCTACTTACCTGTCACACTAGGCGATCCTGCGTCATCCCTCCCGGCTCCACGCTCGTCCCTCCACAGGAAGCGCCGCAGGAATCTGACGACGAGAAACAGTCCTGGACGTTCTCGCGCGATCAGCGATAACCAGCGGGGGAGCGGGTTGTAGGTAAGTATCACACACAGCGATATCGCTAGCAATATCGCTATAACGTCACAAGTTATAGCGATATTGCTAGCGATATCGCTTAGTGTGACAGTACCTTTAGCGGCTAAAAACGCAGCATGCTCATTCATTTCCGCATTGCTGAGCGTTTTTAGCCTTCCCCAATGTTCCCAGAAAACGCGAGTCAAAATACGCATCAAAAATGCGTGTCTTTTGTGCAAAAAACGTGCAAGAAATGCGCGGAAAAAGACGCGCGTTTTCTGGGAAGGGGAACAGTTTCCTGAGCATTTAAAAATGCTAGCATGGGCACCTAGCCTAAAAGAAATTAAGAACAAAAAATGTGGTAGTCAGTAATGGTTACTTTTTTAAACCAAGCATAGGGGAAAAATTATGGAGTCACTCAATTGTGAAGAAAAAAATTATGGAATCATGAAAAACAAACAAACAAACAAAAAAAACACTCCAACACATCACTAGCATTTTGTTGCACCACCTCTGGCTTTTATAACAGCTTGCAGTCTCTGAGGCATGGACTTAATGAGTGTCAAACAGTACTCCATCAATTTGGCTCCAACTTTCTCTAATTGGTGTTACCAGATCAGCTTTGCAGGTTGGAGCCTTGCCATGGACCATTTTCTTCAACTTTCACCACAGATTTTCAATTGAATTGAGATTCGGACTATTTGCAGGCCATGACATTGACCTTATGTGTCTTTTTTCAAGGAATGTTTTCACAGTTTTTGCTCTATGGCAGGATGCATTATCATCTTGAAAAATGATTTCATCATCCCCAAGCATCCTTTTCAATTGATGGGATAAGAAAAGTGTCCAAAATATCAACATAAACTTGTGCATTTATTGACGATGTAATGACAGCCATCTCCCCAGTGCTTTTACCTGACAAGCAGCCCCATATCATCAATGACTGTGGAAATTTGCATGTTCTCTTCATGCAGTCATGTTTATAAATCTCATTGGAACGGCACCAAACAAAAGTTCCAGCATCATCGCCTTGCCCAATGCAGATTCGCAATTCATCACTGAATATGAATTTCATCCAGTCATCCACAGTCCACAATTGCTTTTCCTTAGCCCATTGTAACCTTGTTTTTTTTCCGTTTAGGTGTTAATGATGGCTTTCATTTAGCTTTTCTGTATGTAAATCCCATTTCCTTTAGGAGGTTTCTTACAGTTCGGTCACAGACGTTGACTCCAGTTTCCTCCCATTCCCTCCTCATTTGTTTTGTTATGCATTTCCGTTTCACATTGCGTGATGATTTACCCTCTTTTAAGAGTTTGAAAATCCTCTCCTTTGTTGCAATTGACATCTCATGTTGGAGCCATGATTCATGTCAGTCCACTTGGTGCAACAGCTCTCCAAGGTGTGATCACTCCTTTTTAGATGCAGACTAACAAGCAGATCTAATTTGATGCAGGTGTTAGTTTTTCGAATGAAAATTTACAGGGTGATTCCATTTTTGTTTTCCTCAGAATTGAGTTACTCCATAATGCTTCCCCTATGCTTGGTTTAAAAAAGTAACAATTACTGACTACCCCATTTTTTGGTCTTGATTTCTTTTAGTGTTTCTTAAAGCCAGAAAATTGCCATTTGAAATAACTTTAGTTTTGTGCCATGTCTGTGATCTGCTTTTTTTCTACAAAATTAAACAACTGAATGAACATCCTCCAAGGCCGGTGATTACATAATTTTTGACAGGGGTTGTATTAGATTATTTGACACCTCTCATACAAAGTAAATGAGTTTATGCCTATAATATCAGCTTAGAATTTTTTTCTTGACCTTTTTGCATCTTATTGCAGCCTACTAAGCTCAGAACCCTCTATTCCAATTTAACTACATTTTACCATATATAGCCTTCATAAGTGCAAAACTATAACAAATGCCTTTGTGGAAACATGTCTGAGGCCATGCGAGAAAGTAGCACGAGTCTCGCGTCTCAATACCTAGCACTGCCTCCAGGACTAGGGACCGGAGTGTGCAGCTGCATGTATTTCTATGGAGCTGAGCATTCCGGTCCGAGTGCCAGTGGCAGTGCTGGGTATTGAGACACAAGACTCGTGCGAGTTTCTCGCAATTGTGATCCCGGCCTCACATAGTGTAAATTCAAAGTAAAATGCCAAAATTGGTCTTCATTATAGAATCTCTCATAGTGCTAAATAGTCCATAAGCTATAACACAATATTGTTGCCTATTCTGTAAAATACAAATTTTCATCCATCCATGTTCAAACCATCAGTAAAAACATGAAAATAGGGCACATAGACAAAAATATCATGAGATGATACATTTACCACCCTATCATTCACTATCAATAGAGGTGAAACAATATTCATGTTTGTATTACAACAAATAAAAAAGTATATGTCAATCCGTTTACTAGGATAGCCATACTAAATTCATGAATGATGTCTATAATGGTGTCCAAATACAACTGGTTACTTTCTGTTTTGCAATTCTCCAATCTCCATTACAATCTGCTGCTCTATGGTTAGTTCCACTTTGATCTTATGATGCAGGAACAAAATCAAAGCACTCATTTTCACACAGCTTTTTCATCTATTAAAACACATAAGTGTAATTTAGTCTGAAGCCCATTGAAATTAAATTGGTGACAGTTTTCCAATTAGATAAAATGCTGGTAAATAGAGTTCAAAAATGACCAAGCCCGTCTCGGTACACAGCGTGCTGCGGCTTAATAACTCTGCCGCTGCTTTGTAGTGTTTATTATTGCACACTTCTATTATAGTGACACAAACATAAATATTTATGCACATTTGGAATTTTTACAATAAACCTGATAATAATAATAAAACCACTTACTTACAATTCTAACCAGAGACAAAACAGTGGTATAATTTGCTTAGCGCAGGCATTAAATTGTACTTCTTATGTCTGCTGGAGCAAGAAGCGGAAAGTAATTGCTGTTATTTTACATGTTGTATATGCCTGGCTATCCAGATAGGCTGCAGCTTTACTGGATAATAATGGGATGGCTTACACCTCAAACAATTTGAAAATTGGGTACTTAGGTTGTGTTCACTCTAGTGATTAAATTTACTTAAAGCCATTAAAAAGTCATATCTGAGGAACCAAGCAGGAAAATATTAGTAATCTGAAAGTATAAGCTGTCTTTTTGTTCTATCAGAGATTTTTAGGGATCAGATCCCTAAATTGTCATTTAGCCTAACACCATCTATGCACAATATTTGCAACATAGGTATGTAGTTTACCTAAATGACTCAATTTCTGAGACCATTATTGTAGACACGTTGCAATTTTAAACTTTCTCTTCACTTGCTGTGATGTCCCTTTCTTGCATGGAGCCCTGCTTTTCTGGCCAGCGCTTAGAAAGGAACATCCCAGGTCTTGTATCCTTAGTGCCTGGAGCACCGTATCCTTTTAGCTATGAACTCTCTAAAAGGAAAGTTTAAAGCACCACTCCAGAGTTTTTTTATTTTACTGCTAGAGTGATGCCACTAGTCTAACGGTACTGTCACACTTAGCGATGTACCAGCGATCCCGACCAGCGATATGATGCAGTCAGGATCGCTGGTACATCGCTAAGTGGTCGCTAGTGAGCTGCAACACAGGCAGATCTCACCAGCGACATCGCAGGGGTCAGGGGTCGCTACTTACCTGTCCGACGAGGCGATCCTGACATCCTCCTGCCCGCATCCACGCATCGCTCGTCGTCACAGCAGGAAGCTGATGACGAGAAACAGTCCAGGACGTTCTCGCGTGATCAGCGATAACCAGCAGGGGAGCGGTCGGAGGTAAGTATCACACATAGAGATATCGCTAGCAATATCGCTATAACATCACAAAAAGCAGTGACGTTATAGCAATATTGCTAGCGATATCCCTTAGTGTGACAGGCCCTTTAGTTCCCTGAACTCAATTTCATACTTATCAGCCACTTTCATCTTCTCTTATCTGCGCCACTCCAGTAGTCTTCCGCCATTTGTGACCTTTCGGATTACTTTAGTGTTAGCTGGGAGATACGGTAGTCACATTTCCATGTAAGTCAAGAAAAGCCAGAGCGAGGCTGGAAAGAGGCTTTCATAGACCTACATTGAGAAATTGTGCCTGTTACTTCTGACTTCTGGAAAGTCCTAAGTTGCAGTCACAAGATAGCAGTGTGGGACTGGAGTGGCACCGGGAAGAGCAGAAGACAGAGACTGGTAAGTTTAATACAAGAGTCAGGGGCCTTACGTTAGTGGCATCACTCGAGCGATGAAATAAAAAAAATACTCGAGTGGTGCTTTAACATTTAAGTTATGCAGATATATTAGTTATAAGGCTCATTAATCCTCATTATTATGTTGTTTTAATTGTTTCATTTCCAGTATGAATAGCTTAGAGAGAAAGGGCTTACGAAGTTCTTGCATATGTGCCATTATGGAGCCTTGGCCAAAATTGTCTTGCTAGATTGTGAGAGAAGTCAGCACAAGTAATTGGGGGGGGGGTTGTAGTAAGGCCTCTTTCACACATCAGGTTTTCTGCTTCAGGCGCGATCCGGCGCTTTTGACTAAAACCGGATCCGTCGAAATGCAATGCCGGATCCGGTTTCCCCCCCATTGACTTGCATTAGAGCCGGATCGAGCCGGATGGCCATGCGTTTCATCCGATTTTCGCCGGATCCGGCAATGTGACGCGATCCGGCGTCTGGAAAAAACGGTGACTGTAACGTTTTTTGTATCCGTCGAAAAAGCCGGACACGCCGGATCCGGCGTGTCCGGCTTTTTCATACAATGAAAGCCTATGAGCGCCGCAATGCGCCGGATCCGGCGACAGCCGGATCCGGCTGCCGGATCCGGTTTTTTTGGTCTGAGCATGCTCAGTAGCTCTGCCCACAGGACATATATAAAAGCAAGACAATGGGACCCTCAGCCACACCCAACATGCCACCCAAGCCAAGAACCAGGAGCAGGAGAAGGCAGCAGACATCTGCAGCAGCAGCACCATCAGCACCACCCCAAATGGAGCAGCATGCTGAACAACGGGAGGGGAGTCCAGCAGCAGATGAGAGACGGTAATTATCAAATCCCCCATTCCTCCAAACTAGGGCTATGGAATATCAAGAAATTCATTGGCCCTTTGTTTCTCTTTATTCAACAGCCGCCCAATAGATGCAGCAGCAGCAGCAGCAGCAATGGCAGCAGCAGAAACACCACCCACAGCCATGGAGTCTGGCCATGAGGAAGACAGCACATCTTCTGGGAGCCCTCCCTTGCATCGTCAGCGTTTGACAGTAAGTTTTTATTTCCAAAATCCATCATCTCTGTAATATATGTGTATTCATTGCCTTTTATTTCAAAACAGGAATCACAAGATGAAGAGGAGCTCCCAGAAGAAGAAGGAAGGGGTGGACAGACACTTGGAGTGGGCTCACAATTGGTAAGTTTTTTGCATCAAACGCAGAAACACAACATCACACTACACACAACACATAGAAAACAATGTTCTGCAGACCACACACAGCAAACAAATGCCTACATCCAAAGACATAACATTTTTTGTTTTCTTCTCTAGTCTTCCCAATCTGGTGCTCGGCCAAGAGGTCCTCGCAGTGCCTCCCAGGGTCGTTGGCGACAGCAACGCGGCGGTCACCAGCGTGAAAGTATAAATATTTTTGCTTTGTTTTTTTTGCACTTTTTATTTCATTTCTTTTGTGGAGGCTAATTATGTTATTTTTGTCTTTTTCTTTAACAGCCTTCACAGCGTGCTCCCGACTCTGACGGTGAGGATGGAGGGATTGATGTCGACCGCCTCATCGATCTCGTCAGAGAAAGGGAGCCGCTCTGGAATATGGCTGACCGACGCCACGCTGACCTGATCGTTACCCGACGACTCTGGGAGGAAATCTGTTCGCTCCTTGTGGACCGCTGGGAGGACCTCGAAGCTCGGGCCCAGATTAAAGAGCGTAAGTATAAACAGTACCGGTTGCTTGATTTAAACCAGTGTTTCCCGAACTCCAGTCCTCGTGGTCCCCACGGATCATGTGTTCAGGATTTCTATTTACTTTGGAAATCCTGAAAACATGACCCCTGGGGACCATGAGGACTGGAGTTTGGGAAACACTGATGTTGTATACTAACCACTTTGTCCTTTCTCGTTTCAGGGGAGAGAATTGTGAAGCGGTGGCGGTCTGTGAGGGATCGTTTCAAGAAGGAGTTCAATAAAGAGATGCGGGCCCCGAGTGGATCTGGAGGACGCAGGAGCAAGTACAAGTATGCACGAGCCCTGTCGTTCCTCCGGGAGACAATGCTCACCAGAAGGTAAATATTACACACCACATGTGACAAAAAAATGTTTAGATGTAACTTTTTTTTTTCAGCCAGGGCCATACCATGTCACTATTTTAATTGTTTTTTTTTCTCTTTATTCCACAGCACGGTGAGCAGCACTCGGGAGCCTGCACGATTGGACCCTTCTGAGGCGATCCCTGAGGAGACCGGCACCGAGGGAGACTTCGACCGCCCCGGTACATCTGCACCTTCCCAGCCTTCCCACACATTCGACCCATCTGTCCCATCCACCAGCACAGGAGCATCGTGGCCGCCTACATTACATGAAGCTGCTGGTGAGGAGATCGCTTTCCCTTTACCCCACCCTTCTGCCCCTGCCACCTCTAGTACACCTGCGGGTACTGGGCGGCAGCGGCAGAGGGGTCAGGAAAATACTTATGCGCCAGAGTTCTTGCATCTGAATGCATCTTTCCAGAACTGTCTAAAAGTCTTGTCAGAGCAAATCTCCGCAGGCTATCAGCAGATCAACTCCAGCATTCTGGAGGTGAAGACACTTCTGCAAACCATGCATTCAGAAGCAAGATCTTCGCCAAACCACACCTTTTTCAGGTCTGTTGTGGAGCACATGGAAACGCTCTCTCCTGCCCAGCAGATGCATGTAATGCATTCATGCCACGCTGCTCTCCAGCAAGTTACCTCCCAACCTCCTCCTCCCACCACAGTAGTTCCTCCACCTGCACCCCCTCCAGCCACTTTCCATCCTCCCCCTCCTATTACATCTACACCCCCTCCAGCCACTTTCCATCCTCCCCCTCCTATTACATCTACACCCCCTCCAGCCACTTTCCATCCTCCCCCTCCTATTACATACCATCCACCTCCCCAGCACCATCCACCTCCCCAGCACCATCAACCTCCACAGCACCAGCAACCTCCCCAGTACCAGCAACCTCCCCAGTACCAGCAACCTCCCCAGTACCAGCAACCTCCCCAGTACCAGCAACCCCCCCAGTACCTGCAAACTCCCCAGTACCAGCAACCTCCCCAGTACCAGACATCTCCCCACTTCCAGCAACCTGCCCCATACCAGACATCTCCCCACTTCCAGCAACCTGCCCCGTACCAGACATCTCCCCACTTCCAGCAACCTGCCCCGTACCAGACATCTCCCCACTTCCAGCAACCTGCCCCGTACCAAACTACTTCCCCATACAACTTGCCATCAACATCATCTGCTCCTACAGTCCCTGCCCAACCCTCCACTCCACCACCCACCACCTCTTCTGCTTCCCACATGTCCACCCATTTTGTAGTTTTTTCCACACCTTCATAGAATCATAGAATCATAGAATCGTAGAGTTGGAAGGGACCTCCTGGGCCATCTGGTCCAACCCCCTGCTCAAAGCAGGATTCGCTAAATCATCCCAGTCAGATGTCTGTCCAGCCTCTGTTTGAAGACTTCCATTGAAGGAGAACTCACCACTTCTCGTGGCAGCCTGTTCCACTCATTGATCACTCTAACTGTCAAAAAGTTTTTTCTAATATCTAATCTGTGTCTCCTCCCATTCAGTTTCATCCCATTGCTTCTAGTCTTTCCTTGTGCAAATGAGAATAAAGTTGATCCTTCTACAATGTGACAGCCCTTCACCTCTAACTGTTCCTTCCCCACCACGATCCAAGTCCTCTCTCCACACTCCCAGTGTCGAAGTGTCCCGCAGCCCCTACAGCAGTATTTCCACCACACACTACACAGATTTATAATGTGTGTATTTAAATAAAAATGACCAGTTTTATGGTTTCAGTTTTATAGTTTCAAAGCTTTATTAAACAAGTTTATTAAAATTTTAAAAAAGTTTACTAAAAAAAACATTTTTCAATAAAAGTTAAATTATTTTACACTGGTTGTCTGTCATTTCTTTCTGCGGCGAAAAAGGTTAAATACAGGGTATTTAAAAGGTGAAATGGTATTCAAAACTAGGTATATAACTGTGGGTAAATTTTAGCTTTTTGCCACAGTTGTGTTCCTGGTTGTGTTTGAAGCAAAGTATTTCACCTAAAAAGTTGTGTTTATTGTTGGTGATTTCCTAACAATGTACACAACTTTTGTTAAAAGGTGAAATACTTTGCATAAAACACAACCAGGTACACACCTGTGGCCTAAAGCTAAAAATAGAGACCATGACAAGATAGCCAACTTTGGTTGGCAAAGGTATATACTGTTGGTACAGAAGGTACACAAGTTTGGTTGGGCACAAATCTTTCACACTCTGTCATCCTGCCAGTGTACTCTGCCTTGAGGTGACATAAAGTATAGTGCAAAATTGGCCCTCATTACTGAAACCGTCACAGAACTTCTAGTGGTAATGTCATGGTAATCTTGCAAGGTGGTTTCTTCAGAGGTGTCCTCAATGGAAATGGGTTCCTTGCAGATAACAAAATTGTGGAGTACCATGCACGCTTTGATCACCTCGTCCACAGTTTCAGTCTTGAGGTTGATCGCAGTCAATAGGACCCGCCATTTGGCTGTCAGAATACCAAAGGTACATTCAACCATTCTTCTTGCTCTTGTGAGGCGGTAATTAAAAATGCGTTTTGGTCTTGTCAATCCTCTGCTAGAGTACGGTTTCAAAAGGTGTTCTGACAGCTGGAAGGCTTCATCCCCTACACAGACAAATGGCATAGGTGGACCAGATGTTTGCGGCAGCGGTCTAGGTGGTGGGAACTGGAAGGTGTTTCCATACAGTTTACGCCCCATGGCAGACAGTTTGAAAACTTGAGAGTCATTGGAGCGGCCATAGGCCCCAATATCAACCGCAATAAATTTGTATTCCGCGTCAGCGATGGCCATGAGGACAATTGAAAAATATTTCTTGTAATTGAAATATTCCGATCCCGATCCAGCTGGCTTTACAATGCGGATATGTTTCCCGTCCACAGCGCCCAAGCAGTTGGGAAACTGACATATCTGTTGAAACTTGTCAGCAATTTCAATCCACCTCTCTGTTGTGGGCTCTGGTAAAAACTCTTCAGCTAAGGAGTCCCACAGTGCACGGCATGTGTACTTCACTATTCCAGATATGGTGGAAATCCCGAGTCTGTACTGGAAATGCAGTGACGAAAGGGATTCTCCAGTTGCAAGAAATCTGTGGGGAATTAAAAAACAATAAATTAGTTTTAAATCACAGCATTACATACCAAAACTGAGCTATAACACTTGGAGATACAAACTACCACCAACAAGATTGCAGTGAAAGTGTGCTCTGATGCGATCACATCCAATAAATGTGGCTTACCTTAAAGTCACCATCAGACGCTCTGTGGGTGAAACAGAGAAGCGGCAATAGGTGTCCGCTTTTCTTATGAGGTGTGCAATGCGCTCCACCAAGTAATCAAAATTCTCCATTTTCATCCTAACATATCCAAAAAATTTATCCGGGTTTCGTCGAAGGCCCATGCAGAGTGTAGAATAGACCCCACGCGTCATTCTCTTGGCTGTGATGGGGTGGATCCACAAACGTCGTCTACGATGCCTGATGCGCTGCTGTCTCGCTCTCTCCTTCTCCAGAACAATCACCCTCAAACAATTCGCCTCCGCTATAAAATCCGCCAAATTCTTCAAAATATTTCCAATGACAACATCCATCTTCGCCAATAACTTGCTCTTCTCTCCAACCTGCACTTTCTCCTCTACAACCTGACAAAGAAGGGCTGTAGGAACATGCTATATATAGTTTCCCAGTAGCCAATCCCGTTCGGAAGGCCACAAGGGTCAATTTTAAAAACCGGATCCGGCGTAATCCGTCGAAAAACGGATAGAAAAACGGATGAACCGGATGAGACGGATCCGGTTTTGTCTGTCAAGAAAAAGACGGATCCGGCAGAAAACCGGATCCGTCACATCCGGTTTTACTAAACATTTGCCGGATCCGGCGTTCCGGCACGACGCCGGATCGTGCCTGACGACGAAAACCTGAAGTGTGAAAGTAGCCTAAGTGGATGACACAAGTGAAAGTGTCTCTTGTAAACAAACTAGGCACATAATAGTGGGTTTGGGGGAGACAAAGGGAGTGATGAAATAATAAGGTATTAGGGGGATTTGTGGTGGATTAAAACATCTGGGGAGACTTTTTATTAAAAAAAAAAAGATCTTTAACTTTAAAAGTATTTGAATGGTAACTGCGCTTTCAAGTAACTATCCAAATAGATTGCACTGTGTGAACATGAGAAATAAAACTATTTCTGACCATCATATGGCTTATATGCTAAATTCTCACCAGTTTTCCCCTTTGCATTTTCTGTCTGTATCTGCAATCCACTGTGAGCTGGGGGGAGGAGAGGAAATGCAGTAATTGTTTTCAATAGCATCCTCCAGATAGGGGAATGCTTGCTTTTGAATTACCTTTTAACTCACAAAGACAAAACAGCTACAACATGGAGGGTATTATAGCAGAGCTGAGCTGTGTTGATCTGAATCAAGCTCTGATATGAGGTAAAACACTTGTTACAGAGCTCTGCACCATGTTTTTTGTCTGCTTTTATATGTTTCTTTCCCTGCTCCTCTTCTGCGATCCTCTCTCCATTGAAAATAATGGGATGCAACACATTATACCTGTAGTCATTCAACTCTGAGTAAGACACATCTGAGCTACTTTTTCAAAATGAATAATTTGTTTAAGAGGCGGAGAGGAGATGGAAACTGATTTCTCTGATACGATACATTACAAAATACATTAGAATCTTATAATCACATGTCTATTGATTTAGGCAAAGTTTGTTGAACATAAATATCTTTTTTAGATTAAGTGTTTAAGACAAGTGGCAGCAATTGAAAAAAAATATTTCCATGGCTGTTTCCCTAAAATGATTGCCCACAGTCTAATTTTTTTCTGGGACGGTTCAACCTGAACTGCAAAAAGGTGACGAAGATGTGAAGATGTTGAAAACCCATGCGGCAGAAATTGAATTAAAGACTAAGGAGTTATATATCAACTCTAAACCCATGTGAGCACCCTATATATTTTAGAGAGCGCATTGCAATCAGTATAAGATATAGACCGCCATTTTTATGCCAGAATACTGGAGTCAAAACTTTGAATAATTGGGCCCTGCATTTCGTATCTGTAGGTCCAATCATTTTTGTTTCTATCCTGCAGCTAAATATGCAAATGTGTTACTTTGCACAGCCTTAAGTAAATAAAAACAGAAAACCCCAAATTAAAAGAAAAGAAAAAAAACAAATTGGGAGTTTAATTTTTTTATTGTTGAGTTTTTTGGGGGGTTTCAGATTGCCATTATTTCACCATGGAAAATTACAAATTTATATATGTATTAACACACCACAGAACACGTTTCATTACAATAAAGAATTCTGTATTTAAAAACCTAAAATATCAGTTGCCCTACAAGATTTTCTCCACTTGCATATGAGGAGGTTACTCAGAGTATTAATGTTTCATATTTAACAGACATGAGCTGGTGCCAGCAGGAATCACAGATCAAGAAACTGCAAAATGGCAGAATCATGTGGAGATCTCAAGGAGGAACCAATTCATGGCAGGCTTGTTATGTGAAGCAAGGACACTGTATCTCACATTAGAAAGTTCTAAATCCTCTCATTAACCCTGTCAGGAGCTGTGGAAGTGTTTGAGGATTGCAGGCTGGCGCAGACATAATTGAAAAGGAATTAAGTTATCAAAGACTCAAACCCTATGATAGAAAAAAATTGCATTAAAGTTGTTTTCTTCCAACCATTTTCTTACAAAATGCATTGTGCTTTTTTTTACAATTGGTATTTCTGTTTTAAAACTACATATGCCTGGTAGTTATCTAAAAATAAGTGTCGAGAGATTTAGCGTCTCGAAGGTTGTACTGTAGGAGACTTTAAATTAGCACAGGCACAATTATAAGAAACTGGAAAAAGGTGGCCAATAGTGTTCACGTAAAATGCAAAAAGAAGATCAATTATTCTAAACCTTTAAAGCAATAGACTTTTTGTAACAAATATTGCGATCTTGTATCTTCTACAAGTTAACAACCCTAGAAAAAATATCAATAATTTGCCAGAGCAAAGGAAGTTACTTACTCTTACTGGAAATATGACCGGATATGAAGTTCTATTTATCGTCAATGCATTTCAGAATCACATTGACTCCTTCTCACGACACCCACGCATATGCCCGAAAATGAAGTCGGTGTGATTCTGAAACGCGTTGACAATAAACCAGCACTCCATATCCGATCGCAGATTGTCATATTTGCAGTAAGTTCAGGTGACTTCCTTTTCCCTGGCAAATTATTCCTGTTCAGTACCTTGGGAAGCTGCAGCATCTAGAATACAGGCTCCTTAGTGGTTGTGTTTCACAAGGTGAGTTCTTATACTTTTCCTTTGCTTCTTTTACTTGGATAAGACCCTATTGCGCTTTTGCATTTTATTTAGAAAAAACATCACGGCATTTTATTTTTTGACAGACTTGTCCTCCACTCTAGAGAAGGCCATACTTCGCATGCAGCAATGTTAGAACATGCAGTGCCTAAAGTTGTGCACCCCATATCTGTAGACACTATTGCAACCATCTCATGGCTCTCCCATATGGCACCATATAATATAGGCATTCTTTCTTTACATGCGATACATCTGGAGTACAATTTGATAGAATCTGAATGGGAATCTTGGGCATGAGAGCCGCAGATAACTACTGCGCATGCCCGAGTTTCCCAGCCCCTCAGTGTGAATAAATCATAAGTTACTATGGGGTGGGATCTGTGGTCACGCGATATGAAGGCCAGGATGTTATCTGAGAGCATGGGCATGTCAGGCAGGGCTAACTGCGCATGCCCACAAAACTATAGTACAGCGCAGGCGCCAGCATTTCAAAAGAAAACTGAGGAGGCGGCGCCAAATACGAAATGACTGATGGATGTGAGGTGTCTGTCAGAGGGGGAAAGACCTGCCCCCCTGTCAAATTTCAGGTATTTTTGAAAAATTTTATTAATGATTATTTCTGCGGTGGAACGGAAGCTAAGTAACAGAGCCACCTTGACAGAATGCAGCATTAGTGCTGCACAAGGTGGCTTTTTTCCTTAAAAACGCCTGGGGGGGTGACATGTTCCATTTAACTGGGCGGCACGGTGGCTCAGTGGTTAGCGCTGCAGCCTTGCAGCGCTGGGGTCCTGGGTTCGAATCCCACCAAGGACGACATCTGCAAGGAGTTTGTATGTTCTCCCCGTGTTTGCGTGGGTTTCCTCCAGGCACTCCGGTTTCCTCCCACATTCTAAAGACATACTTAATAGGGAATTTAGATTGTGAGCCCCATCGGGGACAGTGATGATGATGTGTGCAAAAAATGTAAAGCGCTGCGGAATATGTTAGCGCTATATAAAAATAAAGATTATTATTATTATTATTATTATTATTATTATTTAACTGGTTTTCTAATACAAGCAAAGGGACAGTAGGTCTATCCTACCTATCTCCATGTGGTCTACAGGAAGATTTTAAAATTCATTGAATCAGTCACCCTATTTTCACACCTGCATTGTGATCATGCAAATAACTCAGATTTATTTTTTAATTCATGTTCAGAATGTGCTAGAACCTTTAGATTTTCATAATTCAAACTGCAAGTGTTACATAATAGAGAAAACGCAGAATTTTATTGTTAAAGGGTAATGGCTAACAAACTGAGGTGGATTCTCTGAACCCCAGGTTTGAATGAGCAGCACAGACTTGAGACTTTGGTATAGTGAGGAATAGCCAACCTAGATTTGCTCAATGGTAGCAGCATGGAACACCATAGTCTGATATACTGGATGACACCTGTGGCATGGGACAGCAGAGCTGGAAATGCAGAAAAAAGCAAATTAAGTGTGGAACAGCAAAACTGGGTATGTTAGATGGCTCTTTCATTGTGGAATGCCAGAGCTTCTTATGTTGGAACCTTTTGCACGGAACCACAGAGCTTAATGGCACATTGGAACAGCAAAGCTGAGTATGCAAGGCAATCACCTTACAAAAGAAGAGGCAGGAATGCAAGCACATTGAAATAGAAGAACAGTATATACATAAAGGAAATTTGGAACAGCAAAGCTGACTAAGTGGTAAAGTAGAGATGAGTTTGTCAGGATAGTCACATTGAATTAAATACAGCAGAGACCAGCAGTAAAGCAGAACTAGATTTTACATAAGACATACAGTTAACAGAGACTAGGAGCTTGGTAGTCATGAGGATGCAGCGCTGCCTAAATACTCAAATGGCTCACCATCCCTGAGCCGACCTATGAAGCCTAAAAGTCTGACTTTAGCGGTGCACACCTGGTTACATGCGCCGGAGCAGAGAGAGACAGCTGCTAAGGAGGAGGATGCATTTTCCAAGAGCCCAATGATGGAGCTTGGACATTAGTAACAGGTGACATTATCTACAGGAATACAGTAAGCATTGCTTACCTTTGGGATCCGAATTTGCAAGGAAAACTGAGTTACTCTTGTTTGAAATCTGAGGGGATCACTGACTTGGCTACCTCCTGACATTGTCCAAAATGTATCAGACTTCTGCCACCTCTATCTTCTTTGGGGATGCAGGTCGAGTGGGTTTTTTTAAGGTCTGGATAGAGACTTTTTCCAAATCTTAATCCAGTGATCTCCATCAACCAAAACAGAGCCCTGAAAACTATCCTGCTACAGAGTTTATGGTTCAAAAGCAAACTTCATCCAGCTGTCTGATTTCCAAGCCGTTTAGGTTTTGAACAGATCTTTCCCCTAATCCATGACTTTCTTTTGTAACGTTCTTTCTGATTCACAGGGTCTTAAACCGTTACCCGTAATCATGACAAAAATTACATACAAATTGAAGAACAGAAGCCATCAGTCACAGTATATGAAAAAATGAAATGGACAGTCAGTAAATCTCTCTACATCTTGGGGGAGCTGGGAGACAGACCAAAAAAGCAATATGATATCAGTTTCTGACTGGACAATCTCTAAACTGTGGGTTTTCTATAAAATGGTTTTCAGTTGTTAGACTGTCATTATATGTGATTGGTGTGCACTATATAGGAGCTGAAAAGCTATCTTAAAAAGAATATAGCAACCTGCACTGTTGCAGAATCTATTAAATAATTGGAGAGCACTTTTACGGATGTTGGAAAGAAATTTTGAGAAGAATCTATGTAACAAAGTTAACATATTTTCTTTGCAATATCAATTTAATTGAATTTAGATTTGTAAGTTACAGTAGTCCAAAAACTATATTAGTTCGCAGAAAATGGACAGATAAAAAGATGTTATTTCTTTTGTTCTAACATATTTGCAAAGTTCTAGATTAACCAGTAAAACTTTACCTGTTCCATTCATACATTAGTTAAAGAGATTAGTGGGTAAAAACAAATTATCATGTATACACAACATAGATAATAGCATATTGATCAGCGTGGATCCAACCAATGAGACCCTCACCGATCATCAGAATGGGAAACTTTTTCCGCTGCTGAGGCACTCTTGTTCCCATTAGAATAAAGTGTTAAGGGGGTTTTACACATAGCGATATCGCTAGCAATATCGCTAAAACGTCACCGATTTTGTGATGCAGCAGCGATATTGCTAGCGATATCGCTACATGTGATACTTACCTCCGACTGGCTCCCCCGCTGGTTATCACTGATCGCGCGAGATTGTCCATGTCCATTTCTCGTCGGCTGCTTCCTGCTGGCGCCGACGAGCGATGCGTGGACGCGGGCGGACATCATCATCGCCGCGTCTGAAAGGTAAGTAACGACCGCTGCTGCGTCGCTGCACTGCTGTGAGATCTGCCTGTTTGGCAGCTCACTAGCGACCATTTAGCGATGCACCAGTGATTCTGACCGGGTCATATCGTGGTCGGGATCGCTGGTGCATCGCTAAATCGCTGTTGCATTTTAACAAAGAAACAATAGTTCCCATTTCTGCCACTGAGTATTGGTGCTGGTCTCAACATTTGAACCCCCACCAATGAATAACCTATCCTGTGGATTCTGTAGCTAGATAATTTTTTTTTACTGAACAACCTCTTTATCTGTTATCTACCTATAGATGCGAAAATGTTTTCCTTTTCTTGATTTTGGTTAAGAACTCCAGATTACTGCAAAACAAATTCAGTACAATATCATAACTTGTGAAAATGTGGGAGATGTGGTTGGTATTACTGTTATATCACAAAATAATTTTATTGTGCTTAAATTGAATAGAGAGGTTAGGGGACATTAAGAAGAGATGACGAGGAGCAGAGGCACTACTGTCACTTTAAGGGTGCCAACCTCAACGGCAAAGGTAGGATTGAAGTATAGGAGAGATCTTTATCCCTTACCTCGCCCAAATACCAACCACATTTCCCCACCCCCTGCCCTGCTTCCTTGCGTATATATATTTCTATGTGTACAGCGTTACAGTATTACTGAGTTTAGTTTTAGTAATTTTGTGCATATAATGTATGGCAATTCAACATTGGAGTAAGGCCAGTGGCATAACTTGAAGCTTTTGCCCCCCAGTGGAAAATCTCCAATAGGCCCCCCACTAACACAGGTCTTTAATAACAATAGTCTTTTCATATAGAACAAAGTGACCTTTGGGGCTCTTCTAGTCTCCAGGACCCATGTACAATTTCGACCACTACACCTATTATAGTTATTCCACTGAGTGGGATGCCATATTATTTATTTGTTTGGGGTGCCAACCTCTGCAGTTAGAAAGAGGCTTCAAGTAAGACTGAAAAGGGACCAATATTGTCCGATATTGACCGATATTGTCTCTGCTCATCACTTAGTATTATTTTGGGGTTAATAAGGTGATCATCCTACTTGGCTCTATCTTTCATATGGAATTTTTGCATATGCTTTCCAAAGGCAACTTCTGACACATCAGTCTATCTGCCATAGCAATCTATTAGCTTTTAATGGCTGGTTGGGTATGACACCTTTCAGGTAATTTTTGGAAAGTACTCATTCACATAAGAGACCAGCTGAGCACTGAGTCTTAAAGGTAATATTCTATGTAGCATTATGGCCACCCCTGCTCTGTACCCCGTTCCCCCTCCATGCAGGGACACTGGCATATTCAGCGCCCCGGACCCGCAGTATGGTTCCCTGGTGTGTTCTTGCTTCCTGTGATAATGCATGCCACAGCTCTAGGTAGTGCGCCTAGTGTAAGCATGCTCTCCTGCTCTTAAAGGGGCACTACATGCATATAGAAAATGCCCTCAGCTTGTAGCTGAGAGGTAGTAAGTATTATGATATCCATCTGCTGGATGACTCTCAGCCAATTGCTGGGAGTCATCATGTATAAAAGACTTCCATTCACTTTGGGATTCGCCAAACAATTACTAGAGTCATTAGGTTGTGTGGTATTCTACCAGTGCAATTGTGAGGTTCCAGAGTCAATATGTGGCTAGTTTCATGAACCTGAATACTTGGTTCCGGTGTGGCCTGTGTCCTAAACCTGAATCTTTGGTCCTGGTGTGGCCAGTGTCATGAACCCGAATCCCTGGTCCAAAAGCGGCCAGTGTCCTAAATGTTGTCCCCAGGTTCCGGTGCGGCCAGTCCTGTTCCCAAGCTCCAGTGGTCCCATTGAGGCCAGTGCCTAAACTTTTTCTCCTGATCCTGTTGCGGCCAGTTCTGAATTCAAAGTGTTCTGGTCCAGATGCAGCCAGTGTCCTGTTTCTGAAGTCACCTGGTCTCAGGGCAGCCCGAGGCTGAACATTGTCTCCCTGTCTGTGTGCAGCTAATCCCTTATCCAGTATTCAAGACAGATGTGTCTGAACATAGCCAATGTTCGAAGGTTGTGAAAATTGTCTCTTCAGAGAGGAAGAGGACTAGAACTCTAGTGCCACCTATTGGAGGTAGCAATCCTAAAAGTCAATGTTGACCCTTTAACGAGCCTAGTTACATGACTTAGGATAAAAGCCAAGCCAGAATCTCCATTTGCAGACACTGTGTTTCGGGGTACTGCCCCTCATCAGTGCAAAGTGGGAGATCTGGTTTGGCTGTGAGAGAGGCGTCACCCCACTTTAGGATTGCTACCTCCAATAGGTGGCACTAGAGTTCTAGTCCTCTTCCTCTCTGAAGAGACAATTTGCATAATTAGCATATTTCCCAGAGGAGCATTGCGGCTTTAAGTCTCCTCACCTCGACATGCTTAGCATGTCATTCTCCGCAAGGAGAAATTATACTTCTTGGATATCGGTCAGACGCCTCTATAAGGTAGATCGGCCATTTGCTAATATGCGCACAGTTTCAGCCTTCCAATTGACGTTCCATAAATACTTCTTGCTTTAACAGACTAGAAATCAAACTTTGGTGCAGATAGACATAAACAGATCTTCACTGGATATCAGGATGATTAGTACAACATTCATATAACAACCAATATTCAACAACCAGCTTCTATTATATAGCTCTAAATCAGATGAGAGTTCAACCTTCAGTGGAGATGAATGAAGGTAAATTTCATAACCTTAATTATGCAAATTGTCTTTTCTGAGAGGAAGAGGACTAGAACTCTAGTGCCACCTATTGGAGGTAGCAATCCTACAAATCAATGTTGACCCTTTAACGAGCCTAGTTACATGACTTAGGATAAAAGCCAAGCCAGAATCTCCATTTGCAGACACTGTGTTTCGGGGTACTGCCCCTCATCAGTGCAAAGTGGGAGATCTGGTTTGGCTGTGAGAGAGGCGTCTGACCGATATCCAAGAAGTATAATTTCTCCTTGTGGAGAATGACATGCTAAGCATGTCGAGGTGAGGAGACTTAAAGCCGCAATGCTCCTCTGGGAAATATGCTAATTATGCAAATTGTCTCTTCAGAGAGGAAGAGGACTAGAACTCTAGTGCCACCTATTGGAGGTAGCAATCCTAAAGTGGGGTGACGCCTCTCTCACAGCCAAACCAGATCTCCCACTTTGCACTGATGAGGGGCAGTACCCCGAAACACAGTGTCTGCAAATGGAGATTCTGGCTTGGCTTTTATCCTAAGTCATGTAACTAGGCTCGTTAAAGGGTCAACATTGATTTTTAGGATTGTTACCTCCAATAGGTGGCACTAGAGTTCTAGTCCTCTTCCTCTCTGAAAAGACAATTTGCATAATTAAGGTTATGAAATTTACCTTCATTCATCTGCACTGAAGGTTGAACTCTCATCTGATTTAGAGCTATATAATAGAAGCTGGTTGTTGAATATTGGTTGTTAGATGAATGTTGTACTAATCATCCTGATATCCAGTGAAGATCTGTTTATGTCTATCTGCACCAAAGTTTGATTTCTAGTCTGTTAAAGCAAGAAGTATTTATGGAACGTCAATTGGAAGGCTGAAACTGTGCGCATATTAGCAAATGGCCGATCTACCTTACCTTCTGACTGTCAGATTTGTTGAGCTCAGCATTTACATGATATATCACTGAGCAAGATTTTGGGGCCATTTTATACATTATCACTAGTGTTGAACGATACCTTCCGATATCGGGAAATATCGGATCGGATTGAATCGGATTGGATCGGACTGATACCCAAAACGTATCGGATATCGCCGATTCCGATACCGGAAACCAATGAAAGTCAATGCGATAGAAATACTGGAATTAAAATAAACCCTTTCTTTCCTTGTAGGTTAATTCTACATGAAGGAAAACAACTAAGAATAATGTAGAATGTATTGGGGGAGGTGGAGGAGACATTAATGGCATAGAGGTTTAGCCCAATCAAATGGAATAGCAGGAATTAATTTTTTTTTAAGACGTTCGGAGTTGCAAAGATATTGACTATGTTAAAGGGGTTGTGTAGCAATAGAGGGAGACGTTCAGAAAAGGCACATGTTGGCGGAGTGGTGGAACGGAGTGCTTCATCTAGCTTGGAGGTTGACTGAGCCCCTGACCCGGAGGACACGGCACGGATGCGGGCACCTGTATGCACAACAGACTGTGAGTAAAGCTTTGGAACTACATGCCCTGGTGTCCTCCAGTTATTCCTGCGCCAACACACTCAGCACTGCTACATCTCTGTGCCTGGCACTGCACCATCTACGTCTCTTCACTACCTCTCCATCTACACTGCCCTGGGACTACAGCCCTACCTGTGGAGGGCCACAACATCATTGCTGCACCACACCATCTGTCCCAGAGGATCTGTCTGCAGCGTCGACTTAACATCTTCATTGCCGAACACCACAGGTGGTGTCACGAATCATTCACTCATAAACTTTAATCATCATCCACACGTTCAACATTTCCCTTTTACAATGGACGCACAGGGCCACGGACCGGGTCACAGCTACCATGACATCTCCCATTGAAACCAACGGGCCCGGTACCGAGTACCCCACCAGCCCTGGCAGGCAATTCAACTTGGCCGGAAATACATAACAGAACAGGTTGTCCGGGCTTTTCACATAATCTCAGTGCATATCTAGGCTGCAGAATGCTGACAATAAGTAATTTACCTTCTGTGGCTAGTCTGCACGGTTTCCAAGATATCATCTCTTGCATCTAAGATAAACATCCAGAGGGGGTGTGTTCTGGCATTGAAATGAGAACTTGTCGTTTCCTCCTCCCTCACTAGTTTCACTTTCCATAGATCACTGTTCAGCGTGTGTCTGGGGGAGGAGCAGCTGGGTGGTCTGCTCGCAGCCAATCACAGCCATGCCATTAGTTAACATGCCTACATGCCTAACAGGATGTGCCCACACTTCTTAGGATTCCTCATTGGCTGAATCAAATCAAACTGGCTCATAGCATTATGGGAATTTTCGATTCTGTTATTCGATATGCAAAAAGTATCGGAGCTCTGTATCGGAATTCCGATACCGCGAACATCGGCCGATACCCGATATTTGCAGTATCGGAATGCTCAACACTAATTATCACCTCTATAACCACCCATAGACATATGTCTATCAATGGGTATGAAGAGGGCAATTAATTTTGTATTAGATGTTGATTGCTGGCAACTTACCGTATACATACATACTTTGTCTAACTATAACAACCTTACCTTTATTTATAACCACCTGTCTCCGTGTTCATTTGTAACCACTTGACTTTCTATCCCAAAATTTGGAATAAATATATATGCCACCTATTTCTCTATAACTGAGCCATTATTAGGGTATTAACAGATCTATTTTAGCGCTGAGCACTTTAGCCTTCACTTACGATCATTTAACAGAACAGAGGGACAGATGGGATAGTCGCCAATCTCATATGAATAGGGTGCCAACCCCTGCAGTCAGGCAGGCAGGCAACCAGAAGCATAGGGATAGATTAAAAATATAATGATATATATAAACCTGCAAGTTTGGTTACGTCTTTAGGATTAAATCAATTGATTTTTTTTGTTCTGCAAGATATCTGATATAATATACAGTATATTCCTTAAATCCCTATCTACTTTCTTATTTCCCTGCCTTAACCTAGGGCCTAACAGAGCTAGCACGATCAGCTGTCGACAAGCAGGGGCACCATTGCACAGGTTTGTAGGGTTCCAACCTCCGCTGGCAGGTAAAGTGGCTCAGTGGTTTACAGGGATAAGCACCTCCCTGTGGTGTTTAATCTTTGGTAATGGTGTGTGCTTTCACGCTTTGTATCTATTTGTTGTTCTTTTATTGATAAGAGTTAAAAGTTATATTTTAATCTTCAACAGTATAGAGCTTTTCGGTGAAACAGCTAAGTATAGAGATTTCCACTCTGCATGCATTGCTCTATGGGGAAAAAGTAAGCAAATTAGCTCTCTTGCAGAACAAAAAGAAACTATCTTAAAAAGTACCACCTACAAGAAGTGACAATAAATCAATGTCCAACCCTTTAACAATCCTTGAAACATGACCAGTGGTAAATGTCAAGCCAATTTTTGATAGTTTGCCCCTCATAAGTTCTTTAATATGTAGTCTACCTAAGACTTAGGTGTGATGCCATCACTCTAAAATCTTGTACAACTGCAGAGTATATCCATGTTTCTCAACATTGTTTTGTGCACCATTGAGTCTACTATGTCTAAAACGAAATACACAATTAAACTTCATATATGTGAGGCTTATGTATCAATTATAAAGCTTATGTAGCAATTGTTTAAGGTTTTAACAGCGTTTAAGAAAAGATTAAGCTCAATCTTTCCACTTCTCTCAGATATTGGCCTACGTTGTAACATTGATTTTTTTTTTCCCATTTTACTTTAATATTTTTTATAAGCTGTGACATTTATTGAAAGCAAAAAGAGTCTACAAGAAGGAAGCGGCTAATAAAATCAATTAGTATTTGAGGCAAATAGGATTAAGTGGTTAATTTATCCCAACCATGTTAGGTTAAAGAAACAAATGGCAAAATTAACTTTTTGTGCAACCTGTTATCTCCCATCTTTCACAAACTCAGAGTATACAGATACATTAGAGGGTAAGTACATATTAACATCATAGGAGGGGCAGCTCAATATTTCTCCTACAGAGGCCAAGGCAGAAAAATGTGGTCATTTATGGCAGCCCTGTTCTTAAGGCCCTTTTACATTTAGCAATGCACCAGCGATCCGACCAGCGATACGACCTGGTCAGGATCGCTGGTGCATCGCTAAATGATCGCTAGTGAGCTGTCACACAGGCAGATCTCACAGCGATCCTGACGTCCTCCCGCCCGCGTCCACGCGTTGCTCGTCTCACACAGCAGGAAGCCCAGCAGGAAGAAGACGATGAGAAATGGAGCCGCCCAATCTCGCGCGATCAGCGATGGACAGCGGGGGAGCCGGTCGGAGGTATCACACATAGCGATATCGCTAGCAATATCGCTATAACGTTACAAAATCAGTGACGTTTTAGCGATATTGCTAGCGATATCGCTATGTGTAAAACACCCTTTACTCCACTTTGCTCTTGGTGGTAGAGGGGACAAAGCACTCAAACAGAGGAGTAAAAGATCTAAATAGAGACAAGGTTAGTCTATAGGTCTCAGTTGAGGCACTAAATTCACATAAAAGGCATGAAATCACAAACTTCCAAATCAGATGTCTACAGATATAGGGCTGTTCAAGAAGAGAATGTAGGCCTTTTGCTGACAATAGCTTAGGTTTAGCGCTTGAATCATAGGCAATATAAATCAGGCACTGGCTTAGTCATGTTAGCTAGGTACTGTATGTTTTGCTTGGAAATGCTGCAACATTTCATAATAATAAAACATACAATTAAAGTGAAATTGGCAGCAGGCTATTGCTGCATCATCTGAGAGCAGCCTGATGTAGGCAAAGAGAAGCTGAATCCAATGATGTATCACTCACTTTACTGAAGCAGCCGTTCTGATAAAATTTTAGATTTAGCAATACAGCAGAGCTGAGGAAGCTAACCCACCCACACATTATTGCTGTAGAAAATAGGAAAAATTGAGAATACTTAGAGCATAAATGGGCCAATCCATGTGTATTTGGCAACCACAATAAGGTGATTCTCTCTCTTGGGATTTATCCTAATGTGATTCCTCTCACGAGTTGATAGTCTACCTTTGATATGGTAAGCAGAAAGAAAACCTTTATCGTGGCTGCCGAGTCCACAAGATTTGACCAATTTATGCGCTAAGTATTCTCAATTTTTCCTATATTTACAGCAGTAAAGCAATTCTAATTTCACGTATCTCATGTTTGCTTGCTATAGTACTATAGAGTGCTTCTTTATTTCTCAGTTATATATAAAAATGGCTACTCTTTGTAAGCTTCACTACATACCTGTTTTTATGTTTGGAAGTGACTGTCAGTCTTTTGTTATTTTTTATACACAGAGCTTGGTTTAACCCCTATCTCATCCTTTCTTCAGATTACATAGCAAAAACCTGCTGCTGATATATCCCCTTTTAAAACAGACTCAGGATCATGCTGTTCATATGACTAGCCCAAAAAGCCAATACACAGTGCTTTTTTTCTTACCCCACTCGCCATGACAATTCCTTTCCTACATCTTTATATAGAGAGAGAATTGTCACTCAATTTGAACATGGAGGGGAAAAGCAGCTGGAGACCGGCCTTTTGGACCAGTTAAACATGTGGCATGGTCCCAGAACAGGGGAAACGGATAAGCATTTCAAAGTAAAAGATACCTGGTTGAAATGACAAACCTAGTGTCTGATGCTGCCCGCGGTTTGGGAAGCATAAGTCAGCTATTAGGTTTCTTTTAAAACTGTCCAACATACAAATTCTCTTAAATGCAGTTGACCGGAGGAAGGAGGTTTTTTGGCAATATTAACACCATCTATTTCCTGAACCTCTCCACAAGACTATAGATTGCAAAGTCGCTCATTATTGTTTAGAATTGTTTGGTGGTATTATTAGTAAATTTTCATTGCTAGGAAGTATAACGATTTCCATATTAATTTTATGAGTTTATGGATTTCTTTTTTTCCTGCAGAGAAGTCTATGAAATATTGTCACACCTAGCGAATGATGCATTTGGAAAAAAAAAACAAAACACCATGGACCCAAGAGTGCATCAATAGCGTGAAAAATGTCACAATAGGCAATGCTTGAAATTTATTTCACATTTGCCAGCAGCTTTTTTTGTAAAAGCACTCTTTTGTTAAAAAAATTTAGCATGCGAAACCACCATTAGGGCTCATACTCACTTGCGAGAGACTGGCACGATTCTCGTGCGAGTCTCTTGCATGGACACCCGGCACTGCCGCCGGCACTGGGACTGGAGCGTGTGGCTGCATAGAAATACATTGAGCTGCACGCTCTGGTCCCAAGTGCCGGCGGCAGTAAGGGGTGTTCATGCATTATTATTTTCTTGCGTTATTATGTAAGCTATATATGGCAGTGTTATATTTGCATCTGAGTTGAGAAAAAAGATACGCAAGCCCCTGGTCTAACGGCCATGTCAGTAGTCTGTGGCTTTCAGACCAGCGCCATGCCAAACTCATTCTTACTACCTGTTATATCCCTGTTACCTCTTCTGATTAGTAGTTTGTTTTTTTTGCGCAACGTCATCGTACCACAAAGTAATGACAGCCTACATTTTTTTTGCTTGGCCACAGTTTCTATATTTGGTAAAGTAACCTATGTAGAGATTACACCAAGCAGAAGGCTGATGGATTAGATATCTGTGATATCATTTATTTATAGGTTAAATTTATATTTTAGCTTCTTTGATTTTCTATCGAGTGCACATCGGAGTGTTTATTCCTCACCCTCGCTCTTTTTCTCTGCCTATGTGTTGTACTGTACCTTTCATTGCTGTTATCAAGTAATTTATTTAATCTACCACCCTAATGGAAATCCTCATTTAAAACAACCCAGGAGGTGCGGGATTTCAATTGCATCTTTATTTACTTCTTTTACTTATTATCTTCAAAACTTACAGTATTCATGGGGAGCCGTAGTGGGATAGACGGCATCAGATGACATTTGGAAAAATAAGTTTAAGCAATATGGGTGGAGGATTATTCATGCTGTGCAAAGTTATACAATTTGATTCACAAAGTCCATTATGTTAGCTTCAGACGCTCCGTTGTACTGTGATGCGGCTTCGGAAGTCCTGTAAAGCCATGCTGGATTATATTTTTAATGGCTCGTGCTTCAATTCTGTTTCTCTGGGTTTAGCGTATAGTGTAAGTCATGATCAATTGCTTCTCAGAATGGCAGATAATTAAGTGTTTTAGCTGAGATTCTGAAAAACATTTGCAAATTCTTTTAGATTAAATGGAAATGATCATAATTGTGTCGGTTATTTCATACACAGCTACGCCTACTAAATGTATAATATATGTGTGTGCATTTTTATTGACGAAAAATAAAGTTATAAGGCTTTCTTGCAGCATGCAAATTGTCGGGTTTAGTCCAGAGGGGTGTTGATTCTCCAGGCATAGCCTAGCCTTGAATCTTCTAAGCATGTCCCCCTGGGCGTGATCCTGTACAGTGGGACATTATCAGTTGATCCCTGCAAATCTCCGCACATGAACGTGATCTTCTGCATTCCTGGATATACACATATGGTGTATGCTTAATGGTTTCATGAGGGCACTATGCATTGGCAGGAAGGCAGTATGTCATGTGCGGAGATTTACAGGGGCTATTGATGAGCGAGTATACTTTGTTCCTAACAAACAGGCAATCCCCACATGTATTCAGCCTGTCCAGCAGCCACAAATCATGCAGCTGCGTCGACAAACACTAAATCTCCGAGCACGCCAAAATACTCGGAGATCACCCGAGCATGCATGCTCGGGATAACCCCAGCAACGAGTATACTCGCTCATCACTAACAGGGAAAAGTTGGAGAAGTTGCTGCTTTGCTGGATGTCAGTGATGCACAGGATGATGCTACACTAATCTTGAGGAATCAACTCTCAGCCAGACTAGTCTTGGCAAATTCGCATAGTGCAAGTGAAATTTATAACTTTATTTTTCACACATATAAATAAGTCTATGCCACATGAAAGGGTTTACTATAATGCAACTATAGGCTTATATAAAGTCATAGTGGTAGTTTAGGAGGAGTAGATGAACTGACAAGTTCCCTTTTGATATAATTGGCACATTTTAGAATTCAATTTAGCCACAACTCTTTACTAGTATTTTGGGAAAACGTCTATTATGGAGAGAAAAGTGGCTAAAATAAATCTGGAGCACAGCATGAACCCCAGCTGTTTGTTGCTTACTTGATCCACGTTTGCCATACAATATCTGGCCCACTGTGTAAAAAGGAAGGGGGGACATAATGCAAAGGAAATACCCAGTGAGCTTGTAGTTACACAAGCTGGCATGTCAAAAAACAGCATGGACCAAAACAAGATTCAGAGATATAAAACAAACATATATATACATTAAATAGTCTAAATTAATTAATTAATTAATGCTGAAGAGGCAAGATAAAATTTCAAATAGTGATTTATCAAAAATTGTGACTGGTATTGCATCCAACTTGCAAACAACTTCACAAAAAGCATATTAAGTCATTAGAGTTTTATGTGATACCTGTCTGCGGAGACACGAGGGTCAGCTGGCTGTCTTTTGAAAGATCACACAGGCTGGGGTCATCCCACTGATCACCTTTCCTCTATCCCCATGGACAGAACACTGCTCAGACAACACAGGGTGAGGGTACCACACTTAGCTAAGATTTTATTGGATCACCAACAGCTATCAGCATATAGTACATTCACAGCAAGGACACAAGATGGTGCCTATCTTGGCCTATTTCAGTGGACTCACTTATTTATCTTATTACAGAGCGTTGTTGCACTATTTTTTGACCTTCTGCATAGGCGCAGGGTTTGTGAGGGGAGTCTTGCGTGACTGCGGCCCCTGGGTGTTGCTGCTCGTGTGCGGTCCCTCTGATGGGCAGTTCGTGTGGTTGCATCCCATGCATGGCACTGCGCAAGTGCGGTGCTGTGTGTTGGGCGCATCACGTGATTGCGCCTGTTGGGGTGGGCGGCGCTGACGCCGTGGCCTAGGTGTACGTGTCATGGGGTTGCGCCTCTGACGTGGCTCTTGCTGATGATGACATGTATATGGAGGGGAGAGGGAAGTCTCCCGTTACATAGATATGTGAGTCCTCTTGTAATTGGCTTCTGGGGTTGGCGTCATTATCATGGGAATGTGGATTGGTGGATTTTGTAGGGATATGTACCACTGTTGGTGATTGGTGCATCAACTCCATGGATATTTGGATGCATGGCGACTATTGGTGGGTTCATTTGGGGATTTTTTGTTTACTATTGGTGTATTTTTGTAATGTTCTTAATAAGGATGATTATTGATATTATCTAGTTAGGCTGCTGTATTGGATATGTATGTATCTGTTTGATGTATCTTTATGCATTTAATGTATGATTATATGTGATGGGTGTAACCGGAGAGGTGATTGGCTGTGCCACACCATATAAGGCTACCATTTGTGCTATTTGTTATACTTGAAAAAGGCCACAATATGGCCGAAACGTTGTATTCTATATTGACAGAATAAATCTCTGATACGACTTTCACCTGGACTGGATGCTGTTCCTTTTTCTTATATGGATATTTTTGTTCATCTGGGTTCATGACCTTTTGAACTTGCATCCTTTTAGTCCTTGCTGTGCTGTCGGCTGCTTTTTGCTGAGTATTGTCTGAACCCTGGCGGACGTGCATCAGATCTATTATGGAATCTGTAAATCCAGAGGTGGGTGAACTGGATACTGTCATGAATTTCTCCTATACGGAGGATAATAATAATAATAATATATTTTATTTTTATAGCGCCGACATATTCCGCAGCACTTTACATTTCAGAGGGGATTTGTACAGACAATAGATATTACAGCATAACAATAATCACATACAGTAGATTATAACAAATACCATGAGGAAAGAGGGCCCTGCTCGCAAGATTACAGTCTATGAGGAAAGAGGTAGACACGAAAGGTGGGTGGTAACAGTTGCCCTGATTGTATGGACCAGCCATAATGTTAAGTGTGTAACAGTACAAACACAGAGGGCTAATGGATGCATAAAGCATGTGGGAACATGATGCGGGAAATCTGGTTATGGTAAAACTTTTGGCTGTGCCACACAGGGATAGATTAGGTTAATGTGTTGAGGCAATAGGCCAGTCTGAATAAATGCATTTTCAGGGCACGCTTAAAATTGTGGGGATTGGGGACTAATCGTATTGACCTGGGAAGTGCATTCCAAAGAATTGGCGCGGCACGTGTAAAGTCTAGGAGAAGGGAGTGGGAGGTTCTGACTATTGAGGATGCTAACCTCAGGTCATCAGCAGAACGGAGGGCGCGGGTAGGGTGGTATACTGAAACAAGGGAGGAGATGTAAGGTGGTGCTGAGCTATGGATGGCTTTGTGGGTGAGGGTAATAAGTTTATACTGAATTCTGGAGTGGATGGGTAGCCAGTGTAATGACTGGCACAAGGTAGAGCATCGGTGTAGCGATTGGTGAGGAATATGATCCTGGCTGCAGCAGTCAAGACAGATTGGAGAGGGGAGAGTTTGGTAAGAGGGAGACCGATTAGAAGAGAGTTACAATAGTCGAGACGAGAATGAATAAGAGAAACAGTAAGAGTTTTTGCAGAGTCAAAAGTAAGAAAAGGTCGAATTCTAGAAATGTTTTTGAGGTGCAGATGACAAGAGCGAGCCAGTGATCGAATGTGGGGGGCAAAGGAAAGCTCAGAATCAAGTATGACCCCAAGACAGTGGGCCTGTTGCTGGGGAGTAATAGTGGAACCACACACAGAAATGGCAATGTCTTGTATAGGTACATTAGTAGAGGGAGGAAACACCAGGAGTTCAGTCTTTGACAGGTTCAGTTTCAGATATAGTGAGGACATGATATTAGACACAGTGTTTAGACAATCGCCAGTGTTTTCTAGAAAGGCTGGCGTGATGTCAGGAGAAGAAGCATATAATTGGGTGTCATCAGCATAGCGATGATACTGGAAACCAAATCTACTGATTGTTTGACCAATAGGGGCAGTGTACAAGGAGAAGAGGAGGGGTCCTAGAGCCGATCCTTGAGGGACCCCAACAGTAAGGGGAAGGTGAGAGGAGGAGGAACCGGCAAAAGATACAGTAAAGGAGCGGTCGGAGAGAAAGGAGGAGAACCATGAGAGAACGGTATCCTTGAGGCCAATGGAACGGAGCATAGTGAGGAGGAGCTGAGGATCCACAGTGTCGAATGCTGCAGAGAGATCCAAGAGAATTACCATGGAGTAATGACCATTTGATTTAGCTGTTAGCAGATCATTAGAGACTTTAGTGAGGGCAGTTTCAGTGGAGTGTAATGAGCGGAAACCGGATTGGAGAAGGTCGAGAAGAGAGTTTTCTGAGAGATAGCAGAAAAGACGGGAGCGGACCAGTCATTCCAGGAGGATGATGCAAAAAGGATTTTGTCTGGAGCTCTGACTGATATGTCGTTTTTAAACAAACCTACTGTTGATATGCTTAAAAAGAAATATAAAGCAGAAAGAAGGAAATGCATGTCATATGAGCTGCATGCCACTACACTATGTGAATATTATAAAATACACAGGATACCACGTGGCTTAAGACCGCATTTGTGTCCTACATTGCTTGCGGATAATACACAATTTTGCAGTAGGTTTGAATCTATTACAAACAAGTTTGCATTTGATTTAATGCTTTTGAATGTTGAGTTTCTCCATATAGAGGTTGAATCTGTGAAGAGAAACATTGCTGATTTGGAGCAGCAGCTGATAGCTGAAATGACAGCACAGGAGGTCAACTCTTTTAAATCCCAGTTGGAGGATAAGTTGATGAAATACCGGAGTGATATAGAGAAAACGAAAAGAACAAAGTGGTTTCGTGATGCCGATGATTATAGATCTGGTCGTATTTTTTCATGGCATGCAGGTTCACAGAGTACTCCATATGTAAGGAGAGATCGTTCTGTGAGAGCACGCAGAAGGAGGAGACCACCAGTTAAAGACCAGAGATTTGGGTTCACTACTGCTGAGTCTGATTCAACGGATGATTCTAATATGGGTGCAGCATCTTCATCTTCTACTTTTTTAGGAAAAGACAAGATGGAGAATGTAGCAAGAAAAGGAGGACCCGTCGAGGTGGCAGAAAACACAGGAGAAAAGGGAATGAATCAGTTACAAGGGATGTCACGGAAAGCATCAATGCGAACGAGGAATATGGATGTGAAGAGGAGAGTCCAATAGTACAGAAAGACTTGGTGGTAAATATCTCGTCGTATGTGTTATCTGAAGTGGACTATATGGTATTATCAAAAGGATTGTCTTTTTATCCCACGAATTCACTGGACTGGTTTGAAATTGAGTGTGACTTGTTTTCTTTTTTTAGAAGGCTACGGTTGACATCCAATTTCTCTGATAAGGAAGAAACACCATGTGAGATGAATGATGATGGATCTACTGGTTTGACACTTCAGGGTGTTGGTGTCATGATTCAGGACGGGGTTTTGTCTTTGGCCCATCCTGGTCAGACAAGGGTTAATTGTTTCTGCCTCTCTCTGGCAGAGGGCGGCTATTTAGTGGCCACTCGACCTAGGTCAGGTGTCAGTTATACTCCTGCCCTCTGCTGAGTTAGTTGACCTCTTGCGTACGTGTGCCTTGTGCCTGTTAACTTGTTGCTTGTTTGGTTTTGATCCGGTTCCATCCCTGTTACGAGTTTTGCCGCTCCCTCTTGTACTGCGCTATCCTCTCTGTGTATGACTCTCTGCCTGTGACTTGACTATTCTCTACTCATCCCTCTGGTACCGCACCGCCCTCTTCGTGTATGACGTCTGCTTGTCTGACCTGCATTTCCCTCTCCTCTACTACAGCATCTCTGCAGTAAGTATATTTCATCATCTGCAGCAGTAGGACGCTAAGCCATGCCCCCTGCAGTCACATGATCGTAGGTCCTTGTACTCCTTACTACTTTCAGTGTCGCAGGTCCTGTCTGCTTGAACTTTCACTGCAGTATCGGACCCAGGCCCTCCCGTAGTGTGGGTAAGTCACCCTGCTCAGCCGTGGCAGTTTGCCAACGCTGACAGGATCCTGACAGTTGGATTGTATAGTAAGAGCAATTTTCAACCACCTGCTAGGAATAATTTTGTGGAATCTTATATCCAGCTAGTAGAGAGAGAAATTACACAGTTAAAGGGAGAGTTTATAGGTCAATATAGGGGGAACCTTACATACTCAGAGAAACAGGCATTGGATAAACTCTCTAATAATACTGCCATTACAATGAAATCTGCTGACAAAGGCGGTGCGGTAGTAGTAATGGATACAGATAAGTATAAGATGGAGATTCTTGGTCAGCTCTCTGATATAGCAGTGTATGTTAAATTATCCAGTGATCCTACATCTCATTTCTTGAATGAATTACGGCTCTTGGTTGATGAGTCTTTGTCGAATGGACTCATTGATCAAAAGCTTTCTGAATATTTAGTGGTTGATGCCCCTCAGACACCAATACTGTATACATAACCAAAATTACATAAAAATTTGGAGAACCCACCAGGGCGCCCCATAGTTTTTAGGAGGGGATCACTTTGTAATAATGTCTCCATTTTTCTTGATAAAGTATTGCGGCGTTTTGCTATCTCGGCACGGTCCTATATTATGGATACGAACGATTTCTTGCAGAAGATTAGTGACGTCAAGGTTACTCCCCATATGGTGCTTGCATCATTTGATGTAGTTTCTCTATACATGTCCATTGAGCATGACAGAGGTTTGGAGGCCATCGGTGTGGTGCTGGCAGGCTCGGACGTGGCTCCTGAGTGTGCACAGCTGGTCCTGGCACTGTTAGGTTTCATCCTCAGGAGGAATTTTTTCCTCTTTGGGGATGATTATTACCTACAGTTGTGGGGTACCGCCATGGGGTCCAGTGTGGCCCCCACTTATGCCAACATCTATATGGCGGTATTCAAGGACCAGCATGTGTACAATTCCATCTACTGGGGCCATGTCCGGGCCTGGTGGAGCTACATCGATGATATCTTTTGTATTTGGGATGGGAGTTTGGAGGATCTTTTGAATTTTCAGAATGAATTGAACAGCGCATTTTCTGAGCTGAAGTTTACATTGACCCACTCTGTGGATCAGGTAGAATTTTTGGACACACTAGTCTATAAGAAAGGTGAGTCTCTGTATACTGATCTTTTTATGAAGGAAACTGACAGAAATAGTCTCCTGGTGTATGATAGTAATCATCCTAGACGGATGGTAGTCACTTCCATGGAGCCAGATGTTGCGAGTACGGAGGATTGTGAAGGAGGATGATAAATTGGACATGAAATTGGATCAGATGAGTACAAAAGTTGGCAATAGGGGCTATCCGATTGATAGGGTTAAATCTTATAAGGTTAAGGCTCTGAATTTAACGGCGGAGGATTCCAGCCGTAAACGTGATAAGATGTCTACAAGACGTGTTCCTTTTGTTTCAACATTTTGTCTGGTTAGTGGCAAGATTGGAGGCATCTTGAATAAACATTGGAGCCTTCTACAGAAGGGTTTGCCACATTTATCAGAATTTAGGGATAGGCCATTGCTTTCCTATAGACGTGGATACAATCTTAAGGATAGATTTGTATAATCAGATATTGGTCCTTCTAAAATCTGTGTACAAACAACACTATGCCCTCCCAAAATGGGTAATTTCCCATGTTTGGGATGTGCATGTTTTGGTAACATGCTCAAGGGTGACAGTTTTAATCATCCGCGGACCAGGAAAACATTTCTGATAAGAGAGAGGTACACATGCTCTTCGAGTTATGTGATTTATTTGATTTTGTGCCCTTGTGGGCTGATGTATATAGGAGAGACTACCATGGAGATTAGGGCATGTATTAGTAAGCACAAGAGTACTATTAGGACTAAACTAGTGGAGTTGCCAATTCCGAAGCATTTCTTGGAGTGTAGACACTCTGTGAATCAGTTGTGATTCAGGGTAATAGATGGGGTTCCCGTATTGAGACGTGGGGGAGATAGGGTGAAAATGTTGAAAAAGAAAGAGTTGAGATGGATATCGACTCTGGACACATGGCAAACCGAGGGGTTTAAACCTTGATTATAATCCCTATACTTGTCTCACCTAATCCCTTGCTTTTTGCCATTATCTTTTTGTCATTATCCTTTGATATGGATGAAACTATATACATGTGGCTTTTAATGGTCTGTTTTTGTTTTTTTTTAATTTTTGTGTTTTTATAGGTTTCATTTTCTGCATTGATTGGAGGACACAGGGACTGAACAGTCCTGAATTGTGAAGATGATGCATCTTTATGTTTTTGTTGCCTGTCATTCCCCGTGCCCTCTTTTATCACCCTTTTTTCTGTTTATCCCCGATATTTATTGGGTTCCTCCTGTTTTGTAATATATGATACATGGTGATCCATTTTCTGAGGTTTTACAAAATGTTTTTCTTAAAATAAAATAAGAAAGTTACTATGGATGCAGTTACCTGATTGGTGATGCCTTCTATATTACCAAGTATTAAAAATTGGGGGTACTTTGGCCTATTTCAGTGGACTCACTTATTTATCTTATTACAGTGCGGTAATGCACTATTTTTTGACCGTCTGCGCGGACGCGGGGTTTGTGAGGGGCGTCTCGCGTGACTGCGGCCCCTGGGTATTGCTGCGCGTGCGTGGTCCCTCTGATGGGCAGTTCGTGTGGTTGCGTCCCATGCATGGCACTGCGCAAGCATGGTGCTGTGTGTTGGGCACATCACGTGATTGTGCCTGTTGGGGTGGGTGGCGCTGGCACCGTGGCCTGGGTGTGCGCGTCATGGGGTTGCGCCTCTGACGTGGCTCGGCTCTTGCTGATGATGACATGTACATGGAGGGGAGAGGGAAGTCTCCCATTACATAGATATGTGAGTCCTCTTGTAATTGGCTTCTGGGGTTGGCGTCATTATCATGGGAATATGGATTGGTGGATTTTTCAGGGATATGTACCACTGTTGGTGATTGGTGCGTCATCTCCATGGATATTTGGATGCATGGTGACTATTGGTGGGTTCATTGGGGGACTTTTTGTTTACTATTGGTGTATTTTTGTAATGTTCTTAATAAGGATATGATGATTATCGATATTATCTAGTTAGGCTGCTGTATTGAATATGTATGTATCTGATTGATGTATCTATATGCATTTAATGTATGATTATATGTTATGGGTGTAACCGGAGAGGTGATTGGCTGTGCCACACCATATAAGGCTACCGTGTGTGCTATTTGTTATACTTGAAAAAGGCCACAATATGGCCGAAACGTTGTATTCTATATTGACAGAATAAATCTCTGATACGATTTTCACCTGGATTGGATGCTGTTCCTTTTTCTTACAAGATGGTGCATGTGACACTCTCACCCTTCTGCTGGCTCACCGGGGTATAGAATCTCTGTGATTTTGGGGCTTCTGGTGCCAGCTACCTAAACCAGCAGCACCCCACTTTTGGAGGACACCCTCATATGGAGAGGTTGCGGCAAGCTTAGGAAGCTGACCAAGCACAGTAAAATATATCGCCAGGTGACCGGATTGTGCCAACCTGGGTTATCCAAATGAATTTGTGGGTACAGTGATGGGCAGGAAAGCAGTTCTGTGATCTACCAGCTGGAACCATGGTCTCTAGGCTTAAAGAGAACCTGTCAGCAGGATTGCGCTGAGTAACCTACAGAAACTGTTAGGTTGGCACCGTTATACTGATCAAAATGAAACCTTGGTTGAAGAAATCCATCTTGTGGTTGTTGTTTAATCTCTATTTTCAGTTTTGGATTAATAATATGCTAGTGCTCCAGGGCAGGTCAGTGGGGTTTATGTCGGGCTCTGCTTACATATTCATGTGTATGGTTTTTGACAGGTCTGCCCCTTAGTTTACATAATGAATATATATACAGTACAGACCAAAAGTTTGGACACACCTTCTCATTCTAAGAGTTTTCTTTATTTTCATGACTATGAAAAATGTAGATTCACTCTGAAGGCATCAAAACTATGAATTAACACATGTGGAATTAAGTAATTAACAAAAAAGTGTGAGACAACTGAAAATATGTCTTATATGCTATGTTCTTCAAAGTAGCCACCTTTTGCTTTGATTACTCTTGATGAGCTTCAAGAGGTAGTCACCGGAAATGGTTTTCACTTCACAGGTGTGCCCTGTTAGGTTTAATAAGTGGGATTTCTTGCCTTATAAATGGGGTTGTGACCATCAGTTTGTTGTGCAGAAGTCTGGTGGATACACAGCTGACAGTCCTACTGAATAGACTGTTAGAATTTGTATTATGGCAAAAAAAAAGCAGCTACATAAAGAAAAATGAGTGGCCATCATTAATTTAAGAAATGAAGGTCAGTCAGTCCGAAAAATTGGGAAAACTTTGAAAGTGTCCCCAAGTGCAGTGGCAAAACCATGAAGTGCTACAAAGAATCTGGCTCACGTGAGGACCGCTCCAGGAAAGGAAGACCAAGAGTAACCTCTGCTGCAGAGAATAAGTTCATCCGAGTCACCAGCCTCAGAAATCGCAGGTTAACAGCAGCTCAGATTAGATACCAGGTCAATGCCACACAGAGTTCTAGCAGCAGACACATCTCTACAACAACTGTTAAGAGGAGACTTCTGCACAACACAACTGATGGTCACAACCCCATTTATAAGGCAAGAAATCCCACTTATTAAACCTAACAGGGCACACCTGTGAAGTGAAAACCATTTCCGGTGACTACCTCTTGAAGCTCATCAAGAGTAATCAAAGCAAAAGGTGGCTACTTTGAAGAACATAGCATATAAGACATATTTTCAGTTGTTTCACACTTTTTGGTTAATTATTTAATTCCACATGTGTTAATTCATAGTTTTGATGCCTTCAGAGTGAATCTACAATTTTCATAGTCATGAAGTCATGAAAATAAAGAAAACTCTTAAAATGAGAAGGTGTGTCCAAACTTTTGGTCTGTACTGTATATATATATATATATATATATATCAATTTAAAAATGGCGCCGGCGGTGCCTGTAGAGTAGCAGTTATTGGTGATACTACAGCTGCTACTGCACAGGCGCCTTGGGTGCCATCTTGCTAGAGATAAAAATAAATTCCTCCTCCAAGATGGCTCTATGCAGGTGCCTGTGCAGTAGCAGCTATCGTATCACTGATAGCTGCTACTGCATAGGGGAGGCCAGCACCATTTTCAAAGATTTTTTTATGAATTTCAGGATAACCTCCAACAAATGAATTATATACACATTACATATGAGATAAGGCCTGCTGCACAGGGGCCACCACCGTCACCTGCCCGCAGAAGGGTATTTTGTTTTGTATCCAAGATTTATATATCATATTCATTATGTAAACTAGGTGGCAGGTCACTGATTGATCAGTGACCTGTCAGAAGCCATACACATAAATTCCTAAGCAAAGCACCACATGAAGACCCCCCCACTGGGCCACCCTGAAGTACAAGCATATCATTAACTCAAAACTGAAAATAAAGATTAAACAACAACCACAAGATGGATTTCATCAACCAAGGTATCATTTTAATCAGTATAACAGCGCCAACCTGACACTGTCTGTAGATTACAGTGCACAACCCTACTGACAGGTTCCCTTTACGTCCCATAAAATCAAACTGGTGACAGAAGCAGGCCCCTTTTTATAACCCTCAGCCCCAATTTCAGGGAATTGTGCCCCACAGGATTGGGAAAGGAGATAATCATGGCTGTTCCCTCATTGCTTGCTATTTCAAATAGACTTCATAATTGCCCTCCAAGGGATGCAGACTGGTACACCACAGGTGGCTGATTTCATCTTTAATCAGCACGCATTTCACAACTTAGCATATAACAAGGTGCAAAGGACAGTCCCATATGAAACAATGGCTCTTGCCCCACCCCTTGTCTTACTGAACAAAGGAATAGTACATCTGTCATAATGAAGAATAGTTCAGCCCCCCACAACTGGCCAGATTTTCCTCGCTGAGTCATCACAATGTCTACAGCCTATAATTCTGCAATTACAACATTAGCTGCTTTTACATTGTTTGCTATATCCAGTTATTAAATATAGGAATGTTTTAAGCCACATGGTGTGCTATAGTTTTTTTCTATTTTTGCAATTTGGAATAATCTTGGATCTGTTGAGCACCATTTGTGGCTGTAATAGAACTCACTCAGAATTTAAGCAAAGGTACACCCTTATGTATCCCTCATATACTCCAAGCCAGCTTAGTAGTGGAGATACAAATATTTCAAACTAGCGCTTTCTCTCTGTGAACTGTAAAATGATGATTATTACAATTATAATATATTGTACGAGCTTCTCCATCTTAAAAAAATTATCACGGACACATCAAATTTTTAAAATACTTGGGTAGAAAAATTACCTATTTTTACAGACTGTCCAGAAATTTCTGCAAGGTTGTCAACTTTAGTGATTGGATCTGTTATGACCAGCTGGCAAAGGCTTGCTCTTTAGTATCTAATTAAGTCACTTAAAGTAGCACTCACATCAAAATTTTAATCTCCTGAATATTTTGCAGTCATCAAATAAAATATAGCATTGTGCACTTACAATTGCTCATTTTTCTCTTCTATCCAGTTAATTCTTCTCTTTGCCATTAGTTCTCATGTGATTAAAAACAGACTAGCTGAATCCTTTTAAGTTCTATGTATAAACAGGAAGTCCCTTTTCCTTGCATGAGAGAACATTAGAACTACAATTCTACACCTCTGAAAAGTCCTTTGCAGAGGGCAGGAGGGAGCAGCTGGGTCAGGAGTTGAGGAGGCGAATGATTCGTGCAGGGACTAGAGATCTCCTGTTTCTACGTAGAGTTTAGAAGGGTTCAGCTAGCCCGTTTTTTAATCATGTGATGTCATAGACCTAATGGAAAAGAGAAGAATTAACTGGGTAGAAAGGCAAAATGAGCAACTGTAAGTATGCAATGCTGTATAATATGATGAGTGCAATATATTAAGACAAGGATAAAAACTTTGATATGAGTGCTTCTTTAACTAATTAGTTACCTCAGACAACTTGAAGTACATTGCAAACCTGAGCCACTCAAATAATGCTGCAAATCTCAAAATCCATGAGAAGGAATAAGTCGAACAGCATCAGTCACTATCACAAATTTCATTTTGTAATTGCATCCACATCTACAAATATAGTATATCATTTATAATAGGTATTGTGAAGCATTCAGTTAGGATCTCCTGAGCCCTGGGATACAAAGTCGTTTTAGAGAAAGCAATTTGAAGATACGCTCACCATATTATAAATATTGGAAACATCTGTCCCAAAAAATCGCTATAATCTGTCTCTTAACGGGTGCACAGATGTGTTTTCTAAAGTGCCAACCACATAGATAGAGCATAACGCCTCACCAGGGAAGCTGCGATCTCCATGGGAGCCTCTACAGCCATAATGTAGATCACCGCTGTGAAAAAAAAAGCTTTTCCATGTTATGCCTATCAGAAAGGAGTCACAGCATCATTTTTCATCATTCGGACCTCGCAGCTGTTTCTTACCTGATGATTTCTTAGTCCCTTGTCTTGCCAATTATTGTACAATACGCCCAAATCAAATAAACTTTTCATAAAAATATTCTCTTCCTTTCACAATTACACGGCACCAAACGGCGCCAAACAACCCTCCAAATGGAAGGTGTGCACTGAAAAACAAAGCCTTCTCTACAGGGGTGTGCTTGGTTACGGACAAAAAAATAAGTTTGAAACTCGCATTTTGTAATAAACTAACACTTCTACAACTGCCATATTAACAATTTTCACTGTAAAATTTTCTTTTTCTTTTTCTAAAATATTTTTTTATAATTTCCATAAAACAGTGGGCTGCTACAATCAAACTCTATACACCTGTATTTTTGGTGTATTTTCGGTATAAATATTTATATGTATTGCCTCTATATTTTGTATATTGTCATGTGTCATAATGGAATGTTAGCCAATTAGCCGTGTTTGTGGGGCAAGGTTTACTTCAGCCTTAGACCTCATTCACACCTCAATATTTTTCATCAGTATTTCTATGCCAAAACCAGGAATGTCTTCAAAACAAAAAACACTATGTGGTAAAGTACATACCACCTGGCTGGGAGTAGCAGTAATTATCACATTATAAAGACTATTCAACAGCTCCCGCGGAGGCAGCCAGCTCATTCATCAGCACCAAATTTAGGGTCCCATTTCACAAAGCGACGCACCAGCGATCCCGACAACGATACGACCTGGTAAGGTTGCTAAATGGTCGCTAGTAAGCTGCCAAACAGGCAGATCTCTTCAGCGACGCAGCAACGATCTGGCAATCCATATAACGACCTCGGCGGTCATTGGTACCTTGTCACAAAAGCAGCTATTCTGAACGATTCCAGCCTGCATCCCTGAGTTCTGCGTCACCAACGAGGTCGCTCGTCGGTGTCAAACAACAGCAATGCATGCTGGCCAGCGGGACGCCGACGATGAAATAATGGCCCTGGACATTCCAGCACGATCAGCGATATCCAGCAGGGGGGGTCGCCGCTACATGTCACATGTAGCGAGATCGCAGGCTAGATCGCTGTTGCATCACAAAATCGGTGACGCTTTAGCGATCTTGCAAGCGATCTCGCTATGTGAGACGGGGGCTTTACTGAAGTACCATGGACATTTTATAGATGCTTTTGGTAAATAGTCCACTGACAAAGCTCTGATTGTGTGGTGATAGCATGCCCTCTTTTCATCATAGCAGACCAAGAGGTTAAAGGGGTTGTTCCAGAAACAATTGTCTCTTATCCATAGAATGATTGAAGATATTAACCTACAGCTACAAACTGGCTACCTCTTCTCTAGAAAGCTGAGGAATGTTAGGCTACTTTTACACTTGTCGTGTTTTTTATGGCCAGTTTTTGCGGGCCTTATTGGCGCAATTTCCATGGTCATCCCCAAAAATGGGCCACAAAAACACAGCAATTGTAAAAGAAGCCTTAGCCCATGCCTCAAGAGGAATTGCCTGCAGTTCTTCTATTCTTGGGTTTTATGAGCTTGGACTGTCTTCTTCAAACTTCACCAAATATTTCCTATGGGGTTCAAGACAGGAACTCCAGAGTATTTTAGGACTTCTGAAACTAAGATTTGGTGCACTTTGAGATGAGAGTGGTGATATTGATCTGTTGAAAGCTGCAATGATTTCCAAGCTTCAGCATCCATAGAGCGGACATGACATTGCCCCCAGATTATTTCCCAATACTTGAATGAATACGTCTTGCCTTCCACATGTTGAATATTTTCAGTTGCAGAGGTAGAAAAAGATTTCCACTTTGTCAAAGAGCACTTCCGGCTGATTCATTAATTACTCTGAATATTTCAAGGAATATCCAGTTTATTATTAGACATAAAAACACAACGCGTTTCGGCTATACATAAAATTAGCCTTCATCAGGTGAAATCATATATATCTTTAAAAGACACATTTGTATAGGGGGAAAAAAGGTTCCACCCTTCAATCAATTGTCATTGATTAAAAACACATGCACTCCTCTCCAAACTGTTGGGAGGCTAGTTGTAGGTGGAATCTATATTACTTGGAATCTAATAAAAAACCTCATTTTCTATGTGTGGTTTTTTTTATATATCAGGTAAAATTGTTCTTATAATGGGAATATAATAATAATGCAACGAAAACAAGTTCATAATCATTTAGAAACAACAATACTAATGTTTTAACTCAGGAAGAGTTCAGAAATCAATATTTTGTGGAATAACCATGATATTTTTTATAACAGCTGTCATGTGTCTTAGCATGCTTGCAAACATTTAAGCAGTTCTTTTTTGATGGCTTGTGACTATCCATCATCCTCTTGATTACATTCCAGAGGTTTTCAATGAGGTTCAGGTCTGGAGAATGGGCTGTCCATGACAAGGTTTTGATGTGGTGGTCTCTTAATTTTTGCCAGAGCTGTATAGTATCTGCCTTTGTGTAAATTAAACCTCAGTGGTTACTGTCACCAAATCTTGCTGCAGTTCTTTTGCAGTCACTCAAGACATTTTGACCACCTGACTCCACTTGAGCCTTGAAGCAGCAGGTGACAGCGACATTTTTCTGTAATGTCAGGTAATGTAACCAGTGTTTCTTTAACTTATAACTTGTGAAGTACTTTATGTTCCTGTTTGGTAAGATACAAAATAAATTGATTCACACAGAATGGCTAAATAAAAAAGTATTGTTTACAGAATTGGTAGTAAAAAAGAACATACAAGACAATACAAAAACATAGAAGATAGCAAAAGATACAATATATCAATAGATCTTACTAGCAGCTAACCATGCAAGACATCAATAGATGTATACAGAAAAATATAAAATATACAGAATATCAAAAGATGCATCATACAAGATAATATGGAGGAGTCTGTCTTAACTCGAGACCCAGATAGAGATGACAGTGGATTTTATTTTCTGCCGCTGCACACCACCTCCTAGCCCCCTTGATATCTCAGGGCAGAAAGCTAAGATGAGACTAGATCTTTCTAGAATCAATAATTAAACATTTGTGTAGTGTGTATGTCCTAAAGTAAAAAGTTAGGAATGTGGTTTATTGTCCATCTGTGCAAAGATTCTTATCTTGTCTTTGAAACTGAAATGATTCAGAACCATTAGAACAATTAAGCTAACAAAATTAACCCTTTGCAATACAACGTTGTTGGTATCTTTTGGTAACTCTTTCTCTGTTTATAAAACATAGCTATCTTTGTTTAGACTACTTTCTATTTTAAAGGTAACCTGTTATGTAAAACACCATTCTTAACTTGGAGATACTGGGCTAATTTGCAGATTAATAGTGTTCTGTCTCCGTGCGTTGGCACTGAGGGTCCCGCTACAGTAGGAAATGAACTTTATCAGTATAAAAGACACCTGTCCACAACCGCAAACAGTCACACTCCAAACTCCACTAGGGTGAAGACCAAAGAGCTGTCGAAGGACACCAGAAACAAAATTGCAGCCCTGCACCAGGCTGGGAAAACTGAATCTGCAATAGGCAAGCAGCTTGGTGTGATGAAATCAACTGTGGGAGCAATAATAAGAAAATGGAAGACATACAAGCCAACTGATTGTATATGGGGACATACAAGACCACTGATGGTATATAGGGATATCTAGGGTAATTATTCTTAACCATTTATGGCCTATTGTAACTCTCTTCTAATCGGTCTCCCTCTTACCAAACTTCCCCCCTCTAATCTGTCTTGAATGCTGCAGCCAGGATCATATTCCTCACCAATCGTTACACTGATGCTTCTGTGACACCCCAAAGTCCGGTTGTCACAGTGACATTACCTCCCTCTAATGGATAAAGTCATGGCTTGGAGGCAGAAAGGGACCCCCATGTCAGGTAGCATAGATTAAAAATCACAATTTCCTGCTGCAAGTCAGAAAAGGGATATGCCTTATAAATTCTGGCCAGCAGAGGGGGTTGGTGAGTCAGCTAGAAATCAGCTGAGAGGGTTGTCATGGAAATGAAGCAGCTGTGAGCTGTGAGGAAAAATGACAGTTAAACGTGAGGACGTGAGGTAAAAGGATCTTTCTGGAAGATCCTGTCAGTTCAAGACAGGGAGCTGATCGGTGAGGAGCTCGATAGGCAGAGCTGATCTGTGAAGAGGGAAAGGACAAGAGCAGAGACTGAGAGACTCTAGGGAAGCTGAAATACTGCATATAGCAGACCCCTGAGTAAAGCGCTAATAAAGAGAAAAAGGACATCAGAGTCCTAGGCTAACAGGAGCTGTACGCCCTGATAGCCGAATCTGAAAGAACAGGGGTTTGTAAATTCCTGTGCACATTAATCACCTGAGGGCACGGCAGCGAAAAAGGATCCCGGGGCCGACGGTGAAGAGAACGGTACCCGTGGAATAGGCTCACGCTGACAGCCATACAGGTTACTGAAACCATCACGAATAGAGGGTCGCAGCATAATTATATACAGCAGAGACCCACGCACAAAGCGCAGAAAGGAAGGTCCTAATTCCCCACCTGGCAAGTTGGATTCCCTGAATGCCTCCAGGCGAGCCGGACTTATTCCATCACCTGTATGTGGTACTCTGGACTGCAACCTATTACCAGTAAAAGGTAAAGAAACTGCACCTCTCTGTGTCTTGCTCTCATTTATCTGCACCCCAACGTTTACAGCCATTTTTACTATTTATTTAACATCTTTGCCCTGGGACTACAGCCCTACCTGTGGAGGGCTACAACATCATCGCTGCACCAAACATCCATCCCAGAGAAGCAACACCGCAGCGCTGGTCACCTCTGACTAGACTACCACAGGTGGCGTCACGTATTTCACCATCTAATAATTTTATTTTCATCATTTACCACATAAATACCGCACAACGTTCCCCTATTTTACTACTGGATGCCTCTGGGCCACGGACCGGGTCGCCGCCGCCGTGACACCGTCCCCCATGGAAGTCGACGAGCCCGGTACCAAGTACCTCCAGGTACTTACACTGGCTACCCATCCACTTCAGAATCCTGTACAAACTTATTACCCTCACCCACAAAGCACTCCACGGCTCAACACCACTCTACATCTCCTCCCCCATTTCAGTCTACCACCCTATCCATGCCCTCCATTCTGCTGATGACCTGAGGTTAGCATCCTCAATAATCAGAACCTCCCTGTTGTGAGTTCATTTTCCCCTTCACTACTGAGGCCCGAGGAACTCCCTCTTCTGGTAAAGAAAAGTAGTGAGCCTGATTATCAAACACCTGAGCCTGATTATGATGACTGGCTGAGTGGAGTTACTGACTGGATATAAGGCTGCCGACGCCCTTCTGCCCTGCAGGTGATTTCTCTGTGGGATCCTTGGAGACCAGTCTGAATTCCTGCTCTTCTAAAGCTAAGTTTTCTGCTCGGCTTTTTGCATTTGTGCTTTGACTTTGTTTAGCTTTGTTTTTCTGGATTTCTGCCATTCCCTGCTGGGGTGTGCTGAATTCCTTTAGCTCTGTTTTCTGAAAATACCTGAGTGCTGATTTAGTTTTTGAAGCCTAGCTGCTTCAGGGTCTTTTTCTATATCAGCTTGTTGGCTTATGTCTTTGATAGGGTTTTGGCAGATTGCAGACAGCAACCTTCCTTTCCTGTTCTGTTTAGTTAAGTTATCCACTGTCATATCTATCTGGGTCTCGAGTTAAGACAGACTCCTCCATATTATCTTGTATGATGCATCTTTTGATATTCTGTATATTTTATATTTTTCTGTATACATCTATTGATGTCTTGCATGGTTAGCTGCTAGTAAGATCTATTGATATATTGTATCTTTTGCTATCTTCTATGTTTTTGTATTGTCTTGTATGTTCTTTTTTACTACCAATTCTGTAAACAATACTTTTTTATTTAGCCATTCTGTGTGAATCAATTTATTTTGTATCTTACCAAACAGGAACATAAAGTACTTCACAAGTTATAAGTTAAAGAAACACTGGTTACATTACCTGACATTACAGAAAAATGTCGCTGTCACCTGCTGCTTCAAGGCTCAAGTGGAGTCAGGTGGTCAAAATGTCTTGAGTGACTGCAAAAGAACTGCAGCAAGATTTGGTGACAGTAAACACTGAGGTTTAATTTACACAGAAAGGCAGATACTACACAGCTCTGGCAAAAATTAAAAGACCACCACATCAAAACCTTGTCATGGGCAGCCCATTCTCCAGACCTGAACCTCATTGAAAACCTCTGGAATGTAATCAAGAGGATGATGGATAGTCACAAGCCATAAAAAAAGAAGAACTGCTTAAATGTTTGCAAGCATGCACATGACAGCTGTTATAAAAAATATCATGGTTATTCCACAAAATATTGATTTCTGAACTCTTCCTGAGTTAAAACATTAGTATTGTTGTTTGTAAATGATTATGAACTTGTTTTCGTTGCATTATTATTATATTCCCATTATAAGAACAATTTTACCTGATATATAAAAAAAACCACACATAGAAAATGAGGTTTTTTATTAGATTCCAAGTAATATAGATTCCACCTACAACTAGCCTCCCAACAGTTTGGAGAGGAGTGCATGTGTTTTTAATCAATGACAATTGATTGAAGGGTGGAACCTTTTTTCCCCCTATACAAATGTGTCTTTTAAAGATATATATGATTTCACCTGATGAAGGCTAATTTTATGTATTGCCGAAACGCGTTGTGTTTTTATGTCTAATAATAAACTGGATATTCCTTGAAATATTTGGAGTAATTAATGAATCAGCCGGAAGCGCTCCTTGACAAAGTGGAAATCTTTTTCTACCTCTGCAACTGAAAATATTCAACATGTGGAAGGCAAGACGTATTCATTCAAGTATTGGGAAATAATCTGGGGGCAATGTCATGTCCGCTCTATGGATGCTGAAGCTTGGAAATCATTGCAGCTTTCAACAGATCAATATCACCACTCTCATCTCAAAGTGCACCAAATCTTAGTTTCAGAAGTCCTAAAATACTCTGGAGTTCCTGTCTTGAACCCCATAGGAAATATTTGGTGAAGTTTGAAGAAGACAGTCCAAGCTCATAAAACCCAAGAATTGAAGAACTGCAGGCAATTCCTCTTGAGGCATGGGCTAAGGCTTCTTTTACACTTGCTGTGTTTTTGTGGCCCATTTTTGGGGATGACCATGGAAATTGCGCCAATAAGGCCCGCAAAAACTGGCCATAAAAAACACGACAAGTGTAAAAGTAGCCTAACATTCCTCAGCTTTCTAGAGAAGAGGCAGCCAGTTTGTAGCTGTAGGTTAAAATCTTCAATCATTCTATGGATAAGAGACAACAATTGTTTCTGGAACAACCCCTTTAACCTCTTGGTCTGCTATGATGAAAAGAGGGCATGCTATCACCACACAATCAGAGCTTTGTCAGTGGACTATTTACCAAAGGATCTATAAAATGTCCATGGTACTTCAGTAAAGCCCCCGTCTCACATAGCGAGATCGCTTGCAAGATCGCTAAAACGTCACCGATTTTGTGATACAACAGCGATCTAGCCTGCGATCTCGCTACATGTGACATGTAGCGGCGACCCCCCCCCCCCGCTGGATAACGCTGATCGTGCTGGAATGTCTAGGGCCATTTTTTCTTCGTCGGCGTCCTGCTGGCCAGCATGCATTGCTGTTGTTTGACACAGACGAGCGACCTCGTTGGTGACGCAGAACTCAGGGATGCAGGCTGGAATCGTTCAGAATAGTTGCTTTTGTGACAAGGTACCAATGACCGCCGAGGTCGTTATATGGATTGCCAGATCGTTGCTGCGTCGCTGAAGAGATCTGCCTGTTTGGCAGCTTATTAGCGACCATTAGACTTTATTTTCTGCCGCTGCACACCACCTCCTAGCTCCCTTGATATCTCAGGGCAGAAAGCTAAGATGAGACTAGATCTTTCTAGAATCAATAATTAAACATATGTGTAGTGTGTATGTCCTAAAGTAAAAAGTTAGGAATGTGGTTTATTGTCCATCTGTGCAAAGATTCTTTTCTTGTCTCTGAAACTGAAATGATTCAGAACCATTAGAACAATTAAGCTAACAAAATTAACCCTTTGCAATACAACGTTGTTGCTATCTTTTGGTAACTCTTTCTCTGTTTATAAAACATAGCTATCTTTGTTTAGACCACTTTCTATTTTAAAGGTAACCTGTTATGTAAAACACCATTCTTAACTTGGAGATACTGGGCTAATTTGCAGATTAATAGTGTTCTGTCTCCGTGCGTTGGCACTGAGGGTCCCGCTACAGTAGGAAATGAACTTTATCAGTATAAAAGACACCTGTCCACAACCGCAAACAGTCACACTCCAAACTCCACTAGGGTGAAGACCAAAGAGCTGTCAAAGGACACCAGAAACAAAATTGCAGCCCTGCACCAGGCTGGGAAAACTGAATCTGCAATAGGCAAGCAGCTTGGTGTGATGAAATCAACTGTGGGGTTGCTGTATGACGAACCTAATGCCATTGATCAGGCTGAAAAGACCCTGCTGGCATTGAACCAGGGTCGAGATTCTGCAGAATTGTACTGTCACAAATTCCAAAAGTGGGCAGTACTTACTACCTGGAATGATAATGCCTTGGCTTCTCTCTTTCGGAAGGGGTTGTCAGAAGCCGTAAAAGATACTATGGTGGGATTTCCTGTTCCCTCTGGTCTTGACGATTCTGTGTCATTAGCCATTCAGGTTGATCGGCGTTTGCGCGAGCGCAAAGCTGCACGAGAGGTGTTGCCACCTGTTGTACAAATGTCTGAACCTATGCAATGTGATAGAGTTTTTTCCAGAGAGCAGCGTCAGGAGTTCAGAAGGCGTAATAAGTTGTGTTTTTTCTGTGGAGATGCCTCGCATATTATTTCTGTCTGTCCTAAACGAGAGAAACGCTTTGCACACACGTTTTCTGTTGGTGGTGTTCAACCTAAGTTTCTTCTGGCTATTACTCTGATCTGCTCCCTGTCCACATTTTCCGCCAAGGCTTTTGTGGATTCGGGAGCAGCCCTAAACCTAATGGACTTGGATTTTGCTAAACGTTGTGGATTTCCGATGACACCTCTGCAGACGCCTATCCCTTTGAGGGGGATTGATGCTACTCCTTTGGCTAAAAATAAACCTCAGTTTTGGACCAAGGTGGTAATGTGGGTCGCCCCAGACCATCAAGAAAATTGCAGATTTTTGGTGTTGCATAATCTAGAATATAGAAAAAAACTATAGCACACCATGTGGCTTAAAACATTCCTATATTTAATAACTGGATATAGCAAACAATGTAAAAGCAGCTAATGTTGTAATTGCAGAATTATAGGCTGTAGACATTGTGATGACTCAGCGAGGAAAATCTGGCCAGTTGTGGGGGCTGAACTATTCTTCATTATGACAGATGTACTATTCCTTTGTTCAGTAAGACAAGGGGTGGGGCAAGAGCCATTGTTTCATATGGGACTGTCCTTTGCACCTTGTTATATGCTAAGTTGTGAAATGCGTGCTGATTAAAGATGAAATCAGCCACCTGTGGTGTACCAGTCTGCATGATACTATTGTTCTGGGGTTTCCCTGGTTACAAATTCATAATCCAGTTTTGGATTGGAAATCTGTGTCTGTGGTGAGTTGGGGTTGTCGGTGTGCCTTTAGTGAGGCTCCGGTGTTTTCCACTCAGTCGCATGATGTTCCTGATTATTTGGCGGACTTTTATGATGTATTTAGTGAGAATGAGTCTGCGTCTCCGCCTCCTCATAGGAGTTATGACTGTGCTATTGAACTGAGCCCGGGGTGTAAATTTCCCAAGGGTTGGCTCTTCAATTTATCTGTACCCGAGCACGAGGCTATGCGATCCTATATTAAGGAGGCGTTGGAGAAGGGTCATATTAGACAATCCTCTTCACCCTTAGGTGCCGGGGTTTTTTTTTTGTAGCCAAAAAGGATGGATCATTAAGACCTTGTATTGATTATCGTGCCCTCAACAAAATTACTGTTAAATATCAGTATCCGTTACCCCTGATTTCTGATCTATTCTCCAGAGTTAAAGGTGCTTGCTGGTTTGCCAAGCTTGACCTCAGGGGGGCGTATAATCTTATTCACATTAAGCATGGGGATGAATGGAAGACGGCGTTTAATACTCCGGAGGGACATTTTGAGTACCTGGTGATGCCTTTTGGGCTCACTAATGTCCCTTCTGTCTTCCAGTGCTTCATGAACGATATTTTCCGAGATTTTGTCGATAAATTTTTGATTATCTATCTGGATGATATTTTGATCTTCTCCAAGGATTGGGATTCTCATGTGGAACATATTCGGACTGTGTTCCGGATCTTGAGGGAGAATTCCCTGTATGTCAAAGGATCTACATGCCTTTTTGGAGTACAGAGGATTTCTTTTTCGGGATTTATTTTGTCCCCGTCAACTATTGAAATGGACCCGGCCAAGGTACAGGCCATTTACGATTGGGTTCAGCCCACTTCTTTGAAGGTCCTCCAGAAGTTTTTGGGTTTTGCTAATTTTTATCAGAAATTTATAGCAAAATTTTCTAGTATTGCCAAGCCATTGACTGATTTGACTAAGAAGGGTGCTGATGTGTTAAATTGGTCTCCGGAGGCTGTTTCTTCCTTTCAGGAGCTGAAGCGAAGATTCACCTCCGCCCCGGTTTTGCGGCAACCTGATGTCTCACTTCCGTTCCAGGTAGAGGTGGATGCTTCTGAGATTGGTGCAGGAGCTGTTTTGTCCCAAAAGGATCCTGTAACATCTAAAATGAATCCCTGTGCTTTCTTTTCCCGAAAGTTCTCTCCATCTGAACGTAACTATGATGTGGGGAATCGGGAACTGTTGGCCATGAAATGGGCATTTGAGGAGTGGAGACATTGGTTGGAGGGAGCTAAGCATCAAGTCATGGTCCTCACTGACCACAAGAATTTGATTTACCTAGAGTCAGCTAAGCGCTTGAACCCTAGACAGGCTAGGTGGGCCTTGTTTTTTACACGTTTTGATTTTGTGGTTTCCTTTCTTCCTGGAACTAAGAATGTCAAGGCAGACGCCCTCTCTAGGAGCTTTCTTGCTGATTCTCCTGTGGTGACCAAGCCTGCTACCATCTTAGGCGAAGGGGTAGTTCTTTCTGCCATCTCGCCCGATTTGAGACGTGCTCTGGAAGAGTTCCAGGAGGACAAACCTGAGCGTTGTCCCAGTGGAAAGTTGTATGTTCCTGACCAGTGGAAGAAGACAGTGATGTCTGAAGTTCATTGCTCTGCTTTGGCTGGTCATGCAGGTATTTTTGGTACTAGAGATCTGGTGAGTCGGTCTTTTTGGTGGCCCTCCTTGTCTCGTGACGTCAGGAATTTTGTGCAGTCCTGTGGGACGTGCTCCCGGTCTAAATCGTCTTCTCGCTCTAGTGGGTTGTTGATGCCTTTGCCTGTCCCCAAGAGGCCATGGACCCATATTTCAATGGATTTCATCTCTGATATGCCTGTCACTCAAAGGATGACTGTTATTTGGGTGATTTGTGATAGGTTCTCTAAGATGGTTCATCTTGTACCACTCCCTAAGTTGCCATCTTCCTCTGAGTTGGTGCCCCTGTTTTTACAACAGGTGGTTCGCTTGCACGGGATTCCTGAGAATATTGTATCTGACAGAGGAGTCCAGTTTGTGTCTAGATTTTGGAGAACTTTCTGTTCCAAGCTGGGAATTCAGTTGTCCTTCTGCTCTGCTTTTCACCCTCAGACCAATGGGCAAACAGAGAGAACAAACCAGACCTTGGAGTCATATTTGAGATGTTTTATTTCTGCTGATCAGGATGATTGGGTTTCATTTTTGCCCTTAGCCGAATTTGCTTTAAATAATAGAGCTAGTTCTGCCACTTTGATGTCACCTTTTTTTTGTAACTTTGGGTTTCATCCTCGATTTTCTTCAGGGCAGGTGGAGCCCTCTGCCTGCCCAGGTGTTGACACTGTGGTGGAGAGAATGCACCAGATCTGGGACCAAGTGGTGGATAAGTTATCTCTCTCCCAGGAAAAGGTCCAGCGGTTTTCCAACCGACATAGGACCATTGGTCCCCAGTTTAAGGTTGGTGATATGGTGTGGTTATCATCAAAAAATATTGCTATGAAGGTGGTTTCTCCTAAGTTTAAGCCTAGATTTATTGGACCTTACAAGATTTTGGAGATTATTAATCCGGTCTCTTTTCGTTTGGCTCTTCCTGTCACATTTAAAATCCATAATGTGTTCCATAAATCTTTGTTGAAGAGGTTTGTTGAACCTGTTGTTCCAGGGGTGGCACCTCCAGACCCTGTATTGGTTGAAGGTAACATGGAATATGAGGTAGAGAAAGTACTGGATTCCCGTCTGGCTAGACGGAGACTCCAGTATTTGGTTAAGTGGAAGGGTTATGGTCAGGAGGATAATTCCTGGGTCTCTGCCTCTGATATTCATGCCAAAAGATTGGTGCGTGCCTTTCATCGGGCTCACCCTGATCGCCCTGGTGGCATGGTTGAGGGTTCGGTGACCCCTCCTCAAGGGGGAGGTACTGTTGTGAGTTTATTTTCCCCTTCACTACTGAGGCCCGAGGAACTCCCTCTTCTGGTAAAGAAAGGTAGTAAACCTGATTATCAAACACCTGAGCCTGATTATGATGACTGGCTGAGTGGAGTTACTGACTGGATATAAGGCTGCCGACGCCCTTCTGCCCTGCAGGTGATTTCTCTGTGGGATCCTTGGAGACCAGTCTGAATTCCTGCTCTTCTAAAGCTAAGTTTTCTGCTCGGCTTTTTGCATTCTTGCTTTGACTTTGTTTAGCTTTGTTTTTCTGGATTTCTGCCATTCCCTGCTGGGGTGTGCTGAATTCCTTTAGCTCTGTCTTTTGAAAATACCTGAGTGCTGATTTAGTTTTTGAAGCCTAGCTGCTTCAGGGTATTTTTCCATATCAGCTTGTTGGCTTATGTCTTTGATAGGGTTTTGGCAGATTGCAGACAGCAACCTTCCTTTCCTGTTCTGTTTAGTTAGCTTGGGTCCCATCGTTTGCTCAGCCTATCTTTCTATCTGTGTGAGTGTTTTTCATCTTGCTTCACCGTCATTATATGTTGGGGGCTGCCTTTTACTTTGGGGTCTGCTCTGGGGCAGTTTAGATTTCCTTTTCTGTCTTTAGGCTATTTAGCACTCCGGCTGTGATCGAGGGGTCTAGGGCATCGTAGGAACCCCCCACGGCTACTACTAGTTGTGTTGATAGGTTCAGGGGTCTGCAATCTGATAGTTGCCAAATTCTCTGGTTTTCTGGACGTAGCTTCTATTTTTGTGTCTGCCTCCTACGGTGACTCAATCATAACACTCCCACTCTTGTCTCTAAGACTTTACATGTGCTGCGCCAATTCTTTGGAATGCACTTCCCAGGTCAATACGATTAGTCCTCAATCCCCACAATTTTAAGCGTGCCCTGAAAACGCACTTATTCAGATTGGCCTACCACCTCAACACATTAACCTAACTATCCATGTGTGGCACAGTCAAAAGTTTTACCATAACCAGGTTCCTCGTATTATGTTCCCACATGCTTTATGCGTCTATCAGCCCTCTGTGTCTGTACTGTTGCACACTTAACATTATGGCTGATCCAAACAATCAGGGAAATTGTTACCACCCACCTTTCATGTTTACCTTTTTTCCCACATGGATTGTAAGCTTGCGAGCAGGGCCCTCATTCCCCTTGGCATCTGTTATGATCTATGTGATTATTGTTATGCTGTAATGTCTATTGTTTGTACAAGTCCCCTCTGAAATGTAATGTTCTGCGGAATATGTTGGCGCTATAGAAATAAAATGTATTATTATTATTATTATTAATAAACAAATCCAGAAAATCATCATGTCTGATTTGGCAAGATTTATTTTGCAAATTATGGTGGAAAATAAGCATTTGGTAACCTAAAAACATGCAAGATTTCCAGCTCTCACAGACCTGTAACTTCTTCTTTAAGAGGCTCATCTGCCCTCTCCTCATTACCTGCAGTAATGGCACCTGTTTCAACTTGTTATCAGTATAAAAGACACCTGTCCACAACCTCAAACAGTCACACTTCAAACTGCACTATGGTAGAGACCAAAGAGTTGTCAAAGGACACCAGAAGTAAAATTGTAGCCCTGCACCAGGCTGGGAAGACTGATTCTGCAATAGGCAAGCAGCTTGATGTGATGAAATCAGCTGTGAGAGCAATAATAAGAAATTGGAAGACATATAAGACCACTGATAATCTCTCTCGTTCTGGGGCTCCATGCAAGATCTCATCCCGTGGGGTCAAAATGATCACAAGAATGGTGAGCAAAAATCCCAGAACCACATGGGGGGACCTAGTGAATGACCTGCATAGAGCTTGGACAACCGTAACAAAGGCTACCATCAGTAACACACTACGCTGCCAGGGACCCAGATCCTGCAGGGACCCAGATCCTGCAGTGCCACACGTGTCCCCCTGGTTAAGTCAGTACATGTCCAGGCCCATCTGAAGTTTTCTAGAGAGCATTTGAATTATCCACAAGAATATTGGAAGAATGTCATATGGTCTGATGAAACCAAAGTAGAACTGTTTGGTAGAAACAAAACTCGTCATGTTTGGAAGAGACAGAATGCTGAGTTGCATCCAAAGAACACCATACCTACTGTGAAGCATGGGGGTGGAACATTATGCTTTGGGGATGTTTCTCTGCAAAGGGACCAGGATGACTGATCCGTGTACATGAAAGAGTGAATGGGGCCATGTATCATGAGATTTTGAGTGCAATCCTCCTTCCATCAGCAAGGGCATTGAAGATGAAACATGGATGGGTCTTTCAACATGATAATGATCTCAAGCACACTGCCAGGGTGATGAAAGAGTGGCTTCGTAAGAAGAATATGAAGGTCCCGGAGTGGGGAATGGCCTAGCCAGTATCCAGATCTCAACACCATTGAAAACCTTTGAAGGGATTTGAAAATCCGGGTTGCCCAGTGACAGGCCCAAAACATTACTGTTCTAGAGGAGATCTGCATGGAGGAATGGGCCAATATACCACCAACAATGTGTGCTAACCTTGTGAAGACTTACAGAAAACGTTTGACCTCTGACATTGCCAACAAAGGATATATAACAAAATATTGAGATGAACTTTTGTTAATCACCAAATACTTATTTTCCACCATAGTTTGAAAAATAAATCTTGCCAAATCAGACAAGGTGATTTTCTGGATTTGTTTTCTCATTTTGACTCTCATAGTTGTGGTCTACCTATGATGTCAATTACAGGCCTCTCATCTTTTTAAGTGGGAAAACTTGCACAATTGGTGGCTGACTAAATACTTTTTTTTTCTCCACTGTATAAAAAATAGAAATTTCTGTCTCAAGCATCCTTCACCAGTGTACCGACTGCACAGCACAAGTAGAGAAGGAAAAAAGAAAGGACTCAGTGTCCAGTGTAGTAAGTGTTATGGATTGTTCTGGAGAAAAGCCAAAATAGATAGTGCACTGAACACGGCATCCACCACTTTTTCTTCTCTAGTTGTGCAGTCAGTATGCTGAGGAATATTGTTTGAGACGTCTATTTTTTGTACTTGTTTTTATGGACTGCAATTAAATTTGAGAAATATATTCATTTTGGAGTGCCAAACTTTTTCATATATTTAATAGGGTTGGCACTGGCGTAGTTTCAGTCACCGCTCTGTGTATAGAGAGCAGTGACTGTAACCATGCCCCTGAAAATGACTGACACCTGGCACTGCTGTCATTCAGCGCCCAGGGTGTGGTTACAGCCACTGCTCTCTATGCACAGAGCAGTAACTAAAACCATGTGAGCACCACTCCTATGACTGGAAACTGAAAGGTTCTGAGGGCAAGAAAGTCCATTTTGTCCTGGCAGTGGGGCTCTCAGTGCAGGTTCTTCATGGTGTCAGAGCGTCATTATCCTGCAGACTAACCCCATATATGCAAGTGAGTACCGTTATTTTACATGACAGGTTCCTTTTAAGGCCCCCATATTCATTAGACGAGCTTACTCTGAAACCCACTAATAGTGGCAGGCTTGGCTGGCATTCTAATATACATAGGAGCTTTTAGGTTTTCCTCGGTAGATGATGTCAAGGTAGATCATTATCAAGCAAGTCAGATTTTGGATAACTGATCCTTTTCTTTTCTGCTATATTAGCCACCACAGAGGAGTCTGGTAGATGCTGTCTCATAGAGAACACAGAACCAAGCATCCCTGTCTATGGAGGAGTAATGGGAGACTTTGTGGATGCTGACCAAACAATTGTTGGAACCATTGTTTAGCTGACAACTATCCACTTTGTTTGAAGAAGCCCCTTTGCCATATTTCTAAAATGCAAACAACCGTCACAATCAACAAAGCCCCAGCCAGTTATGCTATTTGATGTCATATCTGAAATCCGCCTGTTGCAGTTTATGAAATACTTGATTATTATCATCAGATTTGCTTCAGAAAACATTAGAATTGAAAATGTGTGTTCTTAAGAGTAGTGTTGAGCGATACCAGCCGATACTGAAAAATATCGTATCGGAATGGATCGGCCGATCTAAAAAAAGTATCGGGTATCGCCGATTCCAATACCGGAAGTCCCATTCAAGTCTATGGGACTTCCGGTATCGGAATAAGAAAAACCCTTTTCTGTCTTTGTACAGCCTCTCGGGGGTGTGTACAGACCTTCCGGGGGTCTGTGCCGGCCTGCTGGGGGTCTGTGCGGACTGCCCGGGGGTCTGTGCGGACTGCCGGGGGTCTGTATCGGCCTGCCGGGGGTCTGTGCCGACTGCCGGGGGTCTGTGCAGGCTGCGGGGGTCTGTGCAGGCATCGTCCGATGGGACTACAAGTCCCATCGGGCTATGCCTGCTACCATGACGGTGATTGACACATTAGCCAATGATGGGACAGTAGTAGTCTCATCATCCGGCTAATGTGTTGAATGTAAAAAAACAAAAAAAAACATACTACATACATACTACATACATACATACTACATATATACTACATACATACTACATATATTATACATACTACATACATACTACATACATACTACATACATACATACTACATACATACTACATATATACATACTACATACATATTACATATGTACATACTACATATATATATATATATATATATATATACTACATACATACATACTACACATATACATACTACATACATACTACACATATACATACTACATGCATACTACATACATACTACACATATACATACTACATGCATACTACATACATACTACATATATACATACTACATACATACTACATACATACTACATATATACATACTACATACATACTACATATATACATACTACATACATACTACATATATACATACTACATACATATACTACATACATACTACATACATACTACATACATACATACTACATATATACTGCATACATACTACATACATACTACATATATACATACTACATATATACTACATACATACTACATATATACATACTACATACATACTACATATATACATACTACATACATACTACATACAACATGCTACAGACATACAACATACAATACATTCATACAATACATACATATAGACATACAGTACATACAACATAGAGTACATACTCACCATTACTTGTCACTTTGATCCCCGAAGCCAGTGTCATCTAAGGAAAAATATGAAAATAACAAACCACCAAATACTCCCTGATCCGCAGAAATCCACGAGTGAGTGTCCCATGCCGATTTCCCGTGGAGAACAGCAGCATCAGCTGATGCGACTGCTCTCTACGGGGCTCAGGAATCCAGTGTCGGGAGGTAGGTATCCTTCCGCACTGTATTCTTCCGCCACTGTAAAAAAATAGTCCCTAGTCTCACTTTATGGCAAATGCTGCGTGGGAACTTTTTCACACAGCAATGCCAAAAGTGAGACTAGGGACTATTTTTTTTTACAGTGGCAGAGGAATACAGTGCGGAAGGATACCTACCTCCCGACACTGGATTCCTTGAGCCCCTAGAGAGCGGTCGCATCAGCTGATGCTGCTGCTCTCCACGGGAGATCGGTGTGGGACACGCATGGATTTCTGCAGATCAGGGAGTATATGGCTTGTTTGTTATTTTCATATTTTTCCTTAGATGACACTGGCTTTGGGGAACAATGTGACAAGTATTGGTGAGTATGTACTCTGTGTTATATGTACTGTATGTCTATGTATGTATTGTATGAATGTATGAATATATTGTATGTAGTATGTATGTATTGTATGAATGTATGCATGTTGTATGTATGCAGTATGTAGTATATATGTATGTTGTATGTCTGTAGCATGTTGTATGTATGTAGTATGTAGCATGTATGTAGTATATATGTATGTTGTATGAATGTAGTATATATGTAGCATGTATGTAGTATGTATGTATGTTGCATGAATGTAGTATATATGTAGCATGTATGTAGTATGTATGTATGTTGTATGTCTGTAGCATGTTGTATGTATGTAGTATGTATGTAGCATGTATGTAGTATGTATGTAGTATGTATGTATGTTGTATGCAGTATGTATGTTGTATGAATGTAGTATATATGAAGCATGTATGTAGTATGTAGTATGTATGTATGTTGTATGAATGTAGTATATATGTAGTATGTAGTATGTATGTATGCTGTATGAATGTAGTATATATGATGCATGTATGTAGTATGTAGTATGTCTGTATGTTGTATATATGTAGTATGTAGTATATATGTAGTATGTAGTATGTATATAGTATGTATGTTGTATGTCTACAGTCATGGCCAAAAGTATTGACACCCCTGCAATTCTGTCAGATAATATTCAGTTTCTTCCTGAAAATGATTGCAAACACAAATTCTTTGGTATTATTATCTTCATTTAATTTGTCTTAAATGAAAAAACACAAAAGAGAATGAAACAAAAAGCAAAACATTGATCATTTCACACAAAACTCCAAAAATGGGCCGGACAAAAGTATTGGCACCCTCAGCCTAATACTTGGTTGCACAACCTTTAGCCAAAATAACTGCGACCAACCGCTTCTGGTAACCATCAATGAGTTTCTTACAATGCTCTGCTGGAATTTTAGACCATTCTTCTTTGGCAAACTACTCCAGGTCCCTGATATTTGAAGGGTGCCTTCTCCAAACTGCCATTTTTAGATCTCTCCACAGGTGTTCTATGGGATTCAGGTCTGTACTCATTGCTGGCCACCTTAGAAGTCTCCAGTGCTTTCTCTCAAACCATTTTCTAGTGCTTTTTGAAGTGTGTTTTGGGTTATTGTCCTGCTGGAACACCCATGACCTCTGAGGTAGACCCAGCTTTCTCACACTGAGCCCTAAATTATGCTGCAAAATTTGTTGGTAGTCTCCTGTCTTCATAAGCCATGCACACGGTCAAGCAGTCCAGTGCCAGAGGCAGCAAAGCAACCCCAAAACATCAGGGAACCTCCGCCATGTTTGACTGTAGGGACCGTGTACTTTTCTTTGAATGCCTCTTTTTTCTCCTGTAAACTCTAAGTTGATGCTTTTGCCCTAAAAGCTCTACTTTTGTCTCATCTGACCAGAGAACATTCTTCCAAAATGTTTTAGGCTTTTTCAGGTAAGTTTTGGCAAACTCCAGCCTGGCTTTTTTATGTCTCGGGGTAAGAAGTGGAGTCTTCCTGGGTCTCCTACCATACAGTCCCTTTTCATTCAGATGCCGACGGATAGTACGGGTTGACACCGTTGTACCCTCGGACTGCAGGGCAGCTTGAACTTGTTTGGATGTTAGTGGAGGTTCTTTATCCAACATCTGCACAATCTTGTGTTGAAATCTCTTGTCAATTTTTCTTTTCCGGCCACATCTAGGGAGGTTAGCCACAGTGCCATGGGTTTTAAACTTCTTGATGACACTGCGCACGGTAGACACAGGAACATTCAGGTCTTTGGAGATGGACTTGTAGCCTTGAGATTGCTCATGCTTCCTCACAATTTGGTTTCTCAAGTTCTCAGACAGTTCTTTGGTCTTCTTTCTTTTCTCCATGCTCAATATGGTACACACAAGGACACAGGACAGAGGTTGAGTCAACTTTAATCCATGTCAACTGGCTGCAAGTGTGATTTAGTTATTGCCAACACCTGTTAGGTGCCACAGGTAAGTTATAGGTGCTGTTAATTACACAAATTAGAGAAGCATCACATGATTTTTCGAACAGTGCCAATACTTTTGTCCACCCTCTTTTTTATGTTTGGTGTGGAATAATATCCAATTTGGCTTTAGGACAATTCTTTTTGTGTTTTTTCATTTAAGACAAATTAAATGAAGATAATAATAGCAAAGAATTTGTGTTTGCAATCATTTTCAGGAAGAAACTGAGTATTATCTGACAGAATTGCAGGGGTGTCAATACTTTTGGCCATGACTGTATATGTAGCATGTATGTAGCATGTATGTAGTATGAATGTAGTATGTATGTATGTATGTAGTATGTGTATATGTAATATGTATGAAGCATGTATGTAGTATGTATGTAGTATGAATGTATTATGAATGTAGTATGTATATATGTATGTATGTAGCATGTATGTAGTATGTATGTATGCTGTATGAATGTAGTATGTATGTAGTATGTATATATGTAGTATGTATGTAGCATGTATGTAGTATGTATGTAGTATGTATGTAGTATATATGTATGCTGTATGAATGTAGTATATATGTAGTATGTATACAGTATGTATGTAGTATGTATATATGTAGTATGTATGTAGCATGTATGTAGCATGTATGTAGTATATATGTATGTTGTATGAATGTAGTATATATGTAGTATGTATGTAGTATGTATGTATGTATATATGTATTATGTATGTAGCATGTATGTAGCATGTATGTAGCTTGTATGTAGCATGTATGTAGCATGTATGTAGCATGTATGTATTATGTATGTAGTATGTATGTAGTATGTATGTGTTTTCTTTTTTTACATTCAACACATTAGCCGGATGATGGGACTACTACTGTCCCATCATTGGCTAATGTGTCAATCACTGTCAGTGTAGCAGGCATCGCCCGATGGGACTTGTAGTCCCATCGGACGATGCCTGCACACACACAAGACCCCCGGCAGGCCCGCACAGACCACCGGCAGCCGGCGCAGGCACCCGGCAGTCGGCACAGACCCCCGGCAGGCCCGTACAGACCCACGACAGTCGGCACAGACCCTCCGCAGTCGGCACAGACCCCCCACAGTCAGCACAGACCGCGCATCATGATGCGCACAGACCGCGCATCATGATGACGTCATTTCAGCAGCCAATCACAGCCATGCCAATAGTTAACATGCCTAAGAGGATGTGCCCACACTTCTGAGGATTCCCATTGGCTGAATCAAATCGAGCAGACTGATAGCTTTATGGGAACTTCCGATTCCGGTATCGGATACGAAAAAAGTATCGGAAGTCAGTATCGGAATTCCGATACAGCTAATATCGGCCGATACCCGATACTTGCGGTATCAGAAAGCTCAACACTACTTAAGAGGGATTCAATGCAGGGGGTTGTATAATTCTGAGACTGCAGCAGTCAAGAAATGTGGGATTTTTGTGTTGAAATTTGAGAAGCCATTTGTTATATTACTTCTAATGAGCTATTTGAGTTGCTCTTGTTTAATTGCTTTATCACAAATAGCAGGAAGTGTATGAATGTTGCTAATAAACTTATTTCCAATGGGGGGTTGAATAATTTAGATTGCAATGTGTATTGTTCATGGGACCCCCACTTTAGCTTTTGGGATAAAATTAAGTAAGAAAAATAATTAACAGCAGTCTGTCTCTTAATTGCTGTGTAAATGGGCAACATTTGCTATACCCTGATAATCCTTTGTGTCTTTCCCTGCTTACATTCAGAATTGATTCAGTGCTAAAAAAAAAATCATAATAATTAAACGCATTTGATCTCAGAGTTTGCAGAGAAGTATTCTCCGTATAGTTGTCAGTGGCTGGTGTTGTCGTATTGATGGACTTGGTTTGATGAGAATTTTGTAGCTGCCGGTTTTATTTGCTTCATTACCAATTCTGCATATAACTACAGCTCTGTTTCTTATTTCTACCACAGCAAATTCCACTTTCCCTGTCACTTTTTATCTGTAATATTTTGTTATCAGCTCTAATACATACAATTCTATTGCAAACTTTTCTTGTTTAAAGGAATATCAAATAAATCATAAACCTTGAAAAAAGCCCCAAAACAGTTTGTCACTACACTGCCTCAGATATTTACAAATCATAACAAAAAAAAACAGGTCTGTAATCTGTCTTCAGAAAATAAAAATATTACCTTTTCTATCATATCAGTATGGCATTTCTTGCTTGTGGTGTTTTTGTTTCCAGTTTTCATTTAATCCATAATGAAACAAAATGTTTAAGTCAGTAATTTTGATTTATGAAAAATTATTTATTTTTCTCTTTCCTCCTTAAGGGTATGAGCACACGACCCTCTGAGTTGTGCAACAAGAAAAGACTTCAGGAAAATGCCAGTGGTGATTTTCTTGTGGGACCTCTTCTTTGCCATTATTTTCAGCTGTTTTTGCAGCAGCGTTGCCGTTGATCACTTTTTTTAATGTGCGTGTATAAAATAGACCTGGTTTCCAAATGGAAGTTACCTAAGTAATGGGCTGATCACTTCTTTTAACCACAGGCAGATTGTATCATATACTGGTATGATTTCAGTCATGTAGGTTGGACTTAGAAACACTGAAGCATTTCAGAGAAACATATAGTTTAACAACCTCCAGGGACTGAGTAGTACAGGAGACTAGTCAGGCAAGTCTCCGGTGGCTACTCCTACTACTGGCGAACACAAGGAAAAATAAAATTTTCCAAAATTTCAAAAAAAGAGACAACATTTGTTAGGTAACTCACCAAACCCTGACTAATGCACTGGCAGGATAAAGCAAGGACCCAGTGATAAAGGCTGGGGCAGCACAGGTGCATTCCACTGATGAAGACAGCCAGTAACCCATCAAGGTCTGGCTGCCTAGTGGAAAATGCACACTAATAAGGCTTGCATAAGACATAAGTCACACTGATAAGTGTGATGCATAGTGTCTGAGCAGCCTATTAATGACGCCCAAATTAGGCGGGCCGCTCACCACTGTATACATGCATCACACAAAAAACCAAGCCAACATGAAGGGCTCTAGCTGTATCCTGCAAAAATGATAAAAAGTGCAAAAAGATAAAAAGATATGTGGTTTTGCTTTGGCCAAAATAGTAACTAATACCCCATATCTTTTTATCTTTTTGCACTTTTTATCATTTTTGCAGGATACAGCTAGAGCCCTTCATGTTGGCTTGGTTTTTTGTGTGATGCATGTACACAGTGGTGAGAGGCCCGCCTAATTTGGGCGTCATTAATAGGCTGCTCAGACACTATGCATCACACTTATCAGTGTGTCTTATGCAAGCCTTATTAGTGTGCATTTTCCACTAGGCAGCCAGACCTTGATGGGTTACTGGCTGTCTTCATCAGTGGAATGCACCTGTGCTGCCCCAGCCTTTATCACTGGGGCCTTGCTTTATCCTGCCAGTGCATTAGTCAGGGTTTGGTGAGTTACCTAACAAATGTTGTCTCTTTTTTTCAAATTTTGGAAAATTTTATTTTTCATTGTGTTCGCCATTTAGATTTAGTGTTAGGGACTCACAATATCTGGGGACCCTTGATGGTGGGTTGTGAGCTTATCTGCTTTGGACAAAATAGTAACTAATACACCATATCTTTTTATCTTTTTGCACTTTTTATCATTTTTGCAGGATACAGCTAGAGCCCTTCATGTTGGCTTGGTTTTTTGTGTGGTGCATGTATACAGTGGTGAGCGGCCCGCCTAATTTGGGCGTCATTAATAGGCTGCTCAGACACTATGCATCATACTTATCAGTGTGACTTATGTCTTATGCAAGCCTTATTAGTGTGCATTTTCCACTAGGCAGCCAGACCTTGATGGGTTACTGGCTGTCTTCATCAGTGGAATGCACCTGTTCTGCCCCAGCCTTTATCACTGGGTCCTTGCTTTTTCCTGCCAGTGCATTAGTCAGGGTTTGGTGAGTTACCTAACAAATGTTGTCTCTACTCCTACTACTGCCAATGACTACAAATGTAAAAAAATGATAGTATAAGACAAGTGTGAACAGGTGCAAGCCGTCACGACTTTTTGCCAATTGCGCACTAAGTACCTTCATATTTTCAGAATCCATCCTTTCCACAACCCTCACTCTAACAAAATGTTTGTGCATGCCCTAATCATCTCCTGCCTCGACTACTGCAACATCCTCCTCTGTGGCCTACCTTCTAACACTCTCGCACCCCTCCAGTCCATCTTTAACTCTGCTGCCCAGCTAATTAATCTCTCTCCTCGCTACACTCCTGCTTCCGCTCTTTGCAAATCCCTTCACTGGCTCCCAATTTCCCAGCATATCTAGTTTAAACTACTAATACTGACCTACAAAGCCATCCATAATCTTTCTCCTCCTTATATTTCTGAACTAATCTCTCAATATCTTCCCTCACATAATCTTTGGTCCTCCCAAGACCTCCTTCTCTCCTCCACGCTTATTTGCTCCTCACCCAATCGCCTCCAGGATTTCTCCCAAATATCCCCCATCCTCTGGAATTCTGTGCCCCAGCACATCCAGTTATCCACCAGATTTGGATCCTTCATACGGAACCTGAAAACCCATCTCTTCAAAAAAGCTTACAACCTGTAATGACCACACGGCCACCTCAACACCATCAGAGCTACTGCAACCCCCGACCTACTGTCTCCCTCCCCATAATCCTGTACAATGTAAGCTCGCAAGGGAAGGGTCCTCTTCCCTCTGTACCAGCCTGTCATTGTTAGTTAGTTTACTGTAAGTGATATTTGTATTTTAATGTAACCCCATCTCATATACAGCGCCATGGATTTATAGGTGCTATATAAATTAATAATAATCTTTTAAAATATTTTACATAGCAGTAATGCAGTTCCAATTTCATATATTCAATGTTTAACATCTATTTTCATATATTCAACATCTGCAAGGAGTTTGTATGTTCTCCCCGTGTTTATGTGGGTTTCCTCCTGGTTCTCCGGTTTCCAGCCATACTCCAAAGACATACTGATAGGAAATTTAGATTGTGAGCCCCATCGGGACAGTGCCAAAAATGTCTGTAAAACGCTGTGGAATTTATGGCGCTGTATAAATGAATAAAATAAATTAAATGTTTGCATGTTATATCATGTCAAAGTGCTGATGCATTTTCTTGCTACCAATGACTGACATTTTTGTTTAGGTAGAGTCCTGTAACTCAAGGGCAGTAGGCTGGACAAGCCTCCGGGGACCTGTCTGTCTGACTGGTCACCCATGTTGCTCCATTTTTTATTTTGTGTAATATCTTGAGGATAGGTCACCAGTGCCAGACCATTTGGATGCGACACCGAGTATGTCTGCTGATCAGCTGTTCCTGATGCCAGAAACAGTTGTGGATCTGAAATACTCCATTGTGGCTACTATGCAGTTGACAAGGTTATGCTGTTCTATTTTACAAGTAAGCAAATCATGGCTGATCGGTGCTGGTGCCGCACTACCAAAGATCTGCGATTGATGACCTGTCCTGTGGATAGTTTAATAATATATAAATCACAATGATCCGAGAAAAGTGACCAGGTCCTAGAAAAAAGAAATGAACACAAGAATCCTAAAACAGTGCATGTAAGTTTATTAATATATAATCCATAAATACACTAGAAGTACAAGTAACAGAACAGAGATGACTCACTGAAAATGAATGCAGTAAGTGCCTATGAATTAATGTAATAAAGTCACATAAACAGAGAGTGCAAGAAAAGCGGAAAAGATGCCTGCCATCCAATACAGGCTACCCTAATTCTCATTACTTGTGCATGTTATGTGGAATATGTATGCAGATCAAGGTGTTAGGCTACGATCAATATTTTACCTTCTGTAAGCCTAAATCAGGAGTGGAACAATCAGAGAAAAAGCATAATAGAAACACACCACCATTTCTGCATTTTTCACCCACTCCTAGTCTTGGCTTACAAATACTGAGCTAAAATACTGATCAAACACTGATAGTGTGACCGTAGCCTTACTGTCTATATCCAAGTAATATTACCTTTCAAGTGAAGTTTGTACCAGCTGCGGTAGTAATAGTGCAGGCGCTGCATACCTTTCACCCTGATGCGCGTTTCGCCTTACTTCTTCAGTGAGACACATCTGTTTTAATTCCTTCATTTACAGTTTTTGTATTGAATATGCATTTAATAAACTTATAAGTGACAATTTTTGTATGCACTATTAATGAATAAGTAGTGGACAACCCTTTTAAGCGCTAGGCTTACTAGCAGTGCCATGATTATTAACATTAATAAATGATAATACTTTATCCTAAATTACAAACTAAGCAGTTTGTACAGTAAGTTCTGGCTGGGAAGGTACAGTACATGCAACAGAACCTTGAAAGATCGAATGAAGAACAATATAATAGGCATTTATACACTTTCTGACCTCATCTATATTGATGATTATTCATCTTGCTCCTCATTTACTATTTTCCAATTTGTGAATTAGCTTTGGTTCCTGTTTATTCGTCCTGTTTATTAAGGTTGCACTGAGCTACAGACCTTCAATGTATTCACAGAGTCATAAATGGCAGCATGCTCATAGCCACTTGCATTAGCTCATTAAGCTTATAGTCTTTTCTAGAAAATAATTGTCATTCTGAATTCATACACATCTCCTCATTATCTATACAGCAGCCGCATAGTTTGTCATTTACAGGAATTCATTAAATAGCTCTAGTTAATGCAAACCTCTCCTAACAAGAGCGCTATGTTAAAGATGACTTTGTGTGACATTGACTTTTCTAATGTTTTTTTCTAATCAATTAAACATATATTTTCTTATCTTCATTAATGCATTTTTTTTTCAGAAGTGCAAGACAAACACTTTTGAAGGCCATGAGGGAGACAGGAAAAATCTGTCATGTCATCACATTCTATATATACACTCACTGGCCACTTTATTAGGTACACCTGTCCAACTGTGTGTTAAGACTTAATTTCTAATCAGCCAATCACATGGCGGCAACTCAGTGCATTTAGGCATGTAGACATGGTCAAGACAATCTCCTGCAGTTCAAACCGAGCATCAGTATGGGGAAGAAAGGTGATTTGAGTGCCTTTGAACGTGGCATGATTGTTGGTGCCAGAAGGGCTGGTCTGAGAATTTCAGAAACTGCTGATCTACTGGGATTTTCACGCACAACCATCTCTAGGGTTTACAGAGAATGGTCCGAAAAAGAAAAAAAAATCCAGTGAGCGGCAGTTCTGTGGCCGGAAATGCCATGTTGATGCCAGAGGTCAGAGGAGAATGGGCAGATTGGTTCGAGCTGATAGAAAGGCAACAGTGACTCAAATTGCCACCCGTTACAACCAAGGTAGGCAGAAGAGCATCTCTGAACGCACAGTGCGTCGAACTTTGAGGCAGATGGGCTACAGCAGCAGAAGACCACACTGGGTACCACTCCTCTCAGCTAAGAACAGGAAACTGAGGCTACAATTTGCACAAGCTCATCGAAATTGGACAGTAGAAGATTGGAAAAACGTTGCCTGGTCTGATGAGTCTCGATTTCTGCTGCGACATTCGGATGGTAGGGTCAGAATTTGGCGTAAACAACATGAAAGCATGGATCCATCCTGCCTTGTATCAACGGTTCAGGCTGGTGGTGGTGGTGTCATGGTGTGGGGAATTTTTTCTGGGCACTCTTTGGGCCCCTTGGTACCAATTGAGCATCGTTGCAACGCCACAGCCTACCTGTGTATTGTTGCTGACCATGTCCATCCCTTTATGACCACAATGTACCCAACATCTGATGGCTACTTTCAGCAGGATAATGCGCCATGTCATAAAGCTCGAATCATCTCAGATTGGTTTCTTGAACATGACAATGAGTTTACTGTACTCAAATGGCCTCCTCAGTCACCAGATCTCAATCCAATAGAGCATCTTTGGGATGTGGTGGAACGGGAGATTCGCATCAGGGATGTGCAGCCGACAAATCTGCGCCAACTGTGTGATGCCATCATGTCAATATGGTCCAAAATCTCTGAGGAATGCTTCCAGCACCTTGTTGAATCTCTGCCACGAAGAATTGAGGCAGTTCTGAAGGCAAAAGGGGGTCCAACCCCTTACTAGCATGGTGTACCTAATAAAGTGGCCAGTGAGTGTATATATATATTTTTTTTTTTTTTTTCTTTCTGTAGTGCATCTTGTATCATGGCTGATGGGTCATGTGCCAGCATCCCAAAATAGGGAGAATAGCAGGAAATAGGCTCAGATGAGATGCTGAAAAACAACAAGACACAATGGGGTAGAATTATTAAGCTAAATGTACATAATGCTGTCATCATTTCCACCAAAAAGCCTGTCTTGATGTAGATACAAGAGATGAGTGCTTGAATGTTCGTTACTCCAACCGAACAATTCCTAATGCTTGGGAAATCAGAGCATTTTTCTGGCAGACACTACAAGAAAGTCTGAGGGCTGTGAAAATGTTGATATAAATCGAAAAAGTGCTGAATTGAAAAAGAACAACTTGGAGAAGACCCCTGGAAGCATTTCTGACTTCCAGATTGCTGCTGAGAACAATGTCATCACACTTTAAGAAATGACAATAAAACATTCCAAATTGGCGAAAAATTAGAGTTTGCAGAAAAAAATGCTAAAAATCATTATTTCCTGTATAATGACTTGTATATAAAGCAAAATTTAACATGGATTTTTTAAAAAATTATAAGAGGAACTCAGATGCATCCCTGCTTTAGGCATAAATGCAGGCTTCATAAACAGTCTGTTCAAATTTTCACTCATAAAAGCTCTGCACACATTGCAAAGCCTGCCACAAGTTATAAGCAGGTGCATCATTGAAGGCACTAATTCTAGTCATCATTCAAATATTGTGAACAAAGTGTATTTGTGCTACTCTTACATTCAGAAAAGCACTATACACAGTGCAAAGCCTGCCAAGAATTAAATCCTGGTTCATCCATGCACCCTTGAAAGCATTAATTGTAATATGTCGTTCAAACATAGTGAACACAGTGAAATTGTGGTACACCCACACACTTTAAAAAGGTTTGCATTAATTGAAAAGCCTGCCAAAAACTACAAGCAGGGTCATTCATAAGTCATTGAAGGCACCAACTGTGGTAACTCATTCAAATATTGTGAACAAAGTGTAGTTGTGGTATTCCCACACTCATAAAATGTCTGCACATAGTGCAAAGCCTGCCAAAAATTAGAAGCAGGGTCATCCATACACCCTTCAAGGGACCAACTGTAGCATCTCATTCATATATTGCTAACAAAGTGTAGTTGAGTTACTGTCACACTTTTCAATGTCTGCACTAAGTGCAAAGCCTGCCAAAAATTACAAACATGGTCTTACATACACCCTTGAAGATACCAAATGTAGTTCCTCATTCAAATATTATAAAAGTGAAATTGTGGTACTCCTACACTCATAAAGGCTCTGCACACAATACAAAAGCAGAGAAAATGAATCCACCAACCGGAGTGCCCCATAAAAAAACATAAGAATTGTAGATGTGAAACTTCCACACTAATAAATATTAATGGGCGAACCCCAAATGGTAAAGTTCAGGGTCCATATCGAACACCTAGTGTACGTGCAGGACCCCAAACATGGACTTCTCCAGGATGTCCATGTCACTGTTCGGGTTCAGCAGCTCGAACATCTGTGTGACAGCATGAGAAACAGCAGCTCTGATCTGTGGTAATTTCGATACTGCCAGTCAGATCGCTGCGGTTCCTACACTCTCACACAGATGTTCGGGTTCAGCCAAACATTTTAAAAAAGTTTTCTTAGGGTACCATACAGATGACAACATAAGAGCTAGAGGCTATAACCGGCAGTAAAAAGGTTACTGCTGGTCACAAGTGTCGGCTAATGTGAGTGCTACTCTCATCATCATACGCCTGGTCTTACAGACAGCAGTGAGAGCAATTGCAGGATGATAAGTATATTCACCAGGCACCTATGCAATAACTTAATAAATAATTGAAGAATGAAGTTTTTTATTAAAATCAATGCACACAAAACCGACAGGTAAGGGCTGCAGCCCCCAACTGTCATCTTTATCTTGGCTAGTTATTAAAAATATAGGTGTCTCACGCAGTGTTTTTCAATTATTTAAATAATTGGTTTTAAAAAAACGGTGTGGTGTTCCTGCCTTGTACCATCACGTGTCCAGGAACATCACCCGTGCTCTTACCAACACGGGGTACTGTGATTGTTCACTTAATGACTGACACATGTATAGGAGGAGGGACCCCCGCCGAGTGTCCGGGCCGGAACCAAGGGGACTGTCATCTAGGTTCCTAGGGGGTCTGTTTCTGGGGAGCAGATTTAGGGGACGGACGGCTGAGACTGACAGGACAATTTGGGGAGGAGCCTATATAAAATATAAAAGGGGCGGAGGACACCAGTCAGAGTGAGTCAGCAGAACGGGAGAGAAGGAGCAGGAGACCATGGAAGTGCCAGGGAGCCAGATCCACGAGCAGCAACCAGAGAGGAGGCCAGCGACAGGAGAAAGACTCACGGTGGACTGCAGGGAGATGGCGCCCAGCCGACCGAGAGAAGACTGCTACTTCACTTTAACCCGCGGCCGCTGCTGCCTCGCTGCAGCTCGCGGCCGCGGCATGCCCACAGCCACCCACGGCCGTTGCTGCCTCACTCCAGCCTGTGGCTGCGGCTGCTGCCGCCTCACTCCAGCTCGCGGCTGTGGCCTGGCCGCTGCTGTCCGCAGCTGCTGCCGCTCCACTCCCGACCGCAGCTGCGGCTTGTCCATTGCCGTCCGCAGCCGCCACCGCCCTGCTTCAGTTTGTGGCAGGGGCCGGGCTGTCGCCCACCGCGGGTTCTCTAGTGCAGCTGCTGGCTGTGCTGGCCGTCTACCAACCGCCACTCAGAACCGCCACTGCTGCGGCCTCGACTCTCCCACTCTCAGGCGGTATCCCACTACCTCTGCTGGGGGACACTCTGCCAAAGAACCCTTCTAGGGACTGTTGTGCCCCTGCTTCGCCTTGGCATCGGAAAGCCCGAGAGTACGCCAGATCCTCAGCAGCTGGGCCCAGCGACTGCGACGCCGAAGCACCATTGTCCAGGATGCCGAGGGACGTCAGGACAGATAAGTGGCACAATATAACTAAGAACCCGTAGTCGGCCATACCAACGCCCTATAGTGACCGGCCTTTGCCGGAGTAGTCATGTTCTCTTAACCAGTGTTTGCTTGTCTATGGTCCCTGCGAGGACAATTACTGTTATTTTGTTTGGTTGCTTAGGATAGCCCTACCAGCATCAATCTATAAAAGTTATTCCCAAAAGTGCAATCCGTCTCGCGTCTCGTCACTGCCATGACCACACATGGACAAGCACTTGTGGCTAGGGAGGCTGCATTTCCCTAATGACACAGTAGGTGAACATTGTGGAAACTGGGCTCAAATCCAACCCTAACATGGTACATGTGTTGCAGATGCTGAGGATTGATGGCCATACTTCTATCAGGGTTTCCTCCACTTCCTACATTAGTTCCTGCCACCCTCCTGCTCATTCTCCATCCCCAATGTGCTATCTCAGAGCACATCGTCTACATCAGCAGGAATATGGAAACTCTGCAGCGCTGCCTTATTGAAGCAAAAGGAGGCTCTGCTGAAATTAATTTGTATAGGAGACAAACCTTGTTGGTGGTGGTGTGTGATAATGGCCATAACCTAGTAGCGGCTGTGAAGCTGGGCATGCTCACACACACATATCATGCTTGTGTAAGGTGCCTGAGAAAAGTAGTTTTGGGCTAGCTTCTCCTTCTATATGCTCTGGCACCCTACAGACAAAACATGTCCCAGTCACAACATGCAGCTTTGTATGGGGTGCATCACACTTACATGTAGCCCATAGACCTCCACAGGCTCCAGGCTCCCATCTTCCAGAACTTTCGCTGTAAACAATCCAGGGGTCATGGACTTCATTAAAACAGTCAAATGTTTGCTTGAGAGCTTTCAGTCATTGCTATTAGGCATATAAGGCACATCAGGTTGCAGTCTTTCCCACAGGTACAGGAATTAATTTCAGCCCTAGTTCTTAGTATAGGTAGAGCATCCCTCCTGAAAACCCCTATAGCACTAGGAATTCTTCTCCACCACAAGCAGTGCACCCGGATTCCATCACCTAACACCTCTGAGAGTTTGAGTCCATCTTTCCCTGTAGGCTTAGTGGGCTCAAAGGCACCAATGTCAATCTTAAGGTTTCCATGCCGAAAGATTGATTCAAATGGAAGGGTTCTTTTGCAATCCACTGCCATGAGTAACAGGGTGATGCTGTCCCTAGCAGCCTATTGCCTGTGACCACTTCTGTCACTTTACCACACTTTCTCTAACTGAGCTTGACACTTCCTGAACTTGGTACTAACCCACAGTTCCCCCTCCTTAATCAGTGCTGGCATTGACAGTTAACCCTATCTAGGTTAGAATGCAGACCCAGAGGGTTTTACTTTAAAATAACATACTTTAATATAAATACATTTAACCACTTGGGATGTCAAGCAGAAGAAAATTAACTCCACCACTCCTACATTTGGCCCACGTGCCCAACTTGGTAGTTAAAAGTTTCTGAAAACCTATTCAGATTTGTCAGAGCTTCTGATCAAGATATGCCTCTTTAGCGCCCATTTCCACAAGTCAAACAAAGCTGCCACTACAATACTGCAGTGCATTCAATTGTCGACTCTCCAAATGGTGTGCAATGTGACTGCACCCTGAAAATCCACACTACATATTCTGTCAAGGTTTGTGAGCAGCAGAGGCCAGTTGTGGAATACAAGCTCCAGCATGCCCGTCGGTATTGTGGTCTGCCTTTGCAAATTACAACAGAAAAGAGGGCATGGATGTCTGACATTTGTGTGGTTCTCCAAGACTTTGAGGACTTCACAAAGATTGTGATTATGACATCATTAGCACAACGATGCAAATTCTGTGCATACAGTACTAAAACAGTCTCTGCTGATAATTAAACATGAAGCTTTGCATGCAGACTCAGTGGAGCTGGAGGAAGACATGAGACAGGGAGATAGCAACCAGGCCATTCTCATCTCATTTGCTTAGTGAAGATTGGGTAAGAATGAGAAGATGGAGAATGAGGAAGAGGAGGAACAGGAGCCTGGTGCAACAGAGGTTAGTACACACAAAAGCTTCTTCCCATCTCTCCTATGTGGATGGACTGAGGAGCGGAATGAGGAGAAAGAAATGGAGGAGGAGGAGATGGAGAGTAGTTATCATGGTGCAGATAGGGAAGTGTTGGCTGTAGAGAGCTTGGCAAATATGGCAGACTTTATATACCCCTGCCTTTACCATGACTTTCTCGCTACATTCATCTTGGCCAACAAAAGAGTACTGACTGTTCACCATGCTAGACCCATGCTACAAGGAGAACATTGTATCTCTCCTTCCTGAGGTGTAGAGATGTACTAAAATTGTTCTATACCAGAAGGTCATTGTGGAAAATATGTTAAAAATTCCCATTAGATAATGCTATTGACAGCTGACAAGCTTTATTTCACAACTTAGGATGAGAGGTGAGTGAGATACACACCTGGTACCTAAGAGGCAGACATAAACTGTCAATTGTTATTTACCTTTAGCAGTGTGTATTTCACACTATTTAATCAAAGATGTGTTTCTTCTGCTTTTAGAACTATTGGGCCTTTTCCTAAAAATATTTAGACAGAAGTTTATATAAATATAGCTTATGAATTTATGCTTAAGAAATAAACACTATTTGGAGATAATTTGTATGTAAAAAAATTAAAAAAGAAAAGAAAAAAACATTCTGTGATTATGTTGCATAAAGCTTAATTCTGTGAGCATCTATCATTACATTTGTACTCCCTTTTTTTAGAAATTTCCTTGTAAAAAAGAATTTTATGAAATTTATTAATAAATGATTGGTTTTATTGATTCATCTATTTTTTGCCTATTTGCCTTTGTTATGTCTGCACAAATTTGTGGCAGAAATTGAGATATAATAAACTGTCAAAGGTCTGGATCAATTTTATGACACCTTCCCAGCATCCAGACCCTGATGACATGGTATTTTTGAAAAGTTTTTAAAAATGTTCAAGCAATACCTGGCCAACAAACCAGTGTACTCCATTATTCCTCTGTAACCTTGTAGCTATTGGGTCTGACAGCTGGACATGGGGCATGTGATGTCCCTCTATGCCTTGGAGGTGTTGTGCTACCCTGCCACTAGCATCATATCTGAGTGGGTAGTTAGTGTCACCAGGGGGTCATACAGAACCTTCCCCTGCAACAGAAAGTGCCCAGCTTTTCCACACCAGCAGATGAAAACAGCACATAACGTGTTTTTAATCTTCAATATTTGAAGCCTGCTAGCTGTTCCCTGCAAGGGTCTATGGAGGACCCTAATCATTTTTTCCTGGCTTTGCACTTTGTATAAAGCCTTTATGAGTGTGGCAGTACATCAACTATACTTTCAAAATATTTTAGTGAGGCCCACAATTTGCTGCATTGAAGGGTCTATGGATGACTGGATTACCTTCCTTATCAATTTTTCCTTGCTTTGCACTGTGTGCAAAGCCTTTATTTGTGTAGAAATACTGCAACTACACTTTGGTCACAATATTTGAAAGAGGTTCTACAGTTGGTGCCTTGAAGGGTCTATAGATGACCCTGCATGTAATTTTCGGCAGACATTGCACTGTGTGCAGAGCTTTTATGAGTCTACAAGATCCACTGCATTACATCTTGAATAGAATGTTTATGAGGCCCTCCTTTTTGTCTAATACATAATCACTAATTTTTGGCACTCCTTTCTTCCTCCATAAATTACACTGAAATTTTTATAATCAAGAATTCAATTTTGCAAAACACTGGATCCACTTTTGGACTCAATTATCCTTCTACTCAACAATTGCGCCATCATTTTATTTTATATGCATATCCCAAGATGCTGCCACCCCCCCACCCCACCTCATCTAGCTTCATTCTCTTCTCTCCCATTCCCCTTCCTCCCCCTCTCTTCAATTTCCATCCTCCCCTTCCTTCCGTTTTCCCATTTTGATTGTTCATCTCTCTCCCTCTTTATAATGAATTTTGAATTTTTCAGTCAGTCCTTAAAGTGGAGTAAAGGTACTGTCACATTAAGAGATATCGCTAGCAATATCGCTATAACTTGTGACGTTATAGCGATATTGCTAGCGATATCGCTATGTCTGATACTTACCTACAACCCACTACCCCGCTGATTATCGCTGATCGCGCGAGAACAGGCTGGACTGTTTCTCGTCGTCAGCTTCCTGCTGTGACGACGAGCGACGTGTGGAGCCGGGCGGGAGGACGTCAGGATCGCCTAGTGTGACAGGTAAGTAGCGACCCCCGTCCCCAGCGATGTCGCTAGTGAGATCTGCCTGTGTGGCAGCTCACTAGTGACCACTTAGCGATGCACCAGCGATCCTGACCGCGTCATATCGCTGGTCGGGATCGCTGGTGCATCGCTAAGTGTGACAGTACCTTAAAAGTGTGACTTCATTGTTCTTAGCAGCGACCTGGGAGTCAGAGATGACTCCAAGGGGTCTTGTCCATTCTATTCTCCTTCCATTCAGCACTTTTTCCATCCATTTCAACATTTTCATTGTCCTCCAGACCTCTTTGTATGATCTGCAGGAAAAATGCTAAGATTTCCTATTGACTGACATTGTACAAGTTAGTCAAAACGAGCACCCGGGTTTTACGAATTGCTTGATTCGAGTAACAAGTATCCAAACACTTTAGTTCTTGCTCATCTCTATTAAAAATACACAACAGTCCAGAAAAATTATTTTTTTGGGCCTAGAAATAGCAATAAGACAGTTGATGTCAATTATTAATTTCTCAGTGCACTAAAAAACACACAGCTGATTAAAGGACAGTACTCCCACATGAGGTGAAGGTGCAGAGTACACACAGCAGCTTAATAGACAGTACTCCCACATGTGGGGGGCAGAGTACACACATCAGCTTAAAAAATAGTACTCCCACAAATATGTATGCAGAGTAAACACAGTGGCTTACACGACAGTACTCCCACAGGCAACCAAGTGCAGAGTACATACAGCAGCTTAAAGTACAATATTCTCACAGGTGGGTGGTTGCAGAGTACTCACAGCAGCTTAAAGGACAGTACTCCCACAGGCGGGTGGTGCAGAGTAAACACAGTGGCATGAAGTACTGTACTCCCACAGATATGGGTGCAGGGTGCACACAGTATCTTAAAGAACAGTGCTTCCACAGGCGGGGAGCTGAGTAACTCCCACAGATATAGGATAGTACTCCCACAGATATAGGTGCAGACACACAGCAGCTTAAGGAAGAGTACTCGCACAGGCAGGGGGTGCAGAGTACACACATCAGCTTAATAGACAGTACTCCTATAGATATGGGTGAAGAACACACACAGCGGCTTAGAGGGCAGTACTACCTCAGATATTGGTGGCAGAGTACACACAGCGGCTTTTAGCATTGAACTAGCACAGTACTCCCACAGATATGGTGTTCTGTCTCAGACATTTAATTCATAATCTTTGATTGTCTATCTGATAATATTACTAGTGAATATCCAGAATGATCTGTTTCTTCCTTAGATTTAATGTTTTAATTGTTTTTGGCTCCATCTTGTGACCAGAGTCATAATCGCAGTCTTATTGTGTGTTTACTTCCTTAATCTTTTTTCCCTCAGTTCACAATGTATTCTGGGAAGGTTCCAAGGCACCCTGGTAAGCTTTGCAAAGGATTATGGTTAGTCCAGCCCCCATTTTCCCTGCTGTTCTTCATTTTCCCTCAGCCTGCATCCTGGAAGCATCTCATTTCTCTTCTCCCTTTGTGTCAGCGTCGCTGGTATGTAAACATGCTTCCTATATTGAATTCCTGTCTCAGATTAACCTGCTCAGTTAGTTCCCCCCTGCTCAGCTATTAGTGCAGATGTTGATTTACATTGTATCAAGTAATATGTATTCTTGATGAACCCAGTATTGATTCCATGTATGTATGTTTGTATTGTAGTTTCACTGCATCAATATACCATCACGTTCAATAAAGCACAGATTCAACCTACAGTCTCCTTATTGGACCCCGTTATAGCAGTTTAGCTGCATGTATAGCTACATGAAGTCTGCTTCATTTAGTGAGGACAGAACATATGGGTTGCAGAGTACACACTGCAGAGTGCACAGTCACTATATGTCCCTCACTCCAGCTGCATCCTATCTCTACACTAATAAGAGCATAATGGCAGGGGCACTTGTGATCTGGCCTTTGTACAGGCTGTTCCGGCCAATCACAGTCATGCCAACACTTGCCATGGCCATGTTGGCTCTGGAAGTGGCCACAGTCTAAAAGCTTGTTGATTGGCTGCACTGTAGCCTTTCAGCAATCTTTGTTAGACTGGCAAACACAAACAGGAAACTGCACATACAGTAAAACGTCTGTGTTTGGGGTTTGGTAATGGACACTAAGCATCCAATAAGGACCCCAAACTTTCCAGTTCGGGTTCACTCATCTCTTTCTTTGGATCAAACTAGTCAATACAAGTCGGTGGCCCAAGAAAAATTTAAAGATAACATATAGATGTCATCTGTGTTCATCCGTACTTTATTGTTTAACCCCTTTCTGACATCAGACGTACTATCCTGTCCATGGGACCCGGGTCCCTATGCCCATGGACGGGTTAGTACGTCTAGCGCGATCAGCGGCCGGGTGTCAGCTGATTATCACAGCGGACACCCGGCACAATGTGTCAGGGGCGGTCACGGACGACCCCCGACATGTTAACCCCTTGCACACCGTGATCAAACACGATCGCTGTGTACCGGGGGTTAAAGGGAAGCATCGGCAGGGAGGGGGCTCCCTCCGTGTTTCCCTGAGCCCCCCACAGCAGCGCAATGTGCAGCACTGCTGCGGGGGGCTCCATCCCTGCAGGTTCCCGAATCCAAGATGGTGACGGGGACCTTCGGGGGCCTGCAGAGAGCTGGCTTCCTCAGTGCCTGCAAAGCACAGGCACGAGGAAGCCAAGTGCAGTGCCTGTGACAGATCGCTGATCTGTCACAGTGATCTGTGATGTGACAGATCAGCGATCTGTCACATGACAATTATGTCCCCCCTGGGACAATGTAATAAAGTAAAAAAAAAAAAAGTTTAAAAATAATTTTAAAAAAATCGCTAAATAAATTAAAAAAAAAATATTCCCTAATAAATTCATTTTTTGGAAGTAAAAAAAAACAATAAAAGTGCACATACAGTCATATGTAAAAGTTTGGGCACCCCTATTAATGTTAACCTTTTCTCTTTATAACAATTTTGGTTTTTGCAACAGCTATTTCAGTTTCATATATTTAATAACTGATGGACTCAGTTATATTTCTGGATTCAAATGAGGTTTATTGTACTAACAGAAAATATGCAATCTGCATTTAAACAAAATTTGACCGGTGCAAAAGTATGGGCACCCTTATCATTTTCTTGATTTGAACACTCCTAACTACTTTTTACTGACTTCCTGAAGCACTAAATTGGTTTTGTAACCTCATTGAGCTTTGAACTTCATAGCCAGGTGTATCAAATCATGAGAAAAGGTATTTAAAGTGGCCACTTGCAAGTAGTTCTCCTATTTGATTCTCCTATGAAGAGTGGCATCATGGGCTCCTCAAAACAACTCTCAAATGATCTGAAAACAAAGATTATTCAACATAGCTTTTCAGGGGAAGGATACAAAAAGTTGTCTCAGAGATTTAACCTGTCAGTTTCCACTGTGAGGAACATAGTAAGGAAATGGAAGAACACAGGCACAGTTCTTGTTAAGCCCAGAAGTGGCAGGCCAAGAAAAATATCAGAAAGGCAGAGAAGAAGAATGGTGAGAACAGTCAAGGACAATCCACAGACCACCTCCAAAGACCTGCAGCATCATCTTGCTGCAGATGGTGTCACTGTGAATCGGTCAACAATACAGCGCATGCATAACGCCTTTTTGTATGACCAAACAACTCAATCTTTGTTTCATCAGTCCACAGGACCTTCTTCCAAAATGTAACTGGCTTGTCCAAATGTGCTTTTGCTTACCTCAGGCGACTCTGTTTGTGGCGTGCTTGCAGAAATGGCTTCTTTCGCATCACTCTCCCATACAGCTTCTCCTTGTGCAAAGTGCGCTGTATTGTTGACCGATTCACAGTGACACCATTTGCAGCAAGATGATGCTGCAGGTCTTTGGAGGTGGTCTGTGGATTGTCCTTGACTGTTCTCACCATTCTTCTTCTCTGCCTTTCTGATATTTTTCTTGGCCTGCCACTTCTGGGCTTAACAAGAACTGTACCTGTGTTCTTCCATTTCCTTACTATGTTCCTCACAGTGGAAACTGACAGGTTAAATCTCTGAGACAACTTTTTGTATCCTTCCCCTGAAAAGCTATGTTGAATAATCTTTGTTTTCAGATCATTTGAGAGTTGTTTTGAGGAGCCTATGATGCCACTCTTCATAGGAGAATCAAATAGGAGAACTACTTGCAAGTGGCCACTTTAAATACCTTTTCTCATGATTTGATACACCTGGCTATGAAGTTCAAAGCTCAATGAGGTTACAAAACCAATTTAGTGCTTCAGGAAGTCAGTAAAAAGTAGTTAGGAGTGTTCAAATCAAGAAAATGATAAGGGTGCCCATACTTTTGCACCGGTCAAATTTTGTTTAAATGCAGATTGCACATTTTCTGTTAGTACAATAAACCTCATTTGAATCCAGAAATATAACTGAGTCCATCAGTTATTAGATATATGAAACTGAAATACATGTTGCAAAAACCAAAATTGTTATAAAGAAAAAAGGTTAACATTAATAGGGGTGCCCAAACTTTTACATATGACTGTATTTGGTGTCGCCACGTCCATAGCGACCCGCCCTATAAAACTGTCCCATTGGTTAACCCCTTTAGCGAACCCCTTAAATATAAAAATAAAAAACTAAGCAAAAAATAATGATTTATTATCATACCGCCGAACAAAAAGTGCAATAACGCGCAATCAAAAAGACGGATATAAATATTCATGGCACTACTGAAAATGGCATCTCGTCCTGCAAAAAACGAGCTGCTATACAGCATCATCAGCAAAAAAATAAAAAAGTTATAGCTCACAGAATAAAGCAATGCAAAAATAATTTTTTATATAAAATTGTTTTCATTGCATAAAAGCGCCAAAACATAAAAAAAGACCTAAGCGAGGTATCACTGTAACCGTACCGACCCGAAGAATAAAACTGTCTTATCAATTTCACCGCACGCGGAATGGTGTAAATGCACCCCTCAAAAGAAATTCATGAAACGCTGGTTTTTGTTCATTCTGTGTCCCAAAAATCGGAATAAGAAGCGATCAAAATATGTCACGTGGCCGAAAATGATGCCAATAAAAACGTCAACTCGTCCCGCAAAAAATAAGGTCTCACCTGACTCGGTGGGTCAAAATATGGAAAAATTATAGCTCTCAATATGTGGTGATGCAAAAACTATTTTTACAATATAAAGCGTCTTTTAGCGTGCGACAGCTGCCAAATATAAAAACCGCCATAAATAGTAAATCAAACCCCCCGTTATCACCCCCTTAGATAGGGAAAAATAATAAAATTAAAAGAAAATGTATTTATTTCCATTTTCCCATTAGGGTTAGGGCTAGGGCTAGGGTTAGGGTTAGGACTAGGGCTAGGGCTAGAGTTAGGGCTGAGATTAGGGTTAAGGGTGTGTTGGGGTTAGGGTTAGACTTATTATTGGGGTGTTATTGGGGCTAGGGTTAGGGCTAGGGCTAGGGTTAGGGCTAGGGTTAGGGCTAGGGTTAGGGTTAGGGGTGTGTTGGGGTTAGGGTTGGAGTTATAACTGGGGTGTTTCCACTGTTTGGGCACATCAGGTGCTCTCCATATGCAACATGGCGTCTGATCTCAATTCCAGCCAATTCTGCGTTGAAAAAGTCAAATGGTGCTCCTTCCCTTCCAAGCTCTGCCATGCGCCCAAACAGTGTTTTACCCCCACATATAGGGTATCAGTCTACTCAGTACAAATTGGAAAACAACTTTTGGGGTCCAATTTCTCCTGTTACCCATAGGAAAATAAAAAATTGGGGGCAAAAATATCATTCTTGTGGAAAAAAATGATTTTTTTTATTTTCACACCCGGGTGTTATAAACGTCTGTGAAGCACTTGGGGGTTCAAAGTGCTCACCACACATCTAGATAAGTTCCGTGGGGGTTCTAGTTTGCAAAATGGGGTCACTTGTGGGGAGTTTCAATAGTTTAGGTACATCAGGGGCTCTCCAAACGCACATGACACCCGCAAACCATTCCATTAAAGTGTGCATTCCAAAATGTCACTACTTCCCTTCAGAGCCCCGACGTGTGTCCATACAGTAGTTTTCTCCCACATATGAGGTATCAGCGTACTCAGGACAAATTGGACAGCAACATTTGGGGTCCATTTTCTCCTGATACCCTTGGGAAAATAAAAAAATTGGGGACTAAATGATCATGTTTGTGGAAAAAGTACAATTTTTTTATTTTCATGCCCGGGCATTATAAACTTCTGTGAAGCCCTTGGGGGTTCAAAGTGCTCACCACACATCTAGATAAGTTCCTTAGGGGGTCTAGTTTCCAAAATGCTGTCATTTGTGGGGGGTTTCCACTGTTTAGGTACATCAGGGGCTCTCCAAAGGCAACATGACACCTGCAGAGCATTCCATCAAAGTCTGCATTCCAAAACGTCACTACTTCCCTTCCGAGGCCAGACGTGTGCCGATAGAGTAGTTTTCTCCAACATATGGGATATCAGCGTACTCAGGACAAATTGGACAACAACTTTTGGGGTCCAATTTCTCCTGGTACCCTTGGGAAAATAAAAAATTGGTGACTAAATGATCATGTTTGTTGAAAAAATGCGATTTTTTTATTTTCACGCCTGGGCGTTATAATCTTCTGTGAAGCACTGGGGGGTTCAAAGTGCTCACCACACATCTAGATATGTTCATTGGGGGGTCTAGTTTTCAAAATGATGTCATTTGTGGGGTGTTTTCACTGTTTTGGTACATCAGGGGCTTTCGAAACGCGACATGGTGTCCAATCTCAATTCCAGCCAAAAACGTCAAATGGTGCTGCTTCCCTTCCGAGCTCTGCCATGCGCCCAAATAGTGGTTTACCCCCACATGTGGGGTATCAGCGTACTCAGGACAAATTTCACAATAACTTTTAGCATCCTATTACCCTTGGAAAAATAAGAATTGAGGGTGAAAAGATCATTTTTGTGGAAAAAATATGATTTTTTAATTGTACGGCTGTACGTTATAAACTTCTGTGAAGCCCTTTGGGGTTCAAAATGCTCACCACACATCTAGATAAGTTCATTGGGGGGGTCTAGTTTCCAAAATGGTGTGATTTGTGGGGGGTTTCCACTGTTTAGGCACATCAGGGGTTTTCCAATTGCAACATGGTGTCCGATCTCAATTCCAGCCAAAAAAGTCAAATGGTGCTGCTTCCCTTCTGAGCTCTGCCATGCGCCCAAATAGTCGTTTACACCCACATATGGGGTATCAGCGTACTCAGGACAAATTGCACAATAACTGTTAAGGACCTGTTACCCTTGGGAAATAAAAGTTGAGGGTGAAAAAACTTTTTTGGGAAAAAAAATGATTTTTTAATTGTACCGCTGTACGTTATAAACTTCTGTGAAGCCCTTGTGGGTTCAAAGTTCTCACCACATAACTAGATAAGTTCCTTATGGGGTCTAGTTTCCAAAATGGGGTCACTTGTGTGGGGTTTCCTCTGTTTAGGTACATCAGGGGCTCTCCAAACGTGACATGGCGTCCGATCTGAATTCCAGCCAATTTTGCATTGAAAAAGTCAAACGGCGCTCCTTCCCTGCTGAGGTCTGCCATGCGCCAAAACAGTGGTTCCCCCCACATATCAGGTATCAGCATACTCAGGACAAATTGCAAAATAACGTTTGCAGTCCAATTTCTCCTCTTACCCTATGTAAAATAAAAAAATTGAACCTGAAGTATTTTTTTTGTGAAAAAGAGTTAAATGTTCATTTTTTTTAAAAAATATTCAAAAAATTCCTGTGACGCACCTGAAGGGTTAATAAACTTCTTGAATGTGGTTTTGAGCACCTTAAGGGGTGCAGTTTTTAGAATGGTGTTACTTTTGGGAATTTTCTATCATATAGACCCCTCAAAGTGATTTCAAATGTGATGTGGTCCGTAAAAATAAAATGGTGTTGCAAAAATGAGAAATCGCTGGTCAACTTTTAACCCTTATTACTTCCTAACAAAAAAAATTTTGGTTCCAAAATTGTGCTGATGTAAAGTAAACATGTGGGAAATGTTACTTATTAAGTTTTCTGTGTGCCGTATCTCTGTGATTTAAGGGCATAAAAATTCAATGTTGGAAAATTGTGAAATTTTAAAAATTTTCGCCAAATTTCCGTTTTTTTCACAAATAAACGCAAGTTATTTGAATGAAATTTTACCACTAACATGAAGTACAATATGTCAGAATCACCGGGATCCATGGAAACGTTTCAGAGTTATTACCTCATAAGGGGACAGTGGTCAGAATTGTAAAAATTGGCCCGGTCATGAACGTGCAAACCACCCTTGGGGGTGAAGGGGTTAATGGATAGGAGAAACTAAGCTTGTTCTTTTTTTTCATACTTGAAAAACATATGCAGCAATAATTTTAAAAACTTAAAGGTGGACCAATAATGGCACCAGATCACTGAAAAAAACATGGACTGTTTTGTAACACATGTTAGGCCTGTTTCACACTTGCTTTTTTTTGCAGCGCGTTTTTCCCGCAAAAAAACGCATTGAAAAATGCATACAAAAGCATACAACTGCTGCGTTTTTTTCAAGCATTTTTATGAGCATGCATGAAAAAAAGCAGCGTTTTTAAGCGTTTGTATGCGTTTTTAGTGCGTTTTTACCGCGTTTGCGTTTTTTTCCAACATTAGGTGGCCACTCACACTAACCCAAACCATGACTTTACTAACCCTAACCCTGACCCTAACCCTAACCCTAACCCTAACCCTGACCCTAACCCTAACCCTAACCCTTAACCAAACCATACTTAACCCTAACCCTGACCCTAACCCTAACCCTAACCCTTAACCAAACCATACTTAACCCTAACCCTGACTCTAACCCTGACCCTAACCCTAACCCTGACCCTAACCCTAACCCTGACCCTAACCCTAACCCTAACCCTTAACCAAACCATACTTAACCCTAACCCTGACTCTAACCCTGACCCTAACCCTAACCCTAACCCTGACCCTAACCCTAACCCTAACCCTAACCCTGACCCTAACCCTAACCCTAACCCTGACCCTAACCCTAACCCTAACCCTTAACCAAACCATACTTAACCCTAACCCTGACCCTAACCCTGACCCTAACCCTAACCCTAACCCTGACCCTAACCCTAACCCTGACCCTGACCCTAACCCTAACCCTAACCCTTAACCAAACCTTACTTAACCCTAACCCTGACCCTAACCCTAACCCTTAACCAAACCATACTTAACCCTAACCCTGACCCTAACCCTGACCCTAACCCTAACCCTAACCCTGACCCTAACCCTAACCCTGACCCTGACCCTAACCCTAACCCTAACCCTTAACCAAACCTTACTTAACCCTAACCCTGACCCTAACCCTTAACCAAACCATACTTAACCTTAACCCTAACCCTAACCCTGACCCTAACCCTAACCCTAACCCTGACCCTAACCCTAACCCTAACCCTTAACCAAACCATACTTAACCCTAACCCTGACCCTAACCCTTAACCAAACCATACTTAACCTTAACCCTAACCCTAACCCTGACCCTAACCCTAACCCTAACCCTAACCCTGACCCTAACCCTTAACCAAACCATACTTAACCCTAACCCTGACCCTAACCCTGACCCTAACCCTAACCCTAACCCTGACCCTAACCCTTAACCAAACCATACTTGACCCTAACCCTAACCCTAACCCTGACCCTAACCCTAACCCTAAACCCCCTTAACTAACCCTAACTTTACCCAAACCCCTAAATTCCATTGTCTAAACTAATGGTAAAAAAAAAAAACGCATGTGCAAAAAAACGCATACATAAGCATGCCAATGCGCACATATGCTCACCATAGACTTATAATGGGTGACTTGCTGTAAAAAAACGCATTGCGCACGCATGCGTTTTTTTGAGGCAAATCGGACGCACAAAAAATGCAACAAGTTGCATTTTGTGCGCCCGAGCGCATACGGCAAAAAAACGCATGCGCGGTAAAACGCGTACAAACGCGCTAAATTACCGCGAAAAAAACGCAAATGTGAAACCAGCCTTATAAACTTTACATAGACTGATTATATGTGTACTAAATTTATCAATTTTCAAATTATCATTTTTATACATTTTGAAAATGTTAAGACTATTTAGTCTACGTATGCACAGTCTAAAATTTAGACAGTTTGAATACATTTGCTTCAATGAGTGTTTAGATACAGGGATAGGGAAAATTGGACCCTTCCTAGGGGTATGTGCACACGTTGCGGATTCTGCTGCGGATTTTTCCATGTGGATTTGGCTAAATCCGCAGGTCAAATGACCTACGTTTAACCTGCGGATTTAATGCAGATTTTGTGCGGATTTTCCCTGCGTTTTGACACCTGCGGATTCCTATAAAGGAGCAGGTCTCAAAACGCTGCGGATCCGCACAAAAAATTGACATGCTGCGGATTTAAATCCGCAGAAAATCCAAGCTGAAAAATCCACAGCATGTGTGCAGCATATTTGGTTTTAGATAGACTTTAATGGTACTGTACAACGCAGCATAATCTGTTGCAGATCTGCAAGGCCAAATCCGCTGCGGATGCGCAGCAGAATCTGCAACGTGTGCACATACCCTAGTAGAGGAAAATCTTGATGTTATGAATACAGTATATATAGGTAAATAGAAGGTATATTATACTAATATGTACGTTGGAGTTCTAAGACCATATAACATATATATTTCATAAAGATCGCATAGATTTTTGGTGGTTATTCTTTATAATTTAAAATAAGGGTGTATTAATTGCAACATCTGCAGCAGAACTTCTTTTTGAACATGAACTGCAGCCATCCCAGTCAAAAAGAAGCACTTTATCATCAGAGATGCTTTCTGCTGTTTTGCTGTAGCTTAGCCACATACCGTATATACTCGAGTATAAGTCGATCCGAGTATAAGTCGACCCCCCTAATTTTGCCTCAAAAACCTGGGAAAACTTATTGACTCGAGTATAAGTCTAGGGTGGGAATTGCTGAAGATACTGGTAAATTTCAAAAATAAAAAAAGATAAGAATAAAAGTAAAATTAAGTGAGACATCAGTAGGTTAAATGTTTTTGAATATTTATTTAAAAGAAAAACATTAAACAAGCCCTGTAAGTTGAAAAGAGGGTCAACAAAACCAATAGGGCAACAACAATGACTTTAAAAGTACAAAAACCTCAGCTCAATGTAAAACACAAGAGTTAAAATCCTTCAAAGTCACTGGATTCCTCATCATCTGTATGTCCAAACAGAGCTTCAGCTTCAGCTGGTAAGAGGTTATCAGCATAGACATTATCGTCATCATCACTGAGTTGGTCATCACCGTCCCCTCTGTCGTCTTCATACAAAGCGCTGTCTTCACTGCCATCCATAGCATTACTAATGCCACATTTCTTGAAGGCGCGTTGCACCATGTCCTCTGGAATCTCTTCCCATGCATCACGAACCAACTTTGCTATTAATTCTATGTCCGGCTTCATCAGATTTCCAAGTTTTGTTAGTCGGGCTTGACCAGATGACATCCACTCATGCCACATCCTCCGCACACGGTCTTTGAAAGGTTTATTTAAACACACATCTAGGGGCTGCAATACAGATGTAAGTCCACCTGGAATAACCGCCAAAGTAACTTGAGAAGACTTTGCCAATTTTTTGATGTCATCACATGTGTGGGCTCTGAACATATCCCAAACTAGCAATGATGGTTTTTTCTTTAAGGCTGTTCCTGGTCGTCCATTCCAAATTTCTTCCAGCCATTTTTTTGTTCCATCTTCATCCATCCAGCCTTTAATATGGACGCGCACTGTAATTCGTGGTGGGAATTGGACCTTTTTAGGCAGGGTCTTTCTTTTAAAAATAATGACAGGCCGCAGCTTAGTTCCATTAGCCAAACATGAAAGAACGACTGTGAAATGATTTTTTTCATTTCCTGTGGTTCTGAGTAGAATAGCTTTTTCTCCCATATTTGCCACAGTTCTGTTGCTGGGAAGATCAAAAGTCATAGGTGTTTCATCCATATTTCCAATATCTCCCAGGTCATAGTTATGGATCCTTCTTTGTTTTATGATGAATGAATGGAATGACATCACTTTTTCATCAAGGTCTTTTGGCAACTGCTGTGAAATCTTTGTTCTTTGTCGCCAACATAGGCCAAATCTATTCATGAAACGGGTACACCATCCTGCTGATGCAACAAATTTTTCAATTCCTGGTGCTTTCAATTGATCTTCTTTAGCCATTTGAAGGGCACGTAAGCGAATTCCCATGCGTGTTACGCAGTAGCCATTTTGACGACACTCCATAACCCATTTATGCAATTCAGTCTCTAGAGCCCCATACGACACCTTCAAACCACGCTTTCATTTTCCGCCAATCCCTTACTAGTTTTTCGTTAACACAAAATTCCCTACTTGCAATACTGTTATTGCTTTCTTCTGCTCTTGACACAACCTTAAGTTTGAAACCAGCTTCGTACGACCTGCGTTTTTCCTTTGGTCCGGGATTTGAAGTACTGGGATCCATTTCTAACAGGATAAAAAAAACGCTCCGTCCAAATACCGTAATGCTGCAGAACATAAGCCCCCATAAATGCTGCACAGTGAATAATGGTGGCCCAAATACCGTAATGCTGCAGAACATATGCCCCCATAAATGCTGCACAGTGAGTAATGGTGGCCCAAATACCGTAATGCTGCACAACAGGTATGCCCCCAAAAATGCTGCACAGTGAGTAATGGTGGCCCAAATACTGTAATGCTGCAGAACATATGCCCCCATAAATGCTGCACAGTGAGTAATGGTGGCCCAAATACCGTAATGCTGCACAACAGGTATGCCCCCATAAATGCTGCACAGTGTGTAATGGTGGCCCAAATACCGTAATGCTGCACAACAGGTATGCCCCCATAAATGCTGCACAGTGAGTAATGGTGGCCCAAATACTGTAATGCTGCACAACAGGTATGCCCCCATAAATGCTGCACAGTGCATGATTTATTGGCCAAGTGATAGGATTACCGGTACCGGTAATCCTATCATGTTGCTGCTGCCCCTGCTGGAATTAAAAAAAAAAACCACTATATACTCACCTCCGTTGCTGACAGCTGCTCCTGAGCGTTACCGGCTCTTCAGTGACTCAGGCAGAGGGCGCGTGCTATCCACGTCATCGCGCCCCCTGCACGTCACTGCTGGAGGACGGGAGAGAGCGGCACGCTGGGAGAGAGCGGCGCACAGCGACTTGTAACGCCGCCACCGCCGCCGGGACACTGACAGGCTGCAGGGGACCGCAGACACATACCGGGGAACGCGGAGACGACGGGGACCAGGTAAGTTTGAATCGTGACCCGAATATAAGTCGAGGGGGGTCTTTTTCAGCCCAAAAAGGGGGCTGAAAAACTCGACTTATATTCTAGTATATACGGTATTTGAAATAATGCAGCTGATGAATAACCTCTTTTTAACAGAGAGAGATAGCCCCAAATATCAGTACAGTAAAAGATTGCAATGTTGAAAGATGATTATCAATATGTATTATATATAGATGAGTGAATCAGTGAAATACAAATTGTATAAGCCTGAAATGGGAAAAAATGTATGGATTCTCCGGAGTCTGAATTATTGTGATTCACTTTGCGCAAATTCAGCAAAATGGTGGCTACCATTTTGCTAATTTGTAGAAGGCTGGAAAAGGCATGAAAAAAAAAGGCCAGCAATAAGGCATCCTGAAACCATTCATGTGTTGGGGGGCTTTTCATCCTAGGCAGTGGGGCCAATCACAATTTTGCCTAAAAGCGCTGCCATAAAGTAATGTATAGAAACACACTCCAAGAACAACTTCTCCCTATGATCCATGAGCAATTTGGTGATGAGCAATGTTTTCTCCAGAATGACGGTGACAATGGCACAATGCAAAAGTGACAACTAATTGGCTCAGTGACCAAAACTTTTACTTAGGTCCATGGTCAGGCAATGCCACAGATTTCAATCACATTCAGAAACTGTGGTCAATCCTCAGAAAGTGGGTGGGCAAACAGAAACACAGAGATTGTGATAAGCTTTAAGCACTAATTAGGTATTGTATGTAACTACTTGTTACTTAACAAATCGAAAATAAAATAATTGTTACAGCTGTTCAGGTGGATAATAAATACACATGAGGAAGGCTGAATGCAGCCAAAATGCAAAGAATGTTTTAATTAAAAGTATTTTTTTATATAATACTTTTGTTTTATCTGCATTTATCGGATCCATTTGCCTTTTTTCTTCTTGATGGGTGCGACCTTTATCTGGCTTGCTTCACTTCTATCTGCTCTGTTGGCGTCCCATGGAGGAGATTTCCACAGTATAACAGGTTGGTTGCATTGGCTGGAATCCACTATAGTGCATTTGGAGTTGTGCCTACACCAGGACTATGCCAAGTGAGAATATCTTCCACGATTGGTTTTATTTTTTTTTAGCTTACTACTCTCAGAAAGCAACCCTTTCTCTCTTTTTCCACCAAATAAAATCCACTATTGGTTTCATAAACCTGATGTAGTTGTCAATAAAATGCAAAACCGTATGAAATGCTTAGAACTGTGCTTAAGTAACCAAAGTGGAAATTTTGTGAAAGCAAAAATTTTGGGTGAGTTTCAAAGATTTTGATGACCACTGTGTTTGTGGGTAGTTGTTTTTTTTTGTGTATATGGCAATATTAGATTTCTGTGCAGTATTAATGTACTTTATTTGTTGTTTTATAATAGTACAATTTATGATTGTGATATAACATTACCATGCTCCTGACTGATTGTTCTTTTTGGCCATTTTTAGTGTAATAGGCTGTTTTTGAGTCAAAATTCACTATACTTTTTATACCATTTTCATCACAGATTTTCAATCTCATTGTTTAGGCTTGATCGACAATGAGGACATGGGTTTTGATTACCAGATATTTTCAGCAAATGCATTTGAAACTTCTTAGAATTTCACAAAATTGTTGTTCTATTGTAGTCCAGTAATCTAGTGGAGCGCAAAGTCTGTCTATTTTAGAATTTCCTTAAATTTATGTATTCAGTCACATCTGAATTTTGAACAATTTGCCCCTAGCAAATGATGATTGACATTTTGCTGGACTTTAAAGCGCCAGATATGGGTACATTTTTTTTGTTATTTATACTTACTTTATCCTGGTTCGCAGTTGTGCAGTTCCTCTCCGCTCCAATCCGGCCTCATCCTAATGTTATGACATCACATGAGACAGATTCATCGACTATGTATTATGAGACGTCTTGCTATAGGGGCCACACCATATGATTTTGAAACTCGATCAAGTGTGGAGGGTCATACAGCAGCAGTGCAGTGGATTCCTGAAGACCGGAGTGGTGATAGACTGGACATTTGGAAAGATGAGAGTGGATGGAGTGTGTATAGCATCTAAGGTGCCTTTGGTTCTAAGACTTTTTCGAGGAATTTTTTAACAAATTGAGAATAAAGGATTTTTTAAAAATTAGTTTTTTCTTTCTGAGCCTTTATATAACTAATTTACATTTATATATAATTTTTTTTTATATGTTTTTGCAAACAACATTTATGATACTTTGGAGTCTGCTTAAAAAGTACATCCAATGTGCAGCAAATAAATTTGATGCTAATTTTCCTGCCAAATTTTCGGGCAGATCTGCCATTTTGAACTTAAGGGCCCGTTACACACAGCGATCTTGATTAAACAGGTTCACTCATTGCTAATTAACAGTAATCCAATTTGTAGTCCTGGCTCTATAAACTGAAGAGGATTTAAGCATTATTTTGATTGTAACTTTTCACTACCACTTTAATTTAGGCCACTGCATGACAGCATAACTCTGACACATGGACCTGGCTATACTTTTCATATAGGATTAAATGGAGTTCTACAATGTTTTACAATTTTTCGATTTTTACAATGTGGAATTATACAGAACTGAAAAGAATCAAATCGTCCTAAAATGTGAATGGCTGCAAGCGCAAGGATTGGTAGTGATCATTACTTTCTATTGTATCGCTAATAGTTGAAGAAGCCATTTAAAAAGAATTGCATAACTTCTACCTGCAGGGAAGAACAGATAATGCCTATAGACCTGCAGGTGACATAAGCAAGGAAATGACTTGAAAGACATTAATAACAGACAAAGTCACATAACTTTAAATTGTTTCTTTCATTAGGCAGGAGGGAAGACAATGCGGCAATTTCCATTCAGTGCTCATAGAGGAAGGATGTTGACAATTTCAAGGTGACCATTTTATGCAAATTAAATATTTTTCAGGATATTGTCAGTCATTAAATGTACAATTTTAATCTAGCTTCAGCCTCGTTGCAGAACTCCAATCATAATTTTGCACAGATTTTAATAGCTAGTTGCCTTTGGCACGGCGGTTTTCATTAGCTAGACACTGGATGCGATTATCTTAATAGTCTAGTTTTATATATTTTTAATGCTGAAATTTTTCAGATTTTCCCATCCACAGATCACCAATATATCTCACATTAGTACATTAGCTGATGTCATTATTAAGGTGTGTGAGAAATGTGAAAAACTGTCAAGAGAAATAGGCTATTTCCAAATCTTGTAATGTTCACAGTGCAAAGTGTGAATTTCTTTCCTGCTCTTCTTCTTTAATCTGCCTGAATATCTTTTCAAGTTCTGTGCAGATGTAGCAGGGTTGAAATTGTAGATAATTGTGTGAATCTTGACATGGAGATAAAGTCAGCATAGGTCACTTGACTAAAGCTAGTGTGTCAAAAGAGAATCTATCTATCCATCCATGCCTCAATCCATCCATGCATTTATTCTACTGTCCATCCATCCTTAATTCTATCCATCTATTTGTATGCCCATCCATCCTTCTAACCTTCTATGTATCCATCTTTCTGTCCGTTCGTCCATCCATCCATCCACCTATCCATCCAAATATACTTCTATCTAGCCATCAACTCGCCATCCAAATAGTTTTAACTTAACGTTGCTGCCAGTTTTAGTTTTTGTGCTTTCAATATTTCCTCTCCTTCTTCCAAGAGTCATGTTTTTTGCTTTTTTTATTGTCTACATAGCCATATAGATGAGTTCTCGCTTTAAATTGCATCATTCCTATTAAAAAATAAATAAATTACTCCATTGGAGTAATTACATTGCATTTTATTGCATGAAATAAGTGTTTGATCACCAACCAACCAGCAATAATTCTGACTCTTGCAGACCTGTTAGTTTGTCTTCAAGATGCCCTCCTAATTTGCACACATTACCTATATTAATTGCACCTGTTTGAACTTGTTACCTATATAAAAAAATCACCTGTCCACACACTCAATCAATCACTCCCCAACCTCTCTATCATGGCCAAAACCAAAGAGCTGTCTAAAGACAAAATTGTGGATCTGCACAGGGCTGGGATGGGCAACAGGAAATAGGCCAGCAGCTTGGTGAGAAGGCAACAACTGTTGGCACAATTATTAGAAAATGGAAGAAACACAAGCTTACTGTCAATGTTCCACGATCTGGGGCTTCATTCAAGATCTCGCCTTGTAGGGTAAGGATAACACTGAGAAAGGACAGGAATCAGACCAGAATTAGATAGACGTACCTAGTCAATGATCTGAGGAAAGCTGGGACCACAGTCTCAAACATTTCATTTTATAACACACAACACCATCATGGATTAAAATCCTTCAGAACACGCAAGGTCCCCGTGTCCATGCCAGCATATGTCCAGACCTAGTTCAGCTTTTTGATATCAACTCCTCTCGCCCTGTTTGTAGGAAAAAGAAGGATGAGTACAACCCAAAAAACATTGTCCCAACCATGAAGCATGGTGGGGGAAATGAAACACCCGCTAGTGCCGGGGTACTCGATCTGGGCCTTAGTCAGTTCTTCAGAGGTATTGTCATGGCAGTGGTGACCAGGTCCATGGTCCTGGGCATCCAATCAAATAAAAATGGGGAAGTTATTTGAAATAAAGTCATGATGACACCCGTTATAAGGAGATAGCCGACGCTGCTTATGGAGGATGCTGGGGCTGTTGGTGATGCAGCAGAGTTGATATAACTCTCCATGGGTAGAGCTATGCCCCAAGACAATTATAGTATTAAAGATGTTGCTAATGGTAGCAGTGCAGGGCAGATGGCGCAGTAAATAATCTGAGGACAAAGTGGATATAGGAAATACCATATGGGCCCAGAGAACCACAGAGAAAAAAGGCATATGAGAGGAGAGTAATTAGCCTGTTAAATACAGGTCCCTAAACAATGGCCAAAAGTAAAGAACTAGTAGCACACAGATTTTAGAAAGGATAACAAAAATCCTCAATGGCTACAAAGTGCATAAAAGTAGTACCATATGGGCCCAAAGAAACACAAGAAAAGGCATATGAGAGGAAAATAATTAGCCTGTTAAATACAGGTCCCTCAACAAGGGTCAAACATGGAAAATTAGTAAAACACAAATTTTAGGGAAGATGACATACCCATTCCTGGGCTGAGGTACGCTCACACACCAAAGTGAGTGTGGACCCTAGAATCTGAGCCAGGGCCCTGGAGATAGGGAGAAAGAAAGTGTGGGATAGGTTCTAATACTTACCGCACTGGGAACATAGCGCAACCATGGGACTAGGTGCAAGAGGTGGCGTGCGCACCCGATATGACCCACGGAGCGGCCGCGGCACTGGGAGTGGTGACTTCGGACCCGGGGTCCCGCCCCCAGGTGAGAGCGGCATGACAGGCAGCATGACAGTAGTATTGAAGGGAGGAGACACTCCCGAAACTTGAAAGAACTAAAGAAGATCTGTAAGGAGTGGACCAAACTCCCTGCCACAGTGTGTGCAAAGTTGGTGTAAGAACTACAGGAAATGTCTGACTTTTGTATTTACAAACAAAGGTTTTTGTGCCAAATGTTAAGTTCTGCTTTTCTACTGTTTCAAATATTTATTTCCTGCAATAAAATGCAAGTTAATTATGTAAAAATCTTACAATATGATTTTCTGGATTTTTTTAGATTTTTTTTTCTCACAGTTGAAGTGGACCTACAACTGGTCTGATAATTGCAGACCACTCCATTCTTTGAAGTTGGCAAAACTTGCAAAATAGGCAGTGTGTCAAATACTTATCTTCCCCACCATATTTATATATTGCATGGCTTTCAAGTCTCCTAACACTGGCATACCAAGCATGTCCAATTCCACAAAAAGAAACATTGCCCCTTACCCAGTTTTAAGACAAGTCTCGTTAAAGGGTCGATATTGGCTTTTCGGATTAATACGTCTGTCTCGCTCTCACTCTGTCTCTATATATCTGTATATATGTTTAAATATACAAAAAAACTTTCAAATTTATTGCATTTTTATCAAGCTTTATTCATAATTGTGGATGCAGAATTAAGAGCAGGATTTCCTATAACAACACTACAATAATTGGTTTGCTGTATATTTTCTGTGTATTATGCTAACTCTCTTTATATTTCTAGTTGCGTATGGCCTACAATTATATGCTAACCCGTAGTAATGTCTCTAATATCTTTTGTGTGGGTTACACAAAGTGATTACCCTCTGTGATCAGCCAGAGGAGATTATGTTTCCTTTTTGTGGTCTGCAGCTTGCAGATATCTCAGGAGATGACAGGCAGTATATTCTACGACAACTATATCTTCCTTAATTTTAAGTTTCACAGGAATTTGAATTTTATCTCGGCATTGTCTATAAACCACCGGCTTTATTTATATTCATCCTTTCATTTGATAGCCACAGAAAGTCATTTCAATGATGCTGACACAATCAACAACTTTAAGAGAAATATACTTTATATTCGGTGTCCTACAACTTTTTATTTCCATACAAATCTAAATTTCACATTCACTTATGTGATCAGACTTTTTTAGACAGGTATCCTCTAACCGATGTATGGAAGTTCAATATATTATTTATTTTCAAAATGAATTGTTACCAGGCTTGGAAACATTGGAGCCAATTTACCATTTTTGCCTTGGATTAACTTTATTAATTTGAAATAATTGCTTGTAAAGACAATCAACTTTGCAATTTACCTCTTGCTAAAAGTTCCTAAGAACAGAGACGTACATATTTGCTAACTGTTTGCTATCCACCCTGCATGGGATGTTCTGAAGCCAAACTCATTGCTGGATATGTTAGCTTCAGGTACCCTCCACTCCATCGATGTTGCAGAGTCAAAACCACCTCCCTCCCCTAGCAGCATTGGAGACTGCACAGTTCTGACCTGAAATGTGAATGGTTAGGAGTACATAGCCAGCAAGCAGGAAATCAAAAGGTAGAGGAGCAATGTCCTCCCCAAAACAGAATCAATCCTTGAGCAATCCTTTAAGAGATGGTTGAAGTTTACACCAAATAAAAAAGTAAGGTGGTACTATAAATTGCACCATATGTTTGTGTATTTCTGAACTTTTGCTGCACCACGAGACTGCAATTCAGACTACCCAGCTACCGCAATACCTTCTGTATAGATTGGAAGTAACGTTTGTAATTTGTGTCTATGAGAGCATAAATGCAAGTCCCAAAGATTTGCAATAAGAAAGCATCTAATGGTCTTTGCGGGAAACCCACTAAACTGATGACACGAATAGCGCTGGGAACGTGAGAAGATGTTGCAGATAAATATTTGTTGTTCATATGCACATTACACAACATATACAACATGTGTATACATAAGACTGATAAAGGATTAAGGAAAAAATCTTACATTTTTGTAAACGGGTGGGGGTCTCATTTTTAGCCCTCTTGTAATATTTCTTAATATACTGTATATCTCAGCTTTATTTGGAAAAGAAGACACAATACGAACAAAGAAAAGGAAAAGGGGAAGTTATAAAGAAAAAATGGTCTGGGATTTTTTTACTTTTATTTTGCGCCTTTTCTGTATTTAGTGGAGGTACTGGTTGAATTTTATAATATACAGTTTCCTACCAGTATATTTACATGCACTGACAACATCCAATGTGTTATCTCGAGGGCATAGCATTTTTTAACCATGAGTTCCATATGGAGAGTACTTTCATTGACTTTAAGTGCCTGTCTTAATGTCATAGAAAATCTTTTAAGCGGTTGTGCCCCAGAGAAACCGATCTACATCCAAATTCATCATTGTAAAAAAAAAAATCTGATGACTATAAAAACAACATTTGTCATATAATATCTTTTATAGATTACCGAAAACCCATTAACGATTCAAATGAATTTTTCAATAAATGAATTATTTATACTTGGAGTCATAAAAGCACCAAAGTCGTGACACTTCCAATCAATATATCACTACGACAGAATAACCATCGCCAAGCAATTATCAGCGCCCAAGAACCAGATGAACATCCAAGACGAGTCACTTGATTTACAGGCGAAAGGAAGAGACAATCAATGAGATTGTATAACATGTTGTATAAAAGGGCCCGGTGCCAATTCTAATATCAGTGCATCAAAGATGGGTCTTTAATGCCGGAGAAAGAGAAGGGGGCCGCATAAGAGATGGGATTTATGTATATATTTAAGAGTTTCGTTTGAAAATCACATATCGTTAAAAGGGTCCATAACTTATTCAGCACAAAGCTAAAGAGACTGATGACTAATAGAGTCAGAACAGATGAAAGGATGCGAGAGAGCAAAGAGAAGAGTCTGAACCTTGTGTCGAAAAGGCAGCGATTCCCCGAATGAAATTGTGCATTCATGATGGAAGGGAACTATGGCACGGAACAACATTAATAGACCTCAAGACATAAGAACCTCACCATTGTGAAACATGCTAAAGTACATTGGCTATTCGACCTCCATTATACTAGTGGCTGTTGTGGCTCTTCGAGTGTCCTAGACTTTTATATATCTTATTTCTTGTATAGCTATAGCACATGTTGGTGTATGTATACTCTCATTGTCAATGCTAAAATGTTTTCTAAAGAGACTTCAATTGCTGATTGATTGTACGACTAAGGTAAGACAGGATTTTCACAATGAAATAAGATTATATTATTTTCCTTTTTTTTCTTATTCATTTTTAATTTATATGTTTTGGGGTAAGTTAAACTTCATTCATAACAAATTTGAGAAATTATTTAAAAAAACACTGCAAATTTACTTATGATCTTTTTATTATAGATACAGAGGGCCTGATTCATCCTTTTCACTGATTTTTCTTAAGCCAAATTCATTAAAATGTCTCATGTAATTCCTGATTTTTGCACAAAGCTCCAAATTGTTTTATACCTAGCTTTAATTGGTCTGGTGACTTTTTAGCAGTAAAAATCATACATTAAACAAAATGGCAAAAAAAATGCACCAAAATAACTGACACACACAAAATATTATTGGGCGGACTGTAAGAGAGTTGCGATAAATGTTGCAACTTTTTGCAAAAGTGAATGCATCTGTCTGAAACATCTGGAAAAGCCCTAATATTATCATGGGTGCCACCGTTTATGGGGTTGCTCTGCCCCTGAGCTACCCAGGAGGATTCATGACTCATTCCTGAAAGATAACATTTGGGTGGGGTTTACATACGTCGCACACCCTATTGCCTCAGGAATAACGGGAAAAATGGGGCTGCTCGCAACTATTAATTGCTAGGAACCCAGCACATTGACACCATTTTCATAACACATTTTTGCAACAGATCTTACAGGGATTGTCCAGTGTAAGAACAAATGTTTGCAGTAATTGTTTGTTACTGAAAACTGCTGAATCATTGCAGTGTGTAATGTGCAGGCTGTCACCATTTCCCTGTATATCTCATGGATGGGAGGTCACAAGACAGCCAACCCACAGGCAGAATACAAGAGCATCATGACAGCGTGTGTATCACACAATGGCACACTTCTGCAGTCACTCAGAGTATATGTAGACTTTACTTCTTAAGGCTCATTCAGACACCAGTTTTCTCATACGTGTGCTATTCATGTTTTTCACGGACAGAATTTGAGCTAATTATAGTCTATGGGGTAGTTCACATGTATTATTTATTCCCTCGGACTGAAGTCTGCACAAAAGCATGGAGACTTGTTTGTCCGAGTGTCGGCTCAATCTTATCTATGCAATTCTATGGGTCATGAAAAAATCAGATTCCATTTGGATGCCGTCCATGCGCAGTCCGTATTTCATGGACTGTTTGATAGGAGAAGCTGGAGAAACTTTTTGCCCATCCTATAAAACCTGATGAAAAAACACTGATGAAACTCAGGCTGACATCTGAACGAGCCCATAGTGAACTCAGTCATTTACTGAACTTTGGCTGACTTTTGCAGATTTTTAGGAAAAAAGCTTGGGAATCTGAACATGTTTTTGAATGTGCAAAGCTCGTGTCGAATTTGACATCGGCAAACGTTTTCCAAACAAGTTTACTCATCTCTAATGGTAAAAGCTGACAAACTGACTAAACAGTAATGAAAATCTGATCAAATTACTGCTGAACAATTACCTGTTTTTACCAATGGGAAAAATTAAGGATGTCTAAATGAGCCCTAAGAATGAACAGAGTAGAAAACCAGAATTTATATATATATATATATATATATATATATATATAAAACAGAAACTGATTCAGAGATGAAGCATACTTTAACACAAACTTACCACCTATTGAAAAAGGCAAGAAAACAATCATCATTTCCGGACACCTCTGAGTTATTAAATATCTTTATTCTTCATGCACGTTCTTTGCGCTTCATAAACCAGCAGAAATATTTGCAGTGTCAGTGGCAATGAACAGGATGGAGGAGGGAATGAATTAACAGCTATTTCAGGGCTAGAAGAAGACAGCATTAAAGCTAATGCACTGCTGCTGTAATGGATGTGCTGCAGCCACTTATCAATCTTGCAGTTATCTGGCTATATTTCCCTGCATTGTATTCAGTGTCAGAAATGCTCTACTATGGATGCAAATTAACAGATAATGGAAATACTTAGTTTACATGTAAAAGAAAGAAACAACCACATACTGTACATGAGAGTTTGTGTAGGATGATCAGCTTCTGACATGTCTTTGGGGTAATTCTGTATTATTATGGTGTTATCAAGAAATCACAGACAGCCAGCAATTTTACAGACACATTGAAAAACCATAAAGCTATGTGCCCTCAATCCAGAACTAGCAGCGCTTTGGATGAACCGCATGTGCACTGCAAGTGTGAGCAGGTTGGCAGATGCAGTGACAGTCAGGAGGCAAACCAAGGGTTAACAAGTTTTAACATAAGAGGGTATTAAGGGCCTGTCACACTAAGCGATATCGCTAGCAATATCGCTATAATTTGTACATCGCTGTGTCTGATACTTACCTACTACGCGCTCCCCGGCTGGTTATCGCTGATCGCGCGAGAACGTCCAGGACCGTTTCTCGTTGTCAGCTTCCTGCGGCGCTTCCTGTGGAGAGACGAGCGTGGAGCCGGGCGGGAGGACGTCAGGATCTCCTAGTCTGACAGGTAAGTAGCGACCCCCGTCCCCAGCAATGTCGCTGGTGAGATCTGCCTGTGTGGCAGCTCACTAGCGACCACTTAGCGATGTACCAGCGATCCTGACCGCGTCATATCACTGGTCGCGATCGCTGGTACATCGCTAAGTGTGACAGTACCTTTACTCCATGCAGGGAGATAGGGAAAATGCAAGGTAAAATGCAGGCAATATAGGGAATACAAGGGTGTAATAGGGAAAAATCAACACAGAAATAACAAATAAAGTCATTCTCAATGAAGTCACTTATCAATCAGATGTCTTCCTGACAGAAAAGTTCCCAGAATAGATGATGGCGCCAACAGTCGGCACCGCGTGGATCCAGTGTGGTCCCGAAGGAGGTGACTATCCATGCCCGGTTGGCAAAGTTGCCTTTGAAGCCTTCTGTGGAGTCCTCAGTATGGAGACTCCTGTGACCTGGCAGAGTACAGGCCACTGAGCTGACAGAATTAATCGAGGCTCGACGATTCTTCACCGAGGATTCAAGAAACCATCCCCGGTAAAAGTCACAGTCTCTATCAGGTGTCATGGAAGCACCCCTGACTCTAGTGTAGCGGTTTTCACCTCGATGGGTTGGAGACAACTTACGCCCAGTGGGCTTCTGGTCCCAGTCCTCGTAAATTCCTGTCACCATAGGATGCGAATCTGCATCACTAATGGTCTCTGAAGCAGGAGTCCTCACTTTCCTCAGTCGCGCGTTGCGCTTTCCCGCCAATTCTGTCTGTGCTCCCACTCTGCGCTGCCCCTGGTAATGCTTAGCCATGCCCCCATCAGCAAGTTGCCTAAACTTTCCCCTGGACAACAGAGGGGACAGCCCCGACAGTTCCGGACCGGCACAAGAAAGGCACCCCCAGCGCTGCCTTCTATTGAATGCAGGTATGTCTGCAGGTGTTCCCTGGATCGTGCGGATTTAGCACATTCAATGCATTCTTATTGATTAAATTTCTGTTGCGGAGACTCGCGTCTCGGGAGGAGAAATTGACATGCTGCAGTCTTGAAAGCCGCACCACATGTCAGTGTCCGAAGGTGATCCACAGGCACACATGCACACATAGTGAACATGGGATTTCTATAAGTCCCATCCACTATGCTGTAACATCTGGCCACTGTGAGTTTGATGCTTCATAAATATGCAGAGTTAAGCCCGCAGCAATTACTGATCGATTGAACGTACCCTTAGAAATCATTAAGATTACAGATGAGCAAATTTATTCAAGTGGAAATTAATTTTTGAAAAATAGCATTTTTCAGAATATGGCTTTTTGTAAATGAGTTTTGCAAACATTAAATAATAAGGTAGCCAACATTTTGTCAAACCCTAGACGAAAGTCAAAAATGTTAAAAGTAAGAAAAATCCAACACTGCAGAGACACCATCACATGTTTCTCAACGCAGTGATTGTAGAGCAATGCCCCCATCCCTTATGGGAAATATGTAAAACATGCAAAACACAAGCCGTGGAGACACCATCACATGTTTCTCAACGCAAGCAATGACTAGCCAGGTCTTTCCCCGGGAAGGAACAACCATGGGAAAGGCAGTCTCCAATGAAGGAAACCACCTATGCCAAAACATGGTATCCATCCACAGACAGCTGTTTCAGAGTATTGCCCCTCATCAGTGTGGAGTAGGAAACTGGCTAGTAGGAGCAATGCCTAGTAGAAGACTGTGAAAAATGAGGATGAATGAACTCATGGAGATCAACATCCAACACTGCGGAGACACCATCACATGTTTCTCAATGCAGTGATTCTAGAGCAATGCCCCCATCCCTTATGGGAAATATGTAAAACATGCAAAAACACAAGCCGCGGAGACACCATCACATGTTTCTCAAAGCAAGCAATGACTAGCCAGGTCTTTCCCCGTGAAGGAACAACCACGGGGAAAGACCATGTCATGACATGCAAAGCACAGCGACCAAGGTCTGGTCATGGCCAGATAACAGGCTCACAACAGAGAAAAGAAGAGTCAACTCTGAGCTGGCAATGGCCAGCAGAGAGGCCAGATAGGTGAGCGGTGAGGCGAGTATAAGGTTTTGGGATTTTTTTTCATTTGTTTATACTCTTGCTCACATGCTGTCTTTTTGCAGCTTTTTTTCTTAGCGTTTTTGAAGGATACAAAAAATTGCACTTTACAGTACCAGAAAAGTGAATGAGATAGCACATGCTACTTAGTTTTTTCTTTTTGAAAACTTTTGAACCCATACAAATGAACAGAAAAAAAATAAAATACAAGTAAACATGCATCAAAAATGTATGTAAGAACACATGTGTTTAACCCAGCGAACACTCTGTTTTTTGATGCAGAAATATCTGCTGCAAATAATCAACATGTGCACATATGTTACGTTCCCACAAAGAGTATTTGTAAAAAAATTTCCATTGCCTATTTTCTTTCCACAATAAATGCAGCATTCACAGTTCAAGTAAAGAACATTGGAATTCCATGCCCCAACACATCTAGTTACACTGTGTTACCAAGGTTTTGTCCATCAGACAATTTTGAGTGTTCCTGATAGATTTTTTCATGCTGATTTCAGAAATGACTTCATATTTTTCCTGTCACATAAGGTTTTTGAGAAATGATACAAAATACTGTAATATTTCTGTTATAATTCTAAACACTCATATATGATCTTTTTCTGAAAGAGTATATTCTGAATTTTCCACTGAAATAACATAAATCGCTGATCTACACATATGCAAGCTCTTATTATGCGAATTCCGCGTCGGAGCATTGAATCATTTGGCTGACCGTGTATGGAGCATACGATATCTCCTGTGCAGTTTTAAGTTGACTCGTCAGCTTTAAGTCTGAAGGCTGTTTTACTACACAACGGAAATATCTATCCTTCTAAATGTTCTATATTGGGCAATTCACCGCGCTTAGAATTTTTTTTCCTGTTTTTGAGTACACAACATGCTGAAACCAATGATGTCGTTCAAAAGTACAACTCGTCCCACAAAAAATGAGCCCTCAAATGGCCATACTGATGGAAAAATAAAAAAGTAATGGCTCTGGAAAGAAGGGGAGCGGAAAACAAAAATGCAAAACTGAAAAAAGCTCTGGTCATTAAGGGGTTAAAAACCTTTCGTGATATAAACATTTGAAGCACATATTCGTGTTCAGCATATCAAAATCTATAAGGTAAAATAAAATTTTCTCAGGGGACAAGAACTTCCCTGAAATTTGTTGCACAGTGTTATCCACCACATTCAGAGCCTTCAAACATTCAGACAGAACTTGGAAACCTTTCTCAGCAAGAAAGTTTACCTTCTACTATGGCCTCGTGCTAACTCACCCTCAAAGTTGCTGCTGCTGCCCTCCAACCTACCATCTTCTTCCCCATTATCCTGTAGACTGTAAGCCCTCAAGGCAAGGCTCTCTCCCCACTGTACCAGTCTGTCATTTGTAGTTTGTTCAGTGTAATTTATAGTCTTGCATATCAACCCTCCTCCCGTACAGCACCATGGATCCACTGATGTACTAAAAAAATTAAAATAAAATAATAATAACTATAATAATAATTATTTCTTTAAATCTTGTGCCCCCGGTGCTTTCTTTACCTTTGCAATTAACCTAGAGGGTTCTGCGCCTGAGCACAGACAGTTATGGCGCACATTGTGATGTCAAAACCCCACTGATATCCTGAGAGCTTGCGCAAATCTCTTTCTGGCACCATGATACCCAGAAGTCTGGCACATTACAATAGGACCAAAGATTCCTACTCAAGCATCCATCGCTCAGAAGATGCAACGAGGTAAAGACAGGTGATGGTGTGGAGCTGATGGGCTGAAGAGATAAGTGGAGGGTGAATAAAACAATTTTTTGTTTTATTTTTTGCACAGTATATTTGCTATGCTTTGGGTTCTGGAGATAACCAAGAAGAGGACAAAGGACATTAAATTCTCAGAGAATTAATTAATTACCGTACTTAACACAATCCAGGGAAAAAAACACATCCAAATAGGAGAATTCAAATTTGGCACCATCACTATGGAGTTATTGAATGTCAAAATTTGTGTATGATGCACGCAAGTACAATCTACTATTATGGAGATTTTGCTGTATATTACTTTTTTTTTCATTTATTTTCACTTAAGGCAATATAAAAAATGTTACATCCATGGGAAAAAATAATCCATGCATGGTTGATTACTGTATACATTTCTTCTAACCACACCAAAAGGATCAATATGAAAAAAGGAAGATTCATATATTGTTAAATTAGTTTTCTAGCAATATTCTGTTCGGTTCCTTTATTTCTGCATATCTTAATATAGGATTTTTATTAGTTCAGCATTTAGTTTTGGCATAGTACTGCAAAATTATGTGGAATATCAGAGAAAAAGTGCATGAGGCAGAGTAGAGAAAGCTTATATGAGATTTTGAGATTTCATAGTACTATGATTAATCTTAGAAATACATTTTTAAGTGTCTTCCCATTGGTTCTCTATCCTTGCTGGTGAGTATTATACCCTTACGTCCTAATGCCGAAATCTGTTTTCTTTGCATATGAGAAAAAAAGACCATTTTCATCACTGGGATGGATCCAGTTTGCATCCATTTTTGATCCAGGTGAATCATAGAATCGTAGAGTTGGAAGGGACCTCCTGGGCCATCTGGTCCAACCCCCTGCTCAAAGCAGGATTCGCTAAATCATCCCAGTCAGATGTCTGTCCAGCCTCTGTTTGAAGACTTCCATTGAAGGAGAACTCACCACTTCTTGTGGCAGCCTGTTCCACTCATTGATCACTCTAACTGTCAAAAAGTTTTTTCTAATATCTAATCTGTGTCTCCTCCCATTCAGTTTCATCCCATTGCTTCTAGTCTTTCCTTGTGCAAATGAGAATAAAGTTGATCCTTCTACAATGTGACAGCCCTTTAGATATTTGTAGACAGCTATTAAGTCTCCTCTCAGTCATCTCTTTTGCAAACTAAACATTCCCAAATCCTGCAACCTTTCCTCATAAGACAGGGTTTGCAGACCGGTCACCATTCTGGTCGCTCTTTTCTGAACTTGCTCCAGTTTGTTGATGTCTTTTTTAAAATGTGGTGCCCAAAACTGGACACAGTATTCCAGATGAGGTCTGACCAAAGAGGAGTAGAGGGAAATAATGACTTCACGTGATCTAGACTGTATGCTTCTGTTAATACATCCTAGAATTGCATTTGCCTTTTTTGCTGCTGCATCACACTGTTGACTCATATTCAGTCTGTGATCTATTAGTATACCCAAGTCTTTTTCACATGTGCTGTCACTTAGCCCTATTCCTCCCATTCTATATATGCTTTTTTCATTTTTATTGCCCAGATGTAGTACTTTGCATTTCTCCCTGTTAAAAACCATTGTGTTAGTTGCTGCCCACTTCTCCAGTTTATTTAAATCTTTTTGAATCCTCTCTCTCTCTTCTCTAGTATTAGCTATCCCTCCTAGCTTTGTGTCATCAGCAAATTTAATCAGTTTACTCTCAATTCCTTCATCTAAATCGTTGATAAAGATGTTGAACAATACAGGGCCCAGGACAGAGCCCTGTGGTACCCCACTTGAGACATTCTTCCAACTGGATGTGCAGCCATTTGCGACCACTCTTTGGGTCCGATCACTAAGCCAGTTATGAATCCACCTAACAGTTGCCTTGTCCATTCCATACTTAGTCATTTTTTCAATAAGGATTGTATGAGAGACTTTGTCAAATGCTTTGCTGAAGTCAAGATATACTATATCTACAGCATTTCCTTGATCCACCCAATCAGTGATACCGTCATAGAAGGAAATTAAGTTAGTCTGACATGACTTATTAGTTATAAACCCATGCTGACTCTGTTTAATCACTTCATTCTTATCCAGGTATTGACATACATGTTGTTTAATAATTTGTTCAAAGATCTTTCCTGGTATAGAAGTCAGACTCATCGGCCTATAGTTGCTTGGGTCCACCTTCTTCCCCTTTTTGAAGATAGGAACAACATTTGCTCTTCTCCAGTCTTCTGGAACTTCTCCTGTTCTCCAAGAATTTTCAAAGATTATGGAGAGGGGTTCAAAAATTTCTTCTGCTATCTCCTTCAGTACTCTGGGGTGTAATTCATCTGGACCTGGAGACTTGAATTAATTTAGGTTAGCTAAGTGTTTCCTCACTATCTTTCTGTTTATAGATATCCTGGATTCTTCTATTCCCTTAATAGGACAGTGAATAACAGTTGATGTTACACTTGCCTTTCTGAGAGAAAACAGATGCAAAATAGGAATTTAAAAGTTCAGCCTTCTCAACATCCTGTCTTACCATTTCATCATTTTCATCCTGTAAAAATCCTATAGCATCTTTGACTTTTCTTTTACTTTTGACATATCCCCAAAATCCTTTATTATTGCTTTTGACATCTCTTGCAAGCCTCAATTCATTTTCCGCTTTACTAATCTGATTTGTGCCCTGCAGGTTCTGCAGACCGCATTATATTCTTCTTTAGATATGCCTCCCTCTTTCCATTTTATAAACATTTTTTTCTTCCTTTTTAGCATGTGCTTAAGTTCTGTGTTCATACATCCTGGTTTCCTTAAATGCTTCCTATTCTTCCCTCTTTTCGGAATTGTTAACAACTGTGCTTTGAGAATTTTATTCTTCAAGATTTCCCATCCTTCCTGGACATTTTTGTCTTTAAGGATATCCAGCCATTGGATCCCTCCAATTCTCTTTCTGAATCCCTTAAAATCTGCCTTTCTGAAATCTAACCTTGATGTCTGAGTCTTCACAGGTCTTCCGCCTCTAGTTATCCAAAATTCTAAAATAGCATGGTCGCTACCTCCTAGGGTCCCAGCCACTTTTACCTCCTCAACCATTTCCTCCCTGTTTATAAGGATTAGATCCAAGGTAGCAGTTCCCCTTGTTTTCTCCCTTACCTTTTGGAAGATAAAGTTGTCAGCAAGAGAGGATAAGAATTTCCTTGACCTGTTAGTTTTGCCTGAGAGAGATTCCCAACAAATTTCTGGATAGTTGAAATCTCCCATGACAACTATGTCATATTTTTTGGAGAACTTGGCCATTTGATGCATAAAGAGTTCATCCATATCTTCAGCTTGCACAGGCGGCCTGTAGTAAATGCCTACAATGGTGTCCTTTCCATTCTTCTGTCCTTGTATTCTTACCCAAACAGTTTCCACAGAACTCCCCGTCTCTGAAGCTTCAATCTCTGTGCAGATATACGCATTTCTAACATACAATGCGACACCCCCTCCTCGTTTATCAAGTCTGTTTCTTGCAAATAAGTTGTATCCTTCTAGTCTTGTAATCCAATCATGTGTATTGTCCCACCAAGTTTCAGTGATTCCAATGACATCATATTTCTTTTCCTGTGTTAGTAGTTCCAATTCTCCTTGTTTGTTGCCCATGCTTTGTGCATTAGTATAGAAACATTTTAGTTTGTGATTGGTTTCTCTTTCTCCAATATTTTTATTGATTAGATTCTTTCGTCTTTGTTCTTCCTTTCCACTTCTAATAGCAGAGTTCTCAATAGCATTTGTCAGGTGTATGGCTTTTTCTGGTCTTTTGCTTCCCTTCCCATGTTGTTCTAGTTTAAAGCTCTCCTTACAAGCGTAGCAAGGCGACTTCCAAATACATGCTTTCCAGTCTTCGTAAGGTGCACCCCATCTCTAGCAAGTAGTCCATCATATAAGTAGTTCACTCCGTGATCCAGAAATCCAAATCGTTGCTGACGGCACCATCGACGTAGCCAGTTGTTCACCTGCAGAATCTTATTCCACCTCCTTGTTCCATGGCCATCCACTGGGAGGATGGAAGAGAAGACCACCTGCGCTCCCAGTTCTTTCACTTTCTTGCCTAAGTCTTCAAAGTCTCTGCAGATGGTTTCCAGGTCGTTTCTTGCGGTGTCATTTGTCCCCACATGTAGTAGCAGGAATGGGTAGTCATCTGTAGGTCTGAAGAGTCCTGATATCCTGTCAGACACATCTTTAATTTTTGCACCTGGAAGACAGCACATTTCTCTTGAAGTTATATCCGGTCTGCAGATAGCGGCCTCTGTTCCTCTCAACAGGGAATCCCCCATGACCACCACTCTCCGTTTCTTCTTCACAACATTTCTCTTTCTCCATCCAGGAGGACTCTGAAGGCGTACAAGGTTGCTGTTTGTTGGCAAAGTCTTATCCTGATGTATTTCTTCATCGTTTTCCTGCGTGAGAGCCTGGTACTGGTTTCTGAGCAGTATGGGTGCTGACTGCCTCCTGATCCTCCTGCTTCTCTGGGTCACATGTCTCCATTCCTCTGTTTCTTCAGGTGCACTTCGAATTTCTTCTCTTTCTGTAACATGAAGAGATAATTCTGCTCTGTCCAAGAACTCTTCACCTTCCTTAATGATCTTCAACGTAGCTAACCTCTCTTCGAGATTTTGCAACTTTTCCTCCAACAGGGACACAAGCTTGCATTTGTGGCATGTGAAGTTTGGCTTTTCCACTGGTAAATCTGTGAACATGTAGCAAGAAATGCAGCTCACCAAATGGCTCCTGGCCTCTTCCATCTTGAGATTTCTTAAAAACGATGAAAGATGAGCCAATTTTCCGATTTCCTCTTTTCAGCTGCAACGGCCAAAACCCAGTGATCGTTGAGCTCGCGGAGACTCTTCACTTATCCCAGAAGGCACTGGGAATATGCAAATGATCTCCTCAAGACTCTTCCCCTGGTTTTCCTATTTCCTCTTTTCAGCTGCAACGGCCAAAACCCAGTGATCGTTGAGCTCGCGGAGACTCTTCACTTATCCCAGAAGGCACTGGGAATATGCAAATGATCTCCTCAAGACTTTGCCTGACAAATGCCAAATTCTGAGTATTTCCCACCCATAGGAGAGAAAAAAAACAGACAGCAGTTATAAGGACAAACGGCGTCCAAGTACTTTCCGTCTTTTTTCATCTACCAATTGACACGAATAGATGAGTTTGATCCTTAAAGCAGAACAAAAATCTCACCTACCAAGCAAAAAAAGAGTAGGACAAAAAACTTACACAGGGTTTACACCCTTAAAATAGACTTTACTAATTGAAACACAAATATGTACAAAGATATACACCGTGTGCAGAATTATTAGGCAAGTTGTAGTTGAGAGGATTCTTTTTATTATTGAACAACAACTATGTTCTCAATCAACCCAAAAGACTCATAATTATCAAAGCTTAATATTTTTGGAAGTTGGAGTGGGTTTTTTTTAGATTTGGCTATCTTAGGAGGATATCTGTTTTTTCAGGTAACTATTACTGTGCAGAATTATTAGGCAACTTAATAAAACCCAAATATATACCCATCTCACTTGTTTATTTTCACCAGGTAAACCAATATAGCAACAAAAAAATTTAGACATAACATTTCTGACATTCAAAAACAAAAAAAAAAATCAGTGACCAATATAGCCACCTTTCTTTACGATGACACTCAAAAGTCTTCCAGCCATTGATTCTGTCAGATGCTTGATCTGTTTGCGATCAACATTGCGTGCAGCAGCCACCACAGCCTCCCAGACAATGTTCAGAGTGGTGTACTGTTTTCCCTCCTAGTAGATCTCACATTTTATGAGGGACCACAGGTTCTCTATGGGGTTCATATCAAGTGAACAAGGGGGCCATGTCATTATTTTTTCTTCTTTTAGACCTTTACTGGCCAGCCACGTTGTGGAGTATTTGGATGCATGTGATGGAGCATTGTCCTGCATGAAAATCATGTTTTTCTTGAACGATACCGACTTCTTCCCGTACCACTGCTTGAAGAAGGTGTCTTTCAAGAACTGGCAATAGGTCTGGGAGTTGAGCTTCACTCCATCCTCAACCTGAAAAGGTCCCACAAGTTCATCTTTAATGATACCAGCCCATACCAGTACCCCACCTCCACCTTGCTGGCGTCTGAGTCGGAGTGGAGCTCTCTGCCCTTTACTGATCCAGCCTCGGGCCCATCCATCTGGCCCATCATGAGTCACTCTCATTTCATCAGTCCATAAAACCTTAGAAAAATCAGTCTTAAGATATTTCTTGGCCAAGTCTTGACGTTTTATCTTATGTTTCTTGTTCAAAGGGGGTCATTTTTCAGCCTTCCTTACTTTGGTCATGTCCCTGAGTGTGGCACATGCTTTTTGACACTCCAGTAACGTTGCAGCTCTGAAATATGGCAAAACTGGTGGCAAATGGCATCTTGGCAGCTTCACGCTTGATTTTCCTCAATTCATGGGCAGTTATTTTGCTCCTTTTTTATCAACACGTTTCTTGCGACCCTGTTGGATATTTGCCATGAAACGCTTGATTGTTCGGTGATCACGCTTCAAAAGTTTGACGATTTCAAGACTGCTACATCCCTCTGCAAGACATCTCACAATTTTTGACTTTTCTGAGTCCATCAAATCTTTCTTCTGACCCATTTTGCCAAAGGAAAGGAAGTTGCCTAATAACTAAGCACACCTTATATAGGGTGTCTATGTCATTAGACCACACCCTCCTCATTACAAAGATGCAAATCACCTGATTTACATAATTGACAGTTGGCTTTCAAGCCTATACTGCTTGCAGTAGGACAACATGTATAAAAAGGATGATGTGATCAAAATACTCATTTGCCTAATAATTCTGCACACAGTATAATAAGTCAGAAGCTGCTATTCACACATGCAGGGGAACACTAACAGACGCAGGTGGTGATTACAGATACATGTTATTGTAGATAGATAAGACATAGTCCCTTATATATAACAGTACCAGAAAAGGGCTCCTGATGAAGATATAACGTGCATTGGGGTGGTGGGAACACTTCAAGCAGACGATGTGATTTACATGTACCGTATTTTTTGGACTATAAGATGCACCGGACCATAAGACGCACCCCAAATTTTGGGATGGAAAATAGCAAAAAAAAATTTATAAGATGGGGTCCGTCTTATTGTCCGAATTCAAGGTATCTTACCTGAGGGCCGGTGTTGGTAGAGCGTTGTCACAGTAGGCAAGGTACCTTCCTCAGGAAGCCAGTGGCAGAAGAAGTGGGGCAATGCTGAAGTCCTGGGATATCCTAGCAGTGCAATGGCGATGCTGCAGGTGCAGTGTCAGCGGTGAGGCAGAGCAGAGTGCATTGAATGGAGCAAGAAGCCTTCCTCAGGGAGACAGAGGCAGAAAAGTGGCGATGTCTCGGCCCAGTGTCCATGGTGAGCAGAGCCGAGTGCATCCTTGGTTTCTTGGTGGCTATTTTTCAGAAGTAGAGGGCTGCTGAGATCTCAATCTTTGCATGCGTGGCCTCAAGCGGCCATTTTCCTGAAGCCAAGGGCCGCCGAGATCTGAATCCAAAGTTTATGTGAAGTTACAGGTCTGTGCTCACTGCTGGCTTTGTACAAAGAATGGTGGGAAATGTAGTCAGAATAAAGCAGAGGATATTGAAGAGGAAAAGATGGCTATGACAACAGAGCTGACACCAGGACACAGGAAGCCAAGCAAACACGTACAAAACAACATAGATACAATGGGGAAAAAGTATTTAGTCAGCCACCAATTGTGCAAGTTCTCCCACTTAAAAAGATGAGAGAGGCCTGTAATTGACATCATAGGTAGACCACAACTATGAGAGTCAAAATGAGAAAACATATCCAGAAAATCATCATGTCTGATTTTGTCAAGATTTATTTTTTTGCAAATTATGATGGAATCTAAGTATTTGGTCACCTAAAAACATGCAAGATTTCTGGCTCTCACAGTTCTGTAACTTCTTCTTTAAGAAGCACCTCTGTTGTCCTCCACTCATTATCTGTAGTAATGGCACCTGTTTGAACTTGTTGTCAGTATAAAAAACACATGTCCACAACCTCTGTTATGATTGAGTCACCATAGGAGGCAAAAAACAGAAATGCTAGCTAAGTCCAGAAAACCAGAGAAGTTGGCAACTATCAGATTGCAGACCCCTGAACCTATCAACACAACTAGCAGTAGCCGTGGGGGGTTCCTACGATGACCTAGACCCCTCGATCACAGCCGGAGAGATACATAGGCCTAAAGAAGGAAAGGGGAAATCTAACTGCCCCAGAGCAGACCCCAAAGCAATAGGCAGCCCCCCACATATAATGACGGTGAAGCAAGATGAAAACACTTACACAGACAGAAAGACAGACTGAGCAAAGACGGGGCCCAAAAACTACCTAGATAGGAACGGATAGGAAGGCTGCTGTCTGCAATCTGCCAAAACCCTATCAGAGACAAAAGCCAACAAGCTGATATAAAAATGGCCCTGAAGCAACTAAGCTTCAAAAACTAAATCAGCACTCAGGTACTTTCTGAAGACAGAGCTAACGGAACACTGCACACTCCAGCAGGGAGTGGCAGAATCCAAAAAGCAAGAAAAACAAAAACAAATCTTAAATGCAAAAAGGCAAAACAGAAAACTTAGCTTTAGGAGAGCAGGAATCAGACTGGTGTCCAAGAGTCCACAGAGAAATCACCCGCAGGGCAGAAAGGGCGTAGGCTGCCTTAAATCCAGTCAGTGACTCCACTCAGCCAATCGTCTTCATTAGTCCCAGGTGCCTGATAATCAGGCTCACTACCTTCCTTCACTAGAATAGGGAGTTCACCAGGCCTCAGTGACGGAGGGGAAAATGAACTCACAACAAATCTCAGTCACACTCCAAACTCCACTATAGTGAAGACCAAAGACCTGTCAAAGGACACCTCTAACAGAATTATAGTCCTGCACCAGGCTGGGAAGGCTGAATCTGCAATAGGCAAGCAGCTTGGTGTGATGAAATCAACTGTGGGAGCAATAATAAGAAAGTGGAAGACATACAAGACCACTGATTGTATATGGGGATGTTTAGGGGAATTATTCTTAACCATTTATGGCAAAACCAGTAGCTGAGTCAGGATAGTACACAAACTCTTTGAACAAAAAACTAACATAAGAACAAGGTTAAGTTCCCAAGTGAGGTGAGTTTTTGACACTGCATATTTTAAGTGCGCATAAAATAGAACTCTCATATGCACTGTAAATTGACCTGCTGTGCATGTCTGAAATTCGCAACATGACAACTTCTCTTCCAAGTACACTGAGTTTCATGTGCTGATTTTCCCATAGAATTGCATTAAATGTGGAAAATCCACATGTAAAAAATGCATGTGCATTTTTAGTGTGTTTCCAGTGCAGAAACGTACTTAAAATACTTGTAGTCCGCACATGACTGTATCAATAAATAAAGTATCAATCGATTTTTGTTAAAGTCAAATACCAGGAAGTATCAAAAACAAAGCAGGTTTGTTTAAAAAAGTGACATACCGAAAGGAGACAAAACCCGCGGAGCCAAAATCACACTAAAAATCGGTAATATAGGAAACTCGCCAAATACTAATCGTGGGAATGTAGCCTTAAGTAATTGTGTCATTTTCTGATTACACATTCCCTTTAATTGTTTACTATTGACTTATAGAAACACATGGATTTTAATATTAACCCCTTAATGACCGGAGCTTTTTTTTTCCGATTTTTAGTATTCGTTTTTCGCTCCCCTTCTTTCCAGAGCCATAACTTTTTTATTTTTCCGTCTATATGGCTATGTGAGGGCTTATTTTTTGTGGAACGAGTTGTACTTTTAAATGACACCATTGGTTTTACCATGTCGTGTACTAGAAAACAGGAAAAAAATTCCAAGTGCGGTGAAATTGAAAAAAAAGTGCAATCCCACACATGTTTTTTACTTGGCATCTTTGCTAGGTTCACTAGATGCTAAATCTGACCTGCCATTATGATTCTCCAGGTCACTTCGAGTTCATAGACACCAAAAATGTTTATGCCCTCTTTTATCTAAGTGGTGAAAAAAAATTCCAAAGTTTGCTAAAAAAAAAAAAAAAAAAAATTTCGCAATTTTTCGAGACCCGTAGCGTCTCCATTTTCCGTGATCTGGGGTCGGGTGAGGGCTTATTTTTTCCGTGCTGGGCTGACATTTTTAATGATACCAAGTTTGTGCAGATATGTTATTTTGATCGCCCATTATTGCATTTTAATGCAATGTCTTGGCAACCAAAAAAACGTAATTCTGGCGTTTTGAAATTTTTTCTCGCTACGCCGTTTAGCGATTGGTTAATGCTTTTTTATTGATAGATCGGGCGATTCTGAAAGCGGCGATACCTAATATGTGTATGTGGGATTTTTTTTACTGCTTTATTTTGATTGGGGCAAAAGGGGGGTGATTTGAACTTTTAGGTTTTTTTAATTTTTTTTATTTTTAAACATTTTTTTTTTACTTTTGGCATGCAGATCGCCCATATGTAGCAAATTTACTCCTGTGCTTTCAGCGCCGACCACCGAGTGGCGCTGAAAGCCATATGCCTGGAACAACCATAGAGGTCTCATAGAGACCTCTGGTTGTCCAGGCAACATGACGCCGACCCCCAATCACATGACGGGGTCGGCGATGAGGTCATTTCCGGCCCGGTGGCCGGAAATGCTATTTAAATGCATGCTGTCAGTGGAATTTAACTAGTTAATAGACGCGGGCAGTCGGCGATTCCGCTCGCACCTATTACGGGCACATGTCAGCTGTTCATAACAGCTGACATGTCCCGTCTTTGATGTGGGCTCAGCGCCGGAGCCCCCATCAAAGCAGGGGATATGTCTAATGACGGACTGTGTCCGTCATTGGACATTAAGGGATTAAAAATGAAATCCACAATGTTGTCAAATGGCTATTTACATTCAGGATATACAATACCTTCTAAACACCATATGTACAATATGGCCGGGATCACACTGGCGATTTAAACGGCCGAGTTTCGCATGGTAATACACGGCGCTGCCACCGGGACTCAGGAGCGGGGCGTGCAGCTCCATGTATTGCTATGCGGCCGCATGCCCCGCTCCTGAGTCCCGGCGGCAGCGCCGTGTATTGCCATGCGAAACTCGGCCGTTTAAATCGCCAGTGTGATCCCGGCCTATGAGTTTTTTTTTACTTATATTCCTATGTTTCTATGATCAGCTATTCTGCCCTGTCAAACACAGGTCTTTTTCTCTGCATTTTTCTTGCACTGAGCCCTTCAAGACAGATTTGAAAACAAAAAAAATCAAAGGTGAAGTAGTGGAAAGGCAGGACCCGACGAAGAACCTAAGCAAACTGGCGCACATGTACAGTACCTACTGCAGAGAATCTCATATCACAGGTGACATGATGCCAAGTTAAAGAGGTTTAACCTCACAAAACTAACTGAAATAAATTGGGTGGGCTATAAAAGATGATGGCGGCATACTAGTCAGGAATGTGGGATGTAGTTCAAGTCATGAATATGCTGCAACTTGAAGGCATTAAATAAAAGAATTGCAGCATTTGTGATAGCTCAGTAAATTAAATTTTACTAGCATATTACCAAAATCAGCATTTGCCAAAATGTGGGATTATTTTAGATTCAGTATTTGTGCAGATTCAGCAAAATGGTGGCCACTGTCAACCATTTTGCTGAACGATAAAGAGCCATCAAAAGATTAAATATGAAAAATTATCTTGCTCTTAGGTGTCAGATTCCTGCAGCTGCACAGCAGGAATCCAAAGCCATACATCCAGCGGTCTCCCATTCATTTCCAACCACTCAGGGGCCTGCACAGTAATCTCAGTGATCCAGGCACCCTGCTCAGACCAGCTCTCTGGGTCTGGATGTTGCTGCCACCTCTGGACCAGCAATGTTAGCGCAACCTGCTTTGCAGGAAACCACTCCAGAGGCTGTCCTCTCGCTGCGCTACTTGGCATGCCCACGAGATGATCACCCAGTGGAGATCGGGGGTCACGTGCTCAGGTCCTTGTCCTGATCTGATTGGCCCATCTCAGAGGTCTGGAAGGTCCCGGAAGCGCATGGCTATAAAAGGCCTGCATGGCCACTCAGCCATGCGCTAGTATAGACTATACTTGCTATGTGTGAATGGTGACGGATGTATGATTCTGGTGACTGACTCATTATGAAACCCCTTCCCTCTGATATTACGCATGTGGTTAGGGAATTAGAGTTATAGTCAGCGCCAGTCTGTGGCAAGCCATACGCCACAGTGCATACCGCACCACTACACTAGCGGCCGATAGTGTGATGCCTCACGGCACTGTCGTACAGCAGCAGTAGTTACCGCCTCACTGCAGTTATCAGCACTTACTGGCGTCCGCGGTAGTGATGCTGCACGCACGGTAGGCCAAGACGGACACCGACCTCTGCCGTGGGCTGTGTCCTGTGACCATATACAGTGTGTGCATGCCAGCTGAGACCTTTGAAACTAACAGGCTCAGCGTTTATGCTTTATTTGTACTAAAGCGTCTCTGTGAGTTTAACAGAGTCCGCTCTGCGCACCTCGGGTGACGTTTAACCCGAGCACAGTATACCGCCATATAGCGAGTCTGCCATTACTCAGCAGCGGTTGTTACACCTACTGCATGGTGGACCCCGGGTGGCAAACACATTTCCTATTATTTATATTTAGTGCGTTCCGCCGTCCCTAACATTATACTAGCACCAGGGTCTGGCTAGTAATGGCGGACCTGCAGCAGCTGCAGCGGTATATTCAGCAGCTGGAGAGAAGGTTGGTGGCTATCGAGAGCTCCACCTCAGCTGCGAATGCTACGGTCACGTCTATGCTGACAATATCTTGCCTCCTGCTTCCCGAAAAGTTTTTGGGTGACAGCGCCACCTGTAAGGGATTCGTGAGTCAGTGCTCTATCCAACTTGAGTTACTGGCTGCATGGTTCCCTACAGAGCGGGCTAAGGTGGGGCTTATTGTTTCTCTTTTATCTGGCAGGGCATTAGAGTGGACTACACCGTTGTGGGAGCGTGATGATCCCGTGGTTCAGGGGGCTGCTCAGTTCCTCACGGCTCTGAAGCAGGTATTTTTGGGACTACGGATCACGCACGACACCTCTCTCCAATTATTGGCCCTAACACAGGGGTCTCTCTTGGTCGGCCATTATGCCATCCGATTCCGGACATTGGCTTACGAACTAGAGTGGCCCGATAAAGCACTCATCCCTGTGTTTTGGAGAGGGTTAGCAGAGCATGGCAAAGATGCTCTAGCAACCAGAGAGGTCCCCACAAGTCTGGAGGAAGCGATTGCCATCTCCACCTGCATTGATCTCTGATTTACGGAGCGCGGGTTGGAACGTGCGCAATCCAGATGAAGGGTTAGCTTGGCTCCCACCTTCACCGAGCCGCTAAGATCTCCTCCTCAGGAGCTTACACCCTCCGAACCTATGGAGGTGACTCGTGTCAGCCCCAAGCCAACTCCGGTGCGAAGCTCTGCACGTTGTTACCAGTGCCGGCAGTTTGGTCACTCGGCTAGCATGTGTCCTGTGCGTTCAGAAAAATGATCACGTCCTGTGGTCGTAGGTGGTGGTCAGGCAAATATGAAACCCCTTTCTCCCAAACCGGTATTCCTAGGGACAATAGATAGCGGTGCCTCCACCTGGGAGGTAGAGGTTACCGTGGATTCCGGGGCTGAGTGGAACTTTATGTCATCAACCTTTGCCCAGAAACACGATATTCCACTGGTGTTACTGCCCCAACCTCTGACCATCAGGGTGGTTAATGGTGCACCTTTACCATCTCAGGTAACCCACCAGACAGCCCCACTCGGGCTCTCAATCTCACCCTCTCATCGTGAGATTCTGTCCTTGTTCATTTTGCCAGATGGCATCGACCAGGTGCCTCTCGGAGTTCCCTGGCTCCGTTGTCACTCCCCTCATATTGATTGGGCTTCGGGGAATATACTGGGTTGGAGCAAGGACTGTGAGGGAAGGTGCCTGAGGGGAAGTGTTCAGGTAGCTTCCACTGAAGTGCCCGCGGATCTCTCTGCGCTTCCTAAACCTTACCACCAGTACACAGACATCTTCTCTAAAAAATCTGCGGAGATGCTCCCGCCGCACCGTCCTTACGATTGCCCGATAGATCTTCTGCCAGGCACGGAACCATCTAGAGGCTGTGTGTATCCGCTGTCACTCCCTGAGACAGAGGCTATGTCTCAATATATCTGGGAAAACCTGGCTAGTGGTTTTATCAGAAAGTCGGTGTCGCCGGCTAGTGCAGGGTTCTTCTTCGTGCAGAAGAAGAGCAGAGAGTTACGTCCCTGCATTGACTACAGAGGTCTCAACGCCATAACAGTTACAAACAAATACCCTCTCCCATTGATCTCTGAGCTATTTGACAGGTTGTGAGGGACCCTGATCTTTACGAAATTAGATCTACGGGGAGCGTACAACCTGATCCGCATTCGCGAAGGAGACGAGTGGAAGACAGCCTTTAATACCAGGGATGGCCACTACGAATATCTGGTCATGCCCTTCGGCCTTTGTAATGTGCTTGCTGTCTTCCAGGAATTCGTCAACGACGTCTTCCACGATAAGTTCTCCACCTCGGTGGTGGTCTATCTGGATGACATCCTCATCTTCTCGCCAGATTTGACCTCCCACCGGAGAGACGTCTGCAGGGTCTTCGACCGTCTGCGGGCGAACTCTCTTTTCGCCAAGCTAGAGAAGTGCCAGTTTGAGCAGGAGTCCTTGCCATTCCTGGGCAACATCATCTCAGCCCAGGGGTTGGCTATGGATCCGGCCAAACTGCAAGCGATAATGGACTGGCAGGAACCACACTCACTCAAAGCAGTGCAGCGCTTCCTGGGGTTCGTCAACTATTACCGCCAGTTCATACCTCACTTCTCCACACTGGTAGCTCCTTTGGTTGCTCTCACAAAGAAAGGAGCTAATCCTAACGCTTGGTCTGAACAGGTCTCCAAGGCCTTCTCGTCTCTAAAATCCCATTTTGCTGGCGCTCCCATCTTACACCGTCCCGATGTGGATAAACCTTTCATCCTGGAGGTGGATGCCTCTTCCATCAGTGCAGGAGCAGTCCTTTTCCAGAAGGATGCTCAAGGTCGGAAGCATCCCTGCTTCTTCTTCTCTAAGACCTTCTCACCGGTGGAAAATTACTCCATCAGGATCAGGGACAGGGAGCTGCTAGCAATAAAGTTGGCCTTTTCCGAGTGGAGACATCTCCTGGAGGGAGCCCAGTTTCCCTCCCAGGTGTATATGGACGATAAAAGTCTGGTCTATTTAGAAACGGCCCAGCGCTTGAACTCTCGTCAAGCTAGGTGGTCACTCTTCTTCTCCCGCTTCCACTTCACTGGAGAGAAGAACGTCCGTGCGGATGCTCTCTCGCGCTCAGTGGTCTCAGCGGAGGAAGGGGAGGCTGAGCCATGGCTAATTCTCCCTTCGGAGAGCTTTACGATCGTGGCTCCTGTTGCTCTTGAGTCAGTGCCACCAGGCAAGACCTTTGTGCCTCCTCAGCTACGGCCGGAGGTTCTCAACTGGGCACACACGTCCAGGGTGGGTGGTCACTTTGGCAATAAGCGGACCTCAGAACTCCTGGCAAGGTCGTATTGGTGGCCGCACATGGCTCGAGACACTAAGGAATACATACAAGCATGCGTCTCGTGTGCACGGAACAGGTCCTCTAGACAGAGGCCGGCTGGTATTGTACCCTCTGCCGGTGGCGGATAGACCTTGGGAGATGGTTGGCATGGATTTTGTATTTAGCCTGCCCAAGTCTGGTGGCAGTACGGTCATCTGGGTGGTCACCGACCATTTTTCTAAAATGGTGCATCTGGTTGGCCACTCTCACGGTTGCCTTCCGCTCGTGGTCTTGCCACACTGTTCATAAAACATGTATTCAGTCTGCATGGCATGCCGGACAAAATTGTTAGTGATCGAGGTCCCCAGTTCGCATCCTGGTTTTGGAGGGAGCTCTGCAGCCTACTCAGCATTGAGCTAAACCTGTCCTCAGCTCACCATCTCGAGACGAACGGCTTGATTGAGAGAGCCAAACAAACCTTGGTCACATACCTGAGGCATTTCGTCTCTGCCAGGCAGGATGACTGGGCATACTTGCTACCATGGGCTGAATTTGCCCTGAATAATGCAGTGGCTGATTCCACTGGTCAGACGCCGTTCCTTCTAAATTACAGCCAACATCCGCGCATCCCTGTCCAGATGCCAGTGTCCTCCGCTGACTCCAGGGTGGCAGACTGGGCAGTGGAGGCTCGTGACATTTGGGATCACACTCAGGATGCTATTCGTGCCTCTAAAGAAAGAATGAGGGCATCCGCCGACACACATCGGCGACCCCCTCCAACCTTTTCCCCCGGCGACTTGTTGTGTCTCTCTGCTCGAAACATCAAGCTGCGGGCCAAGTCCACCAAGTTCGCGCCGCGATACATCGGACCTTTTAAGGTTCTCGAGCGAATCAGCTCGGTGGTGTACCGGCTGGCTCTTCCTCCACATTTAGCCATTTCTGGCGTTTTCCATGTGTCCCTTCTCAAACCTGATCACATGGCCCGATTCTCTGAGTCATCTGCCGGGTCATCAGACTTGTCTTCGGACGAGTTTGAGGTTAATGTCATTGTGGGACGCAGGATTGTGCGTGGCAAAAAGTTTTATTTGATGGCTGGAAGAGTCAAGGTCCAGAGGCCCGGACCTGGGAGCCAGTGGAGAACATCCATGCTCCGCTCCTGATCGCAGCCTTTGAGTGTAGCGAGGCTCAGAGATTGGGGGGCCCTAGGAGGGGGGGTAATGTTAGGCATCGGATTCCTGCAGCTGCACAGCAGGAATCAAGAGCCATACATCCAGCGGTCTCCCATTCCTTTCCGACTGCTCAGGGGCCTGCACAGCAAACTCGGCGATCCAGGCGCCCTGCTCAGACAGTTCTCTGGGTCTGGATGTTGCTGCCACCTCTGGACCAGCAATAGTAGCGTAACCTGCTTTGCAGGAAACCACTCCAGAGGCAAAGTCCTTTCGCCGCGCTACTGGGCATGCCCACGAGACGATCTCCCAGTGGAGATCGGGGGTCAAGTTCTCAGGTTCTTGTCCTGATCTGATTGGCCCATCTCAGAGGTCTGGAAGGTCCCGGAAGTGCATGGCTATAAAAGGCCCGCATGGCCGCTCGGCCATGTGCTAGTATAGACTATACTTGCTATGTGTGAATGGTGACGGATGTATGATTCTGGTGACTGACTCATTATGAAACCCCTTCCCTCTGATATTACGCATGTGGTTAGGGAATTAGAGTTATAGTCAGCGCCAGTCAGTGGCAAGCCATACGCCACAGTGCATGCCGCACCACTACACTAGCGTTCAATAGTGTGATGCCTCACGGCACTGTCGTACAGCGGCAGTAGTTACCGCCATGCTGCAGTTAGCAGCACTTACTGGCGTCCGCGGTAGCGATGCCGCACGCACGGTAGGTCAATACGGACACCGACCTCTGCCTAGGGCGATGTCCTGTGACCATATACCATGTGTGCACGCCAGCTGAGACCTGTGAAACTAACCGGCTTGGCGTTTATGCTTTATTTGTACTAAAGAGCCTCTGTGAGTTTAACAGAGTCCGCTCTGCGCACCTCATGTGACGTTTAACCCGAGCGCAGTATACCGCCATATAGCGAGTCTGCCATTACTCAGTAGCGGTCGTTACACCTACTGCACGGTGGACCCCGGGCGGCGAACGCATTTCCTATTATTTATATTTAGTGCATTCTGCCATCCCTAACATTTAGTTTTCACCTCTCAGGCACCTCTGTTCCTCAACATCACACATCTGGTCCACATCACATCTTCTTACCACCAACACTAAATCTCCTGACCTCTTCTTGCTAGGCTATGACTTTCAGCTCTGAAGGAACTTGGAGCAGTGATCAGAAGAGAAAACCAAGACAGGACAGGTGACATTAAGGAGCAAAAGGGGATGGAGAGGTTAGCGGTGAGGTGAGTATAAAGATTTTTCTATTTTTGCATATTACATTTATTATGCAATCAGGACTTGAGATTTCCCATAACAAGGCAAAAGTAATTAAATTTGCAGAGAATAGCTTCTTTTCAAATCGAAATTCCCCCAAAAATCCATGTGAACAGACAATTTTTCATTTTCCCCTGATCTTCTCATCTCAAACCAACACAATCCACCCACTGACAAGACCACCTCAAACTGTTTATATGGACATGTTGCTATGTGATAGACAATGCCATTCACACCTTTAATTAAGTATTCTATTGTTCCATGTCTAAAAAATTAATGTCTTAATTCATATGCAAACGAGGCTTAAGTACTCTGGGAGTGTCAAAGCTCTTCCCAAGCCTTTCAGTCAAGGCCCACTTTCCACTGCTTGGTTGACAGTTCACTGGCTTGACTACACAAGAAGTGAGCTGCCAGGCAAGCAGATGAAGGTGGGGCTGGGTGGGGAATAGAGCTAAGGAAGCAAAAGCTTGGGAAGAGCGTTGACATACGCAGAGCACTTTAGCCTCATTTGCTTATGAATTAAAACAGAAAAGTTTTAGACATCAAGTTGCATTAATAAAAATATGGATGACATTCAATTTCAGGGAGTAGCATGGTGACACGAACAGTTGGATAGAGGTGAGTTGTGCTGCCAGATTCCATTTAAATAGGTAATGGATGTTCATTTTTTTTACATTGGAATTAGGCCCACTCCCTGTTCTTACACTGTCGTCCACTATTGTCTGTGTCTGCCCCCGTTATAACCCTTAGTAATAGTATCCCATACCCAGGAGTGTTTGCAGTATTGAATGTATCAGTATGATTACATCCGTTTCATAAAAGTGAATGTAATATACTGCCTTGAGATGCTTGAGATGGGAAAACAAAGGATCCAATCACGTTTAGACTGCAGACTCAACTTTCTTGATCTCTCAAGGGGGATTTTCTATATTGTGGAAAGATATAAGCTGAAGCAATACTTTGGAATAAGAGCTATCAATCTAAATGCCACAGATGTAAAATTTATGTTGGCCTCCCTTCACTTTCAGCAGCCTGCAAATGTAAATTTTATGTTTACCGTAACCCTGCAGCTCCTTCAGGCAACATACTTAATCACGAAAGGTAACTATGATTAACAACCTTGGCAAGTCAGAAGGAACCGAGCTCACACAAAAACCAGTGCGGCTGATATGGTATAACACTGGAGATTTATACACTGCCCGGAGCAATGGAGTATTCCTATAAGAGAAAAAACAGCTACAGTATAATAAAATATCATTAGTGTATGTTATGTCATAGGAAAAAATGTGTATATTACGTTGTAACCGTTTACTTTCATTAACATGTCAGGAGAAAGCGTGTACTGTACAGCCATTTTTATACCGTATATTCACTCCTCAACATTGAAATTGCAACTCCATGAAGGAAAAGTCATGCAATTCTGAAAACAACAGGATAGTTATTGTTAACAATAATGCATTTTTGAGAAATAGAAAAAAAAATTCAAAACATCTTGAATTATGTAATATTGAGTATGAGCGCCACACACAGAAATCCCTGCACTTACATGCTATGGCTGCTATCAATTAGATTATTATTAATGATTGTCTAATGCATGTTCTCCCATACTGAATGCACTTGGGAAAATAATCAAGATCCACTGATGGTCCATTTGCAATGTTCGCTGTGGCTGCCAATCCAAAGCATTTGATTAGTAGGCCGAACGTGACATCATGCATGCGTCATGCCGCAATGATGACATTTCACCAATCCTGATATTCAGAACTGCTACAGGGATGCTCGAAAGTAGGAGGAAGTTCTCTGAACTCTGGTCTGGAGGCCACTGACTAAGGATGTTGCTGCTTCGCTAGAGTTCTGCAAATTTTCTTGCTCAGCTCTAGTAATTAGTACAACAGCGAAGAAAAGGGACATTACAAAACGATAAGCAAATCTATCGATGAATAAAGAAATTTTTATTGAGACAAAAATACATGCATGAAATAAAATCAACTAAAAGCCAAAACAACTATAGCACAGACATACATGAAAATGTAAATAATATAGTTATCGCAAAATAATAATACAAATTCAATTTAGTCCTCAATTCACTGGATAAACAATTCAGTTATTTATATGGGTATATCCCAAAACCATTTGAACCTGAGAAGAGCCAATGGAGGAGCTGGAAAACAATAGTGCAATATAGGGTCTTACGCAGTGGATAATGGATAAACACTAGGTAAAATATCGGAGTCAACAAGTCGACTCATCACAAGGTCTATCAGTTCTGGCGTGACAAACACGGCTGTAGAAGTCACTCATATGCTTCAAAGCAAATTACACAAGTCTGGAATGGTGACCTGAAAAAGGTGATGAAGCCTTTCCTTCAATATCATCATAAGAAGCATCAGATTGAGTTTGAGTTGGAGTGGAGAGACGAAAGTCAATAGAGTGGGCTCTAATGGGTGAAAATGGGTCCGGAAGAAACAAGGGAATAAGCTGCGAATGGCTCGAGAATCTTATGGAACTGTAAAGTTCCGTGGGTGAAGCATGTTGTTTCACAGCCAAAGGCATTGAGTACTTGACCAGTATTGATGGTGGTTTCAATGTTATTATTATTATTCTTATTTATTATTATAGTGCCATTTATTCCATGGCGCTTTACATATGTGGAGGGGTATACATAATAAATACAAGTACAGTAATCTTAGACAATACAAGTCATGACTGGTACAGGATGAGAGAGAACCCCGCCCGTAAGGGCTCACAATCTACAAGGGATGGGTGAGGATACATTAGGCAAGGGTAGAGCTGGTCGTGCAGCGGTTTGGTGGATCAGTGGATACTGCAGGTTATAGGCTTGTCGGAAGAGGTAGGTCTTCAGGTTCTTTTTGAAGGTTTCCATGGTAGGCGAGAGTCTGATATGTTGTGGTAGAGAGTTCCAGAGTAGGGAGGATGTGCGGGAGAAATCTTGTATGCAATTGTGGGAAGAGGAGAAAAGAGGGGAGTACAGAAGGAGAATTTGTGAGGATCGGAGGTTTCGTGCAGGTAAGGATTGGGAGACGAGGTCACAGATGTATGGAGGGCTGTGGATGGCTTTGTATGTCATGGTTAGGGTTTTGAACTGGAGTCTTTGGGTAATGGGGAGCCAGTGCAGGGATTGACAGAGGGGAGAGGCCGGAGAATAGCGGGGGGACAGGTGGTTTAGTCGGGCAGCAGAGTTTAGAATAGATTGGAGGGGTGTGAGAGTGTTAGAGGAGAGTCCACAGAGCAGGAGATTGCAGTAGTCAAGGCGGGAGATGATGAGGGCATGGACTAGGGTCTTTTCAGATTCTTGGTTGAGGAATGTACTGATCCGTGAAATATTTTTGAGTTGAAGTCAGCAGGAAATGGAAAGGGCTTGGATATGTGGTTTGAAAGAGAGATCACTGTCAAGGATAACCCCGAGACACAAGCTTGTGAGACTGGAAAGAGTGGGCTGCCATTTACTTTAATGGATAGGTCCATTGGGGTGGTTTCCTGAGATGGGGAAAAGATGATTAATTCTGTTTTGTCCATATTAAGTTTTAGAATTCTAGCAGAGAAGAAGGAAAGAAGGATGAAATAGCAGACAGACATTGAGGGATTCTGTTTAGTAGGGAGGTGATATCTTGTCCAGAGATGTAGATCTGTGTGTCATCAGCATAGAGGTGATACTGAAAGCCATGATATTCTATGAGCTCTCCGAGGCTGAGAGTGTAAATGGAGAAGAGCAGGGGCCCTAGGTCTGAACCTTGCGGGACTCCGACGGATAGGGGACACAGTGAGGAGGTGGTGTGTGAGTGAGAGACGCTGAATATCTGGTCTGTTAGGTATGACGCAATCCAAGATAGGGCCAAGTCTGTGATTCCAAGAGATGACAGGGTCTGTAGTAATAGGGAATGGTCTACTGTGTCAAAGGCAGAGGACAGGTCCAGGAGGAGGAGGACAGAGTAGTGTTGCTTGGCCATGGCGGTTAATAGGTCATTGGTGACCTTAGTTAGGGCAGTTTCAGTGGAGTGGTGTGGCCGGAAGCCAGATTGTAAGTGGTCAAGGAGGGAGCAAGAAGAGAGGTGGGAGGACAGGTCAAGATGGACGTGTTGTTCCAGTAGTTTTGAGGCATAGGGGAGAAGTGGTATAGGGCGATAGCTAGATACAGAGGATGGGTCAAGAGAGGGCTTTTTGAGGATAGGTGTGATTGAGGCATGTTTAAAGCTTGAGGGGAAAACACCAGTTGTTAGTGATAGGTTGAATAGGTGGGTTAGGGTTGGGATGAAGACTGTGGTGAGGTTTGGGATGAAGAGGAATGGGATCGGGTCAATTCCACAGGTAGTGAGATGTGATCTTGAGAGGAGAGTGGAGAGTCGATCTTCTGCAATGGTGGAGAAGTTGGTTTTGGAGGAGGAGGACAGGGCATTTTGGAGGAAGGGCTCTGGGGGTTGTTGACCAAAACTGTGTCTGATGTTATCAATCTTCTCTTTATGTGAGTATCCTCGAAGACAAGTTACTTAGCACTCTTGAGTTCTATGGGTATGAAAAGGTGGCATAGTGTTACAGCAGGACAATGATCAGAAGCAAACATAGAGATTGGCAAATAAATAGTTCAATGAAAATGACTTAAAGGTGCTGCATTGGCCCCCACGGTCCCCAGACTTCAATCCAATTGAACACTTGTGGGTAGAGTTGAAGAAAAGCTGTATATATACCCAAGTAGTTCGACCAGTATGCACCAATTTTTGGAATGTGTAGAAGAGACCTGGGATCAGATTTCAGTTGAGACATGCTTGAATCTGCTGGAAAGCTTGCCCAGAAGGATTCAGTTGGTGTTAAATACCAAAGGTGGATTTACAAAATACTAACAAATTAATACAAATTAAAATTCAGTTTTAATAATGCAGTGATATGACAAAAATCTGCATAACAAATCATATGCTAAATAGGTGCAAATCAAATTTATGTATGAGATAGACAAGATGTTTGTCTATAAAATGATGGTAATATAATGCTCGAAGCACTAGTGGATGATAAGTTATGGAGCCTGAAAGTCAAAAGTTCAAATACTGTTTCCCTTTTTATCATCAATGTATTCCAGGGAGGGTCCTAGGATCGGGCCATATACTGTATATCATGAAGGAGTCCTCTATGGAGGACATATATACTATGGGGGATGTCAGTACAGGATGGGGGACATTACCACAAAATGAAAAGGGGCAGGGGAAAGAAAATGTATACCTTTATAGGACTTAGAATGCTACAAGGGTCCGTACATCTGATTAACATGCAGGGGGGTCAAGGAAAAAAATTTGCACTGGGGCCTATCAAATCTTGTTATGCCACAGACGGCATGCACTACTTTGATAAATTTAAAACAATTAATCCCAAATTAAATAAAGCATTTTCCCTTTGTAAAGTGGTTTTATTCTGATTTTATTATATCACCAACAATAAAGGAGAACAAACTGGTTTCAAATATAGGCAAGCATATACTAAATATAAAATCCACCCACAAATTGTTCCCTTTTTCAAATCCCCTTGTGAGTGGTCAACATTATACAAAGACCTAAAAAGGATTTAATTATTACAGCAAAGAAAATGTCCAATGTAATTTACGTATAAAATAATAAAGAAAATTCTATAAAAGAACCTGACCAGAACTAAAATCACAAAATATGTAGATATGCAGAAGCATGTTAAAATTATTTGGGGCATTTACCACTGTGCTTCTGAAATATTTGATATCCATGTTTGAGCTGAAATGAAATCTAGTCTGGCATATTGATGATACCATGAGTGGTAAATCAATTAAAAACTAATATACCACGAAGAGCTGCAGAAAATGTGCAAGTCTTTAGTTAGGAACACTTTAATTGTAATGTGATCGTGCATCCCAGGAATTGCACTCACCTTATCTTCCATGAGTAAGATTCTTCTACTATGTAATATTAAGAAATGGTGTTTATCACATTCCTTTATAATGTCTATAAATTGATGTAAATTCTGGGATACGGTCAATAGCATGAAGACTGTTCACATCCGCATAGGAGGCTTTGTGCAGAGTCTAAATTGAAAATTGTCATTTTTAATGGAAAAATTATTGCTGCACACTCTGCTAGTTTCAAACCATATATATACACTACTATATACAGTCATATGTTAAAGTTTGGGCACCCCTATTAATGTTAACCTTTTTTCTTTATAACAATTTTGGTTTTTGCAACAGCTATTTCAGTTTCATATATCTAATAACTGATGGACTCAGTTATATTTCTGGATTCAAATGAGGTTTATTGTACTAACAGAAAATGTGCAATCTGCATTTAAATAAAATTTGACCGGTGCAAAAGTATGGGCACCTCAACATAAAAGTGACATTAATATTTCGTAGATCCTCCTTTTGCAAAAATAACAGCCTCTAGTCGCTTCATGTAGCTATTAATGAGTTCCTGGATCCTGGATGAAAGTATTTGTGACCATTCCTGTTTACAAAACAATTCCAGTTCAGTTAAGTTTGATGGTCGCCGAGCATGGACAGCCCGCTTCAAATCATCCCACAGATGTTAAATGATATTCAGGTCTGGGGACTGGGATGGCCATTGTATGGTATGTATGTGTGTATGTGTGTATGTCCGGAATTGTCATCTGCACCGTTGCAGCTACAGCCACAAAATTTGGCACAGTCACACGTCTGGACCGCGAGAGCGTCATAGGCTATGTTGTGAGGTGAAATTTTAACCCTGCGTGTTCCAATTCACCAAACAATTTTACCCCTATCTACATAATGGGGAAAAAGTGTGTGTGTGTAAAGCCCCGCCCCTCATTATGATGTCATAATGGTTGCCATGGCGACGCTGATGTCATCATAGGTTGCAAGCCCCGCTACTCATTATGATGTCATAGTGGATGACTATGGGATGGAGGATGTGTGATGGGTATATGGGCACTGGACTATGGGATGGAGGATATGTATGATGGGTATATGGGCACGGGACTATGGGATGGAGGATGTGTGATGGGTATATGGGCACGGGACTATGGGATGGCGGATATGTATGATGGGTATATGGGCACTCGACTATGGGATGGAGGATATGTATGATGGGTATATGGGCATGGGACTATGAGATGAAGGATGTGTGATGGGTATATGGGCACTCGACTATGGGATGGCGAATATGTATGATGGGTATATGGGCATGGGACTATGGGATGGAGGATGTGTGGGTATATGGGCATGGGACTATGGGATGGGGGATGTGTGATGGGTATGTGGGCACTCAACTATGGGATGGCGAATATGTATGATGGGTGTATGGGCATGGGACTATGGGATGGAGAATATGTATGATGGGTATATGGGCATGGGACTATGGGATGGAGGATGTGTGATGGGTATATGGGCACTCGACTATGGGATGGAGGATATGTATGATGGGTGTATGGGCATGGGCCTATGGGATGGTGGATATACATGATGGGTATATGGGCACAGGACTATGGGATGGAGGATAATCATAATTTGTTATAACTAACCACAGTTAGTTACTATGCCCGGGCAGAGCTGGGCTCTTCAGCTAGTATATACATATATATATATATATATATATATATACTGTATGTAATATATATATATATATATGCACAGTTATGGCCAAAAGTATTGACACCCATGCAATTCTGTCAGATAATACTCAGTTTCTTCCTGAAAATGATTGCAAACGCAAATTCTTTGGTATTATTATCTTCATTTAATTTGTCTTAAATGAAAAAACACAAAAGAGAATGAAGCAAAAAGCAAAACATTGATCATTTCACACAATCCTCCAAAAATGGGCCAGATAAAAGTATTGGCACCCTCAGCCTAATACTTGGTTGCACAACCTTTAGCCAAAATAACTGCGACCAACCACTTCCGGTAACCATCAATGAGTTTCTTACAATGCTCTGCTGGAATTTTAGACCATTCTTCTTTGGCAAACTGCTCCAGGTCCCTGATATTTGAAGGGTGCCTTCTCCAAACTGCCATTTTTAGATCTCTCCACAGGTGTTCTATGGGATTCAGGTCTGGAATCATTGCTGGCCACGTTAGAAGTCTCCAGTGCTTTCTCTCAAACCATTTTCTAGTGCTTTTTGAAGTGTGTTTTGGGTCATTGTCCTGCTGGAAGACCCATGACCTCTGAGGGAGAGGCCCAGCTTTCTCACACTGGGCCCTACACTATGTTGCAAAATTTGTTGGTAGTCTTCAGACTTCATAATGCCATGCACACGGTCAAGCAGTCCAGTGCCAGAGGCATCAAAGCAACCCCAAAACATCAGGGAACCTCCGCCATGTTTGACTGTAGGGACCGTGTTCTTTTCTTTGAATGCCTCTTTTTTTTCTCCTGTAAACTCTATGTTGATGCCTTTGCCCAAAAAGCTCTACTTTTTTTCTCATCTGACCAGAGAACATTCTTCCAAAACATTTTAGGCTTTTTCATGTAAGTTTCGGCAAACTCCAGCCTGGCTTTTTTATGTCTCAGGGTAAGAAGTGGGGGTCTTCCTGGGTCCCCTACCATACAGTCCCTTTTCATTCAGACGCCGACGGATAGTACGGGTTGACACTGTTGTACCCTCGGACAGCAGGGCAGCTTGAACTTGTTTGGATGTTAGTCGAGGTTCTTTATCCAACATCTGCACAATCTTGCGTTGAAATCTCTTGTCAATTTTTCTTTTCCGTCCACATCTAGGGAGGTTAGCCACAGTGCCATGGGCTTTAAACTTCTTGATGACACTGCGCACGGTAGACACAGGAACATTCAGGTCTTTGGAGATGGACTTGTAGCCTTGTGATTGCTCATGATTCCTCACAATTTGGTTTCTCAAGTCCTCAGACACTTCTTTGGTCTTGTTTCTTTTCTCCATGCTCAATGTGGTACACACAATGACACAGGACAGAGGTTGAGTCAACTTTAATCAATATAGCACAAATCCCATGAAAAATAACATGGAACAAAGAAGAGATTCCAATAATATTAAAAAATCATTTTTATTCAAAATGATTACAAAATGACAAAAGCATAATGCCATATAGGGGACGCTATGAACACTCACAAAAATCATCATGAGGAGAAAATACATAAACCCAGACCAGAACATGTGTAAGCCAATCACATAACAATACATGTCAATGATCCAGATTACATTCTATAAAAGACCATAAGTAATGTCCAAAATAGATAATATTCCAACAGCGCTCAATGAACCGCAAGCTTAAGTTATGCATGTCAATATCAGAGCGTCGCTAGGAAGCGCCAGAGGCTGTGACTAGCAGCGCATGCGCACAATCTGAAGGCCAAATTACATACCGGGAATAACGGAAAAAATCCAATATTAGTGACCAACCATATAATTTAAAGTGACTAGTGCACAAGAACCCTGATAAGAGTGTATGGAATACATTATTATTTATAATTTAAGTATATCGTGCCTTTGCATTCAACATCTGCCAGATTTAAAGTATATAATTGGATGAGATACATCGATGATGTGCTCTTCATTTGGGAAGGCAATGAAGTGGAATTGGGTTCATTCATGGAAGAACTTAATAGCAATGACATTAGTGTTAAACTCACCTTTAAATCTGGCAGATGTCTGGAGTTTTTGGATATTTGGATAGATGCTTCGGATGGAATAGTACATACGGACGTTTTCAGGAAACCTACAGCAGTGAATTCTTATTTACAAGCGGATTCATCTCATCCTGTTAGTACTATACGTGGAATTCCCATAGGTCAGTTTTTACGAGTTAAGAAAATTTGTTCTGATCCAGTATCATTTGAAAAACAAAGTTTAGAGTTAACTAGGAGATTCGAAGATAGAGGGTACAGTCGTAGGATGATCCGGAGGGGTTATAATAGAGCGGCTCGTACCTCCCGTAATGAGCTTCTGTATAATAATGTGAAGAGGAAAGAGGTGGATAGTAATGCGATTAGATTCATTTCCACATTTAATGGGCAGTGGCAAAATCTACGAGGTATTATTAACCAACATTGGAGGATTTTACTGACGGATCCGGTCCTCAAAAAAGTTTTACCTAGAGCTCCACAGTTTGTGGCACGAAGATCGGCCAATTTCAAGGATTTTCTGGTTCATAGCCATTATGAAAAAGGGACCAACTCTGGGAAGGCATCATCGACAAAAGGCTTTTTTCCTTGTGGTCTTTGTAAGGCTTGTCTAAATTTGGTTAAATCCAAAACATTTGGTAATTTTGATGGGTCACGACAGTATGGAATTTGGAAACATCTTACATGTTCTTCTAAAGGGGTGGTATACCATGCTGAGTGCCCCTGTAAAAAGGTTTATGTCGGGTTAACCACCAGAGAGTTGAAGTTTTGCGTAAGGGAGCATGTTTTGGACATAGAAAAGGCCCAGAAAATTGAGGATCTTGCTTCTTTAAAAACCATCCGAAGGCACTTTAAGAAGTATCATGGGTGTAATCCTCAGGGTTTGCACATCAAAGCCATTGATCAGGTGGATTTAGGGGCTAGAGGTGGTGATGTCTTTAGGATTCTTTCTCAACTTGAAAGTAGATGGATCTATCGGATAGGTACCCTTACACCTCTGGGTTTAAATTAAAATATGGGATTTGCTGCTTTTTTGTAATCTGGTATCTTTTTTATAGGTTTGGGGTCATTATTTGTTTTATATTATTTTAACAGTATTTTCTCGATTGCAGTATAAGAGTAGTCCTCAATCTGTCATTGTATACATCCGGGATTTGAGATTCTGTTGTGGATGGTTCTACAATCAAGATTCAAGATCTATGTATTATTGCATCAAATCTTTCACAACAGCACAATTTGAATATATGTATTCTTTATTTGTTCTCGAAATGTATTTTTGTGATATGTGTATTTTATGGTTAATGTGATGGCACTAGGTCATTTGCACCATATTTGTCTATATATAACATATCACTTGTTATTGTGGGGACATTAAGGATTGTGCCCCTATTGGGGGGTTAATATAGCACTAATGCACTTTATTGTGGTTAGGTGAATATCATGACGTTTAACATAAATGGAAATGTTGAATGCAAAGGCACGATTTACTTAAATTATAAATAATAATGTATTCCATACACTCTTATCAGGGTTCTTGTGCACTAGTCACTTTAAATTATATGGTTGGTCACTAATATTGGATTTTTTCCGTTATTCCCGGTATGTAATTTGGCCTTCAGATTGTGCGCATGCGCTGCTAGTCACAGCCTCTGGCGCTTCCTAGCGACGCTCTGATATTGACACGCATAGCTTAAGCTTGCGGTTCACTGAGCCCTGGGGGAAGTACGTCATAGGGGCGTGTTTAGCGGCGTCATGCGCCGCTTCATCTGATTGGTGATGGAGGCGTGTTTTTAACATTATGCGCCGTTGATTCTCATTGGTCATGTCCTAATTTCTACTCTTATTTAAACTCTGCCGCCCCTCACCCTGGACATGCCCCCGGAAGAAGCAGGCGGCGAAACGCGCGTCGGGGTGAGGGGACGCTGGATTACACTCTCTCATAAAGGTATCGATACATCATTTTCTCTGTGCACTATGGCATTTTCTTGATTAGGTTGCCTTACATGGTGACTGTGTTATTTATACACGGTCTCTGAGTATTTATGCCTCTAGTTTACAGAGAGACTGTTCTCACTTTTGGGGAGTGATATTGTTGGAATATTATCTATTTTGGACATTACTTATGGTCTTTTATAGAATGTGATCTGGATCATTGACATGTATTGTTATGTGATTGGCTTACACATGTTCTAGTCTGGGTCTATGTATTTTCTCCTCATGATGATTTTTGTGAGTGTTCATAGCGTCCCCTATATGGCATTATACTTTTATCATTTTATAATCATTTTGAATAAAAGGATTTTTTTAATATTATTGGGATCTCTTCTTTGTTCCATGTTATTTTTCATGGGATTTGTGCTATATGATTGTGTGAAGTGCCCTCCTTATTAGGTTTTGAACATTGTGGTTATTCAACTTTAATCCATGTCAACTGGCTGCAAGTGTGATTTAGTTATTGCCAACAACTGTTAGGTGCCACAGGTAAGTTACAGGTGCTGTTAATTACACAAATTAGAGAAGCATCACATGATTTTTCGAACAGTGCCAATACTTTTGTCCACCCTCTTTTTTATGTTTGGTGTGGAATTATATCCAATTTGGCTTTAGGACAATTCTTTTTGTGTTTTTTCATTTAAGACAAATTAAATTAAGATAATAATACCAAAGAATTTGTGTTTGCAATCATTTTCAGGAAGAAACTGAGTATTATCTGACAGAATTGCAGGGGTGGCAATACTTTTGGCCGCAACTGTATATATTTGTATATATACACTGCCCAAAAAAATAAAGGGAACATAACTCCAAGTAAATCAAACTTCTGTGAAATCAAACTGTACACTTAGGAAGCAACACTGATTGACAATCAATTTCACATGCTGTTGTGCAAATGGAATAGACAACAGGTGGAAATTATTGGCAATTATCAAGACACAATCAATAAAGGAGTGGTTCTGCAGGTGGGGACCACAGACCACATCTCAGTACCAATGCTTTCTGGCTGATGTTTTTGTCACTTTTGAATATTGGTTGTGCTTTCACAATTGTGGTAGCAGGAGATGGGCTCTACAACCCACACAAGTTGCTCAGGTAGTGCAGCTCATCCAGGATGGCACATCAATGCGAGCTGTGGCAAGAAGGTTTTCTGTGTCTGTCAGCGTAGTATCCAGAGGCTGGAGGCGCTACCAGGAGACAGGCCAGTACACTAGGACACGTGGAGGGGGCCGTAGGAGGGCAACAACCCAGCAGAAGGACCGCTACCTCAGCCTTCGTGCAAGGAGGAACAGGAGGAGCACTGCCAGAGCCTGCAAAATGACCTCCAGGCCACAAATGTGCATCTGTCTGCACAAACGGTTAGAAACTGACTCCATGAGGATGGTCTGAGTGCCCGACGTCCACAGATGGGGGTTGTGCTCATTTGCATGAACAAGGTGTCCTGGCAGAGACACGAATCCATTGCTCAAGATTTTCAAGATATTTTTTAACCTTTTATTGGGGTGAGCTGAAAACCTTTTATTGTTTTAAAGGTCCCATATACTGTTCTGACACAGTGGATTCTTCTGTCTGTGTCGGCCAGTGGATGATACAATTAATTTTCAATCAATTAATAACAAGCAAATGAGAAGCTAGATAAAATCTCCAATTTTTTCATCGTGAATATTTCAATTGTAATTCAATCATGTAGCTGAAAGACTGAATTCAACTTACCTTCCATGATTTGCAAGTTCTCTACAGCATGGTAAAGTGGTGTTTGCGACATCATTTTTCAATGTTTATAACTCCCTGTAAATTCTGGGATTCGGCCAACACCTTTAGAAGTCTATTGGAGGATAAACTGGAAACCTCCACCACCTTTCTTTTATACTTGATAGGAAAAGTCTTGTTGTTTTCAAAGCTAAAGGACTCCTTGGTCAGTGGGGTTTGTTGAGTGGCTTACTTCGACCCACTGACCCAGCACTTTGTTATGTTTTTTTTACAACACATGTTCACAGCTCTAGGCATGTTTACAGCTTAGCTTAATTCTGTGGCATAGCCTTAATTTTTCGTCTGGCCTTGCTCACAATTTTCTCCCTTTTTTATCATAACAATCTGCATGCAATTAGATTTACTTCTCTATCTGGTGGGACTCCTAACTCTTCCCTTCTAACCTTATCCAAGTTCAGTTGTCACTAGTATTTAGCTTGTTGCCCTAAATGGGAAGAAATATCATTAACACTAGAACTACCGATATAGTCGTTTTGGCTACTCGCAATTTTTATTTTTCTTCTGTGACTACATTTTTCTGAATTCCGGCTTGAGACTCAGTGACTTTTACTCATTTAGGATGCGAAAAAAGATTTTGTGACAATAAAAAATTTTTGAAAAAAAAGAGTACCTACTTTTTCAAAATTTTACCATTAATTTCCAAAGGGAGTCATTTTGACTCTCTACTATGTTTTGCTAGTCTTTGTTGCTCAATGTTATTATTTATTTTAGTTTTCATTTACTTGTATGTTTAGAATAAGTTTAGAATAAATGTTGACTTCGAAGAATTAGCATTTTTGCAAATATACTTGACATACCCAGGACATATACAGGACATCCGTCAGTGAATCAGTGAACTCTCAAGTGGACTACATAATTTCTGTAGAATACGGCCTGCAGTTTGGCTAATTTCTAATTTGAAGCAGTGCGCTAAAGCCTGACAATATTCTTCCTATTTTGTAATATAGTAATAATAAGCAAAATTAAAGTTCCAACAATACTAGGAGCAAGAAACTCTAAAAATAAATGAAAACAAGCCAGGGGTCAAAATGACTTCATTCGGTAGTTCTAGGGGGGTGACAAGTCCGGCAGTCCTAGTGTTAATTGTGATATTGAATTTGAGGGACGGGCTCAGTAACAAGGGGTGATGTCAAACTATGGACGCATACATCTCTATTTAAAGGTTGATGACTTGAAGGACACGTTCAACAAGATCCTAAAATGTGGTGCTTGGGCCCATCCTCCCAGTTGCTTGTTGCTAATGACATGGAAACCATTGCAAATGCCCACAGTGAACAGGAAAACAACTGAAATATACAGGATAAAACATATTAATGTCATATAACCAAGTCAGCAATTTTTAAGAGCATACATCAATGGTCGAGATGGTAGGCGGCTTCCATACAGTTACTAATGAACACGTGCACTTAACTCCATGAACACATATCAAGACCATTCATCAATACACTTTATGTGTTTTCCTAATGCACTTCACTAAAAATAACTTAACAGTTAATTAATCATAATTGTTGGTTCAAGTGCACTTAAATATGCATGAGACCATTTTATTAATGTTAATCAGTTCCTACTTAATTATACCTTAGGGCTACATATCACCATTATAAATGTTTGCATAGTTCATTAGTACATTGTGAATCATATTGAAAATACAATTACCCCCTCTAATAGCAGCAGCCATCGGTTCAACCGAAATCAAGAGCCAGCTACTCTACGCAGCACTCACACAATGAATGCGGCAGCATTTTTCCACGACAAGGTCATTTGAACTCCGCTGTCTTGATTTCGTACAATAAATACAAGAATATATGTTCTTGGTTACTGAGTTTCTCAGTTTCTTAAGACATTTTCAGAAAATATCCCTTTTTTGTCTGGCTCAGATCATAATAGACTTTGTATTTCCACAATCACTTGAATTTCTTGAAAGTTTATATATCATAAAATACCTACATGATAGTTTTCCTATTATACCAGAATTCTCTTCTACTGCTCAGAACATGAGTAAAGTTCATTTTTTAATCTCTGTTATTTATGCCCACTGTGTCTGTCAGTGCCGCATGTTGTATTATAATCCTCTATCGCTATATCCAAAAAAAATATCATTAAAGGCATCTCAAAAGTGGAAATATTTTCATATACTGTAAATATGTACCGCTCTAATACAATGACCCTTTGTATAACTCTGTAATCTGCTTATCTACTATACAACTATTCATCTTAATGTTTAACCAAGGGCCTTTGACCTCCCAGCACTCACAGAAAGTCTATTCTCTCTTGTGACCTTAAAGGGAATCTGTCACCCCTTTTTTGAGATATCATATAATGATATCATTCAATTGTGTGTCACATAAGGATTCTCTTAGTACTTTTGCTTCCCCCTGACCCTGCACCTTTCATGCATAAATACCTTTTTTATATCGGTTCAGATGTATGCAAACTGCCGCTGTCCGGTCTGCTGGGCGGAGCTTATTCAACTGCTCCCCCCTCCCTGTCTTGCTCTACGCATTTCTTCTTGTGTAGAGCAAGACAGGGAGGGGGGGAGCAGGTGAATAAGCCCCGCCCAGCGGACCGGACAGCGGCAGTTTACATACATCTGAACCGATATAAAAAAGTTATTTATGCATGAAAAGTGCTGGGTCAGGGGGAAGCAAAAGAGAATCCTTATGTGACACACAATTGAATGATATCATTATATGATATCTCAAAAAAGGGGTGACAGATTCCCTTTAAACACGCATGCGCAGAATTGTCCCGGATCTCATTAGAGGCCAAAAGTCCTGATCTAGCAGCAGAGGCTCAGGGATTTCGGCGCTCATAGTGGCAATCAGAAGTTGTGACAAGGACTAGATGGGAGATAGTGAGGAGTGAAGGGGTTGATGACTATAAGAATTTTTTTCTAGACACTGATGGCCCTTATTTGGTTCAGAAAAATGTCAACAAATTACAAAGTAAAAAATCAGCATTTTGGTGAGTAAGGATTTTTGTAATGTTCAAATAGAATTTAATTCCCCTCAAATATACTGTATTTGCTCATCCTTAGTAACAACTTTTCGTTGTTTTTTTTGTGTGGTGCAAGGTTGTTGTTTATTATTAATGACATGATTTCGAGAAACTTTTTTGCTAAAACTATACCAAATATTTATGTTTTTTGTTTTCTCACTCCTGCACTCCATAAGCATTATTTAAAACATTTTGTTCTCTTCATTTAACATTTTAATTTCCACAAAAGGTCTTAAATATTGGGATGTCATACTGTTCATTCCACAACATTCACTAGGGCTTCTCTAGTTGTGGGACCAAGGCTTTCTCGACGTCCCTGCTACATCGCAGTGCTATACAAAATAGTATTGCGACTGAAAGGGTATTTCAACAAGTAAGTTGCAAAAAATCGACAGTTTGGACTTCTTGCGACTTATTGTTACGTTTTTAGTAACCATTTACTTGGTATTGAACCTTGGTCATACAACATGTCGAGGAAAAAATTGCCATGTAGCTCTAGCCTTAAGCCCCCGTCACACACAGTGATCTCGCTAGCGAGATCGCTGCTGAGTCACAAGTTTTGTGATGCAACAGCGATCTCACCAGCGAGATCGCTGTGTGTGACACTTATCAGCGACCGGCCCCCCTGCCGGTATCGCTGATCGTGCTCGAATGGCCTGGACCTTTTTTTGATCGTTGGTCTCCCGCTGGCCAGCACATATCTGTGGCACGCGGGAGACCAGCAATCAACGAGCTGGAGCCAGGTAACCAAGGTAAACATCGGGTTTTTAAGCGCCGCATGGCGCTTAGAAACCTGATGTGTACGTTAGATACCAGCGTGCTGGTGCAGGGAGCTGGTAACCAAGGTAAACATTGGGTTTCTAAGCACTGCACGGCACTTAGAAACCCGATGTTTACCTTGGTTACCAGCTCCCTGCACCAGCACGCTGGTATCTTAACACACATTGTGGGTAACTAAGCGACGTGCATCGCTTGTTACCCGCATGTCGCTGTCCTGATCGCTGCTGAGATCTGCCTGTTTGGCAGCTCACCAGCGATCATGTAGCGACACACCAGTGATCCTGACAAGGTCATATCATTGACTGGTGAGTCGCTATGTGAGATGAGGCCCTTATTGTCAGTGATATATTTATCAACAGTCGATTAGACAATGCCATGGTAGACTTTGATGCGCCAAAATGGCTAATTGGTTGCCTTATATAATTGCATAAAAACATTTGTAATACACAAGAGTTTTATACAGCTAATATTAAAAATGTGTTGCTTCATTATAAATATCCGTATTTTTTTAACTCTACTAAAATATATATTAAACAGCTTGCAGCATTAGATAAAGACATAAACGTATATAGTTTGGTGAAAAGTCCATTCACTTATTTCTTACTTTGGATTGTATGTAATAGCAACAATAACAACCAAAAATTTCTTGTAATTTATATTTGAATCGCTGCTGAAAAATTTAAATGTACTCGTCTATTCCATATTCCTTTGACTAGTCCACAGAACATTATTCCAGACCACTTGTGGATCAGGTGTTTATGTAAATGTGAGATGAGCATTGATAATTCTCTTCAATCTCAATGTTTTCTTCTTTCCAACTGTCTGATAAATCCCATATTCTAAAATGTAGCACAACCATGTGCGTGAGCCTTCATACATTTGGGGCCTTTGACAAAGATGAATGCAAGCACTCACCATAAAATCGTCAAATATTTAAAGAAGAAACCTCTGGTGAGAGCTACAGATTAGAAATTATTGATATGGTCTCTGATTATGAGTTTTCCATAAGAAAAATTTAAATATTTCCTAAAAAAAAAAGTCAAAACTTTACTGTCAATCCATCTTCTACAGTACAACATAAACCGCGTTTTATGAATATTAGTTTGAAGCAACAGAGTCGTCTATGCTTAGATGCAGTAAATCCAGGAAAAAGAAGGACAAGTCCGGCGTCAAATGCATGCAAATGTTTATTTATGGAGGAGTACAAAAAAAGCAGCGCAAACAAAATTAAAATATCATGATAGATAAGTCCTTAAAACATCAACCTGTTTCTGATGGTGACATTCTTAGTGCATTTCTGCCTCCGTTTATTTTTATGAGAGCCAAGCTACAGCAGCCGGGAGCAGTCACAACACAGTGTGAAGAGGTGTACCAACAAGGTACACTGAATACACCCAGCCGCAACCAGCACTGCAAACAGCTGTTCAGGGGATGTTTTTAGTGTAGGACTCCCAACAATCTTACATTGATGACCTGTCCTTAGGGTAGACTAACAATATCTTAGAATTGGACATCTTATATGTTGTAAAGCGTGTAGCTGTTCTTGGTGTTAGAGTTGTTTCTCATTCATTGAGAGGAGGAGGAATGATTTGCTCACAGGGAAGCAACAAGCATGATAGTTTTTTTTTTTTTGTTTATATGATTTTATTACATTTTCATAATAATATTACAGGGAAGGAAGGAAGGGTAAACATAAGAAAAAAATAAAAAGTAGAGAACTCTACTCTACAGTGTTACATCACACATAAAATAAATTAAAATTAGATAAGACAAATAGTGATTTAGGACAAATGATGAAGACTTTGTTACCTTTCTGCAATACTTTTAAGGCAAACAGACAATCAGAGAAGCAGTAAATACAAGCATGATAGTTTTAAAGTCTTACATGAAGCAGTAAGCTTGATGGTTTAAGCAATCTTACAAAGGCAAACAGTTTGCCTGAATAGTATTGTATATATGTACAATAATAGGCTGACACTTGTGACACTTCACTGGCAGTTGTCACTGTCTGCTGGCAATCTCTTCAGCAGCATCTCAGTCACTCTGGCACAGTCTTTGTATCAAACCCAGTGCAGCACCGTGTACACAATCACTGCTTGTCTTGGTTGCTACTCTTGACACCAGAGTCCTGTTTTTAGCATGTTTAACAATTTGTGCATACTCTTGCAGTCTTCATATATAGTTATGGCTCGTTCACACATCAGTTTTTCATATACAACTGCTATCAAATCTTTTATCACAGATAGCACTCGTATTTAAGCACTTCATACAATCTACCGGGTTGTTCAGATGTCCATAATGTTTTACGAACTTAATGGTCCATGCAAAATCACAGAGACTTGTCAAACCAAACTTTGCAAGAAAATCTATGCATCCATGAAAAAAATCAGACAACACTTTACTGCCATTTGTGTGCTGTCCGTTTTTTACTGACTGGTAGGAAAGGGTGTTTAAACTTTTTTTTTCTCCTCAGTGAAAAAATCTGACTAAACTCTAAAGACACTCCAATGATACAGTACTCTGATGAAAATAAAATGAAACTGATAAAAATCTCTGATGAAACGCAGTCCATTTTTCTCATACATCAAAAAAACAGACAGATGAATAATGCCTTACCATGTATCAGTCTCAATAGGGATCACTCAGATATGTTTTTCTCATAAGAGTGCTATCCATGTGTTTCACCAATAGCAATTACACCTATCAGAGTCTATGGGGTATTTCACATGTGCAATATTTTCTCCAGACTGAGTGTTTGGCACAAAAACACAGAAACGTGTCTGATATTCAAGTGATGTGTCAAACTTGCAAATGCAAGTCTATGGATTGGTTGAAAAAATAGGACACCCATGTGATTTTCACTTTTCACAGACTGTTTGATAACCTTTGAGCAACATCTGAACTCTCTGTCCAGAAAAGCGCAATGCTGGGAATAACTAAGATCCTGTGCAGAACCCTCAAACTCCCAGGTCTCTGTTAGAGGACCCGAGAATGAGAAAGGACATAAAAGACCACCCCCATTGGGTGGTGAGAAGGAAGGGGTTTTTTTTAAATATGACGTACATAATTGGTATAGTGCTTGTGTACCTTGCTGTATATGTATTTTATTGCTAAATAAATTATTTTCCAAAAAACTGGTGTGGGGTCCCACAAAATTTTATTAACCAGCAGAGTGAAAGCAGACAGCAGGAGGGCTGATGTTTATAGTCTGGGAATGGGGTAACAGAAATGTACAGTGCTGTGCAAATTAATTGGGACAAAGCATTTTTTTAAGTAAAATTGTAAGTTAGTTACCAGTCAGTGTTTCAAACCAGTTTTAACTGCTTTAAACAGGTGTGAGTGCCTGTTCAAACCAGTTAAAACTGGTTTGAATCACTGACTGGTAACCAACTTACGATTTTACTTAAAATATCCTTTGTCCCAATTAATTTGCACAGCACTGTACCTTCCCAGGTTATTAATATCAGCTCACAGCTGTATATGTAGACTTTACTGTTATTAAAATTATGGGCCCTCCCAAAACAATGACATAGGTTCCCCCTATAATTAATAACCAGGAAAGGCTTAGCAGACAGCTGCAGGCTGATATCAATAGCCTAAGAAGTGCCATGGATATTGGCCCTGTCCCAGGCTAACATCATCAGCTCTCAGCCACTCCAGAGATGGCTCATTCCATAGCATACATCAATTCTAGCATTTAGCCTTACTTTTCCCACTTGCCCTGGTGTGGTGGCAAGAGAGATGGTAGTATTGGAGTTGATGTCACCTTGGTATTTTCAGCTGACATCAAGTCCAAAGGTTAGTAATAGCGAGGTGTCTATAAGATACCCTCATTACTAACCCCATAGTCAAATTGTCAAAAAATTACACCCAGAATAAAGTACTTTATTTGAACAAATGACATAATCACATAGACTCCTTTCTTGACTCTTATTAAATAAAAACAGTTATACTCACCTTACGCCCAATCCACAGAAGAAAATGTCCCCTGTAAAAGAATTAAAATAATAAATAACCATATTCCTAACCTGTCTCCTGACAAGATAATAATCCAATTGGCTCTCCAATCCTCTAGCTCTCCTACATCTTGATATCAGGCTGCACTATCGCATGATGCGACTATACAGCCTGGCATCCAGAAGAGACACTGAGCAGTACGTGCTGGCTTGGCTCAGTGTCTTGCTACAGTTGTGGCCAAAAGTATTGACACCCCTGCAATTCTGTCAGATAATACTCAGTTTCTTCCTGAAAATGATTGCAAACACAAATTATTTGTTATCATTATCTTAATTTAATTTGTCTTAAATGAAAAAACACAAAAATAATTGTCCTAAAGCCAATTTGGATATAACTCCACACCAAACATAAAAAAGAGGGTGGACAAAAGTATTGGCACTGTTCGAAAAATCATGTGATGCTTCTCTAATTTGTGTAATTAACAGCACCTGTAACTTACCTGTGGCACCTAACAGGTGTTGGCAATAACTAAATCACACTTGCAGCCAGTTGACATGGATTAAAGTTGACTCAACCCCTGTCCTGTGTCCTTGTGTGTACCCCATTGAGCATGGAGAAAAGAAAGAAGACCAAAGAACTGTCTGAGGACTTGAGAAACCAAATTGTGAGGAAGCATGAGCAATCTCAAGGCTACAAGTCCATCTCCAAAGACCTGAATGTTCCTGTGTCTACCATGCGCAGTGTCATCAAGAAGTTTAAAGCCCATGGCACTGTGGCTAACCTCCCTAGATGTGGACGGAAAAGAAAAATTGACAAGAGATTTCAACGCAAGATTGTGCGGATGTTGGATAAAGAACCTCGACTAACATCCAAACAAGTTCAAGCTGCCCTGCAGTCCGAGGGTACAACAGTGTCAACCCGTACTATCCGTCGGCATCTGAATGAAAAGGGACTGTGTGGTAGGAGACCCAGGAAGACCCCACTTCTTACCCTGAGACATAAAAAAGCCAGGCTGAAGTTTGCCAAAACTTACCTGAAAAAGCCTAAAACGTTTTGGAAGAATGTTCTCTGGTTAGAAGAGACAAAAGTAGAGCTTTTTGGGCAAAGGCATCAACATAGAGTTTACAGGAGAAAAAAGAGGCATTCAAAGAAAAGAACATGGTCCCTACAGTCAAACATGGCGGAGGTTCCCTGATGTTTTGGGGTTTCTTTGCTGCCTCTGGCACTGGACTGCTTGACCGTGTGCATGGCATTATGAAGCCTGAAGACTGCCAACAAATTTTGCAGCATAATATAGGGCCCAGTGTGAGAAAGCTGGGTCTCCCTCAGAGGTCATGGGTCTTCCAGCAGGACAATAACCCAAAACACACTTCAAAAAACACTAGAAAATGGTTTGAGAGAAAGCACTGGAGACTTCTAAGGTGGCCAGCAATGAGTCCAGACCTGAATCCCATAGAACAACTGTGGAGAGATCTAAAAATGGCAGTTTGGAGAAGGCACCCTTCAAATATCAGGGACCTGGAGCAGTTTGCCAAAGAAGAATGGTCTAAAATTCCAGCAGAGCATTGTAAGAAACTCATTGATGGTTACCGGAAGCGGTTGGTCGCAGTTATTTTGGCTAAAGGTTGGGCAACCAAGTATTAGGCTGAGGGTGCCAATACTTTTGTCTGGCCCATTTTTGGAGTTTTGTGTCAAATGATCAATGTTTTGCTTTTTGCTTCATTCTCTTTTGTGTTTTTTCATTTAAGACAAATTAAATGAAGATAATAATATCAAAGAATTTGTGTTTGCAATCATTTTCAGGAAGAAACTGAGCATTATCTGACAGAATTGCAGGTTTGTCAATACTTTTGGCCACAACTGTAGGACATGCTAAAGTTGAACTCCTTTAAGCTCACTGATGTCATTGCTAGTGAGAGAAAGTTCTCACATTCTCGGTGCTCTCAGAAAGGTCATCAAAGTTCAAAGCTAATGAATTCAGTTCAACTCAATGACTTCAGCCTGAGTGCCAAACTCCAATGACCTTTCTGATGGCACTGTAGGCCTGTCCGTAACAATAAATGGGGTACAGGTGTTGGGACCCTTGGACTCAGGGAGTTTGGTGACCCTGGTAAAGGCGGCACTCCCCTACCAGTTGAACGCCTGAAAAAATGTGGGCGTCTGCTGTATTCACAGGGACACCAAGGACTACTTCGCTGCCAGAGTGACTATAAGCATGAACTGTAGGGCTGAGTCCCATGAGGTCAGAGAGATTAAGGTCCTGGTACACATGGTGATAATAGGACTGGACTTCACCTTGTTCTGGGACTTATGGTGGAAGCTGTTGGTAACAAATGACTCATACAGGAGTCAGTGCAACCATGATGAATCCACATCACAGTCAGAGGTGGATGAGTTCCCCCTGTGTGTCTTTGCTGGTGACAAGGCCAAGACAATGACCAATGAGGGCAAGATTCCTGAACTGGGCGATTCTGGAGGAAATTTTGGGACTGCTTAAATGCAGGATCTTGTTTTAAAAGGGGCAATATGATGAGGATAAATGGGGTTGCTCAAGAGCTGAGGGCTGACACCAGGTTTCCACATTTCATTTTAAATAAGGAGCTGCTATATTGGGTCACTAAGCTAAGAAAAGAAGTGGTAGATAAGTTGATAGTACCGGGTCTCTATAGGCATAGGGTACTAGACCTGGCCCATTCTCAGGTCTTGGGTGGCATCTGGGAGTAGAGAAAACTTAAGAATGGGTCCTACAGAGGTTCTACTGGCCTGGATGTCACAGAGAGATTGTTAACTACTGCCAGTCCTGCCCTACCTGTCAATTAACTGCTCCAGTATCCCACTTCTGGAGTCCCCTAATGCCATTGCCCACTACAGAGGTCCCATTTGACCAGATTGCAATGGACTATGTAGGGCCTCTAGTTAAGTCCTCCAGGTGGCACCAATGCCTCCTAGTGGTGATGGACTATGCAACAGAGTACCCAGAGGTGATACCACTGAGACACTCCTCCCTCAGGAGTATAATCAAAGAGATACTCCATCTTAACTCCTGGATGGACATGCCAAAGGAGATCCTGGTGAACCAAGAAACAACTTTTATGTCCAAAGCATCAAGAGAGTTGTGTAAGGCTCTCCAGATTACACAATTCAAGACATAAATGTACCATCCACAGACGATACATGCCATGGGCATCATCAAGCATGTGGCCCAGATGCAGGACCGGATGGCAAAGGTGATGCCGATTGTGTAGGAGAGCCTCCTTCAATCACAAGAAGCCCAGGTAAGGGTCTACAATTGAGCAGTGAGGCTGAGACAATTTAGCCCTGGAGACCGGGTATTGGTGTTGTTATCCACGGTCGAAAATAAATTTCTGGCCAAGTTGCAGGGGCTTTACGAGGTGGTTGAAAAATTAAGTGACATAAACTACAATGTCCAACAGGCAGGGAGAAGATAGCTGTTCCAATTGTACCACTGCTCAACCTGCTCAAACTGTGGTGAGACAGAGAACCGGTGGCAGCTACATGCCTGGATGCTAATCCTGAAGCCAGAGTCAAGGATGTCACAGTGGCAGAGACTCTGTCAACGGTCCAGAAGCAACAGTGTCGAGAGCTGCTTCAGCAGAACAGAGAGGTATTTTTAGAATTGCCATGATGTACACATGTTGTTTAGCATGAAAGCCAGATGAAACCGTATGTGAGGGTAAACCAAAAGCCATAACGGATTTCTGAAGACCAGTGCAGGGTGATCTATAAAGAGGTGAGGAGAATTTTGAGCCTGGATGCCATCAAGGAATCAAAGAGCAGCTTGACAGATCCCATTGTCCTTGTGCTGAATTGGATGGAGAGTGCCATGTCTGTAATGACTGCAGGAAGCTAAATGAGGTGTCCAAGTTCGAAGCGTATCCGATGTCCTGAGTCAATGAGCTCATTGAGATGCTAGGGTCAGCCAGCCATATTACCAGCCTGGACCTAACAAAAGCCCAATTCTGCCAAATTCTCTTGTGCCCCAGTGCCAAGGAAAAGATCGCCTTCTCTATACCTCACGGTTGCTTTCATACACCAGGATGCCGCTCGGTCTGCAGGGGGCCCCGGCTACTTTCCAGAGAGGCATGGACCAGATCCTAGCCCCTCACAAAAAGCATGCTGTAGCTTACCTGGATGACATTGTGATCTTCAGCCCGAATATTGCAAGTCACCTGCAGAAGGAACAGGTGGTACTGTATGCACGGAGGAAGGGAGGGTTTACCATAAACTCAAAGAAGTGCTCTGTGGGGAAATAAGAGGCAAAATACTTAGGCTACATCATCTGAAAGGGTGAAATAAAGTAAATAAGTTGGAGGCAATCCAAAATTGGCCGCAACCGGTCTCCAAGAAACAAGTTCGGACGTTTCTATGAATCGTGGGTTACAATCGGCGATTTAATTTGAATTTCACCATGATATCCGCCCCCCTGACTGGTCTTCTTAAGGGCACAAAGACATCAATGGCTAATTGGTCTTCTGAAGCGAAGATAGCGTCCAGGAATTGAAGCTCGCCCTATGTAAACTCTTCTCCTGGGAAAAGAACAATGCCACTGTAGAGAAAGAGTACTTAGCCATAAAATGGGTAACTGACATGCTGAGTTCAGCCAGATGTTCACGCTAGTGTTAAACCATGTGATCCTGAGATGCACGAGGGAAAGAAAGGGGAAGAATGCCCGGCTGACTAGGTGCTTTCTAGCACTCCAGGACTTTAGTTTTCATGTGGATCACAGGCTTGGGAAACCGAGTGAGCCAATCTACCTCAATTTATGTGAATGTAGAAGAATATTTCCTTTGAAAACTATGTATAAATGTCAGAAAATTACTTTATGTTAAAATCGCATTGCAATCGGATCGTATTTGCATGTAAATCGGATGTCATTCGATGCTAGGTGATAAAAAGCGCATTGTACTCCCAAAAAAATTGCATGACATGTGCATGACACCTGTCACACTTTTTTGGATGAGATATAAGACTGTGGTTACACCTTTATTTTTGCTAACCAGCGAGGCAAAACTCACAGCTGCGGGCTGCAACCCTCAGCTGTCAGCTTCAGCAAGGCTAGTTATCAAGAATATAGGTGTCCCCACGATGTTTTTTAATTATTTAAATAAATAATTAAAAAAAACAGTGTGGGTCCCCCATTTTGGACAACCAGCCTTGCTAATGCAAACAGCTGGTTGCTGGTGTTCTCTGGCTGGTAAGGGACCATGGATATTCCCATCCAGTCTAAAAATAGCAGCTGCCTAGAGAAGGCACATCTTTTAGATGAGCCAATTCTGGCACTTTGCTCGCCTCTTCTCACTTGCTCTGTAGCGGTAGCAAATGGGGTGATAGTTGGGGATTTTATGTCACCTTTGTATTGTCAGGTGACATCAAGCCCCGAGACTAGTAATGGGGAAACGTCAATAAGAAACCCCTATTACTAACCCCATAGTCACATTGTAAGAAAACAGACACCCAGAAAAAGTACTTTAATTGAAAGAATGACCCAGACTCCTTTAATAGTCTTAATTAAACTAGACTTACGACCTTGCCTAATTCCACCGAAGCCCTCGATCTCCTGTAATAAAACTAAAATAATAAACCAACAATATACCATACCTGTTCATCGTTCTGTCCCATGCTGTAATCCATGTCTGGGGGAGAAATAGTTTTCAACCTAGACAGTGCCAAGATGCAACCATACAGGCCGAGAATGACTGGTGACTGAGCGCCTGCAAGCGCAACCTCAGTGAGCGGTGGTGATGTCATTGAAGTTACATCCGGTCACTGAGGCTCCGTTCCCAGCTAGGCTGAAATGCAGTGACCTCGGTGAGATCCCCGGTAGCAGCATGAGAGTTTCTCTCACAGTCTAGCGGGGATCTCACCAAGGTCACCGTAGTTTAGCCAGGTTGGAAACACAGCCTCAGTGACGTTACCGTTAGTCGCTGACACTGTGTTCGCAACAGCTCATTCACCAGTGGTTCTCAGCCTGGATGGTCGCATCTTGGCACCATCCAGGTTGTAAACTATTTCTTCCCCAGACATGGACTATGACGTGGGACAGAGCAATGGACAGGTATGGTATATTGTTGTTTTATAATTTAATTTTTATTACAGGAGATTGAGGGCTTCTGTGGAATAAGGCGAGGATGTAAGTATGGTTTAATTAAGATTATTAAAGGAGTCTGTGTCATTCTTTTAATTAATTTTGCAAATTGTCTCTTCAGAGAGGAAGAGGACTAGAACTCTAGTGCCACCTATTGGAAGTAGCAATCCTAAAAGTCAATGTCGACCCTTTAATGAGCCTTGTTACATGACTTGGCTTTTATCCTTTTTTCAAGTCATGTAACAAGGCTCGTTAAAGGGTCGACATTGACTTTTAGGATTGCTACTTCCAATAGGCGGCACTAGAGTTCTAGTCCTCTACCTCTCTGATGAGACAATTTGCATAATTAGCATATTTCCCAGAGGAGCATTGCGGCTTTAAGTCTCCTCATCTCGACATGCTTAGCATGTCATTCTCCGCAAGGAGAAATGATACTTCTTGGATATCTTTTAATTAAAGGACTTTTTTCTGGATGTCTGTGTTTTCTTACAATGTGACTATGAGGTTAGTAAAAGGGGTGTCTTATTGATGCCTCTCCAATACTAACCTTGGGGCTTGATGTCACCTGTCAATACAAAGGTGACATCAACCCCCCAACTATCACTCCACTTGCCACGGCTACAGGACAAGATGGAAGTGCCTGGAAAAGCACCAGAATTGGTGCATCTAATGGATGTACTTTTTCTGAGCAGCTACGGGCTGCTATTTTTAGGCTGGGGGGGCAATATCCATGGCCCCTTACCAGCCTGAGAATACCAGCCCACAGCTGTCTGCTTTAGCAAGGCTGGTTATCAAAAATGGGGGGACCCCACACTGTTTTTTTAATTATTTATTTAAATATTTAAAAAAAAACAGTGTGAGGACCCCTCTATTCTTGATAACTAGCTTTGCTGAAGCTGACAGTTGAGGGTTGCAGCCCCCAGCTGTGAGTTTTGTCTGGCTGGTTAGCAAAAATACAGGGGAATCCACGCCATTCTTTTTTAAAGTTCTTTTTTAAATTATTTATTTACAATGCAGTAGCGACAGATGAATACTCCCATCCGCAGATCCTGATCTCACAGTAATTAGCGGCAGCAGGTGTTGAATGATGGGATCAGTAGTCCCATCAGCTGACACCAGTTACCAGAGATAAACTTTATACCTTCGATCACAGCTCAGCGCACACTCTGTCTTCTGACAGCGTGGGAACCACGGCTCTCTGACTAGCGGGGATGATTTCACCGCCGATCAAAAGCAGTGTTTGCCGCTCTGTCATGCACATGACAGCATGGCAAACACTGGATGTTCGGGCCCCCCATTCAAGTGAATGGGGTTCGGTTTCAGTTTCGGTACTGTTCTGGTACTCGAACTTTTTGTAACTGTTCGGCTGAATCCGCCGGACCCGAACATCCAGGTGTCCGCCCATCTCTAACAGGGAATGGTCCACTGTGTCAAGGGCAGAGGACAGGTCCAGGAGGAGGAGGACAGAGAAGTGTCACTTGGCTTGGCAGTCAGTAGGTCATTGGTAACTTTTGTTAGGGCACTTTCAGTGGAGTGACGCGGTCGGAAGCCAGATTGTAATCGGTCGAAGAGGGAGCAGTAAGAGATGTGGGAGGACAGTTTGTAATGGACATGTTGTTCCAGGAGTTTTGGGGTATAGAGGAGAAGTGATATGGAGCGATAGCTAGATACAGAGGATATGTCAAGAGAGTACTTTTTAAGGATGTGTGTGATTGAGGCATGTTTGAAGCATGAGGGGAAATCACCAGTTATTAGTGGTAGGTTGGAGAGATGGGTTAGGGTTGGGATGAAGACTGTGGTGAGGTGTGGGATGAAGTGGGATAGGATTGGGTCAAGTGCACAAGTGGTGAGATGTGATCTCGAGAGTAGGGCGTAAAGTTGCTATTCTGTAATGGTCGAGAAGCTGGTTTTGTAGGAGGAGGGCTGAGTAGTTAGAAGGAGGGACTCTGGGGGTTGTAGGCCAAAGCTTTGATGTTATCAATCTTCTGTTTGAAGAATGAAGAAAAGTTTTCAGCTGAGATAAGTGGAGAGGGAGGAGATGCTGGGATGGAGGAGAGAAGTGAAAGTGTTGAATAGCTGTTTATGGTTGTGAGACAAGGAGAATATGAGAGATTAGAAGTAGGTTTGTTTTGCTGTGGTGACTGTGGCCTTGAAAGTATTGAGGGACTGTTTGAATGATATGAAGTCCTCGTTGGAGTGTGATCTTTTCCATCTCCGCTCAGCAACCCTAGAAGCCCACCTCAGTTCTTTGGTCAGGTTGGTGTGCCAGGGTTGTCAGTAGATGAAAGTCTTTCAAAAGCATTTTAGGAAACTCAATGATTTAATGAACTGTGACTGACTTTTGCCGACTTTGAGTAAAATTACTAGTGAAAGCGAACACGAATCTGAATGTGCTATGTTCATGCCGAATTTGAGACCGGCGATCATTTTTCAAACACGTTCGCTCATCTCTAGTCAGAACCAGAAACTCCAGCTGAATGTGCTGTCTATCCACTTAGGTTACAGTGGATGGGACTTATAGTGTCGTATGGCAAAATAGGTGAGTGTGCTATACAGCTGAAGTCATCAGCTCCCTGCTCCAGCCAAATGGAGAACACCACACCCTACTAAGGCTTCCAGCTTGCTGCTGGAAGTTGCCAGATATTGCTTAGTGTTTCCCTGACTAGGTATGCTTTTTCTGCTCTTGTTTGGTTTACTGTATTCCAGTTTTGACCCCAGTTTCTGACTATTGAATAACAGAGGCAAATGGGATAAGGAAAGTCAGCTCACCATGTTCAGATGCACTCTGGTTAAGTAGAAATCATGACACGAAGCCATTCTAATCTGGCACGTAAATAGCAGCCTGCAAAGGATATCTCCAGCAAAGATAAATTCATTTAAAAAGTAAAAAGCCTTCTTTATTCATATACAATTAAAGAACCACCGTATTTCTTTTCTATGTTTCTGACTATTCTTATGTTGTCCCTTTTACCTATTTCACCTTGTGAAAATATAAAATCTAGGCTAAAACAACATTTTAATGGTAAAAATGTAATTATTTTTTTTCACCGCTCAATGGTATAAAATTTTGTGAAACACATTTGGTGTCAATATGCCCACAGCACAGCTAGGTGATTTCATTAAGAAATGTAGTTTGTAAAATGGGGTCACTTATGGGATGGATTTGTTGGGACTCATACATGTCACTGAAATTAATTTTGTCTCCATGTGACCACATGAGGTTTAGGCCGCTCAATAACACCCAAAGAAATAAAGACAGGTCAAAATAACATTTTTTTAGTTTTCTAATCCCCTTCCCTCTCCTCTGTCTAAAAGACCTGAAAGCATTATAAGAATCTTTTTGGGCACTTTTAATGACACATTGGTTTGCTCGGAATTAAAATACTAATTTGGACATATCGAATAAAAAACTAATTTTTTAAAATTCATCTATATTTGTAATGTTTCATGTCTTTTACTAGGACAAAACATAAGCTTTTTTGTTTCATTATGTATGGTAGATGAAAGTTAAATCCATATAAGAGATGGGACCCCAAACAAGCAATCAAAACTTGACCCCTATGTTCAGATTTGACAGAGAATCCTGCCAACAGTTTATTTGTAATCCTGCATAGACAATGAGCCCAAACTCTCTTCAAGGGGTCCATAAAAATGTAGCTCTATGGCTGGAATTACATAAACATCCAATAACGGGCAGAGTCTGTCACTGGACACCTCCCCCTGTTTGGTGCAGACTCAATGGATGAGCCTGCAACTTTTCTGGCACATGAAAGCTAATCTGATCAGCTGACATGTGTGCCTAAGAGCCACGGGTAGAATCGCGATCCACCCATGCCTGTTAACATGTTAAATGTCGCTGTCAAACTGACAGTGGCATTTAACATGCACGTGCAGGAAGCGCGTCATTGCCTCCTCCCATCGGCACCCGTGTCACATGACCATGGGTGTCCGATAGGATGGCATGACAACCTGGGGTCAGCATGAAACCCCTGTAGTTTTCATAGCCAGATAGCTATGAGTGCCGCACAGTGGTTGGCGCTCATAGCAAGTGAGCATATCTACAGCTCTGCTCTATGTATCACAAGCGATCGGATAATCGCAACTTCTAGTCTCCTATTGAAGCAAGTAAAAAGTAAAAAAAAGTTTAAAAATATTTAAAAATTAAAAAATATATAAAAGTTCAAATCACCCCTCTTTCACCCCATTCAAAATAAAGCAATTAAAATCAAAATCAAACATACACATATTTAGTATTTCCGCATTCATAATAAAGTGACCTATCAATATATAAAACAAAATTCCAATCAGTAAACGGCACAGCGAGAAAAAAAAATTGAAACGCCAGAATTACATTTTTTTGGTCGCTGCAACATTGCAATAAAATGCAATAACAGGCGATCAAAAGATTGTATACACATCACAATGATGTCAATAAAGATGTCAGATCGGCACACAAAAAACAAGCCCTCACCCAGCCCCAAATTGCGAAAAATTGAGATGCTACGGGTCTCGGAAAATGGCAACCTTTTATTTTTTCTTTTACAAATTTTGGAATTTGTTTTCACCACTTAAATAAAAAAGAACCTAGACATGTTTGGTGTCTTTGTACTCGTACTGACCCGGAAAATTTTAATGGCAGTCAATTTTAGCATTTAGTGAACATGATAAAATAAATCCAAAAAACAATTATGGAATAATTTTCTTCCTATTTTCCAGTATATGATATGGTAAAAGCAATGGTGCCATTCAAAAATACAACTCGACCTGCAAAAAACAAGCCCTCACATGGCCATATTGATGAAAAAATAAAAAAGTTATGGCTGTGGGAAGAATGGGAGCAAAAAAATGGAAAAGCAAAAAAGGAAAAACCCCTGGTATTTAAGGGGTTAAATATTGTTATAGATCAGTCCTTAGTTTCACCCCTTTTTTATCTAATTTTTAATGTTGATCACATGTAAGGTTCAAACTGCATCTGAAGTAGGAATTTGCTAGCCTGTAGATTTGATGTTTTAGTTACATTTCTGCCTACAAAAATGAATGAGCTTTATGTAAAAAGAAATGTTTGTATGGGAAAAATGAACAAAACATTTTTGATGCCAATTATATTTTTTTTGTATATAATTTTGCCTACATGCTTATTTAAGGACATTAACATAAGGGAACTGTGGAACAAAACGACAGGTAACTTTTACAAAATGAACAAAACTACTGTATTACCGTTGTCTCTTCCCTTGTAGGATGAGAAAGAGCAGCTTAACACCTTGTCAATTTTTCACTGGCTGTCTCTTCTGATGACAGGATGAAACTGCAACCTGTTAGGAAAAGTCCATTTTAATTCTGTTTTTCACTTTACACAGTCAGCCATATTTAGTCGTACTTTAACTACGGCTTGATAATGTTTCCAGCTCGCTTTGATATAGTTAGAGTACATTGGCATTTCCATCCTAGGTGAATTTGAACATCTTTCACATTTTGTGAAAACGTCCAGTAGATCTACTGTACGCCTTTTTACTATATGATTCCTATTAGATTGTCACACCAATTTCATGGAAAAGTATTTCAAACACATAAACTAGCAAAGTTAATGTATGTACATCCGTTTTTACACTGTGCTTATGAAGCCCATAGGCAAATTTTTTATTTTTCAAATACTTGTGTATGTTTAAGTGAGGCTTTAAAGCTTACATTACAATACTTAAGACTCCTATGTAGAGATGAGCAGATTGATACGCGGAGGATCCAGTGTGAGTCGAACCTCCTGAAATTTACATTTTCACTCAAATTCGAACATTGTGAAATTTGATCATTGTGAAATTCAATTTTGTGGTTTGCACAACAATAAAAAAACTTACTCAGCTCCATTTCCCACACTGCTGAAGCATCAGAGAGCAGGCAAATTTAATTTTACATTGCAACACAAGCCACCCCATTATGCCCTGCAGCTATGACATCTTACAGATTATCATGCCTTATATGGAAGGGTGTCAGTACCTGGAACAACTTAGATCAGCGGTTCCCAGTGGAGCACAGTTTGCACTGCAAAGTCGTTTTCCATCTTAAGAGTCTCTAGGTAAGTCTCCTCTGTAGAGTGTAAGCTCTTATGCTCAATGGAGCACACCTTTAGTATTAAATTAATGTACATATTATAAATACGCTATGTAGTCAATATATAAACACACATGATTAATCAGCACACTGCGACTAATGTATGCATGAACTCCAATATTGCTGTAAACATTAAAAAACAAAGAAAATTAGATACCTTTTTGTAATTACAGCGCGCAAAAGCCGACCAACTACGTCAGTGTGTACCTAAACATGGATGGATCCTATCATTTATATCCTAACCCATGATAGGCCTAACCATCTGAATTGTGCGGTGGAAATTAGGGTAATAATTTTGAATTTGATGTCAGCTGTTTTATGTTCGCTGACATCAATTCCAAGGGTTAGTAATGGAGAGGAGTCCATCTGACAAACATAGTAAAATTTAACAAAGGCACAGAAAAAAGTGTTTTATTTGAAATAAAAACTCCTCTACCCTCTTTTACCCATTTATTTAACAAAATTAATGATGTGACCGTTCTCCACACCAGCCTGAACACGGTTAGCAGCGCGTGAGAGGCTCTGCCTGTGACCAGCAGTAACCAAAATGACATCATAGCTTGTCACAGGCAGAGCTTTTCATGCTCTGCTTAGCGTGAATTGGTTGGTTGAGGAGAGCGGTCGTATCACTGATGTGACTGCTCTCCAAACTATCTGGATCGCCATGGGACATGGCTATTAATACATTAACTGCGGATAGGTGAGCATAACTGTGCTTTTTTATTTTAATTTTTGATGAAAAAATGGGTAAAAAAGAGTTGAGGAGTTTTTATTTCACATAAAGGAGTCTGAGTTTTTATTTCAATTAAAGAACTTTACTCTGTCTTTGTCTTTATTACATTTGACTATGGGGTTAGTAACAGGTGTGTCTTATAGACAACTTTTCATTACTAACCCCAAGGCCTGATGTCATTGGATAATACAATTGTATTATCAGGTGACATCATCCCCAATAATATGACCCCACTTGCAAGGTCAGCTTCAGGTTTTTGTGGACCCCGGGCGAAAGAGTCTCAGTGGGCCCATATAACACTTATCACAATTCATGATGCACAGATACGGCAGAGAAATATAGGTATTGTACAATGACAAAGATTTTCTTACATTACATGAGTGATATCAATAGCCCAGAAACTGGACAGAATAATGAGCCTTATAGATTGCTTCATACAGAATAGGCCCCATATTATGCTCCATAGAGTATATGATGGGCCCCATATATTGCTCCATATATAATGTGCCCCATATAATTCTCCATGCAGTGTATTATGGGTCACATACAGTATAATGAGCCCCATATATTGCTCAATACAGTATAATGAACCCCATGTTAAGCTCCATACAGTATAATGAGCCCCATATAATGTTCTATAGAGAATAGACCCCATATAATGCTCCATACAGTATATGATGGGCCCCATATAATGCACCATACAGAATGGGCACCATACAATGCTCCATACACAATACCCTCCATGTACTGCTCCATATATTATGAACCCCATATGATTCTCCAGTATATGATGGACCCCATATAATGCTGCATATATGATGGGTCCCATATGATGCTCCTTTATAAGATGGGCCCCATATGATGCTACATATATAATGGTCCCCATATATTGCTCCAAAAATAAAAAAATGAAATACTCACCTCTCCTCGCTGGCCGCTGCTCTGTTTCAGACTCCTCAGCGTCATCATCTTCTAGCTCTCTGCACTTCGATTGTTCAGGCAGAGAGCCCGCACTAATCATGACATCATGCCCTCTGACCTGAAATGTCACAGTCAGAAGATGCAGAAGATGCTGCAGAGGTAGAACGGGGACAGGTAAGCATCGCAAGTACAGGAGCCCTGAGCAAGCGGGGTTGCTCACTCACTCCCACTGGCACTGACACAGGCCCTGGGCCCCCATAGCATGCCGGTGTCCCTGATGGTGAGTGGGCCCCCAGCATGCTCAGGGCCCCGGCAGTTGCCACACCAGGGCAGTTGGGAAGGGAGAGACTAAGCACCAGATTTGGCACATCTTAAATATGTGCCATTTCTTGGGCGGCTAAGGGCTAATGCTCTTAGTCTATTGGAGGGCCAATATCCTTGGCCCTTCCTAGGCTATTAATGTCAGCCCTCAGCTGTCGGCATAGCCTTTGCTGGTTTGTATCTATATGGGAGACCCTTATAATTACCTTTATTATTATTATTATTATTATTTATTATTATTATAGTGTCATTTATTCCATGGCGCTTTACATGTGAGGAGGGGCATACATAATAAAAACAAGTACAGTAATCTTAAACAATACAAATCACGATGGGTACAGGAGGAGGGAGGACCCTGCCCGCGAGGGCTCACAATCTACAAGGGATGGGTGAGGATACAGTAGGTGAGGGTAGAGCTGGTCGTGCAGTGGCTTGGTTGATCGGTGGTTATTGCAGGTTTTAGGCTTGTCAGAAGAGGTAGGTCTTCAGGTTCTTTTTGAAAGTTTACATAGTAGGTTATAGTCTGATATGTTGTGGTAGAGAGTTCCAGAGTAGGGGTGAAGTGCGGGAGAAATCTTGTATGCGATTGTAGGAAGAGTAGATAAGAGGGGATCAGAGAAGGAGACCTTGTGAGGATCAGAGGTTGCATGCAGGTAAGTACCAGGAGACGAGGTCACAGATGTATGGATGACACAGGTTGTGGATGGCTTTGTATGTCATGGCTAGGGTTTTGAACTGGAGTCTTTGGGTAATGGAGAGCCAGAGCAGGGATTGACAAATATGGCTATTTGCAGTAAAAATATGTATTTGTAGGCGATGTATGACCGTCAGTAAATAAGCATCGGTTCTTAGGCTGCAGCTCTTCTCAAATGTCATAACCTATGTTATCTTGATCAAAAGCAGCTTTTCTGGTCGCAGGGTCTCAGACCCTATGGTGCCTTCCTGAGAATGCACAGAATTAGAATCATTTCACACCTCTGATGCCTTTGAATTGAGATGCCAAATGGGACCTATTTGCAGTTTGACACTTTCTATTTACTATGGGAAAGAAAGGTTAAGACAAAGAGCATTTAGAAAAAAAATATATTCATTGGTAAAGTAGCCATGGTCCTGTCACAAACCAGGAATTAGAATATTAACATGAAAAGCTGGTCTAGAGATCTGGTCTCCAGGCTAAGCCTTTAAAGTGGGTCCTCCACAAAGAAAATTGTTCACAGATTGAGGGCAGCCGAGCTGATGTGATCCATTTTCATATTTCCTCCTTCAGGAAGCAGAATAAAATACTGCAAAGTTTAGATATTTCTGTAAGTTTCTCCCTTTCATTTTAAAACTGTTTTGCATATTTGTATGTCACTTTTTATTTCCATATTTTTAAATCCTTTTATCTTAAGCACTGTACCATTCTATTAAAGCTTAAAACTTTAATACATTCGAACCTTGCATACTCTAAAAGAACCCATAACCTTAGCGTGTGTGATCCTGCTGATCGAAAGTAGTAGTATTTCTGGGACTTATCACCCATATGTTCGGTGAGTCGTGGCAGCATGTGTGAAGCGGGGTGTGTGGTTTGTGTCGGGGTTTGATTTATGCTCCCAGTGCAGCATAGGACAGAGGTTGAATGATGGATTAAGTGAGGGGAGATAAATTAACCCTTGCAGGTGCAACCCCAGGTCACGTGCTCATAACCAGCTATGTGACACTATTGGCCCTTACCAAAAATATTAACAGCTCTCTCAGTTGGTTATGAAAATTACAGGGACCCAAAGCCATTTTTGTATTCATTAACAAGTATAGTAAAATACACAACAAAGCTAGCCTTAGTTCACAGCCTTCAGGTGCTCCAGCAACTGGAAAAACAAGCAACTTTAAAGGGTCCCTCAAAGTTTCCCTTGAGGTTTCTGAGCCTCGTTGCTGCCGGGAGACTTGGTGGCTGTGAACACTGGTAACATTTATGTTAAATGAATTCACAGCCACCAGGTCTCATGGTAGCTTGAGTGCCAGACTAATGAGAGGCGAATTGCTGAGTGCCTGACTTGCAGTTGTTCATTAGTCCAGCACTAGCACTGTGCAGCATGAGAAACAGCTGTTATGAACTCAGGTGACCTTACAGTAAGGTTGTTTCAGTTAACAGTTGTCCTGCCCTCGTGAGGACTAGGCTACGTGAACTGAGATTACCTTACTGATGTCAACTCAGTTCCCAGCAACTGGGTCTCACAGAGCACAGCACCAGTGTTTTTAAATATTTAATTAAAAAAAAACAGCTTGGGGTCCCCCCATCTTTGATAACCAGACAAACTAAAGCAGACAGCTGGGGGTTTGTATTCTCAGACTGGTAAGGGGCCATGGATATCGACCCTCCACAGCAGAAAAAAATAGAAGCCCACTGCAGCCTCAGAAAAGGTGCATCTCTTAAATGCACCAATTCTGGCTCTTAGCCAGCTATTCCTATCTGCCGTTATGCAGTGGCAAGAGGGGTAACAGTTGTGGGGTTTAAGTCAGCTGTTTTATGGCTGCTAACATCAAGCCCACAGGTTAGTAATGGAGAGGGGTATATCAGACACCCCCACTGCTAACCCCATAGTCAAATGAAACAAAACCATAGCTAACAATAGTATAGAAACACCAAAGGAATAATAAATGTCACTGCGACGCCTTCTGACACGCGGCAACATGTTGGCGCCGGAAGCAATGCAATTTCCGGGTCGCAGGACGGGACACATGCACCGGCAATACAAACACCTGTGAAACAGGGTATTTTACCCTGATCCAGTATACAGCACATCACTGCACCTTGAGAAAGAGGCGAAACGCGCATCGGTGGCGGCACTGCACGTTTTCTGACGATTTCTATGATGGGTAAGCAATATTGCATTGAGTAAAAGGGTTCATTCTTAGGGTGCGCACCTGTTTGTTATCCCCATGAAGTACAGAATCCCAATCATTTGGCCCATGAAGCACTTTGCATTTTATTATTTCGCATGTCAGGACATTGGCAGTTGTTGTTACCTGATCTTCATTGTATTTGTATGTTAGTACTATTTTTGTATTTTCTATATGGTTAATAAAATTTACATTTTATGACGATTTTTTTTCTCATATTAGTATGCTATTCTGGAGTGTCCATGCAAGGTGTTCGTTGGGACATAACTACAAAGTTTATTATCCCTTTGGTGTCTCTATACTATTGTTCTCTATGGTTTTGTTTCATATAATTGCTATCTGTGTTTTCACAGTTACCATAAAAGAGCATATGGTGGATCCATTAATGGCTATGTCTGGTGACAATATAGGTGATTTGGAGAGCAGTCCCATCAGTGATGGGACCGCACTCGATGCCAACCAGGTCACACTGAGCAGAGTATGAGAACCTCTGACTATGACCGACAGTAACCTTAATGATGTCACCTCAAGTCACACATGGCTGCTCAGTGTCCCTTAGGTGCCGGGATGAGAGGACGCATCATGCCACCGCTCAGCTCAGCAATGCATCCAGATGTAGCTGAGTTGGACCACGTTGTGGGACATATAGATTATCGACAAATAGGTGAGGAGTGTTGTGTTTTTATATTGTTATTTGGAAAATAAATGAGAAAAAGAGAATTGCGGAGTTTGTATTTCAAATAAAGTACTTTACTCTGTGTGCGTGTTCTTTAACTTAAACTTATGGAGTTAGTTATGGGGGGCATCTGATAGATGCCTCTACATCACTAACCTATGGGATAGATGTCAGCTGACAATACAAAGCTGACATTAACCCCAATACAATTACCCCACTTGCCACCACACCAGGGCAAGTGGGAAGAGCTGGGTAAAGTGCCATTATTGGTGCATCTAATAAATGCACCTTTTCTGGGGCTGCGGGCTGCTATTGTTATGCTGGATTCATAATAACCATGGCCTCTTACTAGTCTGAGAATACCAGCCCCAGCTTTAGCTGGGATGGTGGTCAAAAATAGGGGGACCCTGTGCCATTTTTTTAAGTTATTTATTTAAATAATGAAAAAAGGTTTGGGGACCCCTCTATTTTTGATAACCAGCCAAGTTAATACTAAAGTCTGGAGCCCGCAGCTATTGGTTTTAACAGCGCTGTTTAACTAAATAGAGGTGACCCCACAACATTTTTTTTACTTATCTATTTATTCATTCATTATATATATATACAGTAAAATACATCCACACTGTACTAAAGTTCAAGGTCCATATCAGACACCTAGTGTGCAGTACCGAACCCCGAACACGGACTTCAAACATGAAACATATTGACTAATGCCTAATAAAATTTGGAGAAAGGCTGCAGTACAGCCAATCACCAAGCTTTTTGAGTGTAGGAACTTTCTGCATAATCACAGCAATGACAACGCTAGACAGCCTGTATAAATGTAGGATCATGGTTTGCATCCCCATTATCATCATCAGGCCTTAGACAGCACACTTAACAAAGGCCATAATTGTGACAGGAAGAAGAGGAAATGGTCACTCTGCCTCAGTAGCACAGCAAAAGAGGGAGCAGGGTGGAAAAGCACAGCAATCAGTCCCTAGCCATTTTGTCAGCTGCTACTGCCCACCATGCCAAGAAAATAAGAAAACCAAAGCCAGCTCAAATTAGCTAATTAGCGTGGGATTTCTTTAGACAATATCCTGATGACAAGCGGCAGGTGGTTTGCACTATGTGCCATCAGAGCCTGAAGCGAGGCATAAATCTTTTGAATCTGAGCACCACCTGCTTGATGAGACATCTGAAATCTAAGCAAGAGCTGCAATGGAGTATGTATTTTAAAAAGCATGACAGATGTGAGCCTCCTCCTTCTTCTTCTTGTGACACTACCACCAACACCAATGTCACGGAGCATCTCCTCACTGTCCCTTGAAGTGTTCATCTTTCCATCCCTCAAACACTTGAGAGAAAGATGAGATACCCCCCTAGCCACCCACCAGCCATGACTGCCAGCATTTCATAATGAATGCCCTTTGAATTGCTTCCATCCCATTTCATCATTATTCTCTACTAGATTTCTCAAACTTAACATGGATAAAACATCCATCATCTTTCCACCATCTCACTCAACCCCCCCCAATAGGAGTATCTATCAAATGTAATGGCTGCCCACTCTCCACAGTCCCATAAGCTCGCTGCCTTGGGGTAACTTTTCACTATGATCTCACCTTCAAATCCTACATGAAAGCCCTTTCCACTTCCTTCAACTCAAAAATATATCCCAGATCCACGTATTCCTTAACTAAGAATCTGCAAAAAAAAAAAAAAAAAAACAACACGAGTGCATGCCCTCATCTTCCCCTGCTTTGAATACTGCAATTTCCTGCTTTGTGTCCTCCACTCTAACACTCTCATTCCCTTCCAATCTGTACTAAGCTCTGCTGCCTTACTAATTGACCTGTCCCCCCACTATTCGCCAACCGCTCTTCTCTGTCAATCCCTTCACTGGCTCCCCATTGCCCAGAGATTCCAGTTCAAAACTCTATGAATTCTGGCTGATGGAGATGAAAAGTTTCCAAAAAATGATAGCAGTGGCTGTCCCACAGTATGTCGTTCCCAGCCGCTACTACTTTTCCAGGCAGCTATCCCTGTCCTGCACACACATGTTACGGTGTAAATCAGGTGTGTACTACACATTGCCAGAAAACAACTGATGCGTGGACCAGTAAGCACAGCCAGGGACGTTACATCTCTCTAACTGCCCACTGGGTTAATGTAGTGGGTGGGCCAGAGGCAGAAGGGGTTGAACTGCATGTCCTACCACCACCGAGAACTGCTAGACATTCCTCTGTCCAGGTTGCCTCTTCCTACTACTCCGGTTCCTCCACCACCTCATCATCCTCTCTCAGCAAGATCTGCACTACCAACTTAAGCACAGCCAGTGAACAGCAGTTCTGAAACTGATCTATTTGGGGGACAGATCCCAAAACACTCATGAGCTGTGGACTGGCAACAATGATCAAACAGATGACTTGGTGCTGCGACTGAATCTCCATTTCAAGCAAAGTCTGGTTGTGTGCGATTACGGTCTAAATCTGGTAGCAGCTCAAGGCCTAGCCGAAGTGACACACACACCGTACCTTGCTTGGCACATCTGCTTAATTTGTTCATGCAGACCTTCTTCAAAAATTACCCAGATATGTCCAATCTGCTGGTGAAAGTGGGGGCAGTGTGCACACTTTCGGCATTCTCATCCTGCTCCTGCTTACTTGTCTGTGTTGCATTGCCACTTCCTTCTTCCTTCTCACTACCTCATATGCAATGTACCAAAAAGGTGGAACTCCAACCAGCATATGCTAGAGAGACTATGTGAGATTTACTCGGCTGAACAACCCTACTTCATTACCAATGATTGGGCCTCCATATCTGTGGCATTTAGCAGTGCTTTGAATATTTCAGAAACATGGCCAGTGGTGAAGACATCATCATCAGCACTATAATACCACTTGTATGTCTAGTGGAAACAATAATTCAGGCACTGATTCATGAGGTAGTGGTGCAAGATGAAGAGGAGCAAGAGGGACAGAGACCCTTTTCAACATCATCAGTCATGTCCTCCACACATGGCTCAGAGAGTGGGTTGTTGTACCAACAGCGGACAGTACACAAGTGTCCAGCCAATGGACAGTTTTAAAGGAGGAGAAACAAACATGTTTTATGCAGGATGTGTCTCAGATCAGCTCACAGGAATTACTGGTGCATGGCTGATAGTATAATTAGGACCCAGACAATATACCTCCCACCAAGAATAGCTTGTCATTGCCTCTGGGCTGCCTGGCACACATGAGCCAAAATATGCTGCAGTGCCTGCACAATGACAGCTGAGTTGCCCGTATTATCATTAGTTCAGATAACTGGGTGGCTACCTTATGTGATCCCCAGTACCAGTACAACATACCATCATTGCAAATGGAGCAGGATAGAAAAATGAGTCAATGCAGGAATGCAGTGCGCTGGTAGAGAAACTACTAATAGCCTTCTCACCTGACTGCAGCTGCTTAGCCAAATAACAAGGCAGAGGCAGAAGAGGAAATCACCAACACAGCTGTGGCACCGCTACCACCTCAAAAGGCAGGGTTAGCATGGCCACAATTTGGCAAAACTTTATGAGCATGCATCACCATCTGATTCTGCCCGTATAAGCAGGAGGCAGTGTCTCTTCAACATGGTGGAAGAATATATGTTCACACATATCCACGTACTAACTGATGGATCTGCTCATTTTCAGTGAAGAGCAAAAGGGTAACAATATTTTGAACTTTTGACTTTCATGCTCCATATCTCATCCATATCTCAATATCCACTTCTGCTTTGAACTTGAAACTACCATCATTTTAACGACAATCATCTTGGATATATGATACTTAAATTTGACTTGCAACTATTTTATATATGATTAGTCATGTCACTGAATTGTTACTGTTTGGCTCTGAGAGATCTAAATTTTAATTTTTATTATTTTGCTAGTGTTTTGCAAATCCACCTTTGACTTTCAACCATGCCTTTCCTTTGGGGCATGATCTCGATAAGATTCTACATGTTCCCAAAGTTGCAGCATACTGGTAGACTCACTTTGGTTTATATACAGTTTTTTTTCAATTCTACCCACAAGTGTTTGATTGGCTGAGCTCTGGGGACTGTGGGGGCCATTACAGTACCTCTACTTCATTGTTATTGAACCTTTTATTTGCCAATCTTGACGTATGTTTCATGTTGTTGTCCTGTACGAACACTATGTTATCCTTTTCATATCCATAGTATTTGAGTGTATGAAGTAACTCATCTTGTAGGATACTCATATATAGCTCAGCATTGAGACCGCCATCCATTCTGGAAATGTATTTAATGCCGTTGGCTGTGAAACACCCCATTTCATCAGGCTTCATCCATTGAACTTGACATTTCTTTCAATTTCTTAATCCATTAGTCCCTTTTTCTTTTGTTTCTTTCAAACCCATGTGCACCTATCAGAGCCTAGTCGATTGACTTCTGTGTCATCACTCCAAATCACCCGATACAAATTCTTAAATGTCCGTGTGAGATATAGGAAAATAATATCTAAATGATATCATTTTGATTTCTAATGGAATTCCCCATCAAGATACAGTTTGTCCCAAAAATACTTGCTTCATATCACTCAGCCCCCCTTCCTTGGCATTCATTCCCCAGGATCAATGTTTTTCTTTAATTAACTCCAAAAACAAGAGTTTTGAAGCTCTGATCCCCACCAATTATCACACGGGTGTGAACTCTCCTGCAGCTACAGCCAAACTGGATTCTTTTGTCTGACTCAAACATATGGAAACATCATGGTACTACAGGTCACAGCAAGGCTGTGAGGTATTGATTCTGGAAAAATGACCTATAATAACAGAATGCAATATCTCTGAACCTAGCCAAGCATATTCTTAGAACTGGCATTCCTTCCCCCACATGCCCATGCCCAGCAGCCACCTGTAGAACTCTGCATTATGGAGTTAAGAAGCATAGCTACCATGGATTACATACAGTAGGCATATTTGGTCTCCCTGCACAGATAAAATCCAGTGCCGCCGACCCATTTGGAGCTACAGGCAGAATATTATGAGCCATCCTCAGTTCTGCCAGGAAAATCCTACTCTCAGAGATGGGAGGAGAGAGGCTGCACAAGCCCAGGGGTGGGCCAAAGTGTGGGAGGGAATAGTCTAGGAGATAAAGACAGCAAAGAATTATCAAAATTGATCCAAATAGGGTGTCCAACCATTAAATCATATATAATCCCTACAAAATATCTTTATTGATTAAAAAACCATAGTGTATGGTTCACACCAAAACGTTCACAAACAAAAACAAAAAACGTGTTCCAAAATAACAATGAAATGGGTAAAGCTAGGAGTCCCTCTTACGTCTACTAGGCTGTCGCCTTCCTGGCTGCAGAGGTTGGCACCATAGGGGGGAACGTTGTGGTGCCCTCGCTCCACGATGGCTGACCCTGAGAGCCCTATAATTCCCTAGGGGAACCCTCCTACCGGATATTCTAAAGGAACCCCTATCAATAGACATAGACAATCCTATATCTAAAAGAGGACCCTAGACCCCAATTAAAATAAAAAAGAACACAATTGGCAATTGATGGCAATTGACATAATTGTAGAAACCTTCCACAACGAGGTCACAGGATAGCAATACTTTGGGGGTTTGGGCCTTTTTTTGGTCAAATTAGAATGAAAGTAGTTTCTCAGCATGAAGATTAAATTTCAAAAGGTTGCTGCAAACAATAGATACTGTTTTTATTGCCAATTAATGTTGGCAGAGATGAAAACTAATGCTCAAAAAACTTTTTGAACCATCTGAGATGTAGTCTATGTAGAAAAAAAAAACATTATTGATAAAATTATGAAAAAAGTGGTGTCTAAGCATGCAGATATATTTGCCAATTTTGCTGCAATCCAAGATCACGCTTTATATGAATAAACAATCAACGTACTGTTGGCATAAATAAATAATTCTGATACTGTGTATATCCACACCACTCCTGGTAACAACAAGAAAAACCAAACAGTAACACATTTCAGATGTAATAAGAGATGCTGCATAATGCTGCCCGAAGAATGGTGATCTTCTCAAACGTTTTACCCCCATCACTAACCACGTGCAAAAATGGAAGTGATTTCTAAGCATGCAGACTAAATTCAAAAAGCTGCTGCAAACATTAGATATTGCTTTTTATTACCAATTATTACTGGCACAGATGAATAACAGTGCTAAACCAACTTGCAACTGCAATGATGTCCAAAATCTGGGATATGACCCAAAAAAAAAAAGTGGTTTAACACATATAGATATAATTAGAAGGTTTGCTGCAGACTATGATTCTTTTTATACTCTGTTAGTGGGATAAATACAACATATCCTGACACGGTGTAACCCCACAACTGATAACCAGGATAAAAATCAGCCACATAAAGTATATCAGATGTAATAGCGAATGCTGCATAATGCTGCCAAATGATAGTACTCACCTAGTCAAACGCCACTAGCCATAGAGAGTTATGCACCTCGACGCGTTTCATCCATTAGGGCTCATCAGGAGGCCAGATATATCAAAGACTTGTGCCCTGATTCCGGTGTGAAATTGACCACGGTTTTTGCACGTTTTGGTGTGAACCATACAATATGGTTTTCTAATCAATAAAGATATTTTGTAGAGATAAAGACAGCTCCTCTTTTTTCTACTGGCAGGACAATCCATTAGCTGACGCAGCCAGGAAAACCATGTAACTAAGATTTGGACCCGTGATCCATCAGCGCCTCCCTGTGGTCACATGCTACATAACACGGTAATTGCATCCTATCTATACCCTATCCTTGTACTACACTCTTGAATGTATGCCTGTATATTGTTCTGTATATATGCCTGTATATTTTCTTGTGCGCCTTTTTTGGCGATTAAATACAAAATTAATCTTGAGCTGCTCTTTCATCTTGATACACGATTCCCCATGTGCGCATGCTCCATTGGGTTTTATACGCTCTCCGGGATGGTTTCTGACCTGATATAAGCCTGCTGACCGACGGGGCTTATTTTGAACGAGGAACTGTTGACAGCAAACCATTCTGTTTTAGTGAGGAACTCTGACAGTGGTGGCTGGGAGGTTTATATATATCCCCAGCCTGGACTGGTGATATATATCCCCCCTCACTGGGAGTGCCTCATTAACTCGTACCTATAAGGGAAGCCTTTCCAGCGACTTTTTGCCCTCGGTGCAGTTCTCTAACTGACCTGGGGCAAATGTTGGTGCCAGAGAGCCAATCCCTGCTGGGTCCTTCTCTCCATTCCCCCGAGGTGAGCGAAGCCAACACCCCCTTCCTCTGTGTTACAGTCCACTTTTCATGCTTTTTCTCAAACTCGAGCCAATGCTTCTTACGACAATATTGAAGGGGAGGCTTCTTCACCTTTTTTCGGGCCAACATTCCAGACTTGTTTAATGTATGAGGAACATAGTGCTGGCATTGAAGTCCGTGATCTCACAATTATGAAGTATACAAGCCACCTCTACTATCATATTTATCGAGCCAGAACTGATTAGCCTTGGGATGAGCAGACTCTGAAATTTTGCCTTGATGTCCTCCTTTTGGCTTCTGAATGGATGGACTTCATTTCATATTCTTCCAACTGTCATGGCACTCACATGAAGCGGTTTGGCAATTTTCTTGGCCAAGAGACAGCAATCGATGAGCTGGTTGATGCTGTTTCTCTTTTCTTGGGAAATCGTCTTCATGGCTGCTCCTCGATTCAAACTAATGACCTTTCACTTGGGAATGAACCTAATAATACACTGATCTATTAGGGAATGTGAGAACAAGTTGTGTTTTCTAGTATTCAGAAAGAAAAATATTTTTCCACCACCAAGAGCAAAACAGTAACAATGCAGTGACATGACAAGAATCTGCATATGCGAAATAAATGCAAGTCAAATTTATGTATGAGATAGCCAAGAAGATTGTCTACAAAATTATGGTAATGTCACAATAAAGCAATACAGCAGTAGTGGATGGTGAGATATGGAGCCTGAAAGTCAAAAGCTCAAAACATTGTAACTCTTTCGCTCTTCACTCTATTTGGTGGGTAAATTGGACACATGGCCACAGCATGACCTGTATGCCTTGGACGTGCTGGCCTGCCCTGTAACAAGTGTCAGGTCAGAGCATGTCTTTAGCATGGCAGGTGTTATCATAACAGACAGGCGCATCCGCAGACAGACAACTTGGGGAATCTAACTTTCATAAGAAATGAATAAGGCACGCACTGTACTTTTCAATACCTTTGGCTGACTAGACAATTCTAGCAGCCACACCCAGCCATGGTTACACTCTATCTTGCATTCATTTTAGTTTGTTGCTTTCCCAAATTTAAGCAAAAAAAACAATTAAAGTATGTAAATTACCTAAAATTAATAAATAAATGCTGGTCCCCTCCCCCCCAACTCCACTTAGACCTCTAGGGTTGAGGTCACACTCGGTCCAGGTTTTTTTTGGCTTTTATCATAACTGTTTCACTTTCTCAGTTAGTTGGTAACTGCTTTTGGGAATCCTTTTCACTCAAAAATGGAATTTACTTAAAATATCTTATTTTATTTTATTCTGCGTTCGCGCTTTCCCCTGATATAAAAAAATATATATCTTATTTTAGAATTAAAAATGCATACAGTAGTGTCCAAAGCCTTCTAACATTTTTTAGTGACATCATTCCAGTTAACAGTCAGAGAACATTTCCTATCAGTATAGTATAAGTGAATGCATGTTATAGACAGCTGATGGTCTGGCTAGAAAGCTGCATGAAGTGTAAAACCAGTTCTTTTCCAGTATTTTTCCAAGCTGGATGTAATCCTTAACTGCTGACATTTTATAGAAATGTGTCGGGGCTGCAATATTCTTCAATTTGCTAATGTACAAACATAAAACCATACCCAGACTATGTAATTGAACGGGTAACACCAGGGGCGAGAAGTTTGTTTACTTGCTGGACATTTATAAAGAAGTCGTCTCGATACTGTCACTTGTTGATAATTGAGCCTGCATGGCTATACAGAGGCTGGGATATACATACAAAAATGTCAGGAAATAGAAATAATTGGAAGGAAATTAAAGGAATACTTAGATCCTGTTCAGTTGAAAATCTGACACAATTAACACATGGATGGTAAGGAGATGTTATTATCTACAGAACCATGACAACTTAATAGCAGGTCTTCAAACATTTCCTTTCTTTTCCTGTTATTAGTGCTCCAATCTGGGTAAGATGACGAATTCTTACAATGTGCCATACTCAGCCCATACTGTGTGCTCCGAAAAAAAAAAAAATACAATGCTTAAAGCTGCACTTCTTCTGTGCGTCTGCTCATTATAAGATGGATGTCATCTTTACTTGTTTACATTAAAACTCACTTAATAACATGGTGCTAATAGCACACATTGCTGTAACCAGTCGTAGACTGCCATTGTGATGGTTAGGCCGGGGTCACACTGGCGAGGAATATGGCCGAGTGAGAGGCACTAAAAGCACGCATTAGACACGGACAAATGATTCTCTATGGGGTCCCTCGCACCAGCCGTATATTTCTAATCCGTATTCTATGGTCCGTGCCAATCGCAGCATGCTGCGATTGTCAGCGTACTACGCCCGTAGTACGCCAATGCAAGTCTATGGGTGCGCAAAAAATACGGATTACACATGGACCACACATGTGACTTGCGAGAAATACGCACCCGGTGTCTTTTAGCAAAGCCGGCAATTCAGTGCGCTATACAGTAAACTCACACTGACAGGTTTAATAAAGAAACGAAAGAATAGATATAGACACATAGAATACATATATATATATATATATATACTGTATATGCATTCTATGTGTCTATATCTATTCTTTGGTTTCTGTTAGAAACCCTGTCATAGGATTCCATTTTGCAAGCCGGCGAGAAAATCTCGCCATACGGATGCCATACGGACTACATACGGATTACATACGGATGCTTACATGTGCAAAATACGCGACCACACTTTGATTACGGATGACATACGGAGCACTGTTTAGGGGCCATTCATCCGTATTACGCATGTAAAATACTGACCGTTTTTTGCGTCGGTTAGTGTGACCCCGGCCTTACTCTGGATTACAAGCCATTTTCTTAAACATTTCACAGCACTCAGCTGTATAGCACAAAGATAATAATCCAAGAAACACAGAGTCTTATAACTGTTTTATTTAATTATTTAAAATAGTTTTAGATATGTTGGCAGCACAGTGGCTCTGCCTTGCCGCGCTGGAGCCCTGGGTTTGAATCCCACCAAGAACAACATTTGCAAAGAGTTTGTATGTTCTCCCTGTGTTTGTGTGGGTTTCCTCCGGGCACTCCGGTTTCCTCCCACATTTCAAAGACATACTGATAGGGAATTTAGATTGTGAGCCCCATCAGGGACAGTGATGATAATGTGTGCAAATTGTAAAACGCTGCGGAATATGTTAGCGCTATATAAATATTATTATTATTACTTGTGTCTACTACTAAGTCTAACAATTAGTGTTGAGCATTCCGATACCGCAAGCATCGGGTATCAGCCGATATTCGCTGTATTGGAATTCCGATACTTAGTTCCGATACTTTTTTCATATCGAATACCGGAATCGGAAGTTCCCATAATGCTAGGAGCCCGCTCGATTTGATTCAGCCAATGGGGATCCTCAGAAGTGTGGGCACATCCTGTTAGGCATGTAGGCATGTTAACTACTGGCATGGCTGTGATTGGCTGCTGAAATGATGTCATGATGCACTATAAAAACCGCTGCTGCCGCCATTTCTGGTCACTCTGCTGGGAATTCAGTTAGGGACAGGCTGCTGTTGAAGACTGTGAGGGACAGTTAGAAATAGTGATCATCAAAAATATCTATTGCTCTACCCAGGCTACATAATCCACCACCGTAGCATTTTTGTAGCCCAGCGGCGCTGTTTTAATAGCTGTCTGCAAGGGCTGCGTGAGTGCAGACCCACGCTGTGTAGTGTGTCCTGCAGGCACGTCTGCTTGTAGGCCGCCCAGCGTGTGTCTCTGCCTCATACACATTTTTCTTTTATTGCTGCTTTTTTTTTCTCCTGTATAGTGTGCTTCCATACGTATCCATATATGTTGGTTGCAAACACTAAAGGAGTGGACAGCAGAGCCTTTCAGTAGCCTTTCAGTGCTATAGCCCATTTCTCTGCACTGTTTTTGGCTGTCTGATAGGTCTCTCTGTGTGTGAGTGCAGCTCACGTTGCAGTGTGTTCTACAGCCACCGCTAGCTGTAGTCCGCTCAGCGTGCGTCACTGCCTCATACATAGTCCTTTTGTTTGCAGCTAATTTATCCAGATTTTTGTTCCTATATTAGTGTGCTTCCATCCGCATCCATTGTCATTGGTTGGTTGCAAACACTATATAGGATTAGATAGAGGAGCCTTTTTGCTGGCTTGTGCCCTTCAGGGCCAGCCAGACTAGTATCACCCTATTTTTTGGAGCCTCATCTATTTCATTGTAGGTTAGCTTCCTGCATTGTAATCGCTCCAAAAAGTTCGTGATACTATAGCTTTCAAACTTTGGTCACATCCTTTTCTTCCCCCCCCCAAAAAAAAAGGAAATAAAGTTCACCAAACACTCCACTTTACAGTTGTGTAGGCCACATTAGATCATATTAAAGTGTAGTACACACACTCTTAGCCAAATTAGTGTTTCTTATACTGGTTAGCAGGTGTTCAGGAATAAGAACACTAAGCCACCCTTTTTTTACTTTTCTGACTATCTTTATCAGTCTACCAAGATGAAGAAGGCAGTGAGTACGGCACGTGGTCGTGGCCATGGAGTATCAGCAGGGAGAGGACAGGGGGATTCAGCAGGGAGAGGACGTGGGGATTCGGTGTCTGCTGCAGCCACTAGTGACCCGGCATCCCCCACTTTTACCAGGCAACAGTCCTTCATGCGCAGCTTTGTAGGACCTCGCCGTACCCCACTGCTGCGTGACAAACAAATTGAAGCCGTTGTCGGATGGATGGCAGCTAACGCATCCACTTCAATGACTTCCACATCCTCCCAAGGCCAGAGCACTGAAGAGCAACCATCTGTCTCTTCACCACCTGCCAAATTGCCCAGGCAGTCTGAGAGCCCTGGACAGGAGCCATCTCAATCTTTACTTCTGTTCTCAGAATCTGTTGGCTTGGAAAGAGGTGGCCAGCCAAGCAGCATTCTAGAGTGTGAAGAAGAGGGAGTATGCAGTGATGCGCAACTGCTTTGTCCCTCTGAATCTGAAGAGGCGGGTGGGCCAGTGCCTATTGTCAGCACACCTCAGTGCTCATCTGATGATGATGAGACTCAGTTGCCAATTTCTGGTGCGTACGGTGCTGGCGAGACAACCCATGACCAGCCAGAGCATGAAGAGGGGAGTGGAGATGATGAGGTCCTTGACCCATCATGGCGTTAGCCACAGGAAGGAGGTGGGAGCAGCTCTGAGGAAGAGATTCCTAAAACGGCCAAAAGAGGAGGGAGAGGGTGGGGGCAGACTTGGTTGCCTGTAGCCTCCACTTTGGCACCCGTGAGGAGCAATCCTCTTCCAAAACACAAAACGGGCGCTCCCAGGACTTGCAGTGCGTGGTCTTTTTTTGACACAGTTGCAGATGACATTTGCTTTGTCAAATGCAAGCTGTGTCATCAGAAAGTGAAATGAGGGAAAAATGTGAGCAACCTCAATACCACAAATATGTGGAAACATGTGCGTACCAAGCATGAGGTGGAGTTACACAGACACACTGAAGATGTAGGCCAACCTTCAGCAGCACCTACCACCTCTTCAGCTCGTGTTGGGGCCTCTTCCTCCAGCTCACACACAGCTGGTTCGGCTTCCTCACTGGAAGGCCATGGAAGAACCACTGCCACTGTTGTCCAGAGACCCAGTGAAATTCCACCCACTGAACCACGTTCTCAGTCATCAGCACACTCCCAGGCCACTCACCAGCAATCGGTAGCACAGGCATGGGAGAAAAAGCGGCCATACTCGGCAAACCATCCCCGAGCACTGGCTCTGAATGCCGGCATTGCCAATCTACTGGCCCTTGAGATGCTGTCATTCAGGCTGGTGGAGACTGACACCTTCCAGAACTTGATGTCATTGGCAGTTCCACAATACAATGTGCCCATCCGGTTTTATTTCAGCAGGCAAGCCGTCCCTGCCCTGCAAAAGCATGTGGAGGGAAAAATTAAAAATGCGCTACTAAACGCCGTCAGTAGCAAGGTCCACCTGACCACCGATGCGTGGACCAGTAGCCATGGACAGGGACGATACCTTTCCCTCACTGCCCATTGGGTCAATGTTGTGGAGCCGGGTACAGATCTGGAGAGTGGCTCTGTACGTATTCTGCCAACTCCAAGGATTGCAGGAATGCAGTCTGTACATATTGAGTCCTCCTCCTACTCTAGTTCCTCGGAATCAGCACTGCATGAGCCTGTTAGGCCAGATATGAGCACAGGTGTGGCCAAACGTCAACAGGCCGTCCTTAAATTAATTTCTTTGGGGAATCGGAGCCACACAGCACAGGAGCTCTGGAATGCCATCAAGCAGGAGAGCGATGTGTGGTTTGTGCCAGCGAAACTCCAGCCAGGTTTGGTAGTGAGTGACAATGGCCGAAATCTAGTGGCAGCTCTGGGCCTAGGCAACCTCACTCACATACCATGTCTGGCACACATGCTCAATTTGGTCGTGCAGAGCTTTCTGAGGGACTATCCGGATCTTGATGCACTGCTGCACAAGGTTCGCCTAGAGTGTGCTCAGTTGCGGCGTTCCAGTATGTCAAGATCGCGCATTGCTTCTCTGCAACGCCGATTCCGCCTGCCAGAACATCGCATCATATGTGACCTCCCCACCAGGTGGAATTCAACGTTACATATGGTGGAGTGGTTGTGTGAGCAGCAGGCAGCAGTAATGGAGTACCAGCTGCATCAGGCGCAAACAAGTCGCACTGTGCGCCGGACACACTTCACCACCACTGAGTGGGCCACTATGAGGGACATCTGCCAAGTTTTGCGTGCCTTCGATGACTCCACGCGGATGGCCAGTGCAGATGATGCACTAATCAGCATGACTGTCCCCCTCATCTGTCTGCTTCAAAAAACCTTACAAGCACTAAGTGAGGAGGTTTTTGAAGAGGTGGAGGATGAGCAGTCAGAAATGCCATCTGCTTCTGGCAAGTCTGTGCAACGTGCTTCCACACAAAGGCCCAGGCAGGGGACACTTAGTGAGGAGGATGACGAGGAGTCAATGGAGGAGGAGGAACACATCTCTCCAGAGGAGGGAGGTACACAAGGCTCTAGTAGTCAGTGTGTACAGCGAGGGTGGGGTGATGCTGAGCAGGCAGAGATGCTGCCTCAAGCTGGGGACAGCGTTTCCGGTCCAGTTGGCAGTCTGCAGCACATGGTTGATTTCATGCTGCAGTGCTTGTTATATGACCGCCGCATCGCCAACATTCTCCACACGGCTGATTATTGGGTGTACACCCTCCTAGAGCCTCGCTACCGGGACAACTTACAAAGTCTCATACCACAGTTGAACCGGGAGCGAAAAATGCAGAAGTACCAAGAAACACTTGTGCAGGCCATCATGTTCTCCATTCCCCCCGCAAGTGTTGCTGGTAGTGCTTTTCAAAGCAGCCATGTGGGTAGAGGCAGTGGAGGAAGCTCTGCACAAAGAGGTAGCAGAGGCAGTGCCGCAGGACAAGGTAAGGCCAGTATGGCCCAAATGTGGAAAAGTTTTGTGGGACCGCCACAAACGGCTACACCATCACAGACGGCTCCAGTCAGCAGGAGGCAACGTTTCCGTCAGATGGTGACAGACTACTTGTCTTGCCCTGTTAGTGTACTCCCAGACGGCTCTTCCCTGTTCAAGTATTGGGTCTCTAAGCTGGATACATGGCCAGAGCTTAGCCAGTATGCATTGGAGGTGCTGGCTTGCCCTGCTGCCAGTGTATTATTGGAACGTGTCTTTAGTGCTGCAGGTGGTGTGGTAACAGACCATCGCACGCGACTATCCGCCGATAATGTTGACCGGCTTAATTTTCTGAAAATGAACAAGGCCTGGATCTCACCTGAATTTGCCAGTCCTCTTCCAGAATAAATAATTGGCTGGCAACAGGATCCAGGTCTCCTGTTGTGTTCATGTTTCTATGACCTGAACTTTATTTCCTGGGCTACAGCAACGCCCGTTGTTGCTCAGAAGTGCTGTCCGCACAGACAAAACACTCGCTCATGTGTAAGTGGGGTTTGGTAACGTCAGCTGATCCCCTGCTGTGTGTACGTCAAACTCTCCTGCTGCCTACAACTTCTGATTACCTCTGATTTAATATGTTCTCTGATTTGCCCTTTGTCTCCACTCTGTTTTGAGTATTTCCTCCGGCCTACAACACCGCCTGTTTCTGCTCTCAAGTGCCGTCTGCACAATCCACACTTGTTCCTGTGTTACCTGGGTCCTGTAACATCTGCTCATCTCCAGAGGTGAGCACGGCAATGACTCCTGTTTTGTCTACATTCTCACTACTTGTAGTGGAAATGTGGACAGAGCAGGAGACATTGCCTGACTCATCTCTAGGGAGAAGCTGCTGTTACAGAACCCCAGTAACACAGGAACAAGTGTGGGTTGTGCAGACGGCATTTCAGAGCAACAACTGGCGTGGTTGGAAGCCAGAGGAAATACTCAAAACAGAGTGAAGATAGAGGCCTAATTGCAGTACGTTGACAGTTAGTAGTAGTCTAGAAACAATCGCAAACTGCCACCAAGTAGGCCGCGGTCTACTACCTTATTTTCCCTGGGCTCCGACACCACCAGTTGTTGATCAGAAGTGCTGTCCGCACAGACAAAACACTCGCTCATGTGTAAGTGGGGTTCGGTAACGTCAGCTGATCCCCTGCTGTGTGGAGGGCAAAGTGTCCTGCTCCGTCCACAGTCAAACAACCTCAGATTTACACCTGGCTCCAAGTAGGCCTTGGCCTACTACCTCATTTTCCCTGGGCTCTGACACCGCCAGTTGTTGCTCAGAAGTGCTGTCCGCACAGACAAAACACTCGCTCACGTGTAAGTGGGGTTCGGTAACGTCAGCTGATCCCCTGCTGTGTGGAGGGCAAAGTGTCCTGCTCCCTCCACAGTCAAACAACCTCAGATTTACACCTGGCTCCAAGTAGGCCTCGGCCTACTACCTGATTTTCCCTGGGCTCTGACACCGCCAGTTGTTGCTCAGAAGTGCTGTCCGCACAGACAAAACACTCGCTCATGTGTAAGTGGGGTTCGGTAACGTCAGCTGATCCCCTGCTGTGTGGAGGGCAAAGTGTCCTGCTCCCTCCACAGTCAAACAACCTCAGATTTACACCTGGCTCCAAGCAGGCCTCGGCCTACTACCTGATTTTCCCTGGGCTCCGACACCGCCAGTTGTTGCTCAGAAGTGCTGTCCGCACAGACAAAACATTCGCTCACGTGTAAGTGGGGTTCGGTAACGTCAGCTGATCCCCTGCTGTGTGGAGGGCAAAGTGCTGCTGCCTCAAAATTTTAACTACTTCAGATTTAAACATTCTCTGATTTGGCCTCTGTCTCCACTCTGTCTCTAGTTTTTCCCCTGACCTCCAGCACCGCCAGTTCCTGCTCACAGTTGCCGTCCGCGCATTCCACACGTGTTCCTGTGTTACTGGGGTTCTGTAACATCAGCAGATCCCCCAATGTGTGTCCGCCACTGTCTCCTGCGCTGTCCACCTTCCCACTGCAAGCGGTGGAAATGTGGACAGAGCAGGAGACAGTGGCAGACACACATCAGGGGCTCTGCCGACATTACAGAACCCCAGTAACCCAGGAACACGTGTCGATTGGGCAGACGGCTGCTGTACGCATAAACTGGCGGTGTTGGTGGTCACGTGAAATCCTGGAAACAGAGTGGAGACAGATGCCTAATTGGAGCAAGTTGACAGTCTGTTGAAAGTGGGGGTCAGTAACGTCAGCTGATCCCCTGCTGTGTGGAGGGCAAAGTGTCCTGCTCCCTCCAAAGTCAAAATACCTCAGCTTTACACCTGGCTCCTAGTAGGCCTCGGCCTGCACCATGATTGTCCCTGGGTTCCAACAATGCTAGTTGGTGCTCGGAAGTGCTGTCCACACAGAAAAACACACTCGTTCATGTGAAAGTGGGGTTCGGTAACGTCAGCTGATCCCCTGCTGTGTGGAGGGCAAACTGCTGCTGCCTCCAAATTGTAACTACTTCAGATTTAAACATTCTCTGATTTGGCCTCTGTCTCCACTCTGTCTCTAGTATTTCCCCTGACCTCCAACACCGCCAGTTCCTGCTCACAGTTGCCGTCCACACATTCCACACTTGTTCCTGTGTTCCTGGTGTTCTGTAACGTGAGCTGATCCCCCAATGTGTGTCCGGCACTGTCTCCTGCGCTGTCCACCTTCCCACTGCAAGTGGTGGGAATGTGGACAGAGCAGGAGACATTGGCAGACAAACATCAGGGGATCTGCTGACATTACAGAACACCAGTAACACAGGAACACGTGTGGATTGGGCAGACGGCTACTGTACGCATAAACTGGCGGTGTTGGTAGTCACGTGAAATCCTAGAAACAGAGTGGAGACAGATGCCTAATTGGAGCACGTTGACAGTCTGTTGTAGCCTACAAACAATCTAAAACTGCCACCAAGTAGGCCTCGGCCTGCACCCTGGTTGTCCCTGGGCTCCATCAATGCTAGTTGGTGCTCGGAAGTGCTGTCTACACAGAAAAAAACACTTGTTCATGTGAAAGTAGGGGTCAGTAACGTCAGCTGATCCCCTGCTGTGTGGAGGGCAAAGTGTCCTGCTCCCTCCAAAGTTAAAATACCTCAGCTTTACACCTGGCTCCTAGTAGGCCTCGGCCTGCACCCTGATTGTCCCTGGGCTCCAACAACGCTAGTTGGTGCTCGGAAGTGCTGTCCACACAGAAAAACACACTTGTTCATGTGAAAGTGGGGGTCAGTAACGACAGCTGATCCCCTGCTGTGTGGAGGGCAAAGTGCTGCTGCCTCCAAATTGTAACTACTTCAGATTTAAACATTCTCTGATTTGGCCTCTGTCTCCACTCTGTCTCTAGTATTTCCCCTGACCTCCAACACCACCAGTTCCTGCTCACAGTTGCCGTCCACGCATTCCACACTTGTTCCTGTGTTCCTGGTGTTCTGTTACGTGAGCAGATCCCCCAATGTGTGTCCAGCACTGTCTCCTGCGCTGTCCACCTTCCCACTGCAAGCGGTGGGAATGTGGACAGAGCAGGAGACAGTGGCAGACACACATCAGGGGATCTGCTGAAATTACAGAACCCCAGTAACACAGGAACACGTGTGGATTGGGCAGACGGCTGCTGTACGCATAAACTGGCGGTGTTGGTGGTCACGTGAAATCCTGGAAACAGAGTGGAGACAGATGCCTAATTGGAGCACGTTGACAGTCTGTTGTAGCCTACAAACAATCTAAAACTGCCACCAAGTAGGCCTCGGCCTGCACCATGATTGTCCCTGGGCTCCAACAACGCCAGTTGGTGCTCGGCAGTGTCTTTGGCACGGGTACTCCCTGTTGCCCAGCCTGGTTCCAGCATGCCAGCTGTTTCCGGGTAGTGTCAAGGTCACTATGCCACCAATCCGTTGTCCTGTTGTCTTGCGGCCGGGTTAGCCGACTCTACGGTGCCTGCAGTTTAGGTGACTCCTTTGTGGGCTGCGGGAACTGGCACTGAAGGCTGGATCCGTAGTGCCAATGGGACATGGACCCCCTGTAGGACTGTGGGTTTCGGTAACTGCGGCTGGCTTGCGGCCTGGCTACTTTGCTTTGAATGGGTACCTTCTGCTACCCACCCGGGTTCCGGCATTGTCAGCTGGTTCTCGCCAGAGCCTTTGGCCTAGGTGCCTCCATCTTGGTATCCGAAGGTCCAGCACTGTCAGCTGGTCCTTGGTAGTGCTTTCTAGCACAGGTACCTCCTGCCTAGTAACCGTGGTCCAGCACCGTCAGCTGTTCCTCGGTAGTGCCATTGGCTCTTGTAGCTTTTGCTACCCATCTGGGTTCCAGCACAGTCAGCTGGTTCTCGGTAGTGTCTTTGGCACGGGTACTCCCTGTTGCCCAGCCTGTTTTCAGCACGCCTGCTGTTTCCAGGTAGTGTCAAGGTCACTATGCCACCAATCCGTTGTCCTGTCATCTTGCGGCCGGGTTAGCCGACTCTACCGTGCCTGCAGTTTAGGTGACTCCTATGTGGGCTGCGGGAACTGGCACTGAAGGCTGGATCCATAGTGCCAATGGGACATGGACCCCCTGTAGGACTGTGGGTTTTGGTAACTGCGGCCGGCTTGCAGCCTGGCTACTTTGCTTTGAATGGGTACCTTCTGCTACCCACCTGGGTTCCGGCATTGTCAGCTGGTTCTCGCCAGAGCCTTTGGCCTAGGTGCCTCCATCTTGGTATCCGAAGGTCCAGCACGTCAGCTGGTCCTTGGTAGTGCTTTTTAGCACAGGTACCTTCTGCTTAGTAATCGTGGTCCAGCACCGTCAGTTGGTCCTCGGTAGTGCCATTGGCTCTTGTTCATTCTGCTACCCATCTGGGTGCCAGCACTGTCTGCTGGTTCTCGCCAGAGCCTTTGGCCTAGGTGCCTCCATCTCGGTATCCGAGGTCCAGCAACGTCAGCTGGTCCTTGGTAGTGGTTTCTAGCACAGGTACCTCCTGCATAGTAACCGGGGTCCAGCACCGTCAGCTGTTCCTCAGTAGTGCCATTGGCTATTGTTCCTTCTGCTGCTACTACGGGTTCCAGTACTGTCAGCTGGTTCTTGCCAGTTTCTCAGCCTTCTTGTACCTTCTGCTACATTTCCAAGATCAAGCTTTTTGAAATTGTCTTTGGTAATCCTTATTGATCTCCATGATGACGACCCTGATGACGACGACCCTGAAGACCACACCAAAGAAGACCAGAAATATGACCCTAAATAATAAGACCAAGAGGACAAAGAACATGAAGACAACCACCAAGATACAGAACAAAAGACAGAAGAACAAGAAGCAGAAGAAGCAAAAGCAGAAGAACAGAAAGCAGAAGAACATTAAGCATAAGACTAAAAATCAGCATAGAAGAAATCAAAATTATAAGCAGAAGAAGACTAAGCAGTAAATGGGGGTGAGTCCGTTCCTCCTCGTGGTGCCCCTGGAAAATGCCTGCTGCTGCAGGCCAAACTGAACGCGGACAAATCCTGTTGTAAATCTTTTGTGACAGGCAGAACGTAAGGTGTAATCTTATAACTTTTATAGATAAGTACTACAGGAATGCCTGTCACCATAAGAAAATGAAGAAAAAGAAGAATAGGAAGAAGATGAAGAAATAGCATATTAAAATAATAGCTGAATAAGAAGAATATGAAGAATGGAAAAAAAAAATTAATGGGAAGAAGATGAAGAAGAAGAAGATGAATATGGTGAATAAAAAGTTGATGAAAAAAATGCTACTGCTGCAGATCATGAAGGAGAAAGTGTGGGAGAAGAACAAAAGAAGGTGAAGAGCATGGAAGTTGTGAAACATACATATCTGACAAAATATAAAAAAGTTAACATAGTCAATATCTTTTTAACTCCGAACGTCTTGAAAAAAAAAATTGGAATTAATGCTATGCCATGTGATTTGAATAAACCACTATGCCTTTAATGTCTCCTCCACCTCCCACAATACATTCTACATGATTCTTATTTGTTTTCAATTATGTAGAATTAGCCAACAAGGAAATAAAGGGCTTTTTTAAATACCGATACCGGAAGTCCCATTGACTTGAATGGGACTTCCGGTATCGGAATCGGCGATGCCCGATATTTTTTCGTATCGGGCGATACCATCCGATACGATATTTTTGGGTATCGAACGGTATCGCTCAACACTACTAACAATATAAATAGAGAGATAAATATCGGCGCACATAAGCCATCATCCAATGTAAGGGCAGGGTAACACCACCGTGTTTTTTTCTGATCTGAGAAAAGAGGGTCGATTATACTAATCACACTCCGATTACTCTCTGATCAAACTGATATGATAATATTGTGAACTGATTTTCCCAGATGAGAAGATGGAAAAAAAATTCTCCATCTTCTCTATTGTATAAGTTTCTGAAAATCGGACTGCATTCGGATGTTATTCGATTGTGGTCTGATTTTTAGCACGGAATAATTAACTGGCATGGCAGTGTGCGATCCGAATAGCTGCGATTTTTTTCATAGGACAAATTCTGTCCAAGGAAAAAATTCAGACATGTGCACGGCCCCATAGAATGGTAGCAGAGTGTATCTTTTGAGAATCCACTGGTACACATAAGAGACCTTCACTGAGTAAGTTATCTTGAGTAAACAGTATTTACGTCATATGGGTAAAAGTAAGTAAGTAAAAGTAACAACACCAAGAAAGCTTCCCTCCCCACAATACAGAAAACATGTAACTTCACACTATTGCCATCTGCTGTCAGGCTAGTGTAAAGTCCTCCTTTACATAAACAATAAGTCCATTTCTGTTGCATATGCCAACACCCTTTCTCAACAGTAAGGACTTATTCAATCAAACTCAACTTTTTTTATTAGTCTGTGGTGTTTATCAGCATTCAACGCCTTCATGAAGATGTCTGCTGTCATTTCTTCAATAGGAAAATCCTTCAAGAAATGATACTTCACATTTCCCAAGTCTTTGATTTTGAAATGTCGCTTCAGGATTTTTAGAATGTTTTCTTTATCCCTTTCTTCTTCAGAACAAATCAAAATGTTGTCTGCATATATGAGTGCATAAATCCATCTATTCATCAGCCTTTTTTTGTACAAGCATGGATCAGCTTTGCTTCTTTGAAATTTTTCATTTGTAAGCACTTCCGTGATTTTGTCATTCCATGCTTTAGCTGCTTGCTTGAAACCATATATGCTTTTCTGTAATTTGCCAGCTTTGTTTTGGTTTCTTTCATCTTTGAATCCTGGAGGTTGTTCCATGTAAATGTCTTCTGTTAAATCTCCATTCAAAAACGCTGTCTTTACATCCAGATGTATCAGTTCCATCTGTTTCATTTCTGCAACTGTAAGTAAAGTTCTTATTGTAGTATGTTTGACAACTTGAGCAAATGTCTCATCATAGTCTTCTCCATATTTTTGAGAATACCCTTTAGCTACGAGTCTTGCTCGGTATTTTCAGGTGTGCCATCTGTTTGGTATTTTTTTCTTTAAAAATCCATTTACATCCTATGGCTTTTCTTCCTTCTGGTATGTCTGTCAGTGTCCATGTATTTGAGTCATGCATGGATTTCATTTCTGTATCTGTTACTTCTATCCATTTATTAGCTTCTTCTTTAGGGAGTTTAGATATGTCTTCCCAAGAGGTGGTTCATAAATTTCTCTTGTGCTTGTCTTGTATGAGAGACATTTTGGTGGTTTACCTTTGTTTTCTCTCATTGAACGTCTTGGTTCTGTGTCTGTTTGTAGTTGTATTTCTTCATTTCTTATGTGTATTAATTGAGCATCATCCACTAATAAGCTAATGGTGGCTCTCACTTTTCTATTCTTTCTATCCCATGTCTGATTATCTTCATTATCTTCATCATGTCTATCTGTAATGAATACTTCCCATAAATCATCCTTAGATAACAACATCTCTAGTTTGAATTTCCATAACTGATAAATTTCACTATTCACTGGGTTTTATCTCCTTCTGTTTACAGAGCTTATGTGCTTCTCCTGTGTCTGGATTTATTGCTTGGAGTTTATCTTCTGGGTTTCTCTGTCCTGGGCACATAACCTGTAGCAGAGTGTATCTTTTGAGAATCCACCGGTACACATAAGAGACCTTCACTGAGCAAGTTATCTTGAGTAAAAAGTATTTACTTCATATGGGTAAACATGAGATAAGAGAATTCAGTAGCACACAGTCCATGGTGCTGGCATATTACTCTCAAAAGTGAAAGTAAAAGTAACAACAAGAGAGTGTCCTTCCCCACAATACAGAAAACATAGAACTTCACACTATCGCCATCTGCTGTCAGGCTAGTGTAAAGTCCTCCTTTACATAAACAATAAGTCCATTTCTGTTGCATATGCCAGCAACAATAACATTGGTCCGAGTGTGATCCACTGTTTAGTCGGATTGAAATTTGGACTTAAAATATGGTTGTCTACATGAGAAGGAGTAGATGAATGACTCAACCAGCGAAGTAATATCATGTATACAACAACTATGAAGGTTACATGAGCAGCTGCTCCTCGTGACATATTCATATTCCATGTGTCCAACGGTCCAATTGTGAACAAAGATGATCTGGCTAGGGCGCTGTAGTTGGATGATCTAGTATTTGAAAAGGTTGTATCCATCGAAAGTAAGAGATTAAGACCACTTGTATTTACAGTAAAAGTAAAGTCACCACGCATTTTGAAGCCAGAAGAAGCCAATGCACCTTTGAAATGTGTAGTGATTTTAAATTTGTATACCTAAATAAAAATTGTTGCAGCCATTGATGTGAGCTTAGTCTCTTATTTTCAGGGGGCACGTTTTTAAATATGAACTTTTCCAACTCTAGCTCCCTCAGCAGATTAGGATTTCTACTATACATTTTAATATCTTACTACTTGAGGTGGGCAAATCGATTCTCAGGACCCAAACCCCATTGACCAGGTCAGTAGTCATACGGCCGCACATCTCTTTCCAAATTCATTGTCCCTCGGCAAGATGTACTTACAAAAAAAGCAAAGATTCTTAGCGCATAAATTGGCCAATTCATGCATTTTGTAGGCTTGCAGCCCAGGAGATAAATGTTTGTCAATTATTGTAGGCTTTTTAGCCTGAAAGTGGCATGTACAGTACAGTATGGAAGGGTTATGACAGGACCCATCAGAGAAGTGTCACCTTGCCATGGTTGACGGGCACACATGAATTGGCCAATTTATACACTAAGAACATTTGCTTTTTTTGTAAGTACATCATTCTGAGGGACAATTGTTATTTCCATTGACACTCTATGTCTTGGCATTCACAGAGTGCTGCTGTGCTTTTTTATACATATTTTGCAGTCACTACAGCTTGCACCTATTCACACTTAGGATGTGCTGGTCAGGTTTTTTTGTATAGCTAATTTGGCGGGTGTGACTCCATCTGCTCTGACACTGCACTCCACCCATTAACCTGCAGGTGTTCTCAACTAGTTCTACTTGCCCATTCAAATTGTAATCTTGAAGCCCAGGAGAGACATGTTTGTCCATTATTGTAGGTTTTTTAGCCCGAAGGTGGCATGTACAGTAGGATATGGAAGGGTTATGACAGAACCCATCAGAGAAGTGTTGCCTTGCTGTGGGTGACGGGCACACATGAATTGGCCAATTTATACGCTAAGAACCTTCGCTTTTTTTGACAGTACATCCTTCTGAGGGACAATGCATTTGGAAATTGTTATTTCCATTGACACTATATGTCCTGGCATTCAGAGTGCTGAATTGATTTTTATATATATATATACACATACTGCTCAAAAAAAAAAGGGAACATAACCAACACAATGTACTAGGATGTGCTCCTTTTATTTTTTGAGCAGTATATATATATACATATATACAGTGGGGAATAAAGTAGTCAGCCACAGATTGTGCAAGTTCTCCCACTTAAAAAGTTGAGAGGGGCCTGTAATTGACATCATAGGTAGACCACAACTATGAGAGTCAAAATGAGAAATCAAATCCAGAAAATGACCCTGTCTGATTTGGCAAGATTTATTTTTCAAATTATGGTGGAAAATAAGTATTTAGTCACCTAAAAACATGCAGGAATTCTGGCTCTCACAGACCTGTAACTTCTTCTTTAAGAGGCTTCTCTATCCTCCACTCATTACCTGTAGTAATGGCACCTTTTTAAACTTGTTATCAGTATAAAAACACCTGTCCACAACTTCAAACAGTCGCACTCCAAACTCTACTATGGTGACTGAAGACCAAAGAGCTGTTGAAGGAAACCAGAAACAAAGTTGCAGCCCTGAGCCAGGCTGGCAAGACTGAATTTGCAAAAGGAAAGTAGCTTGGTGTGATGAAATCAGCTGTGGGAGCAATAATAAGAAAATGGAAGACATACAAGACCACTGTTAATCTCCCTCGATCTGGGACTCCACGCAAGATCTCTCTCCTAAATGATCACAAGAATGGTGAGCAAAATCCCAGAACCACATGAGGGGACCTAGTGAAAGACCTGCATAGAGCTGTGACCACTGTAAAAAGGCTACCATTTGTAACACACTACACCACCAGGGTCTCAGATCCTGTGGTGACAGATGTGTCATAACATGCTTAACCCAGTACATGTCCATGCCCATCTGAAGTTTGCTAGAGAGCATTTGGATTATTCAGAATATTATTTGGAGAATGTCATATCGTCTGATGAAACCAAAGTAGAACTGTTTGGTAGAAACAAAACTCGTTGTGTTTGGAGGAGACATAATGCTGAGTTGCATCCAAACAACACCATGCCTACTGTGAAGTATGGGGGTGGCAACATCATGCTTTTGGGCTGTTTATCTGCAAAGCGACCAGGACAACGGATCCATGTACATGAAGGAATGAATGGGGTCATGTATCGTGAGATTTTTAGTGCAAACCTCCTTCCATCAGCTAGGGCATTGAAGATGAAATGTGGATGGGTCTTTCAGCATAATAATAATCCAATGATCCCATGCACACCTCCAGGGCAATGAAGTAGCGGTAGGCTAGATACTTTTTTTCAGCACTATATATATATATGCATGTATATATATATATATATATATATATATATATAGTACTGCATAAATTCTTTTGTAACTTTGTAACTTTGGCCAAATGTGTGCCTTGCCACAATTCTGTCTCTGAGCTCCTCGGCCAGTTCCTTTGACCTCATGATTCTCATTTGGTCTGACATGCACTGTGAGCTGTGAGGTCTTGTATAGACAGGTGTGTACCTTTACAAATCAAGTCATAAAGGTTTAATTAATAGTGCAGAATCTCCCTGTTTCAGGCACTTCCTGACCTGCCAGCCTGGCACTCCATCAGGTTGTCTCACCTTTATTTTTTTACCGGTCTAATTAAACACAGCTGGACTCCAATGAAGGAGTAGAACCATCACAAGGAGGATCACAAGGAAATGGACAGCATGTGATTTAAATATGAGTGTTTGAGCAAAGGGTCTGAATAATTATGACCATGTGATATTTCAGTTTTTCTTTTTTAATGAATTTGCAAAAATGTCGACATTTATGTTTTTTTCAGTCAAGATGGGGTGCAGAGTGTACATTAATGAGTAAAAAAATTACCTTTTTTGCATTTACCAAATGGCAACAATGAAACAAAGAGTGAGAAATTTAAAGGGGTCTGAATACTCTCCCTACCCACTGTAAGTGCATAAAATTGTAATAAAGTAAGTCAACCAACAGGTGTAATACAGTTAGACAAAAGTGTGTGAATATGTGCCAAATTTATTATCCAGTGTGAGCCACTGTGATACATTTGGTGCTTCTTCAGACTGTCCAGTCTACGTTGAACTGTCTAAATCATGTACAGGAGTTTTAAATCTCCACTAGAATTTTAAAGGGGTTGCCTCAAGTTCCTACATGGCTAAAATTGCAAAGTTAGTTGTAAGAAAGCAACTATTTATTTCTTAGCAACATTCTCAAGAACAGAGAAGGTTTTCCTTTTTTAATATACAGATCATTGCTGAGGCTTCCTAGGCATGGAGCTTGTGCTGCTCTCAGGCTCTATGCTGTACAGTGCCACTCTGAGGCTGGAATGATCACTGGATCCTCTCATACTGCAGAAGCAAAGCTGTATGGGAGAGCTGACAGTTTGGAGCAATGGTGCAACCATGCTACTTGCCCGAACGGTCAATCTTCAAGAGGGCAGCAATGCAAGAAGACGGAGGACTAGGAGCTGTGCGCTCCTCAAGATAAGTAGTTGAAGCAATCTCTTTAAAAGAACATGCTGCTCTGCTCGAATACATTACCATCTTGAATATAGTTTGCACTGTCAGTAAGGGTAGAGTCACAAGGTCATTTTCCTTACAGATGAGAAAAATGGTCCAATTATTCACAATGGATTATTCACTTTGATCACAATGGAATCAGAGTGGCATCAGGTTTTCTCGGACACAGAATAAAAAGAAGGTTCTCCGCTTTCTCCATTTTGTGAACACTGGACTATACTCAGATGTCATCCGAGTGCGGTCCAGTTTTTTTCACTTATTCATAGACATTCAGTGCAGATTTTGACCCACCACTCAGATCAAAACCAGATCTCTCCGATTTTTGTCTCCAAACCACTCCATAGAATATCATAGGTACGAGTGCTCTCTGTGAAAACCAAGGATAGCACTTGTCCGAGAAAATCGGCCATTGCACAAGACCTAACACTAACTGTACCGTTACACTTGCTGATTGTGCTGGATCGTCTTGAGCCGTTTTTTCATCGCTGGTCTCCCGCTGGCCAGCGCGCATCGCTGCTTGTGGCAGCGGGAGCCAGCGATCAGCGACACTGCACGCTGGTATCCAACAAAAACATTGGGTTTATAAGAGCCGTGCGGCTCTTAGAAACCCGATGTTTATGTTGGATACCAGCTTGCTCGCTGGTCCTGATCGCTGGAGGGGCTGTCTATGTGACAGCTCACCAGCGATCAGCCTAACATGTCCCAGTGATCCCATCCATGTCAGATCATTGGTGGGATCGCTGGGACATCGTTATGTGTAATGGTGCCTTAAGTGACGCACCAGCGATCCCGACAACGATACAACCTGGTAAGGATCGCTGGTGCATCGCTAAGAGGTCAGTAGTAAGCTGTCAAACAGTCAAATTTACCCAATGACGCAGCAACGATCTTGGCGGGATCGCTGGTGCATCGCTTAGTGTCAGACAGCAGCGATTCAGACGACTCTTGCCTGCGTCCATGATTTCTGAGTCGCTAACGAGGTCGCTCGTTGGTTTCAAACACAGCGATGCATGCTGGCCAGCGGGACACCAGCGATCAAAAAATGGCCCAGGACATTCTAGCATGATCAGGGACATCGCAGGGGGGCCTGGTCGCTGCTAAGTGTCACACGTAACGAGACCGCTGGCGAGGTCGCTGTTGCGTCACAAAATCGGTGACGCATCAGCGATCTCGCTAGCAAACTCGCTTAGTGTGAAGTACCCCTAACTCCTGTCCATGAATTCTGTTATTTTCCCTGCAGCCATCAAACCTTCGTCTATCAGTACTTCTTGATGACCTTTATCGTAATATTGGTCTTCATAAACTCATATCATATTCCTAGTAATATTTTTGGCAGATGAGTAGTACAATCCTTTTCACTTCTCTTGTTGTTTCATCCGAAAAGACACTGTTTAGTATGCAATAATCAATACATGTAAAATTCAAACAAATGAAATGTCAAGATTTGTTTTATGAACAGCGCAAAGTGTTTATCAAAATTTGCTCTTGGTTCCTGTTAACGGCTTAAGGACGTCGCTTTTTCTTTTTTTTTTCCCAGACACAAAAGAACAGCAAAGTGACAGAAAGTTATTGAAAGTAAAAGTCGAAAACTTATTTCTTTGAGATTTGCTGTGCGTTTGCTCCCCCTGCTGCAAAACGAATGAAGGGCAGAAGAACATCAGAGAAGCAGATCACGTACTTACTGTAGATCTTGTCACCCTTCTCGTTTTTTTCTCTCTCCTTGTTTTTCACAGACAGGAGCTAATAAATCTGACAATTGGACTGTAATGATGTCAATTAACACCGCTAACTTTAAATCTCCCAAAACAAACTTTGCAAAGCAATTTTATCTACCACTTCATCCTGCTCCCTGCGTTCGAGACGGAAAATACTACTACACTGATTAATTGTTTTTGACCTGAGGATCAGGTGCTGAATGTTAATATTTTCCGTGAGTGGATGCCTAAAATAATCCTGCTGTGCTCTGTAAGGAATATGGCCTATTATAGCTTGTAAGTCACATCCTTCATGTCTGGCTCCCGGATTTCAGGACAATAGTTTCATGCTCTCATTGCTTTGCTGCTCAACGCTCGGTGTTTTAGCTCAGTATTGGCGTAGGAGCCTCTCCAATGAATAGTTAATGTGCTCTTCTATACTCCGGCAATGCACACACCGACGCCGCATCCTCTTGTGTTTTTGCATTATTAGCGGTGATATCATAAGGATTAGCATGCAGCATTAGTCTTTGTGAATCAAACACAACAGAATTTTCTATGATGAATTCTTTTATTTTTTAGAGGAGGCGAATGAATTTGTGAGCGAGAGTGGTTAACAGAGGGAGATAACTATACAAAATAGCACTTGTAAAAATATTCACACCCCCGTTCTACTTTTTCAAGTTTTATTGTGAAGCTGATGGAACTGAAGACGACGTAATTGCACTTTTTTTTTACAGTAACAACAGAAAAAATGCCGTAAAATCAAAGTGATCAACAGATATTAGAGTTACGGTCTTTTGTATAGAAGTATACGTCAGGATGATTTTGTGATTTTGTATCGCATGTGATGGATGCAAATGTACAGTCCACAGTGTAAAAAAAATTACAGCAACATATTGCAACCCAACAGAGATGAAAAAGACACTCTTTTGACCTTTATCGAGAGTCTCTGGGTATGTTAGATATATATGTAAAAAGGTTTTCAAAATGTAGATTGAAAGTTACTTTGTAGTTAAAAGTCTTCAAGATTCACCTGACCGATGTTCATTTACTGTAGCTGATGGTTAAAGGGGTTAACCAGTCTAAAATGACAAGTCTGCAGTCTCTGTATATTCAAAATATCATTGTTTGGTATCAACAAACTCGTAATGACCAGGAGAATCACAATGACGGGTCAGTTTTAGCATTTGGTGAACATAGTTAAAAAACAATTGGAATTTTTTTCTCATCTTCCATTATATGATATGGTAAGCTCAATGGTGTTGCTCAAAAGTACAATTTGTCCAGTAAAAAACAAGCTCCCAAATGGCCATATTGATGGAAAAATAAAAAGGTTATAGCTCTGGGAAAAAAGGGGAGCAAAAAACAGAAACTCAAAATTGAAAATGACCTGGAGTTGAAGAGGATAATGCTGGTTTTGTTCTTCTAATGAAATGAGAAATCACTGTAGACCGACATCATGGAGATACAGGTGCTTCTCACAAAATTAGAATATCATCAAAAAGTTAATTTATTTCAGTTCTTCAATACAAAAAGAAAAACTCATATATTATATAGAGTCATTACACACAGCATGTATTTTCACCAAACTCTTTCTTTCTGATTTTGTCTCTGATGTGTCCCCTTGGTATCGACACTGGGTGAAGACTATTCGCGGTATCGGAATTCCGATACTGAGTTCCGATGCTTTTTGCATATCGAATACCGGAATCGGAAGTTCCCATAATGCTATGAGCCAGTTTGATTTGATTCAGCCAATGAGGAATCCTCAGAAGTGTGGGCACATCCTGTTAGGCAAGTAGGCATGTTAACTAATGGCATGGCTGTGATTGGCTGCTGAAATGATGTCATGATGCACTATAAAAGCCGCCACCGCCGCCATTTAGTGTTCAGTCTGCTGTGAATTCAGTTAGGGACAGGCTGCTATTGAAGACTGTGAGGGACAGTTAGAAATAGCGATTTGCTATATAATATTGTGCTTTACCGAGGCTACATTATCAATCACTGTAGCTTTCTTTTGCCTTGCAGCGCTGTTCACAGCTGTCTGCAAGGTCTGTGTGAGGGCAGCTCACGCTGTAGTGTGTCCTGCAGCCACCTCTTGTTGTAGACTGCTCAGCGTACAACACTGCCTCATACATATTTATTTTTGTTTTATTGCTGCTCATTTTTCATTAATTCTCCTATTAGTGTGCATCCATCCATATCCATCTACATTGGTTGCAAACACTATAGGAGTAGACAGCGGAGCCTTTCTGCAGCCTTTCAGTGCTAGTGCCCAGTTCTCTGCACTGTTCACGGCTGTCTGTGAGGTCTCTGTGTGCGAGTGCAGCTCACGTTGTACTCTGTTTTCTTTTCAGCCACCTCTGGTTGTAGTCCGCTCAGAGTGCATCACTGCCTCATACATAGTCCTTTTTTTGTTTTACTGCTGCTAATTTTTCATGATTTTTTTCTCCTATTAGTGTGCTTCCATCCGTATCCATCTACATTGGTTGGTTGCAAACACTATATAAGAGTAGATAGAGGAGCCTTTTTGCTGGCTTGTGCCCTGCAGCCGCAGCCAGATTAGTATTATCCTATTTTTTGGAGCCTCATCTATTGCATTGTAGGTTACCTTCCTGCATTGTAATAGCTCCAAAAAGTTTGTGATACTATCGCTTTCACATCTTTGGTCACAAAAACACGTAAATAAAGTTCACCAAACACTCCACTTGACAGTTGTGTAGGCCACATTAGCTCATATTAAAGTGTAGTCCCAACACTTTATAAAATTAGTGTTTCTTATACCTGTTAGCAGCTGTTCCGCATTAAGCACACTAAGCCCCCCCTTTGTACTTTTCTGCCTATCTTTATCAGTCTACCAAGATGAAGAAGGCAGGGAGTAAGGCACGTGGTCGTGGGCGTGGAGTTTCAGCAGGGAGAGGACATGGGGATTCTGCAGGGAGTGGACGTGGGGATTCTGCAGGGAGAGGACGTGGGGATTCTGTGCCTGCTGTTGGCACCAGTGACTCAGCATCCCCCACTTTTACCAGGCAACAGTCCTATATGCGCAGCTTTGTAGGACCTCGCCGTACCCCGCTGCTGCGGGACGAACAAATTGAAGCCGTTGTCGGATGCATGGCAGCTAACGCATCGACTTCAATTACTTCCACATCCTCTCAGGGCCAGAGCACTGAAGAGCAACCATCTGTCTCTTCACCACCTGCCAAATTGTCCAGGCAGTCAGAGAACCCTGGACAGGAGCCATCTCTACTTCTGTTCTCTGAATCTTTTGGCTTGGAAAGAGGGGGCCAGCCAAGCAGCATTCTAGAATGTGAAGAAGAGGGAGTATGCGGTGATGCGCAACTGCTTTGTCCCTCTGAATCTGAAGAGGCGGGTGGGCCAGTGCCTATGGTCAGCACACCTCAGTACTTAGATGATGAAACTCAGGTGCCACTTTCTGGTGCGTACTGTTTTGGCGAGACTACCCAGGAGAAGCAGGTGTTTGAAGAGGGGAGTGTAGATGATGAGGTCCTTGACCCATCATGGCGTGAGGAACAGGAAGGTGGTGGGAGCAGCTCTGAGGAAGAGATTCCCTGAACGGCCAAAACAGGAGGGAGAGGGAGGGGGCAGACTTTTTTGCCTCTAGCCTCCACTTTGGCACCCGTTAGGAGCATTCCTCTTCCAAAACCCAAAATGAGCGCTCTCAGGACTTGCAGTGCATGACATTTGCTTTGTCAAATGCAAGCTGTGTAATCAGAAAGTCAAAAGAGGGAAAAGTGTCAGCAAACTCAATACCACAAATATGTGGAAACATGTGCGGACAAAGCACGTGGTGGAGTTTCAAAGACACACTGAAGACGTAGGCCAACCTACAGCACCACCTACCATCTCTTCAGCTCATGTTGTAGCCTCTTCCTCCAGCTCACACACAGCTGGTTCGGCTTCCTCACAGTATCGCCATGGAAGAACCTCTGGCACTGTTGTCCAGAGACCCAGGGACATTCCACAAACAGCACCACGTTCCCTGTCATCCTCACACTCCCAGGCCACTCTACAGCCATCGGTAGCACAGGCATGGGAGAAAAGGTGGCCATACTCGGCAAACCATCCCCGAGCACAGGCTCTGAATGCTGGCATTGCAAAACTACTGGCTCTTGAAATGCTCTCATTCAGGCTGGTGGAGACTGACGCCATCCGTAATTTCATGGCATTGGCAGTCCCACAATACACCGTGCCCAGCCGCTTTTATTTCAGCAGGCAAGCTGTCCCTGCCCTGCTAAAGCATGTGGATGGAAAAATTAAACATGCGCTATTAAACGCCATCAGTAGCAAGGTCCACCTGACCACCGATGCGTGGACCAGTAACCATGGACAGGGACGATACCTTTCCCTCAATGCCCATTGGGTCAATGTTGTGGAGCCGGGTACAGATCTTGAGAGTGGCACTGTACGTGTTCTGCCAACTCCAAGGATTGCAGGAATCCAGTCTGTACACATTGACTACTCCTCATACTCCAGTTCCTCTGAATCAGCGCTGCTGGAGCCTGTTATGACCGATATGAGCACAGCCGTGGCCAAACGTCAACAGGCCATACTGCAAATAATTTCTTTGGGGAATCGAAGCCACACAGTGCAGGAACTCTGGAATGCCATCAAGCAGGAGAGTGATGTATGGTTTGTGCCAGCGAATCTCCAGCCAGACTTGGTAATGTGTGACAATGGCCGAAATCTGGTGGCAGCTCTGGGCCTAGGCAACCTCACTCACATCCCATGTCTGGCACATGTGCTCAACTTGATCGTGCAGAGCTTTCTGAGGGACTATCCGGATCTTGATGCACTGCTGCACAAGGTCGGCATAGAGTGCGCTCACTTGCGGTGTTCCAGCATGGCAAGATCGCGCCTCGCAGCTCTGCAGCGCCGATTCCGCCTTCCGGAATATCGCATCATATGTGACCTACCCACCAGGTGGAATTCAACGTTACATATGTTGGAGCGGTTGTGTGAGCAGCAGGCAGCAGTAATGGAGTACCAGCTGCATCAGGCGCAAACAAGTCGCACTGTGCGCCGGTCACACTTCAGCACCACTGAGTGGGCCTCTATGAAGGACATCTGCCACGTTTTGTGTGCCTTCGATGATTTCACGGGGATAGCGAGTGCAGATAATGCACTAGTCAGCATGACTGTCCCCCTTATCTGCCAGCTTCAAAAAACACTGCAAGCACTAAGGGAGGAGGTTTTGGAAAAGGTGGAGGATGAGGAGTCACAAATGCCATCTGCTTCTGGACAGTCTGCGCAACGTGGTTCCTCACAAAGACCTAGACAGGGGACACTTTGTGAGGAGGATGAGGAGGAGTCAAAGGAGGAGGAAGACATCTCTCCAGAGGAGGGAGGTACACAATGCTCTAGTAGTCAGTATGTACAGCTAGGGTGGGGTGATGCAGAGCAGGCAGAGATGACGCCTCAAGCAGGGTACAGCATTTCTTTGGCAGTTGGGAGTCTGCAGCACATGGTTGATTTCATGCTGCAGTGCCTGAGAAACGACCGCCGCATCACCCTCATTCTCAACACGGCTGATTATTGTGTGTACACCCTCCTAGATCCTCGCTACAGGGACAACTTACAAAGCCTCATAACACCGTTGAACCGGTAGTGTAAAATGCGGGAGTACCAAGACACACTGGTGCGTTCCATCATGTTCTCCATTCCACTCGAGAGCTGTGCTGCTAGTGCTTTACAAAGCAGCTCTGTGCGTCGAGGCAGTGGAGGAAGCTCTGCACAAAGATGGAGCAGAGGCAGCGCCTCAGCACAAGGCAAGACCACTATGGCCCAAATGTGGCAAAGTTTTGTGTGCCCGCCACAAATGTCTACACCATCACAGACGGCTCCAGTCAGCATGAGGCAACGTTTCCATCAGATGGTGACAGACCACATGTCTTGCCCTGTCAGTGTACTCCCAGACGGCTCTTCCCCCTTCAAGTTTTGTGTCTCTAAGCTGGATACATGGCCAGAGCTTAGCCAGTATGCATTGGAGGTGCTGGTTTGCCCTGCTGCTAGTTTATTATCGGAACGCGTCTTTACTGCCGCAGGTGGTGTACTAACAGACCGTCGCATGCGACTATCCTCTGATAACGTTGACCGGCTTACTTTTCTGAAAATGAACAAGGCCTGGATCTCGCCAGAATTTGCCAGTCCTCTTCCAGAATAAATAATTGCTTGGCAACAGTATCCAGTGTTGTGAGTTCATTTTCCCCTTCACCATTGAGGTCTGATGAACTCCCTCTTCTGGTGAAGGAAGGTAGTGAGGCTGATTACCAAGCACCTGGGCAGGATGATGATGACTGGGTGACGGGAATTACTGACTGGATATAAGGCAGCCGACGCCCTTCTGCCTTGCTGGTGATCTCTCTGAGGGATTCTAGGAGACCAGTCTGATTCCTGCTCCTCAAAAGCTAAGTTTTCTGCTCTACTTTTTGCATTTGTGTTTTGGTTTTGTTTTGCATTGTTTTCCTTGATTTCTGCCATTCCCTGCTGGGGTGAGCTGAATTCCTTTTTGCTCTGTCTACAGAAAATACCTGAGTACTGATATAGTCTTTTTGAAGCCTAGCGTCTTCAGGGCTTTTTTCCCTATCAGCTATTGGCTCTTGTTTTGATAGGGTTTTGGCGGATTACAGGTTGCAGCTTTCCTATCGTGTCCTATCTAGCTAGCTTGGGCCCCATCATTTGCTCAGCCTATCTTTCTATATGTGTGAGAGTTTTTTCATCTTGCTTCACCGTCATTATATGTTGGGGGCTGCCTATTGCTTTGGGGTCTGCTCTGGGGCAGTTTAGATTTCCCTTTCTGTCTTTAGGCTATGTAGTTCTCCGGCTGTGATCGAGGGGTCAAGGGCACCGTAGGAACCCCCCACGGCTACTGCTAGTTGTTGTTGATAGGTTCAGGGGTCTGCAATCCGACAGCTGCCAACTTCTCTGGTTTTCTGGAATTAGCTAGTATTTCTGTTTTTGCCTCCTATGGTGACTCATTCATAACAATCCAGGTCTCCTGTTGTGTTCATGTTTCTACCACCTGAACTGTAATCCCTGGGCTCCAACACCGCCAGTTGTTGCTCAGAAGTAACATCTGCACAGAGAAAAACACAAGCTCCTTTGTTAGTGGGGTTCAGTAATGCCAGCTGCTTCCCTGCTGTGTGTGCGGCAATATCTATTGCTCACTCCACATTAAAACTACATCAGATTTTACACTTGCTCCAAGTAGGCCTCAGCCTACTCTATGAATGACCCTGGGCTCCAACACCACCAGTTGTTGCTCAGAAGTGCCGTCTGCACAGAGAAATACACTAGCTCCTGTATTAGTGGCGTTCAGTAACGCCAGCTGCTCCCCTGCTGTGTGTCCGGCAATATCTCCTGCTCCCTCCACATTCAAACTACATCAGATTGTACACTTGCTCTAAATAGTCCTCATCGTACTCCATGAATGACCCTGGGATCCAACGCCGCCAGTTGTTGCTTAGAAGTGCCGTCTGCACAGAGAAAAACACTAGCTCCTGTGTTTTAGTATGGTTCAATAACGCCAGCTGCTCCCCTGCTGTGTGTCCGGCAATATCTCCTGCTCCCTCCACATTCAAACTACATCAGATTTTACACTTGCTCCAAGTAGGCCTCAGCCTACTCCATGATTGACCCTGGGTTCCAACACTGCCATTTGCTGCTCAGAAGTGCCGTCTGCACAGAGAAAAACTCTAGCTCCTGTGTTAGTGGGGTTCAGTAACGCCAGCTGCTCCCCTGCTGTGTGTCCGGCAAAGTCTCCTGCTGCCTCCACATTCAAACTACATCAGATATAAAACTTGCTCCAATTAGGCCTCAGCCTAAACCCTGATTGACCCTGGGCTCCAACACCGCCAGTTGCTGCTCAGAAGTGCAGTCTGCACAGAGAAAAACATATGCTCCAGTGTTAGTGGGGTTCAGTAACGCCAGCTGCTCCCCTGCTGTGTGTCCGGCAAAGTCTCCTGCTGCCTCCACATTCAAACTACATCAGATATAAAACTTGCTCCAAGTAGGCCTCAGCCTAAACCCTGAATGACCCTGGGCTCCAACATCGCCAGTTGCTGCTCAGAAATGCCGTCTGCACAGAGAAAAACACTAGCTCCTGTGTTAGTGGGGTTCAGTAATGCCAGCTGCTCCCCTGCTGTGTGTCCGGCAATATCTCCTGCTTCCTTCACATTCAAACAACATCAGATTTTACACTTGCTCCAAGTAGGCCTCAGCCTAAACCCGGATTGACTCTGGGCTCCAACATCGCCAGTTGCTACTCAGAAGTGCCGTCTGCACAGAGAAAAACACATGCTCCAGTGTTAGTGGGGTTCAGTGTCGCCAGCTGCTCCCCTGCTGTGTGTCCGGCAAAGTCTCCTGCTGCCTCCACATTCAAACTACATCAGATATAAAACTTGCCTCAATTAGGCCTCAGCCTAAACCCTGATTGACCCTGGGCTCCAACACCGCCAGTTGCTGCTCAGAAGTGCCGTCTGCACAGTCAACATATGCTCCAGTGTTATTAGGGTTCAGAAATGTCATCTGATCCCCAGCTGTGTGTCCGGCAATTTTTCCTGCTCTGTCCACTCTCACACAATTACAGATTTTAAACTTGCTCCAGTTAGGCACTCTGTTTGTAGCATTTTCCCTGGGTTCCAGCACCGCCAGCTGTATCCCGGCATTTTCTTTGGCACAGGTACTCCTTCCTGCCCAGCCTGGTTCCAGAAGGCCTGCTGTTTCCGGGTAGTGTCAATGTCACTTTGCCACCAATACGTTGTCCTGTCATGTTGCGGTCGGGTTAGCCGAGTCTATGGTGCCTGCAGTTTATGGGCTTCCTATGCGGGCTGCGGGATCTGGCAACAAAGGCTGGTTCCATAGTGCCAATAGGACAAGCACCCCCTGTAGGACTGTGGGTTTCGGTAACTGCGACAGGCTCGTGGCCTTGCAACTTTGTTTTTCATGGGTACCTTCTGTTACCCATCCGGGTTCCAGTACCGTCTGCTAGTTCTCGGCAGTGCCTTTGGCTTAGGTGCCTCCTTCCCGGTATCCAATTTCCAGCAACGTCTGCTGGTCCTTGGTAGTGCTTTCTAGCACAGGTACCTCCTGCTTAGTAACCAGGTTCCAGCACCGTCAGCTGGTCCTCAGTAGTGCCATTGGCTCTTGTTCCTTCTGCAGCCCCTCTGGGTTCCAGTACCGTCAGCTGGTCCTCGCTAGTTCCATTGGCTCTTGCAGCTTCTGCTACCCATCCGAGTTCCAGTACCGTCAGCTGGTTCTCGGCAGTGCCTTTGGCTTAGGTGCCTCCTTCTCGGTATTCGAGATACAGCAACGTCTGCTGGTCCTTGATAGTGCTTTCTAGCACAGGTACCTCCTGCTTAGTAACCAGGTTCCAGCACCGTCAGCTGGTCCTCGGTAGTGCCATTGGCTCTTGTTCCTTCTGCTGTCCCTCCGGGTTCCAGCACCGTCACCTGGTCCTCGCTAGTTCCATTGGCTCTTGCAGCTTCTGCTATCCATCCGGTTTCCAGTACCGTCAGCTGGTTGTCGGCAGTGCCTTTTGCTTGGGTGCCTCCTTCTCGATATCTGAGTTCCAGCAATGTCTGCTGGTCCTTGGTGGTGCTTTCTAGCACAGGTACCTCCTGCTTAGTAACCAGGTTCCAGCACCGTCAGCTGGTCCTCGGTAGTGCCATTAGCTCTGGTTCCTTCTGCTGCCCCTCCGGGTTCCAGCACCGTCAGCTGGTCCTCGCTAGTTCCATTGGCTCTTTTAGCTTCTGCTACCCATCCGGGTTCCAGTACTGTCAGCTGGTTGTCGGCAGTGCCTTTGGCTTAGGTGCCTCCTTCTCGGTATCCGAGTTCCAGCAACGTCTGCTGGTCCTTGGTAGTGCTATCTAGCTCAGGTACCTCCTGCTTAGTAACCAGGTTCCAGCACCGACAGCTGGTCCTCGGTAGTGCCATTGGTTCTTTTTCCTTCTGCTGCCCCTCCGGGTTCCAGCACCGTCAGCTGGTCCTCGGTAGTGCCATTGACTCTTGTTCCTTCTGGCACCCATCCGGGTTCCAGTACCGTCAGCTGGTTCTCGGCAGTTCCTCAGCCTTCTTGTACCTTCTGCTACATTTCCAAGTTCAAGCTTTTGGAAATGGTTTTTGGTTATCACTCTGGATCTCCCTAATGACGACCCTGAAGATGGCGACCTTGAAGACCACCCCGAAGAAGACGACGACCATGAAAACGATGACCCTGAAGACAATGACCCAGAAGACCACCCCGAAGAAGACCAGAAAGATGACCCTGAAGAAGATGACCAAGAAAACAAGAACATGAAGACAACCACCAAGATACAGAACAAGAGACAGAAGGCCAAGAAGCAGAAGAACAAAAAGCAGAAGAACATTAAGCATAAGACTAAAAATCAGAGCAAAAGATATTATCTAAATTATAAGCAGAAGAAGACTAAGCAGTGTATGGGGGTGAGTCTGTTCCTCCTCGTGGTGGTCCTGGAAAATGGCTGCTGTTGCAGGCCAATCTGAACGTGGACAAATCCTGTTGTAAATCTTTTGTGACAGGTAGAACAGAAGGTGTAATCTTCAAACTTTTATAGATAACAACTACAGGAATGACTGTCACAAATAAGAATATGATGAAGAAGAAAAATAGGAAGAAGATGAAGAAGTAGAATATGAAGAAGAATAATAGTTGAATAAGAAGAATATGAAGAATGTAAAAAAAAGAATAATAGGAAGAAGGTGAAGAAGAACAAGATGAATAAGGTGAAGAAGAAGTTGATGAAAAAGATGCTGCTGCTGCTGAGGATCATGAAGGAGAAAGTGTGGGAGAAGTAAAAAAGAAGGTGAAGAGCATGGAAGTAGTGAAACATACATATCTGACAAAATATAAAAAAGGTTAACATAGTCTATATCTTTGAAACTCCAAACGTCTTTAAAGAAAATGTATTCCTGCTATTCCATTTGATTGGGCTTGATAGGGAGAGAGCTAAATTAACCCTTCACGGTTGAGCCAGTGATGTCCAAATGATTCCACAGAGTGTTGCTAGCAACTCAAATGACCAAACGAAGACGTGTCTCTGTATGGGACGATCCAAAGAGATAGGTAACCCATTTAATGTAGTCGCTTCTTTTATAATATTTTGCTTAATTATGCAAAGTTCTCAACTACCAATAACATCATTTCAGTTTATAAGCCAATAATATTGCAAGGAAACCGGAACTGCATATATGTCCGTACCTAGATAGCGTAGAAAGTAGTATAATGGTATATTCAGAGCAATACACCCCCCGAGCCCCTTATCTTTGCACCTGATGAGAACAGTCCGGTTTCATGACAGCCCATGCCAATTACAAAAATTTATCTTACAGCAACAAAAATGAAGAAACGAAACCTTCAGAGAAATGGAGAAGTGAAACTTCAGCTCCGATTTTAGTTTTAACCCTTCACAATCCCCCCTAGATAAATTTTTCAACATATATGCAGCATCAGAGGTGCTATCCCAAGCTAACAGCTTGAGGGGTACTAGTCTTCACATGACTGATGCCGTGTTACCAGTCATGGTTGTCGCGGTGCACCCATCCCCCTGTATACTGCAATTCATGAATAACAATTCTTGATGATGGTGGTGGGGATCTTTTGTAGGTAGGCATGTGCTTGGCTTCAACATCTTCATCAAGTAGCTTTTTGAGATCGGTGCAGAGAAGAGCAGGGGCAATGACACCTTTGGTATCATCATTAGCTGTCTTAGAGCAGACTTTCCTAATATATACAGAAATACACCAAAGAACAAGTTTTAGAGTCACATATACAACAAGGATACAGGCAGCAATGTGTAACAAGCTCTGTAAGATCCCAGCTATCCAGCCCCCAATTCCCTTAAACCAATTGGCTGGATTGAGAAAGGAGAAGGTGTCTGACCACCAACTGTCCTTAGTACGATCATTGTCTCTATTGTATTGATCTCTGAGTCTTTGAATATCTTCTAACTTTAACTTTAGCTTCATAGTACTGTTAGGATCTATATAATGACAGCAAGCGGGTCCAATGACCTGACACATACCACCTTGTGCTGCTGTTAAGTAGTCCAGCACTATAGTATGTTGATTAGTGACTATAATAAGTTGATTTTGGACAGCAACAGTAGTGTTAAGTATATCCAATATATCCCAAATTTGATCATCTAGATAGTCTGTGGCCCTAACCAATTTATCCCACATTTGTGTAATCATAGGGTTAATGAAAATAGAACTGACAATTTTATTGGCCACACTCATCTGCACTATATGTGGTCTCCCTGAAGGGCGGGGTGAATTGTCCGCAGCTCTTTTGTATAATGTATGTTTGGGTATAGCCTGTGTATCCAACTGTTTGTTTGGAATAACAAAGGTGGCCGGGGTCAAGCGACCGAGAGTACAAGTGCCTCTTACCCCTACTGGCAACCATTTATAAGCATTGTCTCCACATACCCAGAACATATCATCAGGTAAATCCCATAGGGCTGAATGTTGCAGTACCAATCTATGAACTAAGTCTATGAATGCAGATGCATTCTGAAGCATACACCAAGCTGGAGATTGTCCTAAAGGACTACAATAACCTACGTCGGGATTTCCACAAGTGGGGGTTCCTGACACATATTCAGAGGACTCATTACAAGATATATTGCCAGGAATACTGGCACAGGTTTCATTAGAACCCTGGGGAAACAAATTAGAATATTCCCATGACATATTATGCAACCTTCTTTCTAGCAACATTGGTTTGAAGGCGCCAGTAGAGTGTGAAGTTACATTGAAACTGACTTGTAGACCATACGTTGGAGCTTGCCCTAGATTGGTTAGACTAGTCTTATTCTTAGGGACCCAAGCCCCTCCTTTGTAGGCCAAATATTGAAGTTGTGTACTGCTTCCTGAAAGGTTACCTTGCCACCAGGGGTATCCCACCTATCCCACAATAGGTATATCAACAGTCAAATTCCATAACTTAACATTATCTGTGGCATTATTAGCGAGTGTGTCAGAACAGTTAGTCCAAGCAAATAACTCCTCAGGTGGAACAGGGATAGCCAAAAAGGGGATGCTTGTGGCTGACACTGGTGAATACATGCAGATCCAACAGTCTGCCAGAGACTGGGAATTATCCAACAAATCTCTCAGCAATTTTTTATGATGTTGTATAAACTTATTATTCAAGGACGTTGGGGAATTTAGGCTGTCCCATGCAGTTACCAATAATAATATGGAAAATGCAAAAGACCAAAACATTATGCCCCCTTATTTGCTATTGGCTTGTTTGACCAGCTTGCAGTGCGATGCGTGGATCCAAGTCGGTCTTCCTTCTAGTTTCACTGATGTAGGGGTGATGAGGAGGACTTGATAGGGACCGTCATACGAGGGTTCTAGTCCGTGCTTCCTGACATGCCTTTTCACAACTACCAAATCACCAGGCTTCAGGTTATGACAGGTGTCGGTTTCTGCTGAATCTGGAAGAGAAGAAGAAACTAGAGCATGGGTGTTAGCAAGATTTTTACTAAGCTGAATAACATATTGAACAGCACGGTCAGTTTCTTCTGATAACTGCTGGGGCTGGAAATTTGTAACTGGGGGCCTAGTGCCAAACAATATCTCATATGGGGACAGGCTATGTTTTCCAATAGGGGTAGTATGAATGTGGTATAGTACAATGGGTAGGAGCTCTGGCCATGGAGCCGTAGTCTCCTGCATCATTTTGGTCAATTGTCTCTTCAGTGTGCCATTCAACAACTCAACTTTCCCACTGGATTGTGCGTAGTATGGAGTATGGAGGGCTACAGTGGATCCAAGCATTGTCAGAACTTCTTGGTACACATGAGAAGAAAAGGCCAGGCCTTGGTCACTTTCATCAACTTCTGGAACCCCATATCTGCATATAACTTCCATCACCAGTTTCTTCGCTGTAGTTTTTGCAGTCATGTTGGTAACGGGAATGCTTCCGGCCAACTGGAGAACATGTCAACAACAACCAAACAGAATTCATACCTTCCAGACTTAGGCAACGTGATATGGTCCACCTGGAGCCTTTGGAAAGGATAGTCGGGCTTAGCAAGATGCTTCAGGGGCACATGTTGAAGTTGACCGGGATTACAAGTCTGACAGATATTACAGGCACAGTTGAGCACTGACAAAACTGTGGAAATTCCTGGGGCCCAGTAGAATTTTTGCACCAGTGCGAGGGCTTGATTCTTTCCTCGATGTGTAGGTCCATGTGCCCATGTGACAATAGCAGGGTACATCCGCTTAGGGAGACACACAAGTTGGTCCTTTTTCTAGAGACCATTATCCATTCGTGACCCATCAGTCTTCCATTGCTTCACCTCTTCCTTTGGAGACATTCTCTGCATTGTCATTAAGCAGTCTCGCGGGGTCCGACGGAAAACTTCAGTCTGTTGTAGATCTTTAGGTTCTTGTAGGGTCAATGCTTCTTGTAACTGTTTATGCTGAGAGCGTGTGGTCACCATAGTTGGTATGGTAGGTTCAACGGGTAAAAGAGCGGTGGCTTTTGCTTGCATATCCGCAAATGCGTTGCCAACAGTCTGTGGACTGTTCCTAGGACCATGCGCCTTAACTTTGATAATAGCCACCTGAATAGGTAATTTGATCGAGTCTATGAGGGTTTTAACAGCTTCAGCATTTTTCACTGGGGTTCCGGCAGTAGTAATAAACCCTCGATTGGCCCATAGAGCCCCAAAATCGTGAGCAATACCAAATGCATACCGTGAGTCCGTGTATATATTAGCCCGTCTGTTCTTGTGCTGACTGTGAGGGCAGGAGCGCAGCTCTGTGCACTACAGTGTCCTCTGTGGTAACAGCATATCCCGTGTGGAATCTACCAAACTCGTCAGCATATCTTGAACCATCTGTGTATAACACCAGATCAGGATTTGGGAGTGGATTCTCACTGACATTTGGTGGAGTAGCTGTTTCTTCAGTCAAAAGTTGGGAGCAATCATGCTGGAGAAAATCCTCATCACTGCCATCTTTCCTGGGGACCGGCAGTAAAGTAGCAGGGTTGATTGCTGTACAGCGATGAAACTTGACATAATCAGGCAAAAGGAGTGAACACTGCAGCCGTAAGTGTCATTGCACAGTCAAATGTCTTGGTTGCTGAAGGCTCAGTATTGCTGCAATATCATGTGGGGCAAAAATATGCGTTTCATGTCCAAGAATTATGTCTGCAGTCTTGTCAAGTAACAAGTGAGTGGCGTGAACTGCCCTCATGCAACTTGGTGATGCTCGGGCCACTGGGTCGAGGCGGGCCGAATAATAGCCCACAGGTCGTTGCCTGTTGCCATGTGATTGTGTAAGTACCCCTGCTGCGTGTCCTTCATTCTCTGACACATACAAATGTAACGGTCGAGTATAGTCCGGGATGCCCAAGGCAGGGGCGGAAGCAAAAAGCCACTTCAACTCAGAGAAGGCATGATGAAGACTTTCCATGCAAACCAGTGATCTTTCCTTGTAGCTCATTATGCCGTCTTTCAAGGCGTTGTAAAGGGGTTGCATTATGCGGGATGCATCCGGTATCCACTGACGACAATAAGTGCACAGTCCAAGAAAACGCTGGAGTTCAGTTTCATCTTTTGGGAAAGGAAGGGAGCTGACAGCTATTTTTCTTTCTTCTGTGAGGTGTCTGACACCCTGAAGGAGACAGTAACCCAAGAATATCACTTGACCAAGACAGAACTGAAGTTTCGAGGCCGAAACCCGACAGTTCAGTGCTGCCAGATGTTTGAGGAGGCTGACAGTGGCAACAATGGCTTCCTGCTCCGTTCGTGCACACAACAAAAGATCATCCACATACAGAAGCAGCGTGACCTGGGGGTGACCTAACTGCCAGGGCAAGAGACACTCGCTCATGTTTTTTGCAAACTGGTTGGGACTGTTTTGGGCCCCTTGTGGCTTAACCGTCCATGTTAACTGTCGTCTCTGAAAAGTGAATGCAAACAGAAACTGGCAATCTGGGTGTAACGGAATGTTAAAGAAGGCATTGGTAAGATCGATGACTGTAAAGGGGGTTTTACACTAAGCGATATCGCTAGCAATATAGCTAAAACGTCACCAGTTTATAAATGACGTTATAGCGATATTGCTAGCGATATCGCTATGTGTGATACTTACCAACGACCGGCTCCCCCGCTGTCCATCGCTGATCGCGCGAGAATGTCCAGCTCCATTTCTCGTCGTCTGCTTCCTGCTGGGCTTCCTGCTGTGTGAGACGAGCGACGCTGGACGCGGGCGGGAGGACGTCAGGATCGCTGTGTGTGAAAGGTAATTATCGTGCGCTGCGTCGCTGATGCATCGCTGTGAGGTCTTTCTGTATGAAAGCTCACTAGCGATCATTTAGCGATGCACCAGCGATCCTGACCGGGTCGGATCGCTCGTCGGATCGCTGGTGCATCGCTAAATGTAAAAGGGCCTTAAGCCAAGCAGCATCCTGGGGTATTTGGGACAAAAGAGTATGTGGATTAGGTACCACTGGAGTTTCCAGAATAGTAGCTGCATTAACTGCCCATAGATCTTGTACCAGCCGGTACACAGGGGGCTGGTTGGTGGGGTCTTTTTCTTAATGGGAAACAAGGGAGGATTACATGGAGAAACACAGGGTACCAGAGCACCGTTATCAAGTAACATTTGTATTTGTTCCTGAAGGCACTGCTCCTGATCATGTTTCAAAGGATATTGATGGACTTTGGGAAAAGGGGCACCAGGTTTGAGAAACACTTTTACTGGTTCTACAGGCATTTTCCCTATATCATTTGGCCCTTTTGACCAAAGTTTAGATGGTATCTCTGAGAGGTATGGGGTGAGTCGTTGATCCTCAGGCAATATTGGGGGTGGATCTGGGCCTATCAGAGCCATCATAACTGTGGGAAGGGCATGCAAAATACAAATTTCCTCACTGTCTTCATCTGCATAGGGGTTATGTAACGTAAGAACCATCCGACCATCATCTTGGAATTGTATTCTGGAGTGGAACTGTGATAATAAATCTACCCCCAGTAAATTTACTGGACATGTGGGAGAGATTACGAATTGAGCAGTAACCTCAGGGAAAGGCCCCACAGGGATGGGTTTTGTAAGAGTATGTTTATTGGGTCTGCCATCTACTCCAATTAAAACAAGCTCTTGATCTGAGAATTGAATAGGGATATCCGTAGGTACATCTGATGATTTGATTATAGAATTGGCCGCCCCAGTGTCTAGCATGAACTTAACAAGGGTGTCCCCTACAGGGAGCGTGACGGATGAGCATGCCCCAGGTTTGGTGGAGGACATTGTGATGGCAGACCCTGGTTGGCCACCCCTTCAGTATGGACAATTATCAGGATTTTGGGGCTGTCCGTAACAGGCGTATCCTCTGGGGTTCCCAGTATTTAGATTACGATTGGAAGAGGGAACTTGAGGGTAGCATCTATCAGCGGGAGTGTGACAGTCTCTCTGAAAGTGACCAAGTCGCCCGCAGCGCCAGCATTGTAGACGAGAATTGGCACGGCGGATCTGGGGAGGACGGCTCCTATTCATAGAATTAGAGATATTGGAGTAGGGAGCTGAAGTCTGAGGTGGGGCCAGAGTTTGCTGTGTGCTCCAATGATAAGGAACCAGCTGTGTACTCGCAGCCACGCTGGGCACAATGATGGGGGCTGCTGTTATTGAAGGAACTGGAGCTGCTACAGTTGCAGCTGCTGGCTTATTTTTCTGATTCCCTGCCGCTGCAGAATGGGTTAAATTCTTCTGAAAACTTTTTATTACTTTCAAAGCATCATCCGGAGTGGAATTCTCAACATCAGGTCTAACTGACATTATCGCCTCTTGCAATTCGGGTTTAAGGCCGGACATCAAAGCTGCCACAAAAAGATGTGCATGGGCTTTATTATACGGTGAGAATCCCAGATCTCTAAATACTACCATAAGATGCCCATAGAACTTCTCGCCAGTCTCCCCCTTGTCCTGTGTGACATCTGTGAGAGAGGTAGCTTGGTCCGCCAATCTATCTTGTGCCCAAACTTTTAAAGCATTGCAAAAATCAACACCACTCTCATAAGTTCCCCCATCCAGATCCACGTTATACATTATGCCACCCTCAATAATTGGAAAATACCCCTCCACAGCTTTTACTCAAAGTATGTGTATTAGATCTCTTCGGGGAGTGGAATAAATGTCTCGATTTGATGCCATTTGCCTGTAGAAAGCCATGGGGGAAGTCTCTGGATCGGGTAATTGATTGCAAACAGTGTCTATTTGTGATGGGGTGAAGGGAGTATACTTTGGCCTGTCAGGAGTGCTTTCCACGTTATCTTCTTCAAATTCGGATATTACTGACAACTCGGGGGGAGGAGGTGGCGGTAGTACAGGCACAAGAAGCATCTGCTGTAGGAGCGAGGCAGGAGGCTCTGTTACAGTTAGAGATTGTATTGCCTGATGGGCCGTTAGGCGGCTGTCGAGGACAAATCGGACCTCTTCCAATTTTATGGGGTTTTCCTGTATACACCGCTGTATTGCTGATACTATGACCATGGCGGCATCCTTCCTGGGATGTTGAAAAATACCGGCAGAGATTAATGGTATAGCCACTGTACGTTGAGGCATCGTACCGGCGGGGACAGAGGAGGCATGCAGGATTGCGTTCTGGACAGCCTCAGTAAGCAATTGTTGGGACCTAGGAATATTGATAGGGTCATTTCGTGGTCCCACTGCATGTATTACATATTGACATGGCAGCTGTCCTGCTCTGGTTGCTGCAACCTGTCCTGTTTCTACCTGGCCATACATTTGTATATATGAATCAGATTCTTCCTGTATCATGGGTCCGCCTTTCTGTGAAATTTTTGTGGCCAGTCCTCCAGCATGGCGGAGTTGATTATTCACGGCATTTACTATGGCCCCAACATGCTGCTTCGTGAGATCCCCTGTCCCTATCCTAAAGAGCACATCATAACAGTGGGGTCCAGGAATAATATTGGAATACATTTCCTGGAAATCTTTTAACTCCTCTGTGTATTCTGTCTCTGACCTGGTAACTAAAGTAGGAGGGGGTGGATATTCATAACCACTAGCAATATTAGGCATAACGGGGATTGGGGCTGGCTGCGGATGATAATAAGTCCTGTCAGCATTCAACAGAGAAAAGGTGGGGGCCGCTGCACCGGGTCTCCTCATACCACAATTGTAACAGACCCCTCTCCACTGAGGATTAGTAACTCCGCATACAGCACAGATCCACCCGGCAAGATCATAGGGTGGGGGCATACTGAGTTTCGGTAGTCCAGGATACATCGGTGCCTTAGGGTTAAGGGGCACAGAGCTTACAGTCGGGAGGAGAGGCTTGATTTCCTGGGGAGGGACCTTATCATCTAGCAGGGAAACTTCTTGTTTCAAATCATACTTAACTATTTTCCTGCCCGACACTTTAGCCTCGATCTCAGTGTATTCTTTAATCACATTCTCAATTATTTCCTGTACCACAACACTTTCAGTCTTTTTCACAATGTTAGACAATTTTCCTTTTTCCACATAGCAATAAAAACAATCAGAATTCACTTGCTGTTCAATTTCCACATAACCTTCATTATACCATTCATGTGCCAAGCCACGGAATTCCTCAGCGCCTTTAAGTAATCCCTCATCAGTCAACCTCCCTTTATTTTTTTTAACTCCTTTGTCCCATAGCGTACGCTGTAGCCTCCTGCCCTTAGGAAATCCCAAAATCAAAAATATTTTTCCTGCATTCCTAACATATTTCTTCCTCGTCTTTGAATCATAAGACTAACAGTATCTGATCCTTCACACAATTCCAAACTTTTCTTTTTCTTCCACAGAAACATAATTCTCTCCTTTAGAGCTAAATACCCTTACTTCAATTGTGCACAATACTGGAGCGTCCGTACAGTTTGTTCACAGAGTCAATAATCCCCCTCTGGGATTGCCCAAAATTCGCAGCACTCAGTGAAAGGAGGAGGGCGTCTCAGACTATCCCTCCGGACACCCCTGGTTATATATAAATATATCTATATATACCTGAGTTACGTATCCTACCCAGTCTTCGATCACTCACCACGTCTGACGCTAACAGTGAATTCAGGATTTCAGGATATTTTGACTATAAAGAGAGCCACAATCACTGGTCAATCAGGGGTGTCCGTCCCTTATGAGGTACAGTTCGAGCACTGGGCCCCCAATGGGACTACATCTCTATATGATTCCACCAATGAATCACCCCACCATGGGGACAAATCTCAGATCCTCTTTGCACAGGAAAACCACACCAATGGTCAGTCTGAACAGTATAACTGCCAACTTACTGTGGTTGTCGTGGGGGATGATAAGTCCCAATTTTCCAGCACCTGTTTCCGCTCCGAGGGTCCTTTGTCTTGTTGTCCTCCGGGGGCAGAGGCGTCCCTGTTCGGGGGCCCCACGTTGGGCGGCCAGCTGATAGGGAGAGAGTTAAATTAACCCTTCACGGTTGAGCCAGTGATGTCCAAATTATTCCACAGAGTGTTGCTAGCAACTCAAATGACCAAACGAAGACATGTCTCTGTATGGGACGATCCAAAGAGATCGGTAACCCGTTTATTGTAGTCACTTCTTTTATAATATTTTGCTTAATTATGCAAAGTTCTCAATTACCAATAACATCATTTCACTTTATAAGCCAATAATGTTGCAAGGAAACCAGAACTGCATATATGTCCGTACCTAGATAGCGTAGAAAGTAGTATAATGGAATATTCAGAGCAATACACCCCCCCGAGCCCCTTATCTTTGCACCTGATGAGAACAGTCCGGTTTCATGACAGCCCATGCCAATTACAAAAATTTAGCTTACAGCAACAAAAATGAAGAAACGAAACCTTCAGAGAAATGGAGAAGTGAAACTTCAGCTCTGATTTTAGTTTTAACCCTTCACAGGCTAAACCTATATGCCTTTAATGTCTCCTCCACCTCCCCCAATACATTCTACATTATTATTAGTTGTTTTTCTTCATGTAGAATTAACCTACAAGGAAAGAAAGGGGTTTTTTTCATTCCAATATTTCTGTCCCATTGACTCGAATTGGTTTCCGGTATCGGAATCGGCGACATTTGATACTTTTTGGGTATCCGTCTGATCCAATCCGATCCGATATTTTACGATATCGGATGGTATCGCTCAACATTAGTGAAGACCCTTCTTTCCACCAGCCTGCTGCACTGGTCAGCAGCTGATTCTGTGGTCCCAGCCCAGAGATTCCAGTGCAAGTCCAGATCTCTATACAGGGGTTAAAAGGTGAGAGCCAAAGCAACCCGTGGGATGTGGTGAGTGGCTTGCGCTAAGCCTGTCCGTAGTAGCTCTACTATCAGCTGCCAGGCTTCCATGAACAGTGCAACCAAGACTCAGAGGCTGAATACACGAGTATCAAAATCTAGTCCATTATACAGTATTTTGACTTTAAGCTTCAATATTCACATCGCTATTTAATAAACATTAAAGTTACCAAAGAGTGATACCTGTACGAGATTTGCATACACAAAATTGTGTTATGTTCTATACATACAGTGGGGAAAAACACCCCACCAATTGTGCAAGTTCTCCCTAAAAAGATGAGAGGCCTGTAATAGGTATACCACAACTATGAGAGTCAGAATGTGAAAACAAATCCAGAAAATCACCTTGTCTGATATAGCAAGATTTATTTTTCAAATTATGATGGAAAAGAAGTGTTTGGTCACCTAAACACAAGCAAGATTTCTGACTCTCACAGACCTGTAACTTCTTCTTTAAGAGACGCCTCTGTCCTCCACTCATTAGCTGTAGTAATGGCGCCTGTTTGAACTTGTTATCAGGATAAAAGACACCTGTCCACAACCTCAAACAGTCACACTCCAAACTCTACTATGGTGAAGACCAAAGAGCTGTCGAAGGACACCAGAAACAAAATTGTAGCCCTGTACCAGGCTGGGAAGACTGAATCTGCAATAGGCAAGCAGCTTCGTGTGATGAAATCAACTGTGGGAGCAATAATAAGAAAATGGAAGACATACAAGACCTCTGATAATCTCCCTTGATCTTTGGCTCCATGCAAGATCTCACCCCATGGGCTAAAAATGATCACAAGAATGGTGAGCAAAAGTCCCAGGACCACACGGGGGGATCTAGTTAATGACCTACATAGAGCTGGGTCCACCGTAACAAAGGCTACCATCAGTAACACACTACACTGCCAGGGACTCAGATCCTGCAGTGCCAGACGTGTCCCCATGCTTAAGCCAGTACGTGTCCGGACCCTTCTGAAGTTTGCTAGAGAGCATTTGGATTATCCAGAAGAGTATTGGGAGAATGTCATATGGTCTGATGAAACCAAAGTAGAACTGTTTGGTAGAAACAAAACTCATCGTGTTTGGAGGAGACAGAATGCTGAGTTGCAAACCTACTGAGAAGCATGGAGGTGGCAACATCGTGCTTTGGGGCTGTTGCTCTGCAAATGGACCAGGACAAATGATCTGTGTACATGAAAAAATGAATGGGGCCATGTATTGTGAGTTTTTGAGTGCAAACCTCTTTTCATCAGCAAAGGCATTGAAGATGAAACGTGAATGGGTCTTTGAGCATGATAATCATCTCGAGCACACCGCCAGGGCAAGGAAGGAGTGACTTCGTAAGAAGCCCATGAAGATCCTGGAGTGGAACTTTTACAATTCCATTGCCACATCTCAAAACAAGGAAGGAGAAGAAAAAAAAGAAATAAAAGGAAGAGAGAATGTCAAAGAGAAGGAAGAAGAGAAATGTCAAGGAGAAGGAAGAAGGTCAAGGAGAGGGAAGAAGATAAAGGTCAAGGAGAAAGAAGAAGAAAGGTCAAGGTCAACAAGAAGGAAGAAAAAGGAGAAGAAGGAGAGGCGGTGAAAAGGAAGACAAAGAGGAGGAAAAAGAAGAAGGTGAAGAAGAGGAGGAAAAAGGAGAAGAAAATGAAAAAGAATAGGAAATAGAAGAAGAAAAAAAGATTAAAAAGAGGATGGAGACGAAAGAGGGCAAGGAGAATGACTGTTCACTCATGGTTTTCTTAGTTTAACTAATCATAAGACTGGTAGTTCCATGTCTCTGTTGATTTATTGGTTCAAAAAATTCTCCCTCTCAGAAGTCATTGTGCTTGAGTTCTTTTCTCTTTTCCCACTATATGCAGAAGTTTTATAAAAATGGAACTTTACTGTAATAATCTTGATAGCTTTCATATATCATTGAAATTCCACAAGTTTCAGTGCAAAAACAAAATCCTGTTACAGATACAGGGAGGGTTTTTTTCTATTATCTAAATGCATTACTATTAGTTTTCAGCTTGGAGTGGTAATTTGACAGTGTAGTTTTCTAAAACAATCGGCCTATTTGAACTATACAGCCTTGAATTAGCTTTCTCCAATGTCTGTGTGGCACAAACTGCTGAAAAATAGCAAACTGCAGGGCATCACATAGGCTGTTATTGATTGGTATGATATTTCAGCTTCTCAAACATAAATGGAAAGAGAGATTTCCTCTCAAATATTGGAGATTTGTGTCACAAATTACAGCTTAGCTTTTCAAGAGAGTGTACTTTGTGTTCGGTAGGTAAAACTATTTATCATAGAATAGGCGCTTGCTCTCAGGAGGGTACTGCCAATGAGCTGTTATTGGTTAATGGAAGTAATCATATTTTATCATTTCACTTATTATAGTACTTTTGTCTGAAATAAAATAGGCTGCTTTATATAAAGGTTCAACTGAATGCAAAGCAAATTGATGAAGATTAAACACAGAAAAAAAAGGAAATGTTTAAGCTATATAATAAAAATGATAAGAACATCTGCTGGAATATATCAATCTTATAAAAGATATAAATAATGCAAATATTTGAAAAAAAAATTAGTTTTTAATTCATATTTTACATTAGCTTTAATGCACTAGTGTACAAAAGTCACTATTATACATTTACAGTACTGTAAAAAAGGTATTTAAAGAGAACCTGACAGTTGATTCATGCTTCATGATCTATGACAGTATGTATGAGACCGTGGCTGCATGATTTTAATCTTATATGTTTATCTCTGAAATGTTGTAGCATCATAATAAATAAGGTAAATGTGTATTGGGGAAGTGCAGATGTGTGAGTAGGCAGGGCGAGAATGTGTGAATACGTAGTATTCACATGGGGATGTGTGAGGAGACAGTATGGGCAGGGGGTAAATTGTGAGGAGACAATTTGGGTAGTGTGGGGGAATGTGAAAGGAGACAGTATGGACAGGAGAGAGAACGTGTGAGGAAACAGTATGGGGAGTGGGATGTGTGAGGAGACAGTATAGGTAGATGGGAATGTGTAAGGGGTCAGTGGAGGATGTGAGGGAACAATATTGGGGGAATATGTGAGGAAACAGTATGGAAGTAGAAAAGTTTGTAGAGACACAATATAGGGATCACAGTGAGAGGCAATTAATATTCAGCATAACAATGTACATCAGATATTTTGATTCAGTAGCATTATAATGACGCTGTTATTTTTAAGTGAACTGTGTCAGAAAGTGATACAGAAGACAGAAGAAGATGGATGTCTGCAGAGACGAACTGTTGGTGTGAAAAGTCATCATGGCATCTGGACAAGATAAAGAAGAAAAGAAAGAGAATGACTCTAAGCAGAGAAGACAGTATCTACAAAATACCTGGATGTAAATGTTTATCTGTAAAATAACTGTCTCATCAGCGCTGCAATACTTGTATGGTCCACAGTCTGATGATGGCTGTTATCAACTCCCAATATTTATTTACCACTGTCAAGGACATACTGGGAGATGCACTGTATTTTTCGATATATAAGACGAACCGGACCATAAGACGCACCTATGCTTTAGGCTAGTTTCACACTTGCTTTTTTTTGCAGCGCGTTTTTCCCGCAAAAAAACGCATTGAAAAAACGCATACATAAGCATACAACTGCTGCGTTTTTTTCAAGCATTTTTATGAGCATGCATGAAAAAAACGCAGCGTTTTTATGCGTTTGTATGCGTTTTTAGCGCGTTTTTACCGCGTTTGCGTTTTTTTCCAACATTTTTAGGTGGCCCCTCACACTACCCAAACCATGACTTTACTAACCCTAACCCTGACCCTAACCCTAACCCTAACCCTGACCCTAACCCTAACCCTGACCCTAACCCTTAACCAAATCATACTTAACCCTAACCCAAACCCTAAACCCTAACTAACCCTAACCCTAACCCTAACCCTGACCCTAACCCTAACCCTGACCCTAACCCTGACCCTAACCCTAACCCTAACCCTGACCCTAACCCTAACCCTAACCCTAACCCTGACCCTAACCCTTAACAAAACCATACTTAACCCTAATCCTGACCCTAACCCTGACCCTAATCCTTAACAAAACCATACTTAACCCTAACCCTGACCCTAACCCTAACCCTGACCCTAACCCTAACCCTAACCCTGACCCTAACCCTAACCCTAACCCTAACCCTGACCCTAACCCTTAACAAAACCATACTTAACCCTAATCCTGACCCTAACCCTGACCCTAACCCTTAACCAAACCATACTAAACCCTAACCCTGACCCAAAACCCAACCCTAACCCTGACCCTGACCCTAACCCTAACCCTAAACCCCCTTAACTAACCCTAACTCTAACTCAAACCCCTAAATTCCATGGTTAAAAAAAAAAAACGCATATGCAAAAAAACGCTTACATGAGCATGCCAGTGCGCACATATGCGCATCCATAGGCTATAATGGCCCTTTTTAGCGCAAAACGTGCGCATATGTGCGCATGCGCTTTTTTGCAGGGCCAAAAAATGCAACATGATGCGTCTGGAAAATCCAATCGCACACCCCAAAAAAACGCAGCGCATGAAAATCGCATACATGCGCTTACAAGCGCGCAAGTATGCGCACCCATGTTAAAGATAGGGGAAAAAACGCATGCGCAGGTTAGCGTTTTTTTCCAGCGCTAAAAAACGCAAATGTGAAACCAGCCTTAGAGGAGGAAATTAGAAAAAAATTGAAGCAAAAAATGTGGTAAGTTCTGCACTTAATATCACCTATCCTGGTATATATGGTCCCTTCATCCTTATCCTGGTATACATGGACCCTCATCCCTATCCTGGTATGCATGGCCCCCTCATCCCTATCCTTGTATGCATGGCTCCCTCTTCCCCATCCTGGTGTGCATGGCCCCCTCATCCCTATCCTTGAATGCATGGCTCCCTCTTCCCCATCCTGGTGTGCATGGCCCCCTCATCCCTATCCTTGTATGCATGGCTCCCTCATCCCTATCCTGGTGTGCATAGCCCCCTCATACCTATCCTGGTGTGCAAGGCCTCCTCATCCCTATCCTTTTATGCATGGCTCCCTCATATCCATCCTGGTGTCCATGGCCTCCTCATCCCTATCTTTGTATGCATGGCTCCCTCATCCCCATCCTGGTGTGCATAGCCCCCTCATACCTATCCTGGTGTGCATGGCCTCCTCATCCCTATCCTAGTATGCATGGCTCCCTCATCCCCATCCTGGTGTGCATAGCCCCCTCATACCTATCATGGTATGCATGGCCTCCTCAACCCCATCCTGGTATGCATGGCCTCCTCATCCCCATCCTGGTATGCAGGGCCCCCTCATCCCTAGCCTGGTAGCATATACCCCTTATCCCTAACTTGGTAGACATGGCATCTTCATCCACATCCTGGTATGCAGAGTCCCAATCTCTGTCCTGGTATATAGGGCCCCATCTTTATCCTGGTATGATTGACCTAAATTCCCATCCCGTGATGCATGGCCTCCTCATCCCTTTCCTACTATGCAGGGACCCCATGTCAATCCTGGTTATGCATGGCCCCATCTTTATCATGGTATGATTGGCCCCATCCCTATCCTGGTATGCATTGCCCCCTCATCCCTATCCTGGTATGCAGGGCCCCATCCTTATCCTGGTATGATTGGCCCCAATCCCTATTCTGGTATGCAGGGCCCACATCTCCAACCAGGTATGCATGGCTCCATCCTTATCCTGGTATGATTGGCCCCCATCCCCATTCTGGTATTCATGGCACCCATCAGAAAAACATTAAAAAAACAAAATATTATACTTATCTTCCCTGCACGCCCTTGCAACGTCTTGTTCTGATGCCAGCAGCTGCTTTATGATTGCAAGGAGTGCATGGCAGTGATGTCATACACTGCTTACAAGCTGAGGACAGCTGCTGGAATACTCACTGTTTTCCATGCCAGGACTATATACATGGAGAGCAGTGAATATTCATTGCTCTTTAATAGTGGACACACTGTTAGTCTCATCCGCTGGCTTCTTGCAGCTGCCATGCATTCACCTGTGCTGCTATTAAAGGGAATGAATATTAACTGCATTCCACGCCTATGGCAGTGGAGAGCAGTGAATATTCATTGCCTTAAGCAGTAGGCCCTTGCGAAAGCCCAGCAGCTACAGGAAGTCAGCTGCTGAGGCTAACAGTGTGTTCACTATTAAACTGAAATGAATATTCACTGCTCTCCATGCCCATGAGAGTGATAAAAAGGGGTTTGAGTTTATCACCCCCTTAGTCTATCACAGTGATCAAAATGAACCAATACGAAAAATTTCCTATTGTTGCCAGGTGTCGGCTGGCTGATCTCTGCGGGCACATTGCGCATGCGCCCGCCATCTTCATCCCAGAAGAAGACGCCGGCAGCAGGGGGACTTCACAGGGGGATGCAGGGACTTCAGAGAAGAGAGAAATTAAATGGGAAATCTTGCTTTTTTTGCGGTCACTGTTATTCCATTAATAACAGCGATCGCAACATCGGGGTCGGTAAAAACCGTATACCAGGAAACTTTAGAGCACTTCATGCTTCCCTCTGCAGACAAGCTTTTTGGAGATGGAAATTTCATACTCCAGCAGGAATTGGCACCTGTCCACACTGCCAAAAGTATCACTACCTGATTTAAAAACAACATTATCACTGTGCTTGATTGGCCAGCAAACTTCCCTGACCTTAACCCCATAGAGAATCTATGGAGTATTGTCAAGAGGAAGGTGAGAGACACCAGACCCAATAATGCAGACCAGCTGAAGGCTGCTATCAAAGCACCATAACACCTCAGCAGTGCTACAGGGTGATCACCTCCATGCCACATCGCATTTATGCAGCAATTGATGCAAAAGGAGCCCCAACCAAGTATTGATTACATTTACTGAACATACATTTCAATAGGCTAATATTTTGGATTTTAAAATCATTGTTCAAGCTGATGTTATAAAGTATTCTAATTTACTGAGATAATGACTTTTGGGTTTTCATTGGCTGTAAGCAATAATCATCAATATTAACAGAAATGAACGCTTGAAATAGATCACTCTATTTGCAATGAATCAATATAATATACGAGTTTCACTTTTTGTATTGAAGAACTGAAATAAATTAACTTTTTGATGATATTCTAATTTTGTGAGATGCACCTATATACAATTAGTACAGTGCATGTGCAGCTTATTGTAATGTATTTAAATATTAAGAGATTATTTTTCTGGAAAAAAAATGACATAGGCTGGGGGCAGATGTTTATAGCATGGGATGGTGGTAATACCCATGGAGCTTCGCAGGCAATTAATATCAGCTCACAGCTGTATACTTAACCTTTACTGGTTTAGTGTGAAGTTCTCACACTCACAGTGCCATCAGAAAGGTCCTGGGACTTCACAGCCAGTGAACTCACTTCACCTGACTGATGTTAGCGCGAGCGCAGTAGGAAAAAAAATGACACTCACGCTGACCTCAGTTGAAGATGAAGTGAGTTCATTGGCTGTGAACTCCCAGGACCTTTCGGATGGTACCATGAGCATGAGAGCTTTCTCATGCTCGTGGTGACATCAGACAAGTTTTAGGAGTTCACAGTGAGACACTGGGCAGTGGTAGCAGATGCTGCTCAGTGTCACTGCTGGATGTCAGGCTGTTTGGCTACCACATGCAACCATGCAGCCTGCCATCTAGATGTAGCAGAGTTAGACCTGTCATGGGACAAATGGACTATCATCTTCTCTGCAGACAGGTGAGGAATATTGTTGTTTGTTATTTTAATTATTTTGCAGGGGACAATGGCATCACTGGAATGGGCAATGTTGTAAGTATGGTTTAATTAAGATTTATTAAAGTAGTCTGAGTCATTCTTTCATTTAAATAACATTATTCTGGGTGTATCTGTTTTCACAGAATATGACTATGGGGTTAGTAAAGGGAGTGTCTTATTGACACCTCTCCTTTACTAACCTCTGGGCTTCATGTCACCTGACACTACAAAGGTGACATCAACCCCCCAATTATCATCCCACTTGCCACCGCTACAGGTCAAGTGGGAAGAGCGAGACTAAGTGCCAGAAGTGCATTTTCCGGGGTGGCTGAGAGCTGATGTTTTTAACACAGGGAGGGGCAATATCCAAGGCCCTTCTTAGGCAATCAATATTATCCTGCAACTGTCTGGCTATCCTTTGTCTCCAATTAATTATAAGGGGACCCTTTGTCATTAATTTTTTGTGAGATTCCCCAATTTTAATAGCCAATAAATGCTAAGAATACAGCTGTGAGCTGATATTAATAGCCTGGGAAGCTTCAGGCATATTACCCCCTTCCCATGCTTTAAATATCTGACCCCAGCCATTGGCTTTCCCTCTGCTGCTTAAAAATTTACAAGGGAGCCAATACCATTTTTTTCAGAAAAATATTCTTTTAATAATTAATTACATGTACAGTAAACTGCCCACGCACTGTACTAATTGTATATGTCATTAAACACAATTTTTCCCAAATGAAGTCAATCATATATTCAGGTCAAACTCAATATAGACATAGCAGCAAAAAAAATTCCCATATTGACAAACTTAAAGGATCCAGGAGAGCATAGTGTATTTTTGAACCATGTAGAATTATTTTATTAGATTTTTAGCACAAACATTTAAAACCATAGAACAAGAATGCCTCTACATAAAGCAGGAAATAAGGATCCTAAGTTAAACATGCCACCAAATGGAATATTTGGTAATGTATCGAAAATAATTGCGTATACACCAGTTGCACAACCCAATATAAAAGTTAAATCAGTCTAAGCCTGATAAAGAACCTGGCTAATCCTCAGGCTAAGCCGACTCCAAGCTGTATGCCCATGATATGGGGCTGGAAATAAGGATTATATAAAGTGTGTGTGCCAAGGTAGAAAAGATGCAAAAATATGAAAGGGTTGATACTCACAAGTAGTGTTGAGCGATACCATCCGACATCGTGAAATATCGGAATGGATTGGATCGGACCGATACCCAAAAAGTATCGGATATCGCCGATTCCGATACCAGAAACCAATGCAAGTCAATGGGACAGAAATATCGGAATTAAAAAAACCCCTTTCTTTCCTTGTAGGTTAATTCTACATGAAGAAAAACAACTAATAATAATGCAGAATGTATTGGGGAGGTGGAGGAGACATTAAAGGCATAGAGGTTTAGCCCAATCAAATGAAATCGCAGGAATACATTTTTTTTTAAAGACGTTAGGAGTTACAAAGATATTTACTATGTTAAACTTTTTTATATTTTGTCAGATATGTATGTTTCACTACTTCCATGCTCTTCACCTTCTTTTTTACTTCTCCCACACTTTCTCCTTCATGATCCTCAGCAGCAGCATCTTTTTCATCAACTTCTTCACCTTATTCATCTTGTTCTTCTTCACCTTCTTCCTATTATTCTTTTTTTTACATTCTTCATATTCTTCTTATTCAACTATTATTCTTCTTCATATTCTACTTCTTCAATTTCTTCCTATTCTACTTCTTCATCATATTCTTATTTGTGACAGTCATTCCTGTAGTTGTTATCTATAAAAGTTTGAAGATTACACCTTCTGTTCTGCCTGTCACAAAAGATTTACAACAAGGGTCATCATCAGGGAGATCCAGAGTGATAACCAAAAACCATTTCCAAAAGCTTGAACTTGGAAATGTAGCAGAAGGTACAAGAAGGCTGAGGAACTGCCGAGAACCAGCTGACGGTACTGGAACCCGGATGGGTAGCAGAAGGAACAAGAGCCAATGTCACTACCGAGGACCAGCTGACGGTGCTGGAACCCGGAGGGGCAGCATAAAGAACAAGAGCCACTGGCACTACCGAGGACCTGCTGATGGTGCTGGAACCTGGTTGCTAAGCAGGAGGTACCTGTGCTAGAAAGCACTACCAAGGACCAGCAGACGTTGCTGGAACTCAGATACCGAGAAGGAGGCACCTAAGCCAAAGACACTGCCGAGAACCAGCTGACGGTACTGGAACCCAGATGGGTAGCAGAAGGTACCCATGAAAAACAAAGTTGCAAGGCCGCAAGCCGGCCACAGTTACTGAAACCCACAGTCCTACAGGGGATGCTTGTCCTATTGGCTCTACGGAACCAGCCTTTGCTGCCAGATCCTGCAGCCCACATAGGAAGCCCATAAACTGCAGTCACCATAGCCATGGCTAACCCGACCGCAACACGACAGGACAACGTATTGGTGGCAAAGTGACGTTGACACTACCCGGAAACAGCAGACATGCTGGAACCAGGCTGGGCAAGAGGGAGTACCCATGCCAAAGACACTGCCGAGAACCAGCTGACGGTGCTGGAACCAGGAGGGGCAGAAGAAGGAACAAGAGCCAATGGCACTACCGAGGACCAGCTGACGGTGCTGGAACCTGGTTACTAAGCAGGAGGTACATGTGCTAGAAAGCAATACCGAGGACCAACAGACGTTGCTGGAACTTGGATACCGAGAAGGAGGCACCTAAGCCAAAGGCACTGCCGAGAACCAGCTGACGGTACTGGAACCCGAATGGGTAGCAGAAGGTACCCATGAAAAACAAAGTTGCAAGGCCACTAGCCGGCCGCAGTTACCGAAACCCACAGTCCTACAGGGGGTGCTTGTCCTATTGGCACTACGGAACCAGCCTTTATTGCCAGATCCCGCAGCCCACATAGGAAGCCCATAAACTGCAGGCACCATAGACTCGGCTAACCAGACCGCAACATGACAGGACAACGTATTGGTGGCAAAGTGACATTGACACTATCCGGAAACAGCAGCCATGCTGGAACCAGGCTGAGCAGGAGGGAGTACCTGTGCCAAAAACAATGCTGGGAAACAGCTGGCGGTGCTGGAACCCAGGGAAAATACTACAAACAGAGTAGAGACAGAGGCATAATTGGAGCAAGTTTAAAATCTGTAGTTGTGTGAGTGTGGACAGAGCAGGAGAAATTGCCGGACACACAGCTGGGGATCAGATGACATTTCTGAACCCCAATAACACTGGAGTATATGTTGACTGTGCAGACGGCACTCCTGAGCAGCAACTGGCGACGTTGGAGCCCAGGGTCAATCAGGGTGTAGGCTGAGGCCTAGTTGCATCAAGTTTAATATCTGTTGTAGACTACTACTGATTTTAAACGTGCTCCAATTGTGCAGATAGCACTTCTGAGCAGCAACTGGCGGTGTTGGAGGCCAGGGTAAATACTAGAGACAGAGTGGAGCCAGAGGCCTAATTGGAGCAAGTTTGAAATCAGTAATAGTGTGAATCTGGAGGCAGTAGTAGACATTGCCGGACACACAGCAGGGGAGCAGCTGGCGTTACTGAATCCCACTAACACTGGAGCATGTATTTTTCTCTGTGCAGACGGCACGTCTAAGCTGCAACTGGCGGTGTAGGAGCCCAGGGTCAGTCAGGGTTTAGGCTGATGCCTAATTGGAGGAAGTTTTATATCTGATGTACTTTGAATGTGGAGGCAGCAGTACACTTTGCCGGACACACAGCAGGGGAGCAGCTGGCGTTACTGAACCCCACTAACACTGGAGCATGTGTTTTTCTCTGTGCAGACGGTACTTCTGAGCAGCAACTGGTGATGTTGGAGCCCAGGGTCAATCAGGGTTTAGGTTCATGCCTAATTGGAGCAAGTTTTATATCTGATGTACTTTGAATGTGGAGGCAGCTGTACACTTTGCCGGGCACACAGCAGGGGAGCAGCTGGCGTTACTGAACCCCACTAACACTGGAGCATGTGTTTTTCTCTGTGCAGACGGTACTTCTGAGCAGCAACTGGCAGCGTTGGAGCCCAGGGTCAATCAGGGTTAAGGCTGAGGCCTAATTCGAGCAAGTTTTATATCTGATGTAGTTTGAATGTGGAGGCAGCAGGAGACTTTGCCGGACACACAGCAGGGGAGCAGCTGGCGCTACTGAACCCCACTAATACTGGAGCATGTGTTTTTCTCTGTGCAGATGGCACTTCTGAGCAGCAACTGGCGATGTTGGAGCCCAGGGTCAATCAGGGTTTAGGCTGAGGCCTAATTGGAGCAAGTTTTATATCTGATGTAGTTTGAATGTGGAGGCAGCAGGAGACTTTGCCGGACACACAGCAGGGGAGCAGCTAGCGTTACTGAACCCCACTAACACAGGAGCTAGTGTTTTTCTCTGTGCAGACGGCAAGTCTGAGTAGCAACTGGCGGTCTTGGAGCCCAGGTTCAATCAGGGTTTAGGCTGAGGCCTAATTGGAGCAAGTTTTATATCTGATGTAGTTTGAATGTGGAGGCAGCAGGAGATTTTGCCGGACACACAGCATGGGAGCAGCTGGCGTTACTGAACCCCACTAACACGGGAGCTAGTGTTTTTCTCTGTGCAGACGGAACTTCTGAGCAGCAACTGGCAGTGTTGGAGCCCAGGGTCAATCATGGAGTAGGCTGAGGCCTACTTGGAGCAAGTGTAAAATCTGATGTAGTTTGAATGTGGAGGGAGCAGGAGATATTGCCGGACACACAGCACGGGAGCAGCTGGCGTTAGTGAACCCCACTAACACGGGAGCTAGTGTTTTTCTCTGTGCAGACGGAACTTCTGAGCAGAAACTGGCAGTGTTGGAGCCCAGGGTCAATCATGGAGTAGGCTGAGGCCTACTTGGAGCAAGTGTAAAATCTGATGTAGTTTCAATGTGGAGGGAGCAGGAGATATTGCCGGACACACAGCAGGGGAGCAGCTGGCATTACTGAACCCCACTAACACAGGAGCTAGTGTTTTTCTCTGTGCAGACGGCACTTCTGAGCAACAACTGGCGGTGTTGCAGCCCAGGGATTACAGTTCAGGTGGTAGAAACATGAACACAACAGGAGACCTGGATACTGTTGCCAACCAATTATTTATTCTGGAAGAGGACTGGCAAATTCCGGCGAGATCCAGACCTTGTTCATTTTCAGTAAAGTAAGCCGGTCAATGTTACCGGAGGATAGTCACGTGCGACGGTCTGTTACTACACTACCTGCGGCAATAAAGACGCGTTCCGATAATACACTAGCAGCAGGGCAAGCCAGCACCTCTAATGCATGCTGGCTAAGCTCTGGCCATATATCCAGCCTAGAGACCCAAAACTTGAAGGGGGAAGAGCCGTCTGGGAGTACACAGACAGGGCAAGACATGTGGTCTTTCACCATCTGACGGAAATGTTGCCTCCTGCTGACTGGAGCCGTCTGTGATGGTGTAGACATTTGTGGTGGGCACACAAAACTTTGCCACATTTGGGCCATACTGGTCTTGCCTTGTGCTGAGGTGCTGCCTCTGCTCTCTCTTTGTGCAGAGCTTCCTCCAATGCCTCGACGCACAGAGCTGCTTTGTAAAGCACTAGCAGCACTGCTGTCGGGTGGAATGGAGAACATGATGGAATGCACCAGTGTGTCTTGGTACTCCCGCATTTCTTGCTCCCGGTTCAACGGTGTTATGAGGCTTTGTAAGTTGTCCCAGTAGCAAGGATCTAGGAGGGTGTACACCCAATAATCAGACGTGTTGAGAATGTGGGCGATGTGGCGATCGTTTCTCAGGCACTGCAGCATGAAATCAACCATGTGCTGCAGACTCGCAACTGCCCAAGAAATGCTGTCCCCTGCTTGAGGCGTCATCTCTGCCTGCTCTGCATCATCCCACCCTCACTTTACATACTGACTACTAGAGTATTGTGTACCTCCCTCCTCTGGAGAGATGTCTTCCTCCTCCAAAGACTCCTCCTCATCCTCCTCACAAAGTGTCCTGTTATGAGCTCATTTTCTGCTCCACGAGTTGAGAGTTATCCTTCCGTTCTCCCTCTGATGGTGACAGGAGGTAGTGAGGTTGGTTTAATTGGTAGTGATCTGCCACCTGGTGAGGAAGATAACGATTGGATCTCTGGAGAATCAGACTGGGTATATGACAGCCGACGCCCTATCCTGGTGCTGGTGATTCAGTCTGCTTCTCAGGTTTTGGACTCAGCTCTGTTCCAGTCTTCTCAAGTTAAGTTTGTTTTTGCTAATGTTCACACTTGCTCTTGTTGGTCAATTCAGTTTTTTTTTGGTCAGCCAGCCCGGCTGGGCTGTGCTGAATTTCCACACTTTTTGTCCCTTATTAGATTGGCCTCTTTTTGCTCTGTCTCAGAATATTTCAGAGTGCTGATATAGTGGGAGAAGTCTAGTGACTTCAGGGTTAATTTTGCTCTCAGTTGTGTTGGACATTTTGGTAGGGTTTTTGGCAGATTACAGACAGTGCCTTTCTTTTCCTGTCCTTTCTAGTTAGTTTGGCCCCATCGTTTGCTCAGCCTATTTTCCTGCCTTTGTTTGTGTTTTCATCTTGTTTCACCGTCAATACATGTGGGGGGCTGTCTTTCCTTGGGGTCTGCTCTGGGGCAGCTAGTTTTCCTCTTTTCCTGCTTTAGGCTTATTTAGCTCTCCGATTGTGACGAGGCGTCTAGGACCACCGTAGGAATGCTCCACGACTGCTGCTAGTTGCGTGTTAGGATCAGGGGTCTGCAGTCTGCATAGTTACCAACCTCTTTGGTTTTCTGAGAATTAGCTTGTGTTGTTTTTTATTTCCTCCTCGGCGACCCATTCATAACAGTGTCCCCTGCCTAGGCCTTTGAGAGGAAACACGTTGCGCAGACTGTCCAGAAGCAGATGGCATTTGTGACTTCTCATCCTCCACCTCTTCCAAAACCTCCTCCCTTAGTGCTTGCAGTGTTTTTTGAAGCAGGCAGATAAGGGGGACAATCATGCTGACTAGTGCATCATCTGCACTCGCCATCCGCATGGAATCATCGAAGGCATGCAAAACGTGGCAGATGTCCTTCATAGAGGCCTACTCAGTGGTGCAGAAGTGTGACCGGCACACAGTGCAACTCGTTTGCGGCTGATGCAGCTGGTACTCCATTACTGCTGCCTGCTGCTCACACAACCGCTCCAACGTATGTAACGTTGAATTCCACCTGGTGGGTAGGTCACATATGATGCGATGTTCCGGAAGGCGGAATCGGCGCTGCAGAGCTGCAATGCGCGATCTTGCCATACTGGAACGCCGCAAGTGAGTGCACTCTATGCCCACCTTGTGGAGCAGTGCATCAAGATCCGGATAGTCCCTCAGAAAGCTCTGCACGACCAAGTTGAGCACATGTGCCAGACATGGGATGTGAGTGAGGTTGCCTAGGCCCAGAGCTGCCACCAGATTTCAACCATTGTCACACTCTACCAAGCCTGGCTGGAGATTCGCTGTCACAAACCACACCTCACTCTCCTGCTTGATGGCATTCCAGAGCTCCTGCGCTGTGTGACTTCGATTCCCCAAAGAAATTAATTTCAGTACGGCCTGTTGATGTTTGGCCATGGCTGTGGGTTGACGTTTGGCCATGGCTGTGCTCATATCGGTCGTAACAGGCTCTTGCAGCACTGATTCAGAGGAACTGGAGTGTGAGGAGTAGTCAATGTGTACAGACTGGATTCCTGCAATCCTTGGAGTTGACAGAACACGTACAGCGCCACTCTCAAGATCTGTACCCGGCTCCACAACATTGACCCAATGGGCAGTGAGGGAAAGGTATCATCCCTGTCCATGGTTACTGGTCCACGCATCGGTGGTCAGGTGGACCTTGCTACTGATGGTGTTTAGTAGCGCATGTTTAATTTTTCCCTCCACATGCTTTTGCAGGGCAGGGATGGCTTGCCTGCTGAAATAAAAGCGGCTGGGCACGGTGTATTGTGGGACTGCCAATGCCATAAAGTTCCGGAAGGTGTCAGTCTCCACCAGCCTAAATGAGAGCATTTCAAGGGCCAGTAGTTTAGCAATGCCAGCATTCAGAGCCTGTGCTCGGGGATGGTTTGCCGAGTATAACCGCCTTTTCTCCCATGCCTGTGCTACGGATGGCTGTAGAGTAGCCTGGGAGGGTGAGGATGACAGGGAACGTGGTGCTGTGGGTGGAATGTCACTGGGTCTCTGGACAACAGTGCCAGAGGTTCTTCCATGGCGATCCTGTGAGGAAGCCGAACCAGCTGTGTGTGAGCTGGAGGAAGAGGCTACAACACGAGCTGAAGATGTGGTAGGTGGTGCTGTAGGTTGGCCTACATCTTCAGTGTGTCTTTGAAACTCCATCACGTGCTTGGTCCGCACATGTTTCCACATATTTGTGGTATTGAGTTTGCTGACACTTTTCCCTCTTTTGACTTTCTGATTACACAGCTTGCATTTGACAAAACAAATGTCATCTGCAACTGTGTCAAAAAAAGAACACACACTGCAAGTCTTGGGAGTGCCCGTTTTGGGTTTTGGAAGAGGAATGCTCCTGACAGGTGCCGAAGTGGAGGCTACATGCAACCAAATCTGCCCCCTCCCTCTCCCTCCTGTTTTGGCCGTTCGGGGAATCTCTTCCTCAGAGCTGCTCCCACCACCTTCCTGTTCCTCACACCATGATGGGTCAAGGACCTCATCATCTACACTCCCCTCTCCAAACACTTGCTTCTCCTGGGTAGTCTTGCCAGCACAGTACGCACCAGAAAGTGGCACCTGAGTCTCATCATCTGATGCATGCTGAGGTGTGCTGACCATATGCCCTGGCCCACCCGCCTCTTCAGATTCAGAGGGACAAAGAAGTTGCGCATCACTGCATACTCTCCCTCTTCTTCACATTCTAGAATGCTGCTTGGCTGGCCCCCTGTTTCCAAGCCAAGAGATTCAGAGAACAGAAGTAGAGATGGCTCCTGTCCAGGGTTCTCTGACTGCCTGGGCAGTTTGGCAGGTGGTGAAGATCAGATGGTTGCTCTTCAGTGCTCTGGCCATGAGAGGATGTGGAAGTAATTGAAGTCGATTCGTTAGCTTCCATCCATCTGACAACGGCTTCAATTTGTTCGTCCCACAGCAGTGGGTACGGCGAGGTCCTACAAAGCTGCACATAAATGACTGTTGCCTGGTAAAACTGGGGGATGCTGAGTCACTGGAGCCTGCAGCAGGCACAGAATTCCCATGTCCTCTCCCTGCTGAAACTCCACGCCCACGTGCCTTACTCCCTGCCTTCTTCATCTTGGTAGACTGATAAAGATAGGCAGAAAAGTACAAAGGGGGGGCTTAGTGTGCTTATTCCTGAACAGCTGCTAACAGGTATAAGAAACACGAGTTTTATAAAGTGTGTGGACTACATTTTAATATGAGCTAATGTGGCCTACACAACTGTCAATTGGAGTGTTTGGTGAACTTTATTTACGTGTTTTGTTTCAAAAAAACAAAAAGGATGTGACCAAAGATGTGAAAGCGATAGTATCACAAACTTTTTGGAGCTATTACAATGCAGGAAGGTAACCTACAATGCAATAGATGAGGCTCCAAAAATAGGCTAATACTAATCTGGCTGCGGCTGCAGGGCACATGCCAGCAAAAAGGCTCCTCTATCTACTCCTATATAGTGTTTGCAACTAACCAATGTAGATGGATACGGATGGAAGCACACTAATAGGAGAAAAAAATCAGGAAAAATGAGCTGCAATAAAACAAAAAAAGGACTATGTATGAGGCAGTCACGCACGCTGAGCGGACTACAACCAGAGGTGGCTGAAGAACGCACTACAACATGAGCTGCACTCACACACAGAGACCTCACAGACAGCCGTGAACAGTGCAGAGAACTGGGCACTCGCACTGAAAGGCTGCAGAAAGGCTCCGCTGTCTACTCCTATAGTGTTTGCAACCAATGTAGATGGATACGGATGGATGCACACTAATAGGAGAATTAATGAAAAATGAGCAGCAATAAAACAAAAATAAATATGTATGAGGCAGTGATGCACGCTGAGCAGCCTACAACCAGAGGTGGCTGCAGGACACACTACAGCATGAGCTGCACTCACACAGACCTTGCAGACAGCTGTGAACAGCGCTGCAAGGCAAAAGAAAGCTACAGTGATTGATAATGTAGCCTGGGTAAAGCACAATATTATATAGCAAATCGCTATCTCTAACTGTCCCTCAGAGTCTTGAACAGCAGCCTGTCCCTAACTGAATTCACAGCAGAGTGAACCCTAAATGGCGGCGGTGGCTTTTATAGTGCATCATGACATCATTTCAGCAGCCAATCACAGCCATGCCATTAGTTAACATGCCTACATGCCTAACAGGATGTGCCCACACTTCTGAGGATTCCTCATTGGCTGAATCAAATCAAACCAGCTCATAGCATTATGGGAACTTCCGATTCCGGTATTCGATATGCAAAACGTTTCGGAACTCAGTATTGGAATTCCGATACTGTGAATATCGGCCAATACTCGAAATTTGCTGTATCGGAATGCTCAACACTACTCACAAGGTGTCAAAACCACTCAACTGAAAAGCAGTGTAACAAGTCCAATATATAAAAGATGAATTACAAATCTTTATTGGGTAACAGGTGAAACAGAAAATAAGCTAAAAAGTGACACTATATGACAAAGGCTATGTATTACTGAGCAACAAACCATGATGTAATTGATGAAAAATTATTATAATGCTCTATTGGCAGAGTAGATCATGTTATATTATATATAGGCAGAAAGAACACATGGGAACACCACGCCCCCTGAGGAAGGAAATATATCTGAAACACGCATCGGGGTCTGGCTGTGTGTACTGTGCTGCAAGCCCTCCTCCCTGGTATGTGTTTTTATATCCACAGTGGCTTGGCAGTTTGTGATTTTCACAGGGTGTATCCAGGGATTATTCCCTTAATATATTTGGTGTTCCCATGTGTTCTTTCTGCCTATATATAATATAACATGATCTACTCTGCCAATGGAGCATTATAATAATTTTTCATCAATTACATCATGGTTTGTTGCTCAGTATTATATAGCCTTTGTCATATAGTGTCACTTTTTAGCTTATTTTCTGCTTCACCTGTTACCCAATAAAGATTTGTAATTCATCTTTTATATATTGGACGTGTTACACTGTTTTTCAGTTGAGTGGTTTTTTATAATATTTATATGCAGTGTGTCCTACACTGTCCCACAATGTGCTGGAATCTTGATTGCGGTCAGCAGTACATTGACATTTGAAATATGTGGTTGACTAAATATTCCAGCTCATTTTGCTACCATCTGTTCTTACTACTCACAAGGTGTGTAGTAAGAAAGGTCCTATCCCACCGCCCCTATGCGCATTTTGCCATTGTTCATCATCAGAATGCGTGGCTTACAATGGTAAAGAGGATAATATATATGTAGGCACGCAACTAGTGTTGAGCGATACAGTCCGATACTTAAAAGTATCGGATCGGAATGGATCGGCCGATCTAAAAAAAATATCGGGTATCGCCGATTCCGATACCGGAAGTCCCATTCAAGTCTATGGGACTTCTGGTATCGGAATAAGAAAAACCCTATTTTTGCCTTGTACAGCCTCTCTGGGGTCTGTACGGGCCTTTCGGGGGGGCTGTGCCGGCCTGCCGGGGGGTATGTGCAGGCTCCGATGGTCTGTGCCGGCCTGCCGGGGGGCTGTGCCGGCCTGCCGGTGGTCTGTGCAGGCTCCGGGGGTCTGTGCCGGCCTGCCGGGGAGCTGTGCCGGCCTGCCGGTGGTCTGTGCAGGCTCCGGTGGTCTGTGCCGGCCTGCCGGGGGGCTGTGCAGGCTCCGGTGGTCTGTGCCGGCCTGCCGGGGGGGGCTGTGCCGGCCTGCCGGTGGTCTGTGCAGGCTCCGGGGGTCTGTGCAGGATCGTCCGATGGGACTACAAGTCCCATCAGGCGGTGCATGCTACCATGACAGTGATTGACACTTTAGCCAATGATGGGACAGTAGTAGTCCCATCATCCGGCTAATGTGTTGAATGTAAAAAAAAAAAATAATTACATGCTACATACATACAACATGCATACTACATATATACTACATGTAACATACATACTACATATATACTACATGCAACATACATGCTACATACTACATACATGCTACGTACATACTACATACATAATACATATATACTACATGCATGCAACATACATACAACATATATACTACATGCATGCAACATGCATACTACATATATACTATATATACTACATGTAACATACATACTACATATATACTACATGCTACATACATGCTACATACTACATACATGCTACATACTACATACATAATACATATATACTACATGCATGCAACAAACATACAACATATATACTACATGCATGCAACATACATACTACATATACTGTATACTATATATACTACATGTAACATACATACTACATATATACTACATGCTACATACATGCAACATACACACTACATGCTACATACATGCAACATACATACTACATACATGCTACATACTACATGCATACTACATACATGCTACATACTACATACATACACTACATGCATGCAACATACATATATACTACATACAATACATACATATAGACATACAGTACATATAACATAGAGTACATACTCACCATCACTTGTCACTTTGATCCCCGAAGCCATTGTCGCCTGAGGAATAAATATCAAAATAAAAAAACACCAATATACTTACCCCGATCCGCAGAAGTCCACGAGGGTCCCACGTCCATCTTGCGTGGAGAACAGCAGCATCAGCTGATGCTACCGTTCTCTACCAGCTCCAGGAATACAATGACGGAAGGTAGGTATCCTTCCGCACTGTATTCCTCCACCACTTTAAAAAAAAAAAAGTCCCTAGTCTCACTTTATGCCATTGCTGCGTGGGAAATCCCACGCAGCAATGGCATAAAGTGAGACTAGGGACTTTTTTTTACAGTGGTGGAGGAATACAGTGCGGAAGGATACCTACCTTCCGTCATTGTATTCCTGGAGCTGGTAGAGAAAGGTAGCATCAGCTGATGCTGCTGTTCTCCACGCAAGATGGACGTGGGACCCTCGTGGACTTCTGCGGATCGGGGTAAGTATATTGATGTTTTTTTATTTTGATATTTATTCCTCAGGCGACAATGGCTTCGGGGATCAAAGTGACAAGTGACGGTGAGTATGTACTCTATGTTATATGTACTGTATGTCTATATGTATGTATTGTATGTAGTATATATGTATGTTGCATGCATGTAGTATATATGCAGTATATATGTAGTATGCATGTTGCATGCATGTGGTATATATGTAGTATGTATGTAGTATATATGCAGTATATATGTAGTATGCATGTTGCATGCATGTGGTATATATGTAGTATGCATGTAGTATATATGCAGTATATATGTAGTATGCATGTTGCATGCATGTGGTATATATGTAGTATGCATGTTGCATGCATGTGGTATATATGTAGTATGTATGTTGCATGCATGTCGTGTATGTATGTAGTATGTATGCAGCATGTATGTTGCATGTATGTAGCATGTAGTGTGTATGTTGCATGTATGTAACATGTAGTATATATGTAGTATGTATGTTACATGTAGTATATATAGTATATATGTAGTATGCATGTTGCATGCATGTAGTATATATGTTGTATGTATGTTGCATGCATGTAGTATATATGTATTATGTATGTAGTATATATGTAGCATGTATGTAGTATGTAGCATGTATGTAGCATGTAGCATGTATGTAGTATGCATGTTGTATGTAAGTAGCATGTATGTAGCATGTATGTAGCATGTAATTTTTATTTTTTTTTTACATTCAACACATTAGCCGGATGATGGGACTACTACTGTCCATCATTGGCTAATGTGTCAATCACTGTCATGGTAGCAGGCATCGCCCGATGGGACTTGTAGTCCCATCGGACGATGCCTGCACAGACCCCCGGAGCCTGCACAGACCACCGGCAGGCCGGCACAGCCCCCCAGCAGGCCGGCACAGACCACCGGAGCCTACACAGACCACCGGCAGGCCGGCACAGCCCCCCGGCAGGCCGGCACAGACCACCGGAGCCTACACAGACCACTGGCAGGCTGGCACAGACCACCGGAGCCTGCACAGACCACCGACAGGCCAGCACAGCCCCCCGGCAGGCCGGCACAGACCACCGGAGCCTGCACAGACCACCGGCAGGCCGGTACAGACCCCTGGACAGTCGGCACAGCCCCCCCGAAGGCCCGAACTGACGGCGCATCATGATGCGCACAGACAGCACATCATGATGACGTCATTTCGGCAGCCAATCAGAGCCACAAAAGTGGCTCATTGCATTTTGGACTTCCGATTCCGGTATCCGATACGAAAAAAGTATCGGTACTCGGTATCGGAATTCCGATACGGCAAATATCGGCCGATACCCGATACTTGCGGTATCGGAAAGCTCAACACTACACGCAACCAAATAGGAGTGCCATCATTTCAATGAAGTGAAGGACAGGTCAGTAATGGTGCATGCGCTGTGGTCGATTCCCCCCCAAACGGTACACTTCCACCCGTGATCATGGAACGCAAATGATTGACAACTGCTAGGCAGCCTTAATTGTGTACAAGTCAAACCGAGGGTGTCGGGAAGATCTGGGGGAGTTCGGGTCCGAGCATGCGCACATGACAAGGGGAGTGTTAGTAAGAACAAAAGCAAGTGAAAAGTCTGTATGTTTCTCCTTATACAGGGTGGGCAGTTACTACTAAGTGTAGTAGATCTCTGTTAGATGGGTGTATCAGGAGAAACCAGCCACATGACTTTGGGAGGTGCAGCTATAATATTGGAGAGTGCACATAAATGGTATAGAGTTACACCTATCTTATATAGACCTATCACACTTAGTAGTAACTGTCCATTCTGTATAAGGAGATTCATGTGGACCTTTCATTTGCCTTTGTTCTTAGTCACACTCCCCTGGTCATGTGCACATGCCTGGACTCGAACTCCCCCAGATCTTCCCAAGGCGCTCAGTTTGACTCATATATGATTCTGGCTGCCACGTGATTGAAAGGATGGCACTCCTGAATGTTTGAATGCCTACATATATACTATCCCCTTTACCAGTGTAAGCCATGCTCCTGATGAAGAACAATGGCAAAACGTGTGTAGGGCGGGATAGAACCTTTCTTACCACACACCTTGTGAGTGTCAACGCTTTCATACATTTGAAACTTTTCTACCTCGACACATGCACTTTATCTAACCCTTATTTTCAGCAGCATATCACGGGCTTACAGCTTGGAGTGGGCATAGCCTGAGGATTAGCTAGGTTCTTTATCAGGCTTGGACTGATATAATATTTAACTTTTATATCGGGGTGTGCAACTGGTGTATACTCAATCATTTTCCACGCATTACCATATGTTCCATTTGGCAGCATGTTTAACTTGGGATCCTCATTTCTTGCTTCATGTAGAGGTACACCTGTTTTATGGTTTTAAATGTGTGTGTTACAATTCTAATAAAATAATTCCACATGGTTCAAAAATACTCTACGCTCTCCTGGATGCTTTAAGTTTGTCAGTCTGGGAATTTTTTTTGCTAATTGTATATGTGACTGACATCTATATGTCTATCTATTCTAGTGTTTATACTGTATGCAATCCATCTATTCTATCATTTCAGGTCCTGCTGTGATTTTACTATACGCGGCTGCGGAATTACCAGCTTTTTATCTATCTATTATCTATCTATCTATCAATTATGTACTTTAAAATGCTTTAGAGCCAACGCAATTATTTTCCCGCACTTCTACCAAATTTTATCGATTATTTCTGATTTTAATAAAAAATGTTCATGTTTTCGATCACGAATCCGGATGCGCTATAATCATACCAGATTTATGTTTGTCAATCATTTTCCGAATATATTCGCTCATCTTTATCCAGGAGCAGCAATCACATATATGTCCAAACAGTCAATGAATCTAGTTATCTGGCAAAGGAAGCTGAGGGCAATATGTTAAATAGATGTTTTACATTAAAGTGCAAAAATATAGAACTGATTTGTAGGTTGAAAATACATGACATTTCGAAGACATCGCTGTGCTTTCAATATAAATACTGCAGTTCACCTCCAACATTTACAAGAAAACTCTGCAGAACAACAATTATTATTAATTAGGATGCAACTGTTGCTGAAGTGAAGCTGTGAAGACATATTGCATCTCTAGCTAACTAAACTACCAAATATCATCACATCTAATCCCTATGAATATAAGACAGGAAGACGCTGTAATGGAAAGAAAACGAAATGTTCCAGGGAAGTTAATTTATGAAAGTTACCAATTTTATTTGTCTTTCTAATTTAGAGTTTTTTCGAAAAAGTTTTGTGTTTTTTTGTTGTTGTTTTTTGCTTCAAGTTAAAATTTTAGTTTGAGAACTATCGAGACATGTAGTGCAGTACTAGACAGTCTGCCACTACATGGTTTATTAGTTCTTCTTAATTAACGCTCACTTCTCTGTACTCATCACAAAGCAATTAAGTCTGAGAACATTTCATTAAAACATTTATCTAGGTTAATATCAAAACTTGATCACTAGAGGAAATAAACATCTTTTAATACAGCAACAAAAACTTGGGACGAGGATGCCCACAAAGCCAAATTGCTCAATTAAAATGAGAGATTTTTGCCCGTAATGAGTAATAATCAACTCTTTCCACACTGGCCAATACAAACTGTATGTGGACAGAAGAACTGTAAAATCAATTGTTCTGTCCAAAACAATTTGCATATTCAACATATGGGAAGAAAGGAGAGAGAGAGTCAGCCCACCATTAAGACTGTAGTGGTGTTCACAATGCATACATCACATGGAGCCAACTACATCCAGGCATAGCAATTAACAGGGAAAGGAAAAGAAACCCAGCGATGACACAAGTTGTGGATTCAAAACTTCACATTTAATTCTGCATTAAAAAATGGTGGTGCCTCCATCATGAGAACAAACCTAAGATTTTCTGCTGCAAAGCCTTAATCAAGTATTGTTTAATATGCCATCTTTAGTGTCTGTTGAAAATCACATCTGGTTAGCAGCCAATTGGAGTATTGTGCACATTATGCACACATCAGATGACATGAAAGCATTCCGACCCCTTTAAATTTTTCACTGTTTCATTGAGCCATTTGTTAAATTCAAAACAGTTCATTTTTTATCATTAATGTACACTCTGCACCCCATCTTAACTGAAAAAAAAACAGAAATGTAGAAATTTTTGCAAATTTATTAAAAAAGAAAAACTGAAATATCACATGGTCATAAGTAGTGTTGAGCATTCCGATACCGCAAGTATCGGGTATCGGCCGATACTTGCTGTATCGGAATTCCGATACCGACTTCCGATATTTTTTCAATATCGGAAGTCAGCATCGGAATCGGAAGTTGAAGTTCAAAGTTGATTGACAGCCGAAATGACGTCATCATGATGCGCGGTGTGTGCGCATCATGATGCGCCGTCATTTCGGGCCTTCCGGGGGTCTCTGCCGGCCTGCCGGGGGGCTGTGTGGACTGCCCGGGGTCTGTACCGGCCTGCCGGGGGGCTGTGCCGGCCTGCCGGTGGTCTGTGCACCCTGTGGGGGTCTGTACCGGCCTGCCGGGGGGCTGTGCCGGCCTGCCGGTGGTCTGTGCACCCTGTGGGGGTCTGTACCGGCCTGCCGGGGGGCTGTGCCGGCCTGCGGGGGGGCTGTGCTGATGTCCGGGGGTCTGTGCAAGCATCGTCCGATGGGACTATAAGTCCCATCTGGCGATGCCTGCTACCATGACAGTGATTGACACATTAGCCAATGATGGGACAGTAGTAGTCCCATCATCCGGCTAATGTGTTAAATGTTAAAAAAAAAAAAAAAATACTACATACATACTACATACATACTACATGCATGCTACATACATACTATATGCTACATACATACTACATATATACTACATGCATGCTACATACTTACTACATGCTACATACATACCACAAACATACTACATACATACCACATATATACTACATACATACTACATGCATGCTACATACATACTACATGCTACATACATACTACATATATACTACATGCATGCTACATACATACTACATGCTACATACATACTACATATATACTACATACATACTACATACATACTACATACATGCTACATACATACTGCATACTACATACATACTACATACATACTACATACATACCACATATATACTACATACATACTACATGCATGCTACATACATACCACATACATACTACATACATACTACATACATACTACATACATGCTACATACATAACACATATATACTACATGCATGCTACATACATACTACATGCTACATACATACCACATACATACTACATACATACTACATACATACTACATGCATGCTACATACATACTACATGCTACATACATACTACATATATACTACATACATACCACATATATACTACATACATACTACATACAATACATTCATACAATACATACATAGACATACAGTACATATAACATAGAGTAACATACTTACCAATACTTGTCACATTGTTCCCCGAAGCCATTGTCTTTTACGGAATAAATATTAACATAACAAACCACAAAAATACTCACCCACGATCTGAAGCAGTCCACGAGTGTGTCCCACGACGATCTTGGGTAGAGAACTGCAGCATCAGCTGATGCTGCCGTTCTCTACGGGCTGCAGGAATCCAATGACGGAAGGTAGGTATCCTTCCGCACTGTATTCCTCCGCCACTTAAAAAAAAAAGTCCCTAGTCTCACTTTATGCCATTGCTGCGTGGGAAATTCCCACACAGCAATGGCATAAAGTGAGACTAGGGACTTTTTTTTTTTTAAGTGGCGGAGGAATACAGTGCGGAAGGATACCTACCTTCCGTCATTGGATTCCTGCAGCCCGTAGAGAACGGCAGCATCAGCTGATGCTGCAGTTCTCTACCCAAGATCGTCGTGGGACACACTCGTGGACTGCTTCGGATCGTGGGTGAGTATTTTTGTGGTTTGTTATGTTAATATTTATTCCGTAAAAGACAATGGCTTCGGGGAACAATGTGACAAGTATTGGTAAGTATGTTACTCTATGTTATATGTACTGTATGTCTATGTATGTATTGTATGAATGTATTGTATGTAGTATGTATGTAGTATATATGTGGTATGTATGTAGCATGTAGTATGTATGTAGTATGTATGTAGCATGCATGTAGCATGCAGTATGTATGTAGCATGCATGTAGTATATATGTAGTATGTATGTAGCATGTAGTATGTATGTAGTATGTATGTGGTATGTATGTAGCATGTAGTATGTATGTAGCATGCATGTAGTATGTATGTAGTATATATGTAGTATGTATGTAGCATGTAGTATGTATGTAGCATGCATGTAGTATATATGTAGTATGTATGTAGCATGCATGTAGTATGTATGTAGTATGTATGTAGTATGTATGTGGTATGTAGCATGTAGTATGTATGTAGCATGCATGTAGTATATATGTGTTATGTATGTAGCATGTAGCATGCATATAGCATGCATGTAGTATGTATGTAGTATGTATGTAGTATGTATGTGGTATGTATGTAGCATGTAGCATGCATGTAGTATGTATGTAGTATATATGTGGTATGTATGTAGTATGTATGTAGCATGCAGTATGTATGTAGCATGCATGTAGTATATATGTAGTATGTATGTAGCATATATGTAGTATGTATGTAGCATGTAGTATGTATGTAGCATGCAGTATGTATGTAGTATGCATGTAGTATATATGTAGCATGCATGTAGTATATATGTAGCATATATGTAGTATGTATGTAGCATGTAGTATATATGTAGTATGCATGTTGCATGCATGTAGTATATATGTAGTATGTATGTTGCATGTAATATATATGTAGTATGCATGTTGCATGCATGTAGTATATATGTAGTATGTATGTTGCATGTAGTATATATGTAGTATGCATGTTGCATGCATGTAGTATATATGTAGTATGTATGTTGCATGTAGTATATATGTAGTATGAATGTAGCATGTATGTAGTATGTAGTATGAATGTAGCATGTATGTAGTATGCATGTTGTATGTATGTAGCATGTATGTAGCATGTAATTTTTTTTTTTTTTTACATTCAACACATTAGCCGGATGATGGGACTACTACTGTCCCATCATTGGCTAATGTGTCAATCACTGTCATGGTAGCAGGCATCGCCTGATGGGACTTGTAGTCCCATCGGACGATGCCTGCACAGACCCCCGAAGCCTGCACAGACCACCGGCAGGCCGGCACAGCCCCCCGGAGCCTGCACAGCCCCCCGGCAGGCCGGCACAGCCCCCCGGCAGGCCGGCACAGCCCACCGGAGCCTGCACAGACCACCGGCAGGCCGGCACAGCCCCCCGGCAGGCCGGCACAGACCACCGGAGCCTGCACAGACCCCCTGGCAGGCCGGCACAGCCCCCCGAAAGGCCCGTACAGACCCCAGAGAGGCTGTACAAGGCAAAAACAGGGTTTTTCTTATTCCGATACCGGAAGTCCCATAGACTTGAATGGGACTTCCGGTATCGGAATCGGCGATACCGATACTTTTTTTTAAGATCGGCCGATCCATTCCGATCCGATACTTTGAAGTATCGGACGGTATCGCTCAACTCTAGTCATAAGTATTCAGACCCTTTGCTCAGTATTGCGTAGACACACCTTTTGAGCTAATACAGCCATGAGTCTCCTTGGCAATGATGCAACAAGTTTTTCACACCTGGATTTGGGGATCCTATGGCATTCTTCCTTGCAGATCCTCTACAGTTCCATCAGGTTGGATGGTGAGCATTGGTGGACAGATATTTTTCAGGTCTCTCCAGAGATGCTCAGTTGGGTTTACTTCAGGGCTCTGTCTGAGTCAGTCAAGAATGGTCGCAGAGTTGTGCTGAAGCCACTCCTTTGTTATTTTAGCTGTGTGCTTAGGGTCATAGTCTTGCTGGAAGGTGAAATTTCAGTCAAGTCTGAGGTCCAGAGCACTCTGGGAGAGGTTTTCATCCAGGATATCTCTGTACTTGGCCGCATTCATGTTTCCTTCAATTGCAACCAGTTGTCCTGTCCCTGCAGCTGAAAAACACCCCATAGCATGATGCTGCCACCACAATGTTTCACTGTTGGGATTGTATTGGGCAGGTGGGGAGCAGTGCCTGGTTTTCTCCACACATACCACTTATAATTATCCCCAAAAAGTTCTATCTTCATCTCATCAGACCAGAGAATCTTATTTCTCATAGTCTGGGAGTCCTTCATATGTTTTTTAGAAAACTTTATGTGGGCTTTCATATGTCTTGCACTGAAGAGAGGCTTCCATCTGGCCACTCTGCCATAAAAGCCCAACTTGTGGAGGGCTGCATTGATAGTAGACTTTGTGTAGCTTTCTCCCATCTCCCTACTGCATCTGTGGAGCTCAACCACAGTGATCTTGGGGCTCTTCTTTACCTCTCTCACCAGGGCTTTTCTCACATGATTGCTCAGTTTGGCTGGACTGCCAGGACTAGGAAGACTTCTGGTGGTTCCAAACTTTTTCCATTTAAGTATTATGGAGGGCACTGTGCTCTTAGGAACCTTGAGTACAGCAGGAATTCTTTTGTAACCTTGGCCATATGCGTGCCTTGCCTCAATTCTGTCTTTGAGCTCCATGACCAGTTCCTTTGACCTCATTATTCTCATTTGGCCTGACATGCACTGTGCGCTGTGAGGTATTATATAGCCAGGTGTGTGCCTTTACAAATCAAGTCCTATCAGTTTAATTAAATACAGCTGGAGTCCAACTAAGGAGTAGAACCATCTCAAGGAGGATCACAAGGAAATGGACAGCATGTGACTTAAATATGAGTGTCTGAGCTAAGGGTCTGACTACGTATGACTATATGATATTTCAGTTTTTCTTTTTTACTAAATTTACAAAAATTTCTACATTTCTGCTTTTTTTCAGTCAAGATGGGTTGCAGAGTGTACATTAATGAGAAAAAAAAATGAACTTTTTTACCAAATGGCTGCAATGAAACAAAGAGTGAAAAATTTAAAGGCATCTGAATACTTTCCGTACCCACTGTATTCATTAAAGATTTCTGCTTATCACACGTCTATTTATCACAGGACACTGAAACTGCACAAGTGTAATGATATAAGTCTTTATAGGTTACGTGCCAATTTGCAACTCAGAACTGATAACGGTCTTGATTTTACTGGTGCTGAAGTGGTGTGAGTTTTGATAATGGACCCAGTGGAATACAGCGTGGTCATCAAGTCCTTTTTACTTGTAAGGCCTCACACCAAAGAAAATGTTCGATGAGATGAAAGAGGTTTTTGATGAGGATTCCCAATCATATGATGCAGTCAAGAACTCACAAAATCAATTCAAATGTGGTTGGAGTTCGGTGTAAACAGTTCCAATTCCAGGGCAATCCTTCTCTCTGCTATTGATGAACACTGGAGGTCGCCATTTTGGAAAATCGCTGGGCAACCATTTGTCACCTAGCCCAAAATGTCAACATTAGTGTGGGGTCCATCCTCACATGCATAAGGTATCCTCTCGCTGGGTTTTCCAGCTGCTCACACCTTTCCAAAAGCAGGAATGAGTCGAATGCTCTCAGGCTCTATTGATGAAGTGGCATGGAAACCAGTAGAACTTTTCAACATACTTATCACACAGGATGAAACCTGGGTCCATCACTATGATCGTGAGACTAAAGAACAATTGATATAATGGAAGCATTATGACTCGCTGCCTCCAAAAAAGACACGTGCCCAACCCTCGGTAGGCAAGTTCATGCTCACAGTATTTTGGGACCAGCACAGAGTAATAATGATGGTTTTCCTAGCAAAGAGTGCCATGATCACTGGGGAATACTATGCTTCTCTGCTCCGGAAATTGTGGGAAACCATCAAAACCAAGAGATGTGGTATGCTCTCCAAAATTGTCCGCCTTCTGGAAAACAATGCACCAGTTCACAACTCACATGTGGCCTAAATTTAAGCATTCTCCTGTGGATTTGAAATTCTATGTCCGATATATGTCTCCTGATTTTTTTCCTAAAGCTGGAATCAGACTAGAGCATGGCATTCGATACGAGAGCATTGCATGCAATATGCTAATGATCTTCGGCTCCAGTTCTTCTGCGAGAGTGAGATGCGTATCAGTGCCCTGCACTCCGATTCCCTCACATGCGAGAATCAGAGCAAAGGTGCGGAGGAGACAGAGACAGCAATTTCTCCATCCCCTACCTTGCTGGCATCTATGGGAATCACATGCATCTATAGACTTGTATGGGTTCATGCAATCCGATTCTTGAATGCAATTGCAACATGCCGAATTGGCATGAGAATCTTTTATTGGATTGCACTCTTCCAATTTAATCGCAAGTGTGAGCGAGCCCTATGTGGCATCCCACATATTGTACCTGGCATGTTGTACATGCAATTAAATAAACAACTCCAGCAGTATTGAAGTTAATAAAGCTTTTTATGTTGTAACTCTGACCCATGGTATGTGAAAAAATCTTGTACTTTTAAGCGGATGTTCACATGAAACACACATTGAATGACCACAACCAAAAAAATCTTTTAATGTAAGCCAGATATCAGTAGGTATCTGTCAAAAAAGGCTGGTAGATAATAATAAGCATATACAGTAGATAACAGTCTGTATCTCCTGGCTTACTGAAAATAGACATCTGGATAATTAAGATTAAATGCAGTGTTGTCACACAATAGTTTCAAAAGGTCTTTGCAAACACTCCAATTTTGCTATAGCAAAGGATATTCCATGCAAATCCAAAAATCAAGGCCAAGTGCAAATTATCAAAAGCAAGCAGCCATTCTTTTCTACAGTCACTTGTTACAGATGAATCAAAGTAGCATAAAAGTGATATCAGTACTCATCAAAGCTCATTTTCAAAAACGTGATAGAATCCCACACCAATTTAGTAAGATAAAAGGGCGAGCTGCATCTACACATGCCGAACAGTGTGATTTTAAATTTTTATTTCAGGAGTCATAGACCATTGTACTGGAGAATTCCAAAGAATATGCATGCACCAGTGTCCTAATTTTATCTATGTGACTTTGAAAAAGAGCCTATTCATATATAATATGTTGCTCGCACGGACTTGTTTAATAGATGAGTCCCTAAATCTAATCTATAGCTTATTAACTTTAATTGTATTTTATTTTTTAGGTGCACTAAATTATAACAGGGAAAGGCATTTTAATTGCTCTCAATGAAATTTATGCTAGTCCTTGTTCATAGAGGAGCAATACATCATTTGTTAAATAGTATTATTAACGTAGATTATCACTAAGAGACTGAACGAAAGTGCATCCATCTTGTATTATTAAATCACAATTAAAGTTTAAATAAATAATGACCATTAGCTTAGCATTCAACAGTCTGTTTAATGTGCATTACCCTACAAGCCTACATCCTTCAATACATTATGACAAGATTTGTTTACTTATGTTACTGCAATGGTCTAAGCCAAGTGATTGTATTATTACACTTCAACAGAACAAAGCAACTCTTTAATCTTTACCGTCCAAGAGCAAAAAAACAGATGGGTTCATCTTCAACTAAAGGTGCTGTCACACTTAGCGATGTACCAGCGATCCCGACCAGCGATATGACGCGGTCAGGATCGCTGGTACATCGCTAAGTGGTCGCTAGTGAGCTGCCACACAGGCAGATCTCACCAGCGACATCGCTGGGGACGGGGATCGCTACTTACCTGTCACACCAGCCGATCCTGCGTCCTCCCGCCCGGCTCCACGCGTCGCTCGTCTTCACAGCAGGAAGCGCCACAGGAAGCTGATGACGAGAAACGGTCCTGAACGTTCTCGCGCGATCAGCGATAACCAGCGGGGGAGCGGGTCGTAGGTAAGTATCAGACACAGAGATATCGCTAGCAATATCGCTATAACGTCACTAGTTATAGCGATATTGCTAGCGATATCTCTTAGTGTGACAGGCCCTTTAGCTTGACATATCCAAACATGAATGTCAAGAAGGGACCAACTTGGAGAAAATCCATTTGACCTGTAGGGAAAGTAAACTAAATTTGATCTTCCTTACATATATTCTGATCTATAATTCTTTGTTTTAGTGCATGTGGAGAAAATGGTCTGTCTTCCAAACATCAAGTCCCAATTTCGGTCAAAGGGAGACTTTTGGTACAAAATAACTATTGAAACCAAGCACAGGGGCTCAGTGTACCCTCAGCATGGCCAAAGAGTTCATAGGCCTTCAAACCTAATTGTTTTTGATCTATATTCACCATTTTATGGCTATTGCAAAGCCATAACTATTAGTGATGAGCGAGCATGCTCGCCACTACTCGATACTCTCCGGACAATCTCACTGTTCGAGATGCTTGGAGCTCACCGAATATTTCCGGGGTTGCTAGGTGGGAGCTTGGATCCCCGCCCTGCATGTTTGTTGCTCTTTAGAGAGCCAATGAACATGCAGGGATTGTCTGCGACACACTGAAATGCTGCAGCCATGTTGGTTGTGGCATTACAGTGATTGGCTGGCCGCACAGCATCATCAGGTCTATATCAGACCTGGCATCGCCATGCTTGTCACAGTCTGCTCTGGAATCAGTAAGGGTAGGGAGAGTTGCTGGTGAGCTAGGGAGATATTTGCTTGGCTTTTATTTAGTGTGGGTATACCATATATTATACACATATCCATTTCAACTAACATTCCTTCTGAGGACTAATGAAGCTGCATAGATATCAGTGGCAGGCAGACAGGCAGTCTATGTAGCAGACTTCAGTTCATATAGCAAGAGGGTCCTTTTCAGTTCTGTCTGCTGCTGCTATTACAGATATTTCTAGACATAGCCCCAGGTATCAGGGGCCAGAAATATATTTTTGGGGGATCTTAGTCCTGATTATTTGCATAAAAAGCAGTCCAGAGAACACCATTTTCTGCTCCATTTGCTTGTTGGCGCAGCAGAATATAGACAGATCCTTTCCATATTACAGCGCTAAAAATCCATCTATTGAAAACTGTGGTCTGTCCATCACACGGATCACATCTAAAAAGTGTGCTCAAAATTCTGCCATATCGGGCCTCCATTTAAATTTTGTTGCAATATGTTAGCCTAGTTATTGACACCAGTTTGCTGGTAAAAATAGTTACCTACAGACCAACTATTGAAAACTGTGGTGTGTCCATCACACGGATCACATATAAAAAGTGCACTCAAAATTCTGCCATTTCTCACCTCAATTTAAATTTTGTTTCAGTGTATTTGTGAAGATATTGACACCAATTTGCTGGTTAAAATAGTTACCTAGAAGCCAGCTATTGAAACTGTGGTTTGTCCATCACACCGATCATATATAGGTTCGCTCCAAATTGAGCCATTTGTAGTGAATGTGGAAAATATTGTCCTCCATTTAAAATGGGCAAGGTGCATGGTTTGGGACGGGAAACTGGACGTAATGGTGAAGTTGATGGTACATGCAGAGGCCGAGGCTGTGGCCGTGGGCAAGCTGAAATTGTGCCACAACAAACACCCACATCTTCTTGCCCGACCTTCCTGTCTGAATTACTAGGGGACCATAGCACACCACTTTTGAACCCAGCGCAGTGTCAAAAAGTTGTTGGTTGGATAGCGGATAATGCTTCTAGTCACTTTGCCGCCATCACCACCACAATGTCTTCCACATGGTCAAGCCTCGGCAGCCATGAGTCTGGCCTGCATAGTCCTCACCCTGATCCTCCTTCCTCCCACGATGCCGAGTGTCCAGAGACAACTAATCCCACACTTGGACACTCCAAAGAGCTGTTCACTTTTCCATTTATAGATTCTGGCCTCTCGCCCGCTCCACTTGAAGTGGGGCAAGAGGAGATTGCATGCAGCGATGCCCAAATATTTCCCCAGCCACAGTCACATGAAGGCATCAATAGGAAAGTGTCACAAGAGGTGGACGATAATGAGACACAATTGCCAGAAAATCAGGAGGACAAGGGTGCGGAAGTGGAATTCAAGGTGGTGAATGACCTAGTAACTGACCCAACCTGGCAGAAGGACATGCAGAGCAAGGACAGCAGCACACAGGGGGAGGGACATGTAGCACCCCAACAGGCAGGAAGAGGCAGTGTAGTAGCTGCAGACAGAAGATGGGCAACTGTTCCCCATAACACCAGAGCAGCATTCAGTTGTCCATTTCCCAGTCCTTGGAACGCAAGCACAAATACACAGCCAATGCCCCACAGGCCACAGTACTAAATTCACACATTTTGCGACTGCTTGAGCTCGAAGTGTTGCCTTTTGGGCTTGTGGAGATGGAAGCTTTCCACAGCTAGGTGGAGGCAGCCGTCCTTCAGTACTCCGCCCCAGCCGCTGCTATTTCTCCCGATGTGCCATCCGCGCATTACACAAGCACGTGTTCCACACCATTAGCCATGCCCTCAACAATGCAGTTACTGGAAAAGCCCACCTAACCACGGACTTGTGGTCAGGGACAACTGCTTGTGGACAGGGATGGTAAAAACTCGCTGACGGCACATTGGGTTAACGTAGTGGAAGACGGGACCCAGTCAGACCTTGGGATGGAACACGTCCTCACGATGCCAAGGATTGTGGGCCCTAGCTCGATCAGGGTTGCCCCACAGTCTACAGCTCCTGCACCTCCTCCTCCTCTTCAGCCTCCTTCTCCAAAATGACCATGTCAGTCACAAGATGGAAGCACTGCAACAGGATCATACCCTTCCATTGAAATATAGACTTCAGTGTAGGAGAGGATTCACATTAGGTTCCCAGAAGAAATATAGACTGTCTAAGAGAGGATTGGTATTAGGTCCTGGCAAACAAGAATCGCCTTGACTGGCTGCCGGGTACACATGAATTGGCCAGTTTATGCGCTAAGCATTCTCAATTTTTCTTATTTCTAAGCAGTAATGCAATTCAGTTTTCATGTTTCATGTTTGCATGTTATGGCGCTACAGAGTGCTGCCTTATTTGTTTGATTGTATTTGAGTTGGCAGCTCAAGGTAGGCACCTGTTCAGACCCAATCTGTGTTTGGATGTGATGATCAGTTTTTTGATATTGTCATCTTGGTGAGGACACAGAAGTCTTGCCTGTTAGTAGTCTGGCACGCATGGCTGAGTTTATGCTATGCTGCCTTTCTTGTGACCCTTGGGTTCTCAAAATCTTGGGTGACAGTCATTACTGGTTGGTGACACTTCTAGACCCATGCTACAAGTAGAACTTTCTATATCTTATTCCCGAGATAGACAGGTCTACTAAAATGGGACAGTACCAGAAGGCCCTTGTTGTGGAATTATTAAAAAAATTCCCATCTGAAAACGGTGGCGGTCACAGTGTGTTGGACAATGAAGGAGTACAGGTGGGAGAGACACAACTCCAATCCAGCAAAGGAAGGGGAACAGTGTCAAAGTTCTGGGAGAGTTTTCTCAGACCCTCCCATTGCACAGGCCCTGAGGCATGGGGTACTCTCACAAGGAGTGCAAAGTTTGGGAAGATGCTGAGGGAGTACCTTGCTGACCATACCAATGTCCTCCGTGATTTCTCTGTGCCTTATAATTATTGAGTATCCAAGCTGGACACATGTTATTACCTGGCTCTCTATGCCTTGGAGGTCCTGGCCTGCCCTGTCGCTAGCGTTTTGTCAGAGCAGGTTTTTAGTGCTGCTGGAGGAATTATAACTGATAAGCGCATCCGCCTGTCAACTGAATATGCTGATAGGCTGACTCTTATAAAAATGAACAAGGGCTGGATTGGGCCAGACTTCTCAACACCACTGAATGATAGCAGCATAACATAAACTGAAATCCAGTGCCTTTTTTGGGAGGTCTAGTCCCATGCACCTCTTCACACCCACACATGGGCATACATTTCCTGGTTTTGGCTATTTGCTGTTGTCCTCCGCCTTCTCATCTTCCTAATCCTCCACCACCATATCACCATATCACCAGGGTTACCGTGGTCCATGATGCAACACCCACATAATTTCTTTAAAGGGTGTTTATAATGAAAATTGTTGTACAGTATGTTCATGTATATCCTCAGGGGTAAATGTTTGTCAGCCCATACACTTAGTGCATGGGCATTACACGTATAGGAGACCCGTTCATTTCTAATGCGAGCATTTTTTTATGAGGTACTCCTCCACATCTCTTCCAAGGGGCATTTGAGTGCCTTCAAATTTTTGGTAGCCCTTGCATTCACTGCATAGGCAAACAGCATGGGAAACCCACTTCCTAATAGTGGGAACATTGTTTTCAGGAGGCCCTCCTGTAAGTCTATTCAAAGGGGTATTGAAGTACGTCCAAATTTTGGGCAGTCCTTCCACTCACTGCATAGGCAAACACTATGGGAGACCCACATCCTAATAATGGGAACATTTTTCCATGAGGCCCTGCTCTGTGTCTATTCAAAGGGGCATTGGAGTGACTCCAAATTTTGGGCAGCCCTTGCATTCACTGCATAGGCAAACAGTATGGGAGTCCCACTTCCTAATAATGGGAACATTGTTTTCAGGAGGCTCACCTTTACGTCTCTTCAAAGGGGTATTGGGGTGCGTCCAAATTTTGGGCCGCCCTGCTACTCATTGTATACGCAATAACAGCCGATGGCTCTCTAAGAATAGTGAGGGTCAACTGAAGGCCCTTTAAGAATAGTAAAGGCCTCCCGATGGCCTTATAACAATAGGCTTTGTGACTTTCAGAGTCCCTCCTTTCTAGATGAAACAGGGTGTGTCTAATGATGAGTCACACACGACATGGCCAGATAAAGTTGTAAAATGTTAAAATTACATTTCCCAGTAAATGCATTTGTCTTGGTTGAAAGTTCAAAAAACACTACGTGTGAACGTAGCCCAAGGTGTGGAGGAGAATTTTTGCTTTTGGTTATTTATTTTGACTTATATACAAGTCATTCCCCTGGAAAGGATGTTCCTTAACATATCTCCCAGGAAAATCCATTTTGGTTTTGCTTTTGTATGTTTTATTGTCTGTATAAGTGGCGTAAGACTCTGATAACATTGTTCACAGTAGTGACCTGGGAGGCAGAAATGTTTCCAGGGGTCTTCCTCATGCTGTTCCCATGTCATTTGAGCACTGTTCCCATCAATTTCCACAATTTCTAGTCCCTCTGCAGACCGCCGGTGGGCCGCCAGATATATGTTTGAGTTTCCCATAGACTTACATTGTGCTCGTTGCTCAGGTCAAGCAACCAAGCATTCCAATTTGCTCAACCTGAGCAATGAGCACCCGAGCATCTCTAATAACTATCAAACAATGAGAAAGGGGGCCAAAATAGCAAAAAAAAAGGAGGTGAGAAGGTGCAATGAGCTGTTTGGCCACGTAAATGGGAGCACTGAGACAGAGTTCCTTTAATTAGTACTTAAGACAAAATTTCAGAAGTAGGGGAATTACAGTCGTGGGCCAGCAGAAGAAAGGGTCATGATGAAACCAGATGAATTGTATGGCAGAGCAGAGAGCCATCAGCTCCCAACACTGCAATAGAGATACAACCCTCATATCAATCAAAGGCTAGCAGCTTATTTTGGCATGCCCATTACAGGCAGCGCAAGGCATCACTCTCATTTGCTGACCCATCCACCTGCGTGAACATTTTTTGTCATAAGAACATAAACAGAGGAGAGTATACTTTTTTATTTTTTAACTGTGTTGAAGAAAAGTGAGCCAGCATAGAGCACATTATGAAATAAAAAGGCCAGAATGGAAGAGATTATTAAAGAAAGGGGCCAGGATGGAAGATATTATTGAAGAAAGGGGACAGGAAAAGGACCTTTAGTATAGAAATAGGCCAGGATAGGGGACATTATTAAAGAAAGAGGCCAGGTTGGTGTCAACATTATTAAAGAAACTCGCATCGAGAGGATAGTGACACACCTCTTGCCATGTTAACCCTCAATACACACACACCTCCTCAACACACACTCCTCTCACCTTTCACCATCTCCACTCACATCCACTCACTCTTTCACTCCACATACGACCCTTTCTCTCACTCTGTCTCTCATACTCACACTGTCATCGTCGCTGCTCCATGATCCCCGACATCTTCTTCCGCCGGCGCCATCCTGGATCCCGACGTTGTCCACGCCGGCGACATGTTCTTGCAGCCATGCCATCTTGAGTATTCTGAAATCCTGCGAGTGGACATTAGTGGAGATAGTGAAAGGTGAGAGGAGTGTGTGTTGAGGAGTGGTGTGTTGAGGGTTAACATGGCAAGAGGTGTGCTGTGAGGTCACCGGTTACAACTGGACGGAAGTTGTTACAACCCGGAAGCTGCTTAGCGCATTTATTATAGTAGATTAAGGCCCGATGCTATCGCATCAGGAGGATAGTGACACACCTCTTGCCATGTGAACCCTCAACACACAGTCCTCCTCAACACACCACACCGCCTCAACACACACTCCTCTCACCTTTCACCATCTCCACTCACGTCCACTCACTCTTTCACTCCACATATGACCCTTTCTCTCACTCCGTCTCTCATACTCACACTGTCATCGTCGCTGCTCCACGATCCCCGACATCTTCTTCCGCCGGCGCCATCCTGGATCCCGACGTTGTCCACGCCGGCGACATGTTCTTGCTGCCATGCCATCTTGAGTATTCTGAAATCCTGCGAGTGGACATTAGTGGAGATAGTGAAAGGTGAGAGGAGTGTGTGTTGAGGAGTGGTGTGTTGAGGGTTAACATGGCAAGAGGTGTGCTGTGACGTCACCAGTTACAACTGGACGGAAGTTGTTACAATCCGGAAGCTGCTTAGCACATTTATTATAGTAGATTAAGGCCCGATGCTATCGCATCAAGAGGATAGTGACACACCTCTTGCCATGTTAACCCTCAATACACACACACCTCCTCAACACACCACACCGCCTCAACACACACTCCTCTCACCTTTCACCATCTCCACTCACGTCCACTCACTCTTTCACTTCACATACGACCCTTTCTCTCACTCCGTCTCTCATACTCACACCGTCATCGTCGCTGCTCCACGATCCCCGACATCTTCTTCCGCCGGCGCCATCCTAAATCCCGACGTTGTCCTCGCCGGCGACACGTTCTCGCGGCCACGCCATCTTGAGTATTCTAAAATCCTGCGACTGGACGTTAGTGGAGATAGTGAAAGGTGACAGGAGTGTGTGTTGAGGAGGAGTGGTGTGTTGAGGGTTAACATGGCAAGAGGTGTGCTGTGACATCACCAGTTACAACTGGATGGAAGTTGTTACAACCCGGAAGCTGCTTAGCGCATTTATTATAGTAGATAGATGTATCACACCTATGTTTTTATGTGGATAAGATATTTACATAGTGAGCCTCAAGAAGGACAGTATTACTGATGTATGTAAAGTGCTATTGAAATAATAGTACTCTATTAATAAATAAAAAATTAATTATTATTACCTAAGATATGTAGGTATGTGTTAGCTATGTAGTTGAAATCTACGTATGTTTGCCTAAATTTTTTTTGTTTTTGCCTTTTTTTTTTTAATCTATATATACCTATACCTATGTATATTTTTATGGATTTAAATATGTCTATGACATATATGTGAAAGAGATAATTAGTGTAAGATATATCTATCTGCTTAAAATATTTATATATATAACATATATCAAGCTATGTATAGAAGTCTTAGAAGTCTATTATCTATATCTATTTAGAATGTAACTATTATTTATATATCTATATATCTATCAATTCCAGGACCAACTTAAATAGTTTAAAGTAAGACATTTTTGTAAACGACATTTCTAGTGAAGATTTTTGGGCTATTAGGTAGCAATTGTCCTTGAAGTGGTGTATCCACCACTTTGACCCTAACGTTGCTGCGTTGCTTTACTCGGGAGAATGCAACATACAATTGTCCATGGGCAAATACAGGTTCGGGCAAAAAAATTCCAACTCGATTGAGGGTCTGTCCTTGGGATTTGTTAATGGTCATAGCAAAAGCAGGTTTTAGAGGAAACTGTCGACGTTTTAATTTAAAAGGTAACCCAGTTTCTGAAGGACACAAATCGATGCGTGGAATAAACACAATGTCTCCTTCAGCTGAGCCAGTAATCACTTTAGCCTGTATGATGTTGCGGAGTAAGGCAATGACAATGAGGTGAGTGCCATTGCAGAGACCTTTCTTGGTGTTTAGGTTTCTTAATAGCATCACAATGGTGCCAATTTTAAGTTTTAATAGATGTGATGGCATTCCTGATGGTGTCAGAGAGTTTAAAAATTCAACTGGGTAGTTTTCACATTCCTCTGCCTCATCAGCATCGACAGAATCATCACTTGTATATACAGTATAATCACCACTAATGCGATCCATTACTTTGCAGTTCAGAAAATCGACGTCATCATTTTTCGGACATAGTATAGCATGTGATGCAGCAGTGTTGAGGCTTTGTTGGTCATTAACATCAATGCAAATATGGTCTCCAAAGATCTCGGTTACTATAGAGCCAGTGCAAAGGATGTCTGGAGGAATTTCAATGACATCCTCTCCAAGGTTATGTTCATTAGACAGCTCACCATTTCCAAGTTTAAGCAACCAAGTGCTGTATTCAGGATCAGTGGAGCGCATGTTGTTGATTAGCGGTAGTCTGGTAAAATGTTGCCAATGTTCTGAATATTTAATGCAGGAATCTACAATGTCTATTCTTGTTCCATGAGCGATGACGGGAAGACATTGTCTGAAGTCTCCTCCAAGAACAATAACTTTACCTCCAAATGGTGTTTTATTTTTTTCAGCAACATTTGTTGTCATGATGTCACGTAGAAGTCTATCTATCATATTCAATGCATGTTTTTGGACCATAGTGCACTCATCAATAATAAAAAGTTTTGTACTCTGTAAATGTTTTCCTGCATTTGTATCGTTTTTAATCCTGGAAACAGATGTTTCGTTGATCGGAATAGGTATGCCATATAGAGAGTGGATTGTTCGGCCTCCTTGTATCAAGTTAGATGCTATTCCTGTAGTTGCTGCAGGTGACACAATTTCTCCTTGTCCTCTTAAATGATGTGTAAGTAGATGGTATAGGTAGGTCTTTCCACTGCCACCAGGTCCATCGAGAAAAAAGCACTTTGGTATTAAACTGCTATTTTGTAAAGCTTCAGTAATGACATCATAGGCAAAAAGTTGCTCCTGATTAAGAGTTTCTTTCATCTCTGCAGCTTTTTTTAACTCATAATCCTTATCATATTGTTTAAGGAGTTGTTTAATATTTTTTGCTGGGCGTGGTAAATTATAATCAGCAAAAGTTTTTCCATGGACTATGAGGACATCTTGGACATCTTTCATAGCATATCCTTCACAATCGATACACTCTTCAGTGTTGCTGTGGTATGTATGACAATAGTCTTGTAAAAAATGGTCCTTAAATTCATTCCACAATTCAAGTGGATTACTGGGGGGGCCAAAAATACAGATATAAGCAAACATGTCTCTAAGTTGGGAAGGCATGTTAAGAATGCAAGCATCTGTTAAAGTATGTCTCCAGATGCTATCATCGAATAATAATCCAAGTGCTAACGCAGCATCCTTAAAGGTTTCATGCATAACTCCATTGACGGTTTTAATGCTGTCAAAACTGGTAGCAGCTTTTACATGCAGTAACAACAAACGTAAATAATAGCGTTCTTGGTCTTGCACACTAACAGTGTACATTCTTCCAATAACTGTGAGACCCCCTCATTTTCTTTGTTCCCATGTGCCTTGTTTCCAAACGTAGTGTTCTGGAATTTCGCGGTAGAAATAGTTATGTGCATTGTGGTCGATCTTATTAAGGTTGAAATATGCCATAAGTGTAGAATTGGAATTGAGCTTTTGATGGATGTTGTCTGCAGAGTCATTCTCATGAAAATAGAGTGGTTGAGAATTAGGCAGATGTACGGCTAGGCGAATGATGGCATGAGATTGTTTATGCATAGGAAAAGCAAATATCCGCCATGCAGCCTCAGGTGCACTAACATATCTGGTATCCGTAAATTGGTGTGTTTCATCATGTTGGATGTTATTTTGGGAAATTTCAAGGTTGGCTTTGTCATGTCCTTTGTAAACGTATTTAAATAAATATTTTACACTTTGAATGGAAGCACATATTTCTACATTAATATGGCACTTGTATTTGGTGAGTAAAAATGGGTTATATGGAACTACCCATGAATTGTCAATCGTCTTAGAATGGTGTTCATATGTTTTGCCAATGGGTCTGCGGTAAGTGGGATAGCCATCCTTTTCTTTGATGGTATATGGTTGGTTTTGTTTTGGGAAACCTTTACTACACTTTCCAAGATCCATACAGGGAGAATTAGGATTGTGTTCTCCACAGGGACCATGAATCATGTGTTGAAGAACAATGTTATGGAGCTGAGGGTAGATTGTTTCATCAGGTATTTCAGCCCAGACTATATTGTCTATGTCCGCCTCAGTCCGTAATTTAGACAGGCTGTCAAGAATAATTAAAATATGAGCGTGTGGGAGACCACGCTTCTGAAATTCAATGACATGGACCATTGCAGTGACGTTTCCAAATAATCCACTGCTAATGTCTTTTAAGAGGGATTCCAGTTTAATTTTAAAGACACGTGCAACCAAGTCTGGTCTGTGTTCAACACGCTGCCACGGTTCTAAATGTGTAGTAATCTCATTCCACTTAGGATTACATGTCATGGTGATAAATAGATCTGGTCGACCATACTTTGTAACAATAGCCATAGCATCCTGGTAGCGCTGCTGCATGTTTCTTGGACTGCCTTCAAAAGAAGATGGTAAAATGACGGTTTTCCCAATAGGGATGCCCTTTTGAACCGATTTTTTGAGTAGATGTTCTTGAAGGAGGCAGTAATCCTCCACTTTTAAATCTTTTTGGTGTTTGTGGCTGTAATGTAGGCGATTAGCTTCGATTTTGACATAAGCATCTACTAAATATTGCTGTGTTAGCTTACCACCATTGAGGAGTGGATTAAAGTAATTTCTGACAGATAACATATAGCAATAGTATTGGAGTTGAGTGATCCTCCTCGAACTTTTGCCTTGTTGTTTGAGTCCATCATGCCATCCTTCGTCTCCATAAGGGAAAAATATTGGATAGAGGAGGGCATCCAAATTGCTATGGAGAATACTAATTTGTTGTGTTTTTGGAGCTAAAGGGTTATGGGGATCAGGTTTTAAATGAATTAATATGTCTCTATTGAAAGGTGGCTCACCATTGTCATTTTGAAACACGACTGCTACTTCACTGACAGTGGGATTATTGTAGCGTCGAGGGTCTTGAGTACGATCTTGTTTAATAGCCATAGTGATGTTTGGCATGACAGTTCCGTTTTGTAGAGATTTAATTTTTTCTTGTTCTTCCACATCACGTAACATTTGATAAGCTTCCACAAAAGGATTAATAGTTTGGATTTGAAGGGCAATAATGTTCATCAATGTAGGATGACATTTTTGATTTTCTTTACATCGTAAGCGTTGTTCGTTTGCGGTAGTGGTATCGAGAATGTAAAGTTGGGCAAATGCGCGTTGCTGGTCATCTGAGGGATGTAGTGTTCCAGTTCTATGATAGATCTGGCCATGTATGCGGAAACAGTATGGGCCATATCCAGGAGGTGGTGAAATATTTGCACCCATGGAGGCAAAAGCAAAGGAACTGTTAATACTTCGAATATTATCCATGACATTTTTGCTAAATTCACTTTGCCCTTTCAGCAAACGTGTAAAGACATCAGGATATTGTAGTATGGGTACATGGACTTTACCCTTCTGACAGCAGAGCGTAAAGTTGTTATCAGAAGGTATCTCTGCTACAAAATGCAAAGCTTCGCAATGCTCACATACATGGATCATGTCACCACAGCTGTGTTCGGTAATACTATTTTCATCATTAGTGAAAATGTGAGGTTGTAGTAGAAGTGCATGTCCAACCGATGGGGTGCGCCTAGTTTTGAGACCAACGTATATTTGTCTTGGTTGCACTTTCTGCGGGCTAACTGCAGCTTGTATGTGAAGAAACTGTGCGTTAGTATTGACTAATGGTGGTATTGATAGGGCAGAAACAGATTGCTGATTAGTTATGTCAGTGAACGGCATATAGGATGAAGTGTGGTAGTAACTTGTTCCACATGCTGATGTGGAAGCATCCTGTTGTGAGTCTACTAATAATGATGAGGAAGAAGCCGTCTGTTGTTGGCAGTGATGGCGTGTAGAGGCTTCTTCAGCCAATGTAATAGATTTAGAGTTAGGGGATTCGTGTGTGAGACGACGGCGTTTATAAGCCTTAATCTTATCAAGTCGATGCTGTTTTTCCTCAGGAGTCTCATTAGCACGGCGTTGTTTTTGTCGTAGTGCTAAAGCTGCTTTCCTTTCACTGGCATTGGCATACTGTGCATCGGTATTGAATGGTGGTATTGATAGGGCAGAAACAGATTGCTGATTAGTTATGTCAGTGAACGGCATATGGGATGAAGTGTAGCAGTAAATTGTTCCACATGCTGATGTTGAAGCATCCTGTTGTGAGTCTAATAATAATGATGAGGAAGAGGCCATCTGTTGTCGGCGGTGACGGCGTGCAGAGGCTTCTTCAGCCAATCTTATGGATTTAGAGTTAGGGGATTCGTGTGTGAGGCGACGGCGTTTATAAGCCTTAATCTTCTCAAGGCGATGGTGTTTTTCCTCAGGAGTCTCATTAGCACGGTGTTGTTTTTGTCGTAGTGCTAAAGCTGCTTTCCTTTCACTGGCATTGGCATACTTTTTGTTATGACTCATGTTGGCACAGGTAAAGGAGTCTATTTGGCAGTTATCTGGCAGTGAAGAAGGCGTCCTGGAGTATTGTAGAGTAAACAGATACTAATTGACCCTGTAATTGCCCAGCAGTAGTTATGAAGTGGTAGTGGCAAATTGGCCCTGTAGTTAGACACCGGCAGAGGAGCAAGGCAGCAGTAGTTATGGCGGTAGAGGCAAATTGGCCCTGTAATTAGACACCGGCAGAGGAGCAAGGCAGCAGTAGTTATGGCGGTAGAGGCAAATTGGCCCTGTAATTAGACACAGGCAGTGAACAGTCAGAGGAGCAAGGCAGCAGTACTTATGGCGGTAGAGGCAAATTGGCCCTGTAATTAGACACCGGCAGAGGAGCAAGGCAGCAGTAGTTATGGCGGTATTGGCAAATTGGCCCTGTAATTAGACACCAGCAGAGGAGCAATGCAGAAGTAGTTATGGCGGTAGAGGCAAATTGGCCCTGTAATTAGACACCGGCAGAGGAGCAAGGTAGCAGTAGTTATGGCGGTAGAGGCAAATTAGCCCTGTAATTAGACACCGGCAGAGGAGCAAGGCAGCAGTAGTTATGGCGGTAGAGGCAAATTAGCCCTGTAATTAGACACCGGCAGAGGAGCAAGGCAGCAGTAGTTATGGCGGTAGAGGCAAATTGGCCTTGTAATTAGACACCGGCAGTAAACAGGCAGATGACCAAAGCAGCAGTAGTTATGGCGATAGAGGCAAATTGGCCCAGTAATTAGACACTGGCAGAGGACAAAGGCAGCAGTAGTTATGGCAGTATAGGCAAATTGGCCCTGTAATTAGACACCGGCAGAGGACAAAGGCAGTAGTTATGGCGGTATAGGCAAATTGGCCCTGTAATTAGACACCGGCAGAGGAGCAATGCAGCAGTAGTTATGGCGGTAGAGGCAAATTGGTCCTGTAATTAGACACCGGCAGAGGAGCAAGGCAGCAGTAGTTATGGCGGTAGAGGCAAATTAGCTCTGTAATTAGACACCGGCAGAGTAGCAAGGTAGCAATATTTATGGCAGTACAGGCAAATTGGTCCAGTAATTAGACACCGGCAGTAAACAGGCATAGGACCAAGGCAGCAGTAGTCATGGTGGTACAGGCAATGCCAAGCGTCCGCACAGCAAGTCGGCGTGAGGTAAATGACGCAATTTCACGAATGCAAGATGGCGTCGGTGAAATCTCGCGAGATTTCGCAGACGTCGTTAACACCTCTTGCCATGTTAACCCTCAACACACCACACCGCCTCAACACACACTCCTCTCACCTTTCACCTCCACTCATGTCCACTCACTCTTTCACTCCACATACGTTCCTTTCTCTCACTCCGTTTCTCATACTCACACCGTCATCGTCGCTGCCCCGACATCTTCCTCCGCCGCCGCGATCCAGGATCCAGACGTTCTCCAGGCCGCCGACATGTTCTTGCGGGACGCCATCTTGGATTTCGTGAAATCCCGCGATATTTAAGATGGCGTCGCCGCAACAACATGTCGCTGGCGTGGACGACATCGGGATCCAAAAAGATGGCGTCGGCGAAATCTCGCGAGATTACGCCGACGCCATTTTGGATCCCGATGTCGCCCACGCCAGCGACATGTTCTTGCGGGACGCCATCTTGGATTTCGTGAAGTCCCGCAATATTCAAGATGGCGTCGCCGCAACAACATGTCGCTGGCATGGGCGACATCGGGATCCAAAATGGCGTCGGCGTAATCTCGCGAGATTTCGCCGACGCCATCTTTTTGGATCCCGATGTCGTCCACGCCAGCGACATGTTGTTGCGGCGACGCCATCTTAAATATTGCGGGATTTCACGAAATCCAAGATGGCGTCCCGCAAGAACATGTCGGCTGCCTGGAGAACGTCTGGATCCTGGATCACGGCGGCGGAGGAAGATGTCGGGGCAGCGACGATGACGGTGTGAGTATGAGAAACGGAGTGAGAGAAAGGAACGTATGTGGAGTGAAAGAGTGAGTGGACATGAGTGGAGGTGAAAGGTGAGAGGAGTGTGTGTTGAGGCGGTGTGGTGTGTTGAGGGTTAACGTGCGTGTGTGTGTGGTGACGTCACCGGTTACAACTGGACGGAAGTTGTTACAACCGGAAGCTGGTTAGGGCATTTATTATTATAGATGGGCAATTGTAGGGGACAATTTTAAAGAAAGGGGGCCTCAATGGAAGACATTATTAAAGAAAGGAGACAGTATGAGGGGCATTATTAAAGACAGGGGCCAGGAAGAGGGACATCATAAAAGAAACGTGAAATAATGGGGTACATTATTAAGAAAATGGACCAGGAAAGGCAACATTACAGTATTAAAGTAAGTGGCCAAGATTAATTACTTTATTAAAGAAAGGAACCATGATGGGGACATTTTTGAAGGATGGAGGCTTGGAAGGGGACATTATTACAACATGACAGCCAGGATGGGGGACATATTTAAAGGAAAGGGGTAAGGATGGTTGACATTATTTTAAGATAATATACATTATTACAAGATAGGGGTCAAGATGAGGAACTTTATTATGAGATGTGTGGGAGCCTGAATGAAGAACATACAATATTAGTTTATGGTGGCAGGAGGGGAACTTTACTACTGAACGGAGCCAGCTGGGAGACATTATTACTTTATAGGGCCACCTAAGGTACAATAGTACTTTATGGGGCCAATTGGAGGAACAATAATATTACCCCACAATCATATGGGCGGCTTGTACATGCTAACACCGCTAAAGGCTATGCGTTCATCTGGGACCTCGTCAACGGCCACAAAGACTACATCAATGTGACCCCCCATCGGACATGGATGGGCTCCGTGGGAGGGTGACCCGGTCTCCTATTACAAAGAATACTGCCCCTGTGACTGCTATACCTTAGCGGTCAACACCTACCCTGAGGGGTATGAGCCTCCATAGAAAGAGACAAGGACTCCTGGGTTCTCGGGCATCAGGGACACTCGAGGCCCAGAGGTATTTTTAGCATCCCAGGGACTTCACGGCTGTGGAGTTCCTTGCTAATTGGCGAAACATCGGCCGCCAGGAGGTTGGCCCGAGTATCCTGCTAAATGGATTGCCGGGGACTGTCGTGCGCCGTTGCACGACCTGGGGACAGTTCGAAGTCCTCAATTGGGTAATAAGTGCCCACTCTTGGTGTAGCGGGGATGCATACGGGGGAGTGCTCTGCTCAAAGGAAGGGGGAGCACTAGAGTCCTTGTTTGTTAAAAATGTAAAGATGTTATGCTTTATTTAAAAAAAAATGCTTTGCATAATGATACTGGTAGATATAGGTAAAAAAACTAGTGAGTAATTTAAGCATAGTATGGTACTTAATGTAGAATGTTGCAAAGAAGAGGGTAAATGTTGTACCCATCAAAAAGTAATGTATGTCGAAGGTATGTGTAATATGTATAGTGAGTTAGAAATGTTATTTGAAAAATGAAAATGTGTATTCAGCAGGTCCCGGGTATGTGGAAGATGCCTGACGATGTTAAGCTGAAAGGACGATGGGACAGAGAGAAGGCAAAATGGACCGGGTGCCTGAGTAAGAGAAGTCTGTGTGACACAGGAGTTTGTGTGACGCAGAGAGGTCTGTGCAACCAGGAGACTGTGTGATGCAGGGAAGACTGTGTGACAAGAGGTTCTGTGTGACCAAGAGTTGTGTGACACAGAAGTTTGTGTGATGCAGAGAGGTCTGTGTGACCAAGAGTTGTGTGACACAGAAGTTTGTGTGACTGAGGGTCTGTGTGACGGAAAGTATGTGTGACTCAGGAGACGACCATGTCAGGTATTGACACCACATTCATCCTCGGGATGCAGATTGTCGAGGACGACAATGGGCAAAGGAATGAGGAATGTGGGGAGATTGAGCTGGGTACGGTTCTGTCTGTGATAGGAGACAAAGAGTTTGACAGCAGGTGTCATGTGGCAGTCTACCCATTAGAGGTCACTGGAGAGCGCCGATGGCAGTGATTATGTAACTGTCATTTGAGTGTTACATAACTGCCAGAGGTCAAGGTGACTCTAATTGGGCAGAGGTGACTGTCAGGTGACAGAGGGTGGGGCTACCTGGTCTGTCTGAATAAATACTGAGGTAAGCTTCCAGAAGCTTTAGTCAGCCAGGGGAGCTCACAGGTTAGGAGAGTCTGTCACACAAAGGAGACCCCTCAGAGACTTTGGACAGTGGAAACGGTCACGGGGGGGTGACCCTATAGGACACTGGTCACAGGCAGAGACAGCCTGTGAGGACCTGGATTATTGGTGGACTTTGTAAGGTGAAACGCCGTGGTGGATTGGCCTAGGGCAGCCACGGCAGATAGAACCACGAAGTACGCCTGACGGAGAAAGTGTACAAGTGAAGGTACCCGGGCCTGTCTGCAGGAGGATAAGAGTGTGAAACATCTGTCGTGTTTTGTTCTGGTCGTCGTGAGGGCGGCCAATAAAAGCAAACCAGTTGAATACAATTCCTGCCTCTGTCTCGTGTCTGTCGACGTCAAGAAGTGGGTCACCCCCCATTACTGTGAGTAAAGCACACCTCAGCCGCCTACCAGCCACACCACCTAAACACCACAGCATGCTACCCTCAGCCCCAGCCTGCCACCAGGACCTCTACAAGTGCTCTATAAGCAACTAGACATAGATGTCTGTTTGTTAGTTTTTGTAGAAATGAGTCGCAGATAGAAGTCATAATGGTCTGTGCCGGATGAAGGAGAAACGTTGAAATAAATGACTTCATTTGAATGCATTACCAATTAGTCATCAGGATTTACCTGTACTACATACACATACTACAGGGCTCCTGACTATAATGTCACTGTGGTAATATTAGTGCTGGTACTATCAATTTTGATAATCGTTAGTATAGAGCTATTATCTGGTTACTACTGTATGTGGTGGTAATGTAATAAAGGAGGAGCTGAGTATGTCACCATGGAACAGATGGACTAACAGTTAAAAGGAGGTTTATTTACAGAGGATAACACTGACTAAATAACAGTGCAAATATGAATATTATGAGAACGAGTTATGGAAGCAGACAAAAAGTCATAAACAATATTAAACAGTATTAGAAGAACTTTTCCTATGAAGAAACTTATCAGTCTGAATGGGTCTTGATTGAAGGGTCACTCATCTCCCACTTTGGCGCCGAATCACCAGCAGTGCAGGTAGTCTGTAGTACTCTGTATCCTGTGTCTTTAACAATGTCCAACCGAGATATGAGGGGTAACTGCGGGAGCCAGAGGGGTATGAGGCAAATGAGATCCCCTATGCTCCGAGTCCTTCTCTCCGACTCTGCAGCGATGCTCTCACCGGAATCAGGGGCTCTGCACCTACACCAAGGTTACCGGAACTTCGCAAGTGGGACAGTCTCTCTAAACAGGTCACAGCCCAGTCGACAGGTGCAGTCTCTTTGCAGGGGGACAGTCTTGTCACAGAGCGCAGTCTTTTTGCAGGGGACAGTCTTATCACAGGGATGAGAGCGCAACTTTGTTAACACTGCAGTACCTGGCTTCACGTACTCACGGTCTGCAGTCTTTGTGCGTGGTCCCTCGGTCTCGGACTGGTGATATATCTCTCTCCCTGTCTGTGTCAGCATCGTCTCCTGTCTGATGCCCAGTGTGCGCTGAGGAAAGCGCGTGCACTTTTCCCACTATCTACCCTGCTCTCTTCCTGTTCCTGACTCCTTTACTGTCCCCCGGGGAACCTGCTGTCCTGCTCAATGGTTCCGGGCATGTAGCAGGGGAGGCAACCCTCCCTGGGCTCTTCCTGCACTTCACCCCCTTACAGTAATGTGTAGACCGATCATGGCATGGTAATATTTATCCCTTGAATGTTATATTATTGGCATATTGGCACTATGTGGTGATAATATATAATCATTGTGGGTTGATTTTTATCCCCTGTGTGGTTTATTACTGATATAGTGGACTTTTTTGGCAACAATAGTGTGATTTGTTATCTAGTAACTGTATGACCAATATTTAACACTATTATTTAGAAAATTTTCATAATACCTAGTCTTCTATGAGATTTAAATATTTTATCTGTAATTTGTATTTTTAATAGGTAGGAGACCAAACACATATGTCTTTATAGGATCTAGAACGCTACAAGAGCCTGTACATCTGATAAACAGGCTGGTGGTGGCCCAGGTAAAAATTTAACTTGACTTTATTCATGCCTCAGAAGTCCTCAATTTCTTTTTTATATTGACCCCAATCCTGTTAACAGAGTAAGCGACTGCACTTAGCGAAGTTTGTTTGTCAAATATCTGTAAATATGGCAACGATGACTACTAACTAGTGACAAAAACGATAAGGACAGAGGTAAGAATGTGATTAAGTTACAACACCTTATGGTGCTGACTTGCACAGTCAGTTCTTCTCTATATTGGAGCATTGTAGTAAAAGGCGGATAATCTTTTATTCAGTTTCCTAGTTGGCCAGCCCAAAACATGGATTGGTGGAGTGGGAACCTGCTCTTCTCTCCTTCTAACTCCAGCAACCAGATCCCATTCAAAGGTTTTGAATCTAACCAAATCCAGATAAAAATATTCACAAGTTTCTTGAAATGTGACACACCCATGCCTCTTTGGTATCTTCCCTCCTACAATATATCGATATCAAAACCGTATTTAATAAGAGAGCTATTGATTGTGGCATACCATATATTCCCCTTTTACATTGGCTGCAAAATTGGTATGTTCCTCATTCTCTCTCTTCTAGTTGGCTCTTGGTTTGTCCTTCCCAACCTGTCATCCAAAAAAGGAAGTGCTCATAGTTGACTCCCCTAACCCATCACCCTTATTAAATAACCTTGTTTCACCATTGAACCACTTCTCCAAATATTGTGTCTGGAGTTGCTCTTCTCACCCCATATTTTGCTTGTGTGTCTTGCTGTCATTTTCTAATTTCTAGCATTTTAAGTCACAGTCGTGGCGGTTAAAGAGCAGAACAATTGAGGTGGTGCCGTAGTTAACTTGTCGGGAGCCTGGCTCTTGGCACTTGCCTTTTTTCAATGCCTTTCTTTAATTGTACTCTTTCAAAATGCCTGTTATGTTAATTGTGACAAAAAGGTATTAAATAGTCTGTCCAAGAAAATTGACTCTTCAAGCCAAACAGCCACTCGGAGAACCCTTTGTGTGACCAAACAGTTCAGTGCACCTTTCTACCTCCTTGCATTAAATCTACCTTAGCCTCCTTCCTTGATTGACAGCTCTGACTTTACAGTAATCAGAAGAGAGTAGAGATGGATGGAAAACACGTAGGTAGAAAGATGCACTGAACTCCTTGGCCAAACCAATGGTGCATTGGCTTGAACATCCCGTTTGTGATGACAGACTCTAATCTAGCAAATATTTCTATGTAATCTGTTTTGCTCTCTCATATAGTGAGGATTCTTTGTACAGTTATTACAGTGTCTCTTCAATCTATTCTTGAGCCATAGCACACAGGAACGGAGGGCAGATTTTTACATTTTATTTGTAATAATTGCTTTAGGGAAAGAATCTGCAAAATAAAAGGAATTGCCATTCAATAGTGGCTTAATTGTTATAGCGGAAAGCCTAGGCACTTATTGTTATACTTGTGTATTGTATTTAAGCTTTCTTCAAAGTATAATATACCAAGGATGTGCATTTATGAGCAATTAATATTTGTATTCCTTCTGCTAATGGTATATTTTATAGATATGAAGTGTATGCGGGTATTTACGGTTCCACTTCAGTCTGTATTACACATTTCAGAATTCATCGCTTCCACTTCAGTACCAGGTAATTTACTTTTATAATGCTATTAATAAAATAAGCCTTGTCTTTGCTTTTGGCACGTACATTAAGACGTGTGAAGACATTGAAATTAAAATGCTTTAGAAAATCTCAATTTGAGTGAAAAAAAAAAAAAATCATGCCGTTCTATTTGCGATAATCTCTTTTCTCATGTCAAATGTTCTCTTTGCTTTCTAAGCTAACATCACAAAGAGATGACCGACTCGAGTGTTTAAATGGAGATTCTTTTGTAATACATTTTATAGAAGGAAAAGAAGAAAAAAAAAAAATGGAGTCAAGAATAAAAAGAAAGATTGCCGAGATAACCAAGACAACTGTCACAAAGTACCATCCATTAGAGTAAATAAAGAATTCCTCTTGAAAGAGCTATTGAATAATTGATACGGCATATGATTACATGGTAGGGCATGCTGTCACACCAGCAATACGTTTTGTACTGATTGTGAATTTGCAGCGACTGCTTCGTTCGGCGTGTTTCATAATTTATTGGAAATAGGAAATAATGAAAACTGGTGACTTAATTGAAATTAAAGAGGACAAAAATTAAACATTTAAATGCAGTCATTGGTTTCTGAAGGCCTTCATTTGATCAGAAATGAAATGTAAGTCAGCTCATTGTACATTTTTCTTATAAAAGGAGTGTATGTGACCTGTTATTGCCATTCCAAAGTCCCATTGTAGCTTTACCTTTAGGGAATTTACCCTTATATATTAAGAAACTGCATGCAGAATAGAGCAATATAGTGATGTACGTCTATTGTTGGAATCAAGAGCAGCAGCCCTGCGATAATAGAGTACGGAAATGACAGAAATTACCTTCCATTTCCTTCCAAGTCCATCAACAGAATACAAACTGCCTTTTATGAATAGCCAACTGTACCACATTATATATTAGAAGGTTGCAGGACGCACCATTCCTGCTGTATTGAAATGGAAGTTCCCGTCGTTCCTATACGGCAGCATTGATATCTCTCGCTGCACTGTGAACAGATTGAAGTCATTTTCTTTCCTATAGTGAGGCTCACAATCTAATTTCTCTATTTGACACACAAAAATCCAATCCAAATTTCAAAGATAGTAGCCGGTATGTTTTTGGACATAGAATTCCTGATGTGACAAGTGTTTGGAAGCATATACTGCAAACTGTAAAATGCACATAAACCTGCAGTCACACAGGCAAATCCTAAGCCACATTTCAAGGCCTAGTAAAGTGTCGACAGTGACTTGTGGGATTGCTGCTTCCAATAGGTGGCGCTATAGAGTTCAAGTACTCTTCATCTCAAAAAAAGCAATTTGCATATTAAAATTCCCAGAGAAACATTGCAAGGCAAGTAAGCCTCCTTACCTTGGCATGCCAGAGTCGGCATGTCACTCTCCGCAATTAAAACCGTTACCCCTCAGACATAAAACTGGAGTAACTCCTCTCACAGCTTAAAGAGGTTGTCCACTACTTAGATTTTGATTGTGCATCCTTAAGGCTCATGCACATGACAGTATTTTCAGACCTAGTGCATTCCGAAGAAACAACAGCTTGAACACTCTGAATATTGTTATTCTATGCGGCCATGCAAGTGTCTAATTTTTCTGATGAGAGACTATAAGCTGGTGTGACCTTAGTGGCAGGACCACACAAATTAGCTGAATACATCTCAGGCAGTGGCTTAAAGCAGTTGTCCCTCAAACTAAGTATATTTTAACCAATAAATATTGGAATAATAATAAATTCCACAATTGGATGTGTTTAAAAAAATGTTCCTGTGCTGAAATAATCTTATAAATGTGTCCCTGCTGTGTACTGTGTAGCTGTGTCTGATTGTGCAGGAACATGGTCTGATCATACCACAGCTCCTGGGCAGGGGAGGAAGCAAAAGAGAGTATACAGACAGGACAGCGTGGGATCGCAGCTGATTCTGTTAGGTAAAATATTTTCCTATATGTTTAACATGTTTTACCCAACAGAAAAAAAAGTTTTGTGCTCCAAATCCTCCAATTGCTCTGAAAACATGGCACTTTTCTCTTTTCCTCACATACTAATCTTCTTTCCTGATGTGCAGTCACACACACAATCTATAGTGAGTGTGCACATAATGAGGCTCAGTTTTTGATTTGCTGTAGAGCGTCAACATTTTTCCCACAATTTTCAAAAATTGAAGCAAAACAATTTTTAAAGTTGAATAAAGATACCAGTTCAAAAATAACAATAAATCCACATAATTAGCGACTCACTATAAATTCTTGAACAAGGAGAAGACAGAGTCAAAATGCTAAAAAGAGTATAAATGTTTAATTTACTGTATTTTACAAAAATTTGCACAGAAATATGCAATAAAGTTTTTTTTTTTCATTTTTATGGGTACAATGTAATTGAATCCATAAGTGACTAGAAAGGGCCAGTGAATTGGACATGAAAAAAGGTAACGTGAGATTTTGTGCAATCAATAGATTAGATCCCTGTTCAGCATCTATATCTTTTCCAAACTTTTTTATTGGCTTTGGAATTTAAAAGGGAAAGGGTAAAAGGGAAAGGAAGGGGAGAAGGGGGGGTTGGGAGGGCGATGGAGAGGGAAGGCAAGAGGGGGGAACAAGGGAGGACCAGGAGGGAATAGGGAACAAACGTTTTTAAACATTGTTAATACAAACATGCCATTACACAGAATGGCTTAAAATGAATAGAGACGAAGTTTACATATGTACATTTGAAAGCACAAACACGTATTCTATGTCAATTCTAATTTAGACATATTAGTTGACCAACCGATATGGTATTAGATTAGGTGAATATATCGACCAATGTTTAATCGAATGAACAACTAACATGGTATATATATATATATATATATATATATATATAAAAATATTGTAGTCCATAGGGGTTCAAGGATATAGTTCTATCCAATGAGTCCATTTCTTTATAAATTTGTCATAGGAGTTGTTTAACATGGCTAGCTTACGTTCAAATTCTTTATGAAGGTTAACTTTTTCAATAATATTTTGAATCGATGGTGGGTCAGGTTTTTTCCAGTAATAGGCCAAAGCATTTTTAGTAACTAATAAGATGTGGATAACAAGAGGTTTTAAGGTAGGGTTTATCTGATCTGAGTTCAACGATAGAAGTGCCAATTGAGGAGAGAGGTGAATCTTTTTTGAAAGTATTGAGTTTATGAGTTTATTAATATTTTTCCAAAGTGACTTAATAATAGGACAATGCCAAAAGATGTGAATTAAGCTCCCATATTGCCCATAATTTCTCCAACAGGTTGAAGAATGTTCATGGTTTATTTTAGAAAGTTTGGCAGGTGTATAATACCATCTAGTAAGAACTTTATGGTGGGATTCTTGTAAGGACATTGAAGCTGTGGCAGAGTAAGAAATGGTACAAGCTTTTTCCCATTCAGAAGGATCAAGATTTAAGTGAAGTTCAGCCTCCCATTTTATTATGTTATGGGTAGAGTTGAGCTTTCCGATACCGCAAGTATCGGGTATCGGCCGATATTTGCCGTATCGGAATTACGATACCGAGTACCGATACTTTTTTCGTATCGGATACCGGAATCGGAAGTCCAAAATGCAATGAGCCACTTTTGTGGCTCTGATTGGCTGCCGAAATGATGTCATCATGATGCGCTGTCTGTGCGCATCATGATGCGCCGTCAGTTCGGGCCTTCGGGGGGGCTGTGCCAACTGTCCGGGGGTCTGTGCCGGCCTGCCGGTGGTCTGTGCAGGCTCCGGGGGTCTGTGCCGGCCTGCCGGGGGGGCTGTGCCGGCCTGCCAGTGGTCTGTGCAGGCTCCGGGGGGCTGTGCCGGCCTGCCGGGGGGCTGTGCCGGCCTGCCGGTGGTCTGTGCAGGCTCCGGTGGTCTGTGCCGGCCTGCCGGGGGGCTGTGCCGGCCTGCCGGTGGTCTGTGCAGGCTCCGGTGGTCTGTGCCGGCCTGCCGGGGGGCTGTGCCGGCCTGCCGGTGGTCTGTGCAGGCTCCGGGGGGCTGTGCCGGTCTGCCGGTGGTCTGTGCAGGCTCCGGAGGTCTGTGCAGGCATCGTCCGATGGGACTACAAGTCCCATCGGGCGATGCCTGCTACCATGACAGTGATTGACACATTAGCCAATGATGGGACAGTAGTAGTCCCATCATCCGGCTAATGTGTTGAATGTAAAAAATAAAAAAACATTTACATGCTACATACATGCTACATGCATACTACATATATACTACATGTAACATACATACTACATGCAACATGCATACTACATACATGCTACATACTACATGCATGCTACATACTACATACATGCTACATACATACTACATACATAATACATATATACTACATGCATGCAACATACATACAACATATATACTACATGCATGCAACATGCATACTACATATATACTATATATACTACATGTAACATACATACTACATATATACTACATGCTACATACATGCTACATACTACATACATGCTACATACTACATACATGCAACATACATACAACATATATACTACATTCATACTACATATATACTATATATACTACATGTAACATACATACTACATATATACTACATGCTACATACATGCAACATACATACTACATACATGCTACATACATACTACATACATAATACATATATACTACATGCATGCAACATACATACAACATATATACTACATGCATGCAACATGCATACTACATATATACTATATATACTACATGTAACATACATACTACACATATACTACATGTTACATACATGCAACATACACACTACATGCTACATACATGCAACATACATACATGCTACATACATACACACTACATGCTACATACATGCAACATACATACTACATACATGCTACATACTACATACATGCTACATACATACTACATATATACCACATGCATGCAACATGCATACTACATATATACTGCATATATACTACATGCATGCAACATACATATATACTACATACAATACATACATATAGACATACAGTACATATAACATAGAGTACATACTCACCGTCACTTGTCACTTTGATCCCCGAAGCCATTCTCCCCTTGAGGAATAAATATCAAAATAAAAAAACACCAATATACTTACCCCGATCCGCAGAAGTCCACGAGGGTCCCACGTCCATCTTGCGTGGAGAACAGCAGCATCAGCTGATGCTACCGTTCTCTACCAGCTCCAGGAATACAATGACGGAAGGTAGGTATCCTTCCGCACTGTATTCCTCCACCACTTTAAAAAAAAAAAAAGTCCCTAGTCTCACTTTATGCCATTGCTGCGTGGGATGCATGTTGCATGCATGTAGTATATATGTTGTATGTATGTTGCATGCATGTAGTATATATGTATTATGTATGTAGTATGTATGTAGCATGTATGTAGTATGTATGTAGCATGTATGCAGCATGTAGTATATATGTAGTATGTATGTTACATGTAGTATATATAGTATATATGTAGTATGCATGTTGCATGCATGTAGTATATATGTTGTATGTATGTTGCATGCATGTAGTATATATGCATTATGTATGTAGTATGTATGTAGCATGTATGTAGTATGTATGTTGCATGTATGTAGCATGTAGTATATATGTAGTAAGTATGTTACATGTAGTATATATGTAGTATGCATGTTGCATGCATGTAGTATATATGTTGTATGTATGTTGCATGCATGTAGTATATATGTATTATGTATGTAGTATGTATGTAGTAGGAAGCATGTACAGTGGGGAAAAAAAGTATTTAGTCAGTCAGCAATAGTGCAAGTTCCACCACTTAAAAAGATGAGAGGCATCTGTAATTTACATCATAGGTAGACCTCAACTATGGGAGACAAACTGAGAAAAAAAAATCCAGAAAATCACATTGTCTGTTTTTTTTTCATTTTATTTGCATATTATGGTGGAAAATAAGTATTTGGTCAGAAACAAAATTTCATCTCAATACTTTGTGATATATCCTTTGTTGGCAATGACAGAGGTCAAACGTTTTCTGTAAGTCTTCACAAGGTTGCCACACACTGTTGTTGGTATGTTGGCCCATTCCTCCATGCAGATCTCCTCTAGAGCAGTGATGTTTTTGGCTTTTCGCTTGGCAACACGGACTTTCAACTCCCTCCAAAGGTTTTCTATAGGGTTGAGATCTGGAGACTGGCTAGGCCACTCCAGGACCTTGAAATGCTTCTTACGAAGCCACTCCTTCGTTGCCCTGGCGGTGTGCTTTGGATCATTGTCATGTTGAAAGACCCAGCCACGTTTCATCTTCAATGCCCTTGCTGATGGAAGGAGGTTTGCACTCAAAATCTCACGATACATGGCCCCATTCATTCTTTCATGTACCCGGATCAGTCGTCCTGGCCCCTTTGCAGAGAAACAGCCCCAAAGCATGATGTTTCCACCACCATGCTTTACAGTAGGTATGGTGTTTGATGGATGCAACTCAGTATTCTTTTTCCTCCAAACACTACAAGTTGTGTTTCTACCAAACAGTTCCAGTTTGGTTTCATCAGACCATAGGACATTCTCCCAAAACTCCTCTGGATCATCCAAATGCTCTCTAGCAAACTTCAGACGGGCCCGGACATGTACAGGCTTAAGCAGTGGGACACGTCTGGCACTGCAGGATCTGAGTCCATGGTGGCGTAGTGTGTTACGTATGGTAGGCCTTGTTACATTGGTCCCAGCTCACTGCAGTTCATTCACTAGGTCCCCCCGCGTGGTTCTGGGATTTTTGCTCACCGTTCTTGTGATCATTCTGACCCCACGGGGTGGGATTTTGCGTGGAGCACCAGATCGAGGGAGATTATCAGTGGTCTTGTATGTCTTCCATTTTCTAATTATTGCTCCCACAGTTGATTTCTTCACTCCAAGCTGGTTGGCTATTGCAGATTCAGTCTTCCCAGCCTGGTGCAGGGCTACAATTTTGTTTCTGGTGTCCTTTGACAGCTCTTTGGTCTTCACCATAGTGGAGTTTGGAGTCAGACTGTTTGAGGGTGTGCACAGGTGTCTTTTTATACTGATAACAAGTTTAAACAGGTGCCATTACTACAGGTAATGAGTGGAGGAAAGAGGAGACTCTTAAAGAAGAAGTTACAGGTCTGTGAGAGCCAGAAATCTTGATTGCTTGTTTCTGACCAAATACTTATTTTCCACCATAATATGCAAATAAAATGAAAAAAAAAACAGACAATGTGATTTTCTGGATTTTTTTTTCTCAGTTTGTCTCCCATAGTTGAGGTCTACCTATGATGTAAATTACAGACGCCTCTCATCTTTTTAAGTGGTGGAACTTGCACTATTGCTGACTGACTAAATACTTTTTTTCCCCACTGTATGTAGCATGCATGTAGTATGTAGCATGTATGTAGTATGCATGTTGCATGTAGTATATATGTAGTATGTATGTTACATGTAGTATATATGTAGTATGCATGTTGTATGTATGTAGCATGTAAATTTTTTTTTTTTTTTTACATTCAACAAATTAGCCGGATGATGGGACTACTACTGTCCCATCATTGGCTAATGTGTCAATCACTGTCATGGTAGCAGGCATCGCCCGATGGGACTTGTAGTCCCATCGGACGATGCCTGCACAGACCCCCGGAGCCTGCAGAGCCCACCGGCAGGCTGGCACAGCCCCCCGGCAGGCCGGTACAGACCACCGGAGCCTGCACAGCTCCCCGGCAGGCCGGCACAGCTCCCCGGCAGGCTGGCACAGACCCCCGGAGCCTGCACAGACCACCGGCAGGCCGGCACAGCCCCCCGGCAGGCCGGCACAGACCACCGGAGCCTGCACAGACCACCGGCAGGCCAGCACAGCCCCCCAGCAGGCCGGCACAGACCCCCGGAGCCTGCACAGACCACCGGCAGGCCGGCACAGCCCCCCAGCAGGCCGGCACAGCCCCCCGGCAGGCCTGCACAGACCACCGGCAGGCCTGCACAGACCACCGGAGCCTGCACAGACCCCCCAGCAGGCCGGCACAGCCCCCCGAAAGGCCCGTACAGACCACAGAGAGGCTGTACAAGGCAAAAATAGGGTTTTTCTTATTCCGATACCGGAAATCCCATAGACTTGAATGGGACTTCCGGTATCGGAATCGGCGATACCCGATATTTTTTTTAGATCGGCTGATACCATCCGATACGATACTTTTAAGTATCGGATGGTATCGCTCAACACTAGTTATGGGTTTTTGTCAATTCATAGCTTTTGCTTAAACATTTATATATGAATTCCATACTCCAGAATATACTGTGATCAATATTATTGATCAAGTTTACTGCTGGTTCAGAGATACGAGAATTTTTGAGAAGAAACTTATCAATATGATTTTCCAAAATCAGATACTGACAAAATGAAGAGGAAGGAATGTTAAACTGTTTTTTTAGGAGACTAAATGGGTGACAAGCCGGTCCTTTACTCAAGTCTTTTAGTTTCTTTATCCTAATTTCTCCCATAGAGTGTCTTTGGTGTGTTTCAATGACGAGCAAATGACATGAAGTGAAAGATTTTTTAGAGAATCAAAGTTATTGTGACCCCTTTTAAGTTTAGAGAATTATTTCCATGCACCCAGTATGGGTTGGAAGATAGGATGAGAGTTTGTAATGTCTTTTTTTAGTAGTATTTGGTCTATGATGAGTAGATTTAGAGATTTGTTATTATTGAAATGGAGTTCTAGGTCATACCAGGCAGGGGGTTCTAAATGCGGCCACCAGTGAAGACTCTGCTTTATTAAGTTGGCGTAATAGTATGCCGAGATATTAGGAAGTCCAGCTCCTCCATATCTTTTACTATTATATAGAATATTTTTTGCAATTCTGGGTTTCTTGTTTCCCCAGACGAAGGAGTTGATTTTATTTTGTAAACTAGTTAGAAGAGAAGTCGATATTTTTATTGGGAGTGACCTGAACAAATATAAAATCTTCGGCAATACGTATGACTTGAAAGTCATGATTTTCCCCCACCATGATAGTTCCCCATTTCTATATATGTTGAAGCCATCCGAGATATTTTTAAGTAAGGAGTCAAGATTGTTGGGAATTAAGGAGTCAATATTTTTGCAAAAGTCTATGCCAAGATATGTGAGATTATTATCTGTCCAAGACCAGGGATTGATTTTTTTGATCTCCTCTATCTCAGAATTGTTTAAATTGAAAGGGAGAATTTTTGATTTTGCTTGGTTAATTCTAAAGTAGGACATTTTTGAGAAGGCTTGGAGAAGCTTTTGGATTTTTATCAGGGAATCATGAGGATTAGAGATAGAAAGGATTATGTCATCAGCAAAAAGGCTGATTTTAAACTCTCTAGTGTCCACCTTTAAACTTCTAATTTCTGTGTCATCCCTAATCAATTGGGCCAAAGGCTCTATGGCATGTAGTATATATGTATTATGTATGTAGTATGTATGTAGCATGTATGTAGTATGTATGTTGCATGTATGTAGCATGTAGTATATATGTAGTATGTATGTTACATGAATCATAGAATCATAGAATCGTAGAGTTGGAAGGGACCTCCTGGGCCATCTGGTCCAACCCCCTGCTCAAAGCAGGATTCGCTAAATCATCCCAGTCAGATGTCTGTCCAGTCTCTGTTTGAAGACTTCCATTGAAGGAGAACTCACCACTTCTCGTGGTAGCCTGTTCCACTCATTGATCACTCTAACTGTCAAAAAGTTTTTTCTAATATCTAATCTGTGTCTCCTCCCATTCAGTTTCATCCCATTGCTTCTAGTCTTTCCTTGTGCAAATGAGAATAAAGTTGATCCTTCTACAATGTGACAGCCCTTTAGATATTTGTAGACAACTATTAAGTCTTCTCTCAGTCTTCTCTTTTGCAAACTAAACATTCCCAAATCCTGCAACCTTTCCTCATAAGACAGGGTTTGCAGACCGGTCACCATTCTGGTCGCTCTTTTCTGAACTTGCTCCAGTTTGTTGATGTCTTTTTTAAAATGTGGTGCCCAAAACTGGACACAATATTCCAGATGAGGTGTGACCAAAGAGGAGTAGAGGGAAATAATGACTTCACGTGATCTAGACTGTATGCTTCTGTTAATACATCCTAGAATTGCATTTGCCTTTTTTGCTGCTGCATCACACTGTTGACTCATATTCAGTCTGTGATCTATTAGTATACCCAAGTCTATAGTCTGTAGTATATATAGTATATATGTAGTATGCATGTTGCATGCATGTAGTATATATGTTGTATGTATGTTGCATGCATGTAGTATATATGTATTATGTATGTAGTATGTATGTAGCATGTATATAGTATGTATGTTGCATGTATGTAGCAAGTAGTATATATGTAGTAAGTATGTTACATGTAGTATATATGTAGTATGCATGTTGCATGCATGTAGTATATATGTATTATGTATGTAGTATGTATGTAGTATGTAGCATGTATGTAGCATGCATGTAGTATGTAGCATGTATGTAGTATGCATGTTGCATGTAGTATATATGTAGTATGTATGTTACATGTAGTATATATGTAGTATGCATGTTGTATGTATGTAGAATGTAAATTTTTTTTTTTTTTTTTTTTTTTACATTCAACAAATTAGCCGGATGATGGGACTACTACTGTCCCATCATTGGCTAATGTGTCAATCACTGTCATGGTAGCAGGCATCGCCCGATGGGACTTGTAGTCCCATTGGACGATGCCTGCACAGACCCCCGGAGCCTGCACAGCCCACCGGCAGGCTGGCACAGCCCCCCGGCAGGCCGGCACAGACCACCGGAGCCTGCACAGCTCCCCGGCAGGCCGGCACAGCTCCCCGGCAGGCCGGCACAGACCCCCGGAGCCTGCACAGACCACCGGCAGGCCGGCACAGCCCCCCGGCAGGCCAGCACAGACCACCGGAGCCTGCACAGACCACCGGCAGGCCAGCACAGCCCCCCCGGCAGGCCGGCACAGACCCCCGGAGCCTGCACAGACCACCAGCAGGCCAGCACAGCCCCCCGGCAGGCCGGCACAGCCCCCCGGCAGGCCTGCACAGACCACCGGCAGGCCTGCACAGACCACCGGAGCCTGCACAGACCCCCCGGCAGGCCGGCACAGCCCCCCGAAAGGCCCGTACAGACCCCAGAGAGGCTGTACAAGGCAAAAATAGGGTTTTTCTTATTCCGATACCGGAAGTCCCATAGACTTGAATGGGACTTCCGGTATCGGAATCGGCGATACCCGATATTTTTTTTAGATCGGCCGATACCATCCGATACGATACTTTTAAGTATCGGACGGTATCGCTCAACACTAGTTATGGGTTTTTGTCAATTCATAGCTTTTGCTTAAACATTTATATACGAATTCCATACTCCAGAATATACTGTGATCAATATTATTGATCAAGTTTACTGCTGGTTCAGAGATACGAGAATTTTTGAGAAGAAACTTATCAATATGATTTTTCAAAATCAGATACTGACAAAATGAAGAGGAAGGAATGTTAAACTGTTTTTTTAGGAGACTAAATGGGTGACAAGCCGGTCCTATACTCAAGTCTTTTAGTTTCTTTATCCTAATTTCTCCCATAGAGTGTCTTTGGTGTGTTTCAATGACGAGCAAATGACATGAAGTGAAAGATTTTTTAGAGAATCAAAGTTATTGTGACCCCTTTTAAGTTTAGAGAATTATTTCCATGCACCCAGTATGGGTTGGAAGATAGGATGAGAGTTTGTAATGTCTTTTTTTAGTAGTATTTGGTCTATGATGAGTAGATTTAGAGATTTGTTATTATTGAAATGGAGTTCTAGGTCATACCAGGCAGGGGGTTCTAAATGCGGCCACCAGTGAAGACTCTGCTTTATTAAGTTGGCGTAATAGTATGCCGAGATATTAGGAAGTCCAGCTCCTCCATATCTTTTACTATTATATAGAATATTTTTTGCAATTCTGGGTTTCTTGTTTCCCCAGACGAAGGAGTTGATTTTATTTTGTAAACTAGTTAGAAGAGAAGTCGATATTTTTATTGGGAGTGACCTGAACAAATATAAAATCTTCGGCAATACGTATGACTTGAAAGTCATGATTTTCCCCCACCATGATAGTTCCCCATTTCTATATATGTTGAAGCCATCCGAGATATTTTTAAGTAAGGAGTCAAGATTGTTGGGAATTAAGGAGTCAATATTTTTGCAAAAGTCTATGCCAAGATATGTGAGATTATTATCTGTCCAAGACCAGGGATTGATTTTTTTGATCTCCTCTATCTCAGAATTGTTTAAATTGAAAGGGAGAATTTTTGATTTTGCTTGGTTAATTCTAAAGTAGGACATTTTTGAGAAGGCTTGGAGAAGCTTTTGGATTTTTATCAGGGAATCATGAGGATTAGAGATAGAAAGGATTATGTCATCAGCAAAAAGGCTGATTTTAAACTCTCTAGTGTCCACCTTTAAACTTCTAATTTCTGTGTCATCCCTAATCAATTGGGCCAAAGGCTCTATGGCCAGGACAAAAAGTAGGGGCGATAGGGGACAACCCTGACGGGTGCCATTAGTTATTTTAAATGACTGCGAGAGGTTATTATTGGCATAAACTCTTGCTTTGGGGTTTGAGTAAAGTGCCATTATGGTTGTTTAAAATTGGGAATGAAAACCGAATTTATGTAGAACTGCTTGAAGGTACTTCCAATTGAGGCGGTCAAACGTCTTTTCAGCATCTAGGGATATTATAGTGGCTTTTGTTTTAGTAGATTTGATTAATTTTATTAGATTGATAAGCCTTCTTGTGCCGTCAACTGTTTGTCTGTTTTTTATTAAACCAATTTGGTCATTTAGTATAAGCTTGGGTAAAAATTGGTTTAGTCTATTTGCAATTATTTTAGCGTAAAGTTTCAGATCGCCATTGATAAGGGATATAAACCTGTAATTTTTAATTTGGGTTGTGTCCGAATTAGGCTTGGGGATAACTATGATGGTTGCTTCCAGAATTTCATCAGGAAAGCGACCACTTTTCGAGGCTGCGTTAAAGACTTTTGTTAGGTGAGGGGCTAATAGATTACCAAATGTTCTATAATAAACATTGTTGAACCCGTCTGGGCCTGGCAATTTAAAATATTTAAGATGGTTAATGGTATCCAAGACTTCTTTGTCAGTAAAAGGAGAGGTGAGGTATTCTGGTATTCTGTGTCATCGCTGTTTAGTTTAGGGAGATTCACAGATTTTAAAAATGCATCAATTTTGAATTTGTTTGGTTGGAGATGGGGGTTAGTCTGGTTGATGTTGTATAGGTCTTGATAGTAGTTTGCAAATGACTTTACAATATCTTGGGGATGATTTAGTGACTCACCTTTTGAGGAAGTTATTTTATTTATTCTGCTTCTTATCCTGAGCTTTTGAAGTCTGTTCGTCATATATTTTGAAGGCTTATTGAGATTTTTATATTGTTTTAATTTTGATGATTTTAAGGCATAATCATAGAATGAGAAGATTATGGCTCTCAGGTCTTGTCTGAGTTTGGAAAGCTCGGATTGAATGATGGGGCAGGGAGATGATCTTTTGCTTGGTTTGACTCTTTGGTTATGATTTGATTTTGTATATTGACAATTTTCTCTCTATTTATTTTTTTTATTCTAGAAGAGATGTAGATTAAGACTCCCCTCAGAACTGCCCTATGGGCATTCCAACAAATGAATGGGTCCACAAGGTTTGACTCGTTTTCGTTGAAGTAGTTTTTAATTGCTGTGGAAATTTCAATATTTAAGGTAGGGGAATTGAAAAGTGAGGAATTACATTTCCAAAGAAAATGTTTGCTGATTGCAGCTCCTTCTGAAAATTCACCAATGACTGGAGAATGGTCAGATATCGTTTTTGGTGAAATAGAAACACTTGAGAACTTAGGGAGAGAGAAAACATCTGACAAAATTAAGTCTATCCTGGAGGCTGAATGAATGATGTGGATCAGAGAAATGACTAAATTCAATTGAGGTCGAATTTAGACATCGAAAAAAACGTCGAACAATTCGTTTGTATGCAACCATTTGCTGAGCGTTTCAGATTTGTTTCTATTTGTTGCTGTGGAGTCCATTTTGCCGTCTGGAACGATATTGAAATCGCCAGCAATTAGTAGAGTACCTTTTTTAACTGCATTTATTTTTTTCATAAGCTTATTAAGGAATTTAATTTGGCCTCTGTTGGGGGCGTATACATTCACTATTGTATATGTGATTTGATTTAGATTACAGATCAGGATGTGAAAATGACCTTTTTCTTCTTTGACCTCATCCAAAAGTTCGAAGGAAAGAGATTTTTTAATTAGTGTTATTACCCCTGCCTTTTTCTTTGGACTGGAAGATTCAAAAATGTTAGGAAAGTTTTTGTCTAGAAAGTTGGGATGAGAATTATGTTTGAATTTCGATTCTTGAAGGCACACAATGTCAGAATGAGAGCAATTCAACTCATTGCGAATTATAAATTTCTTTCTTGGGCTGTTAAGCACTCTGACATTGTGCGTCATCAATTTTAGTTTCATTTTGTGTAGATTGGACCCGATGGACTACTTTAGAATAAAAAAAAACCTGAAAATTTAAATCAAACTGTATCTGAAATTGCTCAGATAAAATATATACAGTATGACAAGCAAATATAACTTTAGCAAATAATACTAAAGCCGAACAAGGTCCTCCAGAGGGAATCCACTCTTGTGGATTCTACTTTAGTGTGGGGGAAAGTTTGTGGTAACAAGCTCTAAGGAACTTCTATAACAGTAGAAACAAAGAGACTTTAGAACATCATTTGAAACTTTAAGGCTGATAGCCTGAATGACAAGATTAGGCCTTGAGGAGAATCAAGATTATTTCAGGTGGTGCCTTTGGAGTCGTCAGAGGCTGTAGTTTTGTCACGATGAGGGATTTTGTTTGCTTTCAAGAATTCCATACCATCTTTTGGAGAAAGTAGGGCTGTCATTTTTCCCTTGAAATGGACAAGGAGCTTAAGGGGGAAACCCCATTTATATGAAATCCCATTGTCTCTTAGAGGTACTGTTATGATCTTGAATGCTTTCCTACCTTCAATTGTATCTTTGGAGAGATCCGCATAAAATCTCAAGTGTTTATAGGGTTCAGGAAACCCACCTTTATGTCTGATGCAATTTAGTAATTGATCTTTTATGTGGAAGAAGTGAACTCTCATTATTGTGTCTCTTGGTGCCTCCTTAGGGATGTTAGGCGGTTTAGGAAGTCTATGGATCCTGTCAATTATGAGGTCCTGGTCAGTTAAAGATGGGATAATTTTCTTGAACACTTTCTTTGTATAGTCAGCTAAATTATTGGGAGAGACAGACTCAGGAATTCCTCTAATTTTAAATTGTTTCTCAGATTTCTGTCCTCCAAGTCTGCCAATTTTGTTTTTAGGTTGAGTAACTCTTTCTTTATTTCTTGGTTTTCTTTTTGGGTGGAGCTTAATTTTTCCTCTACATCTATCAATCTGGTTTCCTGGTTTTCCAATTTTTTGTGGAATATTTCAAGTGTTTCTTTGAAAATCTTAGTTTGGTTATTCAATGTGATTTTTAGGCTATTATTGATTTTGTCAGGTTCAGCATCTATATCAAATGATACTCACAGATTACGTAATGCTCCATATTTACTAAAAAAAGGAGAGTATTCTACTGAATGAGCACTGAGCACCTACTTGTCAGATAGTATTCCTAATTGAATGCTGCACATGTTCTGTGAGGTAGAAAGGAAGGGAGTAGTATCAAAAATAAGAGTAATTACCCATGATTTGCGTGGATCCTGCCACAACCACAGCCAAATGAATAAACTGTGAGTGGAGATGAGCGAACCCAAACTTAAAAGTTCATAGTTCATACCGAACACTAAACTTGTTGCTAAACTCCGAACACGGACTTCTCCCTGAAGTTCGGTTTATTACTCATTTTGGAAAGAGAAAGAGATTTTCCAAATCCAAAGTTCTGGTCCCCATTGTTTTTAGTGGCGTTCGGGTTCAGGTTCAAGCTCTGGTACCCAAACAAAACTTTGGACTAAAATTCAGGTTGGGTACCAGGACTTCCACAATTCCGCTTATCGCTAACTGTGAGCGCTGATGTCATTTCACTATCGAGATTCACTATAAAGTGGCTGCTGCATTTAATGCTTTTGGTTTAATATATTTCCTCCTGATTCACTATGATATATCATGTGAAATTTGGTAGGCATTTGGGAAAGCTGAAACCAAGATCATATGGGCATTTTCTGACTGATGTAATCTTCTACGCTTTATAATATAGCAATGGCCAATATTGATTTGCGCAAAGTGCAAATCACCACTTCTCCATACAATATAAAGTGATGATTTTCAGGTACTGCAGCTAATGTACTTCATTAGGAGCAGAGCTACAGCACTTTACAACATTCAGTACACCGTGATCAGCGATCAGCGCTGGATTATGAGAACTCCATATAATGTTAATGGCCGGCCACTGAGATGAGAACCTCTGATAAGAGTGGCAGCGTGGGTGCCAGGTGTTTGAACCACAGCCAGTGAAAGACCATCAACATATAAGTAGTCGATAGCCTTTTCAAAAAAATTAAAAGTAAGAATTATTTTTTTTATAAGGTTACTTCTTTTTACAGACTCACAGAAATGTACTAATAGCTGGCAACAACAATGCATTAGAAGGAAACCCATTCATACCAGAATAAAATAGTTTGTCCACCTTTGTTCTCCAATGCAGAGCACTGGAAGGCAACAATCCTAATCATCTTGTAACACCTGTGTTGGCGTCTCCACAGAGATGCCGAGATACTCGCCACTCCAATTGCTCTCCTGCTTCCTCCTTGGCTCCTGTGTATCAGGGTCAGCATGTGCCTCACAGGTCCTCTGGCAGCACGCTTAGGGTGCACACGGTTTCACTTTCTGTACTTAAAGAGACAGTGCACGCACTCCTATTGTATCCCCAGCCTACAGTTGGGAGAACTTAGTTTTCAAGACACCTATGCCTGTTGGGAGGTGCCTGAGCAACAAATATAGTCAGTTTGTCTGCAAGATGCTAGCTTGTTTTTAGTAGTGATGGGCGAACCCATGGATATTCGGGTCTGGCAGGTACGGTCAAACATTTGAAAGAAGTTCATATTGTGTACTGGAATGGTACCCAAACTTGAACCCAAACCCGGACCCCATTCAAATGAATGGGGGCCTGAACATCGCTGTTTCCCACACTGTCATCTGCATGTCAGCCCGAGAAACATCATTATTGATCGGCATTCACCTTTCAAGTTCCTTCCATTCAGAGTGCTGTGGTTCTCACGCTGCCCTATATTATTAATTTTGTCAGATTCAAGTTTTTTCTGACACCATTGTTGGTTTTTCTGCCATTAAACGAGGGGTACCAACAATTTTGACCATGTGTGTAGGCTGGGGAGATCCAATATCCATGTTTCATTCCCAGTCTGAGAATACCATTCCCAGCTGTCTGCTCACAGAAAAGTCCATGTTCGGGATCCGTGCATGGACACTAGTGACCCCAAAGAAGTTTACCATTCGGGTTAGCCCGTTCTTAGTTATTAGGTTCCTGTACCAGTCCAGTTAAGCCTGTATCAGTTCTGAAACTGAAACAGCTCCACCGCTACATTAATCCAAAATCTCTCCGGTGGTATGTGAACTCGAAACCTCTCCGACGGTACCTGAACCTGACACCACTATGACGGTATGTTAACCTGTACCTGTGCTTACCCCAAGTCAACCTTGGACCTTGGACTCCGAGTTCATGTATGCTGTCCTGACCATTGAGGTCAACTGCAGCGGAATTGGGGTCTGTCCTGGTATAGCACCTGGCTTTCTCATGTGGAACAAGTTTAACTACACCATCAGTGGCTCTAGTGAAAACCCAGCCTAGTTTGCTTAGTTACACCCCTCTATGCTCTCAATGGTCCATGGTACAGTGGTTCTACAAACCGTCTGTGTTGTTACACATCTATCCCCATTCTGACAATCTCACTGTTGGGCTTTTTTCCACATATGATGTTACATCTGAACCTGGACTTATCAGGAAAGTGATTGTCCTGAATGATCATGCTTTTCGGTAATAGCAATATTGGTAACATTTCTTACCATTATAATATACCTTGGAATTTCAGTCAACTAAAAAGGTTAAAATAGATGCTGGGGAGGAACACATTGATGTATTTGAGGGTAAAGCCCCGGTCACAAGTTTTGTGATGCAACAGCGATCTCACCAGCGAGATCGCTGTGTGTGACACTTACCAGCGACCGGCCCCCCTGTCGGGTATTGCTGATCGTCCTGGAATGGCCAAGACATTTTTTTGATCGCTGGTCTCCTGCTGGCCAGCACGCATCGCTGCGTGTGGCAGGCAGTAGACCAGCGATCAGCGAACTGGCGCTGGTAACTAAGATACACATCATGTTTCTAAGCGGCGCGCAGTGCTTAGAAACCCGATGTGTACCTTAGTTACCAGCTCGCTGGTGCAGGGAGCTGGTAACCAAGGTACACATTGGGTTTCTAAGTGCAGTGTACCGCTTAGAAACCCGATGTTTACCTTGGTTACCAGCTCCCTGCACCAGCGCGCTGGTAACTAAGGTACACATTGGGAAACTAAGCAACGTGCCTCGCTTGTTACCCGAGTGTCGCTGGTGCTGATCTCTGGTGAAGCTGCCTGTTTGGCAGCTCACCAGTGATCATGTAGAGACACCAGCGATTCTGACATGACAAGGCCATATCGTTGTCGGGATTGCTGGTGCGTCGCTATGTGTGACGGGGCCCTAAGTCATCAATATCAGATTGGTAAGGGGGGTCACATACACTGAGGACCCCCACCAATCAGCTATTATCAGATTTGGAAGCTGCAAGGTGTACACAATGAACAGAGCCAGACTGAGTGGCCCCATACATTGTTTAGTGGCTGCCTCTGGGTACTGAACACTGTCTTCCATTCAAGTGAATGGACCTATACCACGAGCCCAACAAGAGTTTTTCTTTTAAGGGGGTCTGTTTACATGCAAAAAGCAATCGGTCATTTAAAAGCCTTTTTACACAGGCGTACTATGCTAAATGATGCACACTGAATGATCTTTAAATGATCTTTAAAAGATTTGTCAGTACTCGTAGGTTGCCTTTATTTTCGGCACCATGAGTCCTGTTACATAGTATGATGAGCTGCTGAAAATGATCATTTTAAGCCTGCTTTAAATTCCTATTTTGCATCTGTTTTCTCTCAGAAAGGAAATGTAACATCAACTGTTCTTCACTGACCTATTAAGGGAATAGAAGAATCCAGGATATCTATAAACAGAAAGATAGTGAGGAAACACTTAGCTAACCTAAATGAATTCAAGTCTGCAGGTCCAGATGAATTACACCCCAGAGTACTGAAGGAGATAGCAGAAGAAATTTTTGAACCCCTCTCCATTATCTTTGAAAATTCTTGGAGAGCAGGAGAAGTCCCAGAAGACTGGAGAAGAGCAAATGTTGTTCCTATCTTCAAAAAGGGGAAGAAGGTGGACCCAGGCAACTATAGGCCAGTGAGTCTGACTTCTATACCAGGAAAGATCTTTGAACAAATTATTAAACAACATGTATGTCAGTACCTGGATAAGAATGAAGTGATTAAACAGAGTCAGCATGGGTTTGTAACTAATAAGTCATGTCAGACTAACTTAATTTCCTTCTATGACGGAATCACTGATTGGGTGGATCAAGGAAATGCTGTAGATATAGTATATCTTGACTTCAGCAAAGCATTTGACAAAGTCTCTCATACAATCCTTATTGAAAAAATGACTAAGTATGGAATGGACAAGGCAACTGTTAGGTGGATTCATAACTGGCTTAGTGATCGGACCCAAAGAGTGGTCGCAAATGGCTGCACATCCAGTTGGAAGAATGTCTCAAGTGGGGTACCACAGGGCTCTGTCCTGGGCCCTGTATTGTTCAACATCTTTATCAACGATTTAGATGAAGGAATTGAGGGTAAACTGATTAAATTTGCTGATGACACAAAGCCAGGAGGGATAGCTAATACTAGAGAAGAGAGAGGATTCAAAAAGATATAAATAAACTGGAGAAGTCAGCAGCAACTAACAGAATGGTTTTTAACAGGGAAAAATGCAAAGCACTACATCTGGGCAATAAAAATGAAAAAAGCATATACAGAATGGGAAGAATAGGCCTAAGCAACAGCACATGTGAAAAAGACTTGGGTATACTAATAGATCACAGACTGAATATGAGTCAATAGTGTGATGCAGCTGCAAAAAAGGCAAATGCAATTCTAGGATGTATTAACAGAAGCATACAGTCTAGATCACGTGAAGTCATTATTTCCCTCTACTCCTCTTTGGTCACACCTCATCTGGAATATTGTGTCCAGTTTTGGGCACCACATTTTAAAAAAGACATCAACAAACTGGAGCAAGTTCAGAAAAGAGCAACCAGAATGGTGACCGGTCTGCAAACCCTGTCTTATGAGGAAAGGTTGCAGGATTTGGGATTGTTTAGTTTGCAAAAGAGAAGACTGAGAGGAGACTTAATAGCTGTCTACAAATATCTAAAGGGCTGTCACATTGTAGAAGGATCAACTTTATTCTCATTTGCACAAGGAAAGACTAGAAGCAATGGGATGAAACTGAATGGGAGGAGACACAGATTAGATATTAGAAAAAACTTTTTGACAGTTAGAGTGATCAATGAGTGGAACAAGCTGCCACGAGAAGTGGTGAGTTCTCCTTCAATGGAAGTCTTCAAACAGAGGCTGGACAGACATCTGACTGGGATGATTTAGCGAATCCTGCTTTGAGCAGGGGGTTGGACCAGATGGCCCAGGAGGTCCCTTCCAACTCTACGATTCTATGATTCTATGCTTTAATACCTGTTAGTTTAAACTGACTCAATTTCCTCTCTTCATTCCAGAAAGCAGTCTAATGCAGCAGTCACTTGACACATGTACATAAGAAGTGCCCTCCTGCTTTCCTTCGATGAGTTCCAGGCATCTGTTTAGTCTGAGTTGCAATACGAATGTACAGTATAATATTCTCTTTAAATCTATGTCTACATTTCTATTTGTGACAGAAAACACTACATAGTACATATTGCTAATTAGTGTTGGGGATAGTCCATTTTAAATGGAGGTAGAGATGCCAATCTAAATCTTTAACCTGAATAAATAAAAACCTATGCCCTGCTCCCTGGCACCTTTCCATACATGGAACGACTGCCGCTAATCCCATTTGTCAGTTATAGAGTTGAGCGAAACGGGTCAAAAAATTTCAAAAGTCGCCGACTTTTGGCAAAGTCGGGTTTCATGAAACGAAACCCGACCCTAGGATGAAGTCGGCCACGAGGTCGGCGACTTATGCGCCAAAGTCGCGTTTCAAAAGTTTGTTTTGCGCTCTTTTTCAGCCAATCAGGATCCACGGACACTGTGGGCAACGTGATGACATAGGCACGGGTCACCACCATCTTTCAGAAGGGCATGCAAGTGATTGGCTTGCTTTGGTGGGCGTCACAGGGGGTATAAAAGGGCGTGCATGCCGACCGCCATCTTACTTCTGCCGATCTTAGCATAGGGAGAGGTTGCTGCTGATTCTGTAGGGAGAGCGTTAGGCAGGGAAGAAGAAAAAAAAACTGCTTCTGCTGCTAGCGATTGTGCCTGTACAACACACCAGTCACTGTGTGTGCAGTGCAAGGGGAGGCTATATTGTGGTGTATCAGTGGTGTTGGTTGTTGGGCTGCCTTCTAAGGCTTCCTGACAGCTGCATTGCTGTTTACCCACTGCTCTGCAAACTGCTTTTTTAAAAACAATCCCAATTTTTTTTTTTGTCCTGCTGAGGTACTGAGCTGCAAACTGCTTTTTTAAAAGCAATTCCAATTTTTTTTTTGTCCTGCTGAGGTACTGAGCGTGCATTTTTTCACACCATACAGCGGTGTACGCTCCTCACACAGTACCGTGTAACGGCTGTTATCACAGCCACAGTGAAGCTATCTGTGTCACTCTGTGAGAATAAGTCGAGGACATGTTCCGTTCTTACAGACCTGCACTCTAGGGAGATTCCTACTCTGCCCAATTCTACATACACCTTGTAGTTTGTGATACACTAGCCAATTTCTGCCTGTGACATAGCGTTGTGATATTCAGTGGGCCTCACACAATCCAAAAGTGTCCAGTGTCCACAAGTGTCTGCAGAAATTCAAAATCTCCCTTATCCTCTAGTCACTTTGGTCACAGCTGTGCCATCGAGCCTGTGACATAGCGCTCAGATATTCAGTGGGCCTCACACAATCCAAAAATGTCCAGTGTCTGCAGAAATTCAAAATCTCACTTATCCTCTAGTCACTTTGGTCACAGCTGTGCCATCGAGCCTGTGACATAGCGCTCAGATATTCAGTGGGCCTCACACAATCCAAAAGTGTCCAGTGTCCACAAGTGTCTGCAGAAATTCAAAATCTCCCTTATCCTCTAGTCACTTTGGTCACAGCTGTGCCATCGAGCCTGTGACATAGCGCTCAGATATTCAGTGGGCCTCACACAATCTAAAAGTGTCCAGTGTCTGCAGAAATTCAAAATCTCACTTATCCTCTAGTCACTTTGGTCATAGCTGTGCCATCGAGCCTGTGACATAGCGCTCAGATATTCAGTGGGCCTCACACAATCCAAAAGTGTCCAGTGTCTGCAGAAATTCAAAATCTCCCTTATCCTCTAGTCACTTTGGTCACAGCTGTGCCATCGAGCCTGTGACATAGCGCTCAGATATTCAGTGGGCCTCACACAATCCAAAAGTGTCCAGTGTCCACAAGTGTCTGCAGAAATTTAAAATCTCCCTTATCCTCTAGTCACTTTGGTCACAGCTGTGCCATCGAGCCTGTGACATAGCGCTCAGATATTCAGTGGGCCTCACACAATCCAAAAGTGTCCAGTGTCTGCAGAAATTCAAAATCTCACTTATCCTCTAGTCACTTTGGTCACAGCTGTGCCATCGAGCCTGTGACATAGCGCTCAGATATTCAGTGGGCCTCACACAATCCAAAAGTGTCCAGTGTCCACAAGTGTCTGCAGAAATTCAAAATCTCCCTTATCCTCTAGTCACTTTGGTCACAGCTGTGCCATCGAGCCTGTGACATAGCGCTCAGATATTCAGTGGGCCTCACACAATCCAAAAATGTCCAGTGTCTGCAGAAATTCAAAATCTCACTTATCCTCTAGTCACTTTGGTCACAGCTGTGCCATCGAGCCTGTGACATAGCGCTCAGATATTCAGTGGGCCTCACACAATCCAAAAGTGTCCAGTGTCTGCAGAAATTCAAAATCTCCCTTATCCTCTAGTCACTTTGGTCACAGCTGTGCCATCGAGCCTGTGACATAGCGCTCAGATATTCAGTGGGCCTCACACAATCCAAAAGTGTCCAGTGTCTGCAGAAATTCAAAATCTCCCTTATCCTCCAGTCACTTTGGTCACAGCTGTGCCATCGAGCCTGTGACATAGCGCTCAGATATTCAGTGGGCCTCACACAATTCAAAAGTGTCCAGTGTCTGCAGAAATTCAAAATATCACTTATCCTCAAGTCACTTTGGTCACAGCTGTGCCATCGAGCCTGTGACATAGCGCTCAGATATTCAGTGGGCCTCACACAATCCAAAAGTGTCCAGTGTCTGCAGAAATTCAAAATCTCCCTTATCCTCTAGTCACTTTGGTCACAGCTGTGCCATCGAGCCTGTGACATAGCGCTCAGATATTCAGTGGGCCTCACACAATCCAAAAGTGTCCAGTGTCTGCAGAAATTCAAAATCTTACTTATCCTCTAGTCACTTTGGTCACAGCTGTGCCATCGAGCCTGTGACATAGCGCTCAGATATTCAGTGGGCCTCACACAATCCAAAAGTGTCCAGTGTCCACAAGTGTCTGCAGAAATTCAAAATCTCCCTTATCCTCTAGTCACTTTGGTCACAGCTGTGCCATCGAGCCTGTGACATAGCGCTCAGATATTCAGTGGGCCTCACACAATCCAAAAGTGTCCAGTGTCTGCAGAAATTCAAAATCTCACTTATCCTCTAGTCACTTTGGTCACAGCTGTGCCATCGAGCCTGTGACATAGCGCTCAGATATTCAGTGGGCCTCACACAATCCAAAAGTGTCCAGTGTCTGCAGAAATTCAAAATCTCACTTATCCTCTAGTCACTTTGGTCACAGCTGTGCCATCGAGCCTGTGACATAGCGCTCAGATATTCAGTGGGCCTCACACAATCCAAAAGTGTCCAGTGTCTGCAGAAATTCAAAATCTCCCTTATCCTCTAGTCACTTTGGTCACAGCTGTGCCATCGAGCCTGTGACATAGCGCTCAGATATTCAGTGGGCCTCACACAATCCAAAAGTGTCCAGTGTCTGCAGAAATTCAAAATCTCCCTTATCCTCTAGTCACTTTGGTCACAGCTGTGCCATCGAGCCTGTGACATAGCGCTCAGATATTCAGTGGGCCTCACACAATCCAAAAGTGTCCAGTGTCTGCAGAAATTCAAAATCTCACTTATCCTCTAGTCACTTTGGTCACAGCTGTGCCATCGAGCCTGTGACATAGCGCTCAGATATTCAGTGGGCCTCACACAATCCAAAAGTGTCCAGTGTCTGCAGAAATTCAAAATCTCACTTATCCTCTAGTCACTTTGGTCACAGCTGTGCCATCGAGCCTGTGACATAGCGCTCAGATATTCAGTGGGCCTCACACAATCCAAAAGTGTCCAGTGTCTGCAGAAATTCAAAATCTCCCTTATCCTCTAGTCACTTTGGTCACAGCTGTGCCATCGAGCCTGTGACATAGCGCTCAGATATTCAGTGGGCCTCACACAATCCAAAAGTGTCCAGTGTCTGCAGAAATTCAAAATCTCCCTTATCCTCTAGTCACTTTGGTCACAGCTGTGCCATCGAGCCTGTGACATAGCGCTCAGATATTCAGTGGGCCTCACACAATCCAAAAGTGTCCAGTGTCCACTAGTGTGAGCAGAAATTCAAAATCTCCCCTGTCCTATAGACACCTTGTACCTTGTTTTACATTACTATATAGTTTGTTGGATTTTGTCTACATTTCTACCAAAAATGAGGAAGGCTGGTGGAAGAGGCCGTGGAATTGGGCGGGGGTTGGCAGCTGGTAATGATGGTGTTGGTGGTGGATCTGATGGTAGTGGCAAGAGCAAAATAGGACCGAATGCAGGAGGTGTTGAGCCTGCATCATCGTCTGGCTCCATAAGGCTTCGAAGGCTTAGTTTTCTAGGAGTTGGCAAACCGCTTTTAAAGCCAGAGCATCAGGAAAAAGTTTTGTCTTACATTGCTGACTCAGCCTCCAGCTCTATCGCCTCCTCTTCTTCAGTTGTAAAAAGTAAAAGCACTGAGTCGTCATTGAAGGCTCATGTTCATGAACCACACCTTTCCTTGTGTCCTTCACCCCAACCAAGATTGAAGGATGACGCAGGCCATACTACTGATTACTCCATGGAGCTGTTTTCACATACCATGCCTGGATTATCAAGTCAAATGGTGAATTACCCAGGCCAAGATGAATCTGACATGGAGTGCACTGATGCACAGCCGCTGATGGATGATTCTGCTGGTACATTCACTCAGAGCACCACATTGTCCTTGCAGTGTACAGAGCCAGATTCTGACCCTGATGAGACTCAGGTGCCCCTTCCCGCACACTATACCACCATACACGGTGACAAAGAGGAAGGTGCACATGACATTGAAGAGGAGGTGATGGATGACCCAGTTGTTGACCTAGATTGGCATCCATTGGGGGAAGAGGGTGCTGCTTACAATAGCTCAGATGAGGAGCATCCACAGCAGACATCGACATCGCAAAAGCTGTTATCTGGCAGGCCCGGAGCACTCCAAAGACAGGTTCCAAAAATCAAAAGAGTTGCTGGACAGCTTGTCCAGAGGGTCAAAACATCACAGCGTGCTAGGCCGCAAAATGTCTGCCAAAGTAGGAAGAGTGCAGTGTGGCACTTTTTTGAACAAAATCCTCATGATCAGGCCAAGGTTATCTGTAAGAAGTGCGCAAAGACCATTAGCCGAGGGAAAAATCTGAAAAATTTGAATACCAGTTGCATGCTTAGACATTTAAACACCATGCACTTGCAAGCATGGACACAACACCAAACCTCAAGTGCCACATGTGCAACTGATCACAACGAAGGTAGTCAGCTGATTCTAGGCCATCAGAAAGAACACCAACTCCATCACCATCATCAACCCTCTCTCAGTCCGCCCTGTCCACCGCTACTTCCACCATATGCAGCTCTCAAGTCCAGCTCACCCTCCCAGACACTATGAGTAGGTCAAGAAAGTACTCAGTCTCTCATCCGCGTACACTGGGTTTGAACGCCCACATTGCCAAACTAATCTCGTTTGAGATGATGCCCTTTCGGTTGGTGGAAAGCGCAGCTTTCCGCAAACTCATGGCCTATGCAGTACCACGCAATAACCTACCCAGTCGCCACTTCTTCTCTCGCAAAGCCATCCCAGCCCTCCACCATCATGTGAAAGACCGCATTGTCCATGCACTCAAGCAGTCAGTGAGCGGAAAGGTGCACCTCACAACTGATGCATGGTCCAGTCGGCATGGCCAGGGCCGTTACGTGTCCATCACTGCGCACCGGGTTAATGTGGTGGATGCAGGGTCCACAGGGGACAGCGGTGGTGGGACAGTGCTGCCTAGCCCACGGTAGAGGAAATAGTTGGCTGTAGGCGTTCGACCCTCCTCCTCCTCCTCCTCCAGAAGCGAAAGCTCGTCCACAGAGCGCAGTCGTAGGAGCACTCCATCTGCAGCTGCGACTGTTGCACACAAGGTGTCCCCCTATCGAGCAGCTAGTGGAAAGCGTCAGCAGGCTGTGTTGCAGATGATGTGTTTGGGCGACAGACACACCGCCGAGGTGCTGGCCGAGTACTTGAAGCGACAAACTGAGTCATGGCTGGGCAGTGTACATCTTGAGGCAGGCAAGGTAGTTAGTGATAACGGCCGTAATTTTGTGGCAGCCATAGCCCTTTCAAAACTCAGCCACATACCTTGCTTGGCTCACACCTTGAACCTGGTGGTGCAGTGCTTCCTCAAAAATTATCCCGAATTAACAGCCCTGCTCCAGAAGGTGCGAAGACTGTGCGCGCACATCCGCCGGTCGCCTGTACACTCCGTTCGTATGCAGAAGCTGCAGCGATTGCTCCACCTTCCCAACCACCGCCTCATTATCGACATTGCAACAAGGTGGAACTCCACCCTGCACATGGTGGAGCGGCTGTGCGAGCAGAGGCAGGCCATAATGCATTTGTGGGAGGATACACGGCCAGGCACTTTGAGAGCAGACATGGAGTTGACAGGTGTGCAGTGGTCGAAGCTGAAAGACCTCTGTAAAGTCCTTCAGTGTTTTGAGGAATGCACACGGCTGGTAAGCGCAGACGACGCCATCCTAAGCCTGCGCATCCCACTTATGCGTCTGCTCATGCAAACTTTGACGCACCTTAAGGAGCAGGCTTCTGCAGCCAATGTTGATGAGGAGGAAGAGGAGGAGGGAATCCTTGATGACATTCAGCCATTGTCTGCTCAGGGACCTCTCCTGGACGAGGTGGAGGAAGAAAAGGAGGAGGAGGAGGATGATGGGGATGATTACTTAGGGGAGGAGGATGCATCTCGTGGGGCAAGTGAAAATGTTGGCGTGGCAAGGTCTGGTACAGGGTTTGTGCGTGACTGGAGGGATGTGGATTTGCCAGAAAGTGCTCCTCCAACCAGCACTCGCAGTGCATCATTGACACCGGGAACATTGGCCCACATGTCAGATTATGCCTTGCTGATCCTAAAAAGGGACCCCCGCATTGCCAAAATGATGAACGATGACGACTACTGGTTGGCCAGCATCCTGGATCCACGCTATAAAGGCAAATTACAAAACATCATGCCACAGGAGAACCTTGACCTAATATTGGCTAATAAACAAGCAACTCTGGTAAATCGGTTGCTTGAGGCATTCCCAGCACACAGCAGCGGTGATGGTTCTCACATGAGCCGTACGGGCCGGGGGCCGCTTGCCAGAGGTGTTCGTGGTGCACACAGCAGAAGTGGCGTTGGAGACAGGGGTTTCATCACAATGTTGTGGACTGATTTTTCAAGTACCGCTCACACAACTGGTAATACTGCATCGATGGAAAGTGACAGGAGACAGCAGTTGTCAACTATGGTTACAAACTACTTTTCCTCCCATATCGATGTTCTCCCACACAGGTCATTCCCCTTTGACTATTGGGCCGCTAAACTGGACACCTGGCCTGAATTGGCCCAATATGCCTTACAGGAGCTCGCTTGCCCAGCTGCAAGTGTGCTATCGGAAAGAGTCTTCAGTGCAGCTGGATCAATCCTGACAGAAAAAAGGACCCGTCTGTCAACCCAAAATGTGGATGATCTAACCTTCATTAAAATGAACCACGCATGGGTTTCCAAGGATTTTGTCCCACCTTCCCCTGATGACACATAGGGTGACAGAAAAATGGCTTGCTTTGGTCCACCTCTTCCTGGGACTTGACCTATTTCACCTTTTGCATCAGCTGAATGTCCAACATCAACATATGCCACTTTCTAAAACTCCTTAACTGTGCTGCCCCCCCCCATGGCCGGGGTCACCACCTAGCGCACGACACCGTGCGAGTGCCGTTGCCCTGGACAGGTGGGTAGGCCGACTCTTGGGCGCGGGCACTGGCACAGGGTCCCTCATAGTGCAATCAAGTGTCTCTGACGGTGGTGGTGCACACCCGCCATCAGACACACCGCCGTACTATGAGGGGCCCAGTGCCAGTACCGACGCCCACGAGTGGGCCCCCCTTGCTTGGGCAGGGCCCCAGCATTTGCAATCTTTACCTCTCCCTGCTCCTCCGCTGTGTAGTCTGGGCCGTTAAATCCATACTGTGCCTGACACCGTTTGAGCCTGCCTCCTGATGTATAGACATATATTTTGAATGTGTACGCTATCCATACATGTTATCCGGGGATACGGTACCCTTTCTAACCTTTGTGCAATCACGTGCAATCCATACTGGGCCTAACACCGTCTGAGCCTGCCTCCTGATGTATAGACATATATTTTGAATGTGTACGCTATCCATACATATTATCCGGGGATACGGTACCCTTTCTAACCTTTGTGCAATCACGTGCAATCCATAATGGGCCTGACACCGTTTGAGCCTGCCTCCTGATGTATAGACATATATTTTGAATGTGTACGCTATCCATACATGTTATCTGGGGACACGGTACCCTTTCTCACCTTTGTGCAATCACGTGTAATCCATACTGGGTGTGAGAACGGCTGGCGAGCTGTTAAGCAAGCTACAGCACCTGTGGTTTGCACACGTAAGTTTTTCATTTTTTCAGGAATGACGGTTAGGCCTAATTCCGGAACTGCGGTTGACCTGCACTTACTGGGAAATCATTGTTCGCGGGTAATAATTGTAATCAGTGATCCCCATCACTAACGTTGTTCAGCGGGTTATCTGCACCTGTAAGCGACAAACGCTGGCCTTTTCAGTGTAGCGCACATGCAGCCACGGACATGTAAGGGCATTACACACCAGTTATTGGCCAATCTCATGTGCCAGAGCCTCACGTGTCCCTCTAGTAAGCCGGACTCGGACCGCGGGGCATGACGGAGTCTCGTTCGTTATCGGAATTAAGCTTGCAATGTGTGCATCTGTTCTGTAGCTGGCATGTTTGAGGTTTCCCAGGTGGAGTCGAATTTAACCATTGGCTCCACTCCTGGTGGTGCCCTTCTGGACATTCCTTTAAGGTTCAGCTTTGCAACCATACTGCCCACGTAAAACAAACACTTTGCCTTCATGAACGCTGTTTGGAGGGTCATGACTCGTGGGAATAACGCCGCCCAATCAGTTAACCTGCTAGAGAGATCGTTCATTGATCCCAAGCATGACATCACACTCCCTAGGAGGAAGGTAATGCCACTGTGGCGACCGTACTCCTGGGGGCGACACAAGTGCACTGATGCCCAGCCACTGCTCGATGAATCTGCTGGTACATTGACCAAGACCACTACATTCCCCTCACACGCTACACGGCCTGAATCTGAACCTGATGAAACTCAGGTTACCCTTCCCATATACAGTTCCATCTTACACGGTGACAAAGAGAAAGCTGCAGATGAAAGTGCAGGTTCGGCCCACCCGCCATCAGACACACCACCGTACTATCAGGGGCCCTGTGCCAGTGCCATCGCCAACGAGTGGGCCCCCCCTGCTTGCTCAGGATCACAGCACTTGCAAAGTTGAAATACTGTGCAGTGAGATGGAAGATGGGGACGACGAGGTGTCCAGACAAGTACAGGGATTCCCTAGCGAAGAGACTTATTTGATTGTTTTCAATGTTGGGACAGCAATTTTTGGGGAGCACTATACTCTGGAGAATGATAGATGGGGCCCACCATACACTGGAACATTCCAAAGGTGGACATCAGACACTGGAGCAGCATTTACAGGGCCCATTATACACTAGAGCATTAGAAATGGGGCCCATTATGTTTGGAGCATTATTTGGGCCCATAAGACAGTGGAGCTTCATCCATGGGGACCAACATATACTGTAGCATTATGTGGAGCTCATCATATACTGTTTCAAACATTATATGGGACCAATGATTCTGTATGGAGAAATAGATGGGCCTTGTCATGAGATGTAAAAAGTGAGGTATTTTTCATTGTACTATACCGCTATTTATCTGCCGTATCAGAGCATGATGAGTTGTGGTATGTGTTAAAGGGGCGCTCTTTCGCCCAGGGCACATGAAAACCTGCAGCCAGCCCTCCCCCCCACAACTTTAGCCAAATAACCCCCATTTTTCAGTGCGTAACTTGTATTATGAAGTTAATTAAGGTTGACAAGCTTAAGTAAGAAGAATTGATGCTTTTGGCATTCAAATGGGCACTGTAGGTGTGTTTCCTGTCCTCCTCTCACTGCCGACTTTTATTCCCCATTGACTTACATTGGGTTTCGTGTTTCGGGACGACCCCGACTTTTCCCTATAATCGGACGATCTTGCTCGACCCGACTTTTGGAAAAGTCGGGTTTCACGAAACGAAACGCGACCCTAAAAAACCAAAAGTCGCTCAACTCTAGTCAGTTAGGGGCAAAAGAAAATGTTTTACAAAAAATTTAAGCCAATTTATTTTCAAAACAGATATCTGTACAACATGTAATTTATTTTATATTTTATATAAGTCTGTCATTATTGTAATACAATATTTCTGTAAATATTCCAGGAGTGTGAGCGCAAAAGCTTGCTTTTGGATTTTATCCTAAGTCATGTAACAAGGCTCGTGAAAGGGTCGATAGTGACTTTTAGATTGTTACTTCCTATAGGTGACACTAGAGTTCTAGTATTCTTCCTGTCTGAAGAGACAACTTGCATATTTCCCAGAGGAGCATTGCGACTTGAAAGTCTCCTCATCTCTGCATGCTTGACATGTCAGTCTCTGCAAGGAGAAACGTTACCCCTTGGATCCCAGTCAGACTCCTCTCACACAGCCAATCAATGTCTCACTCTTTGCACTGATGAGGGGCAGTAATCCAAAATACAGTGTCTGCAAATTGAAATTTTGGTTTTTATCATAAGTCATGTTACAAGGCTTGTAAAAGGGTTGATATTGTCTTTTGCTACTTCCTATAGGTGGCACTAGAGTTCTAGTCCTCTTCCTCTCTGAACAGACTATTCTTGTGACACATGCACTGTGCTTCTCTGATATGTGCAGTATATTTACTTGTCATGTCACTTGCGTGATGTGTGTTTGCTGTTCTTGTATCATGTGCGCACTATGCGTGTCTCTGTCTGATCCTTGTGTGAAGTGTATGCTGTGAATATATGACATGTGAGATGAGCATGTGTGACTTATATGCTGTGCATGTATGACATATGTACTTGTGTGACATATTTTGTCTGACATGCTTGTGTGACGTTTGTTGTTTTTGTGTGCAATGTGGGCCCTGTACTTGTGTGATGTGTGCTATTTGGTTGTGTTGTGTGCTCCCCTTGCCTGTGTGACATGGATGCTGTACTTGTGTAATGCATGCACTGTGCTTTTGTGATAAGTGTGCTGTGCTTGTGATATGTGAGTAGTACTTGAGTAATGTGTGTGCTGTATTTGTGTGATGTGTGCCCTGTGCTGATGACGTGTGCTCTGTGCTTAGGTAGCATGTGCGCTGCGCTTGTGGTGGGTGTGCTATAATTATGTGATGTGCACTGTCCTTGTGTAACAACTGCGCTGTGCTTCTGTGCTCCTGGAACGCCTGGTTCATGCCTGACTTACCCGCTATCTCTCAGATAACCCTCTCCTCAACCCTCTACAATCTGGTTTCCACTTTCTACCCTCTACTGAAACTGCCCTCACTAAAGTCTCTAATGATCTTCTAACAGCTAAGTCTAATGGTCATTACTCCATGCTAATTCGCTTGGATCATTCAACACTGTGGAACATCTGCTCCTCCTCACTATGCTCCGTTCCATTGGCCTCAAGGACACCATTCTCTCTTGGTTCTCCTCCTATCTCTCTAACCGCTCCTTTACTGTATCTTTTGCTGGCTCCTCCTCCTCTCATCTTCCCCTTATGGTTGGGGTTCCTCAAGGATCGGTTTTAGATCCCCTCCTCTTCTCTTTGTATACTGCCCCTGTTGGTCAAGCAATCAGTAGATTTGGTTTCCAGTACCATCTCTATGCCGATGACACCCAATTATACACTTCTCCTGATAACACGCCTGCCTTTTTGGAAAACACCATTGATTGTCTTACCACTGTCTCTAACATAATTTCCTCCCTCTATCTGAAACTGAACCTGTGAAAAACTGAACTCCTCGTGTTTCCTCCCTCTACTAACCTACTTATGCCCGACATTGCCATTTCTGAGTGTGGTTCCACATTACTCCCCAGCAACATGCTAGCTCTCTTGAGGTCATACTTGATTCCGAGCTTGAATTCACCCCCCACATCCAATCACTGGCTCGCTCTTGTTATCTGCACCTCAAAAACATTTCTAGAATTCGACCTTTTCTTACTTTCGACTCTGAAAAAACTCTTACTGTTTCTCTTATTCATTCTCGTCTGGACTATTGTAACTCTCTACTAATCGGTCTCCCTCTTACCAAACACTCCCCTCTCCAGTCTGTCCTGAATGCTGCAGCTAGGATCATATTCCTCACCAATTGTTATATCGATGCCTCTACCTTGTGCCAGTCCTTACACTGGTTACCCATCCACTCCAGAATCCAGTACAAACTTATTGCACTCACCCACAAAGCACTCCATGGCTCAACATCCCTACATCTACTCCCTCATCTTAGCCTACCACCCTACCCGTGCCCTCCATTCTGCTAATGACCTGAGGTTAACATCCTCATTAATCAGATCCTCCCACTCCCGTCTCCAAGACTTTTCACGTGCTGTGCCATTTCTTTGGAATGCACTACCCAGGTTAGTACGATTAAATTTTCTACCATAACCAGGTTCCTCGCATCATGTTCTCAAATGCTTTATGCATTTAATAGCCCTCTGTGTCTGTGCTGTTACATATGTAGACTTTTAACTGGTTCATGCAGCAACTGGAACACCTGATTCTTACACTATGGCTGGTCCAAACAATAAAAGCAATTGTTACCATCCACCTTTCGTGTCTCCCCTTTTTCCTTATAGATTGTAAGCTTGCGAGCAGGGCCCTTATTCCTCTTGGTATCTGTTTTGATCTATGTGTTTATTGGTATGCTGTAATGTCTATTGCCTGTTGAAATCCCCTCTATAATGTAAAGTGCTGCGGAATATGTTGGCGCTATAGAAATAAAATTTATTATTATTATTATTTGTTAGACATGTGCATGCTTGTGTGACGTGTGCGTTTTGCCTGTTCGATGTGTCTGATGCACTGTGCTCATCTAATATGCTCGCTGCAATTTTCTGAAATCTGTTCAACATGTTCTTATTGTCTGACATTTGTTATTTAAAAAAGGGGACCATGCACATTTTTTTTCACAGAGGCCCTTTGCTCTCAGTATCTGCCCCTGAAGTATACAATAACTTCATCCAATATCATTTATTAGACCTGTAGGGGTTGGGCTGAGGGAGACGCGATTAGGTTTTGTTGATGCTGATAGGCGGGGAAGGTGTACTGTTTCCACAGAACTAGAGGGGGGGTGACCCACTTCTTGATGCCGACAGACTGGAGACTTGAGACAGAAATTGAGTTCAACAGGTCCGTGTTTATTCACCGTTCCTTGATGACTTCCAGACTTTGTCACAGGAATTTTACACCTCCATTCTCACACAGACCCGGGTACCTTCACTTCCTCTGTTTCACTGTCGTGGCATCCTCTGTGGCTCTCCTCACTGTGGCTGCCCTAGGCACTTCCACCACAGTGCTTCACCATCCAGAGTACACCGTTACTGGTCACTCACAGACTGTCTCTGTCTGTCATTGCTGCCTTTTGGGCCACCCCCGTGGCCTTCTCTCCTGTCAGATCCTCTCTGAGGGCCCTCCGCTGCCTTTCACTTCACAGTAGACCCTCCTATCTAGTGAACTCCCCGCCTGACTGACCCTTCTGAAACCTTCCCTCAGCCTTTATACTACCTGCACTGGTAGCTCCGCCCACTATCACCTGACAGAGACCTCTGACACATGACAGAGACCTTGACCCCTGGCAGTTACATAACCACTTTCTTCTTCGCTCCCCACTGCCCTCTAATGGTCACTCTACAGCACGGCACCCATTTTTTCTACATCTCAGTGCTTCCATTCCTACACTGAGCTATCCCTCTGCCCCTCACCACAGGCAGATCCATCCGCCAGGTCAACCTCCCCACAGACCACGTTCACATATTGAGTATTTGGTCAGTATTTTGCAACTGTATTTGTAAGCCAAAACCAGGAGTGGAACAATCAGAGGAAAAGTATAATAGAAACATGTCACCACTTCTGTATTTATCACCCACTCCTGGTTTTGGATTACAAATACTGATGTAAAACACTGACCAAATACTGACCGTATGAACGTGGCCTTAGAATAATAATCAGTCAGTTCATGAATTTTCAGAACAATACTACAAATTCCTCCATATCATTGAAGTAGCTGTCAATGGAATTATACTGGAGAGCATGCAATCAACAGTCAACATCGCTTGATGGAATTTCCTGGTGCTAATTACAGATCTGATCATTTGTTAATTAAGTATTAACTAGAAAAGAATGCAAAAACTAGATAAGCGCTTTGAAGAGCTGATCTTACAGTGTATCCTCTTGAAGTGCATCCTCTACATATAGTACTATACTAATGATATCCAAAGAAACATGGCAAAGTTGGCTCAATTTCCATTATTTATTCATCTGCTTTGTCTGGATATGTCCTTTATATCATCTTTTATTATGTGGTTTCACTATAATATAAATTCTGCTTATTTACTTATATTTTTTGTAACAAATTGCATCATGACAAGAAAAAAAAAATTCACCCATGAAAGAAATTAAGGTTCATGTTATTTTAAGCATATACAGCATACTGATCATTACATCAGGTCCTTCAAGGGCTCAGAAGGTTGGCTGTGCTACCTTGCAGAGCTGAATCCCAAGGTTTGGATTTTAGCATGGACAGCACCTGCTGGAGGTTTGTATATTTCCAAAAGTTTACTCTTTCTACACTGAATAAGTAAAGCACTGTAACCTGTCATCTTATAAGATTAGCCTCACTGTCTGTGTCACGTGATAAATAAGAATGAAGACCAAACAGAAAAAGCAACCAATGTGAGCATTAAAAATGTTGGCAGGATTTTCACCAGTTTTCTGTAATCTCTAACCCGGTGGGAAGAACTAGCTCCTATAATGTCTTCTACACATAGTACACAGAGAGAGAGATGTGTTCCTGTTTTTCTTGTTCAGTAGCACACAAATAAAAGTATCCTCAGTGTAGAAGAGTGCAATACTGAGCTGTATAGCTGTGAATCCAGCTGTGGTTGTAATGTAAATTACTTTCTAGAGCAGCTGCAGTACAAATCTGTGTGTCTGCCTATGCCAATGCCCCTCCCTGCTCCTCCCATTTTCTCCCCCCTACCCTCTCCATAAAGTTTGATATGCTGTGCAACCTGATGTTGCATTGTGCTGATAGTTCGGATTTGCAGCTAATTTATTCTCCATGAATAGGTGCCAGCTAACATAACAGTTCTGAGAAATTGGCCAATCTATGTCCTAAGTACCTTCTTTTGCTGTAAATTTTCCTATAGGAATCTTGAATTTCCAATTTTTCAAAATTTCACATATACATAATATAGCACTTAACCAATGTTCTATGGCAGTAATGCAGTTCAAATTTTCTAGTTGTGCCATTCTAAGCAATCCAGAGCATAGCTTTATATTTTCTTAGAATTGTTATGTTAGCTGGCACCTATTCACACTAGTTGGGCTGCGCTTTTCAATTTTTTTGTCAGAAGTCCAAGTATAGACAAAAAAAAAAATCCCTGGGGGTTTTAGCATGAGGTGATGAAAAGATGAGGCACCAAGGACCATATCGTGGAGAGTGAGCAGCCGAGGTGGCCAGAGAGTTGAGTTGAGTGGTGAGGTGAGTAGAGTTTTTATTTGTTATTTTCACCCTTTACCCGTCCTCATCGGTTCACCTAAATGGCTATTATGCTGAATTTGTATGGAGCAAATTACAAAAAAAAAATCTGCATTCTGGAGAATAAGTATTCTTGTAAAATTCAATTCTAGTTGAATAAATTCCCCCAACAATTCTGGCAAATCCTTGTAACCTTGATCAGTATAGACAAAAATAATCACATGATCATGTTATGTTGTCCTACCAAGGGAAAAACCTTGCTAAAAAGACTAAATGATGATGATACAGAGAAAAAAAAATATTTGGTTCTCAATCAAATGTGCATAAATCGTGATGCGATCCAGTGTTTTAAGAAACTCTTCCCTCCATCCGTCAGACTAAAACTGACTAGAACAGAGCAACACTGAACATATTTATACATGACGGTATCCGAAAATGGAATGGATGATTTAGGTATAAGATTATGGACCAATTAACAAAATAGAGTTTCAGAAGAGGGGTTCAAAAACGTAATCAGAGCAAAGCATTAGGGAGTCACCAAAAGAAAACGTTAACAAAAAAATAATTCCGGTTTGGAACATCTCTTTTTTGCATGTCTAATGTTATATTATCACTGTGGAAATTCATTCTTCATGCTCAAAACTTTCCCTGTTTTCATTTCTGCATCAATAAACTTTTGGTTACCAGACAATGAAAAATAAAAGTTGAGCCTTCATTCTCGTTATAGAAGAATGTTATTCTCAATATGCAAATCTGGATTCCCTTAAACAGCTAAAAAAAAAATGAAAATTTGATAATATCGTAAGCCGCAGAGGGCAAAATGTATTTGTTTTCTTGTGCTGCAGAGTGAATCATGGGAATTATTTTCTTTATGCTGTTTGCTAATGTTATTTCATTGACAAGTAGAACATCTGCGCTTTACCATCTGCAAATAGCTTGACAGGAATATTAAAAGTTGAAACCATTGCAGTATTACAAGTTTTTACAGTGTCAAATTAACTTGACTTATGTCTGTTACGATCCACAAGTAACTGATATAAATCCTTATTACTAGTAGGGATGTTGTGTAGACTTATTTTGACAAGAAAGCTAGGAATAAATCTCCCAAGGGATGGCCTAACCACCTCAAAAAATAATGAGCTTGATGCAGAAGGCTCATTAATCTTATGTTTTCACTGATGAGTGCTAACATAGAACCAGAAGGATGAGGTCAAACTAACAGAAATAACTGACAACATATTGATGTGTCTTGGCTTGACATTTCTCAAGATAAGTGGAGTGAGGATACCACCTTTGAAAAAATAGACCATGATTCTGTGATACTCTACCTGGAGATGTTTATGCTATATGTGTCCTTATATGGCCACCCAGGGGTTGTGATGTGCTTTGCAATCTGTCGATGGATTTTACTAAATAGAAAAACAATCCTTATAGGAAACCTGTCCCCATGGAAAATGTTGTTAATCAGCAGTTAAGAAACGTAACATTGCTGTTTGGCCACCATACTAAAAGCAACCGCGGAGAAAATGGCTTCCTATTTGGAGCCACCAGCTTTCAGTCACAGGGGTGAGCACACAGTGGCTATAGTGGCTATAGTCACTGCTCAAAGCACACTGAGTTGTAGCTGTAAGCCGACCTCAACACTTTGACAGCTTTCTCTGCTCATAAAGGCTGTCTACCCCACTGTCAATCAATGTGTCAGGGCATGCTTACTACTGCTCATAGTGTTGTGAACAGTGACTGTAGCCACTCTATCCACACCCGTATGACTGAAAACTGGCGTCTCCCGGGAGGAAATCAGTTCATTATCTGCACTTTTAGTAGTTAGACAGCACGATAATGCTATTTCCCTGTAGGTTAAGCCTATACTGCATTCCAAATTAATATGCAAATGTTATTTTTCTCTGATATAACTAAATGGCAGCTGAAAGTGAGTCAGTATACTGTCCAAATCATCAACTGTTTGAGTATAAATCAAATTTTATTTGCCAAACCTGCAGCTTTCTCCTCTTAATTCCAGGCCAAGATATGATTCTCCCACCTCCTTGATGACATGGCAGCCTTGTTAGGACAGAGGCCATCCACCAACCATCCATCCAGGGTTACAAGGGATGCATCAATGCACAAGACTGTTCTAAAAGTAGTCTTCATGTAAGTCTGGGCTCACTGTGTTACGGGCTGGCGGAACGCACCAAATAATAAAGATGGAATAATATATGAGGTGCGTTCACAACTAAGGCCCCACTGTGCAGAGATGACCAACTGCAGCTAAACAATGAGGAGAAGGCATGTAGGGGAAAGCCGGATACCGGTGGGTAACCACCCGATGCTAGCAGGGACGAACTCTGTTACTTCACGTAGTTCTCATCAGCAGGCGAACAACCGCAACCTGTTAACGTCACAGGTCACGGTAATGTGAACTACCGCTTGGAGTGGGTGCAATGTCCGCCCTGACAGATGCCACTAACCAGCCTGTCAACGGTGCTGGAAAGCGCACATACAGCGCACGGCGCTGCTCTGGCAGACGCTGCGGTAACAGTAGTCGAAGAGGCATATACTGGCTGATGCCCAGGGCGCTAGTGGACGATGAGGAGACACAATGCAGCGCTAAGCAGTGTCAGAGCTATGGTGCTGACTCAGATTCCTAACCCTAACTCATACATAATATCCAAGGAGGGGGAATTATAATGCATCAGTCACCAGGCTCATTCATCCATCGTCACACATACACTAAGCACTAAAGTCTCAGAGTCTCACATAGCGCATGGTGGGGCAGCCATGCTAACCTTTTATAGCCGTGTCCTTCCGGGACCTTCCTGATCCCCCTGATGGTCCAATCAGAACTGGAGAAGGACTTGAGCATGTGACTCCCGATCCCCAATGGGAGATCGTCCCATGAGCAGGCTCAGTGGAGCGACAGAAGGACTAAGACTCTGGAGGCATTTGCTGCTGGCCAGGTTGCATTGTCATAACTGGACCAGAGGTGGAAGCAGTAACCGAGCCCACAGCAGAATACCGGGATCGAGGAGTCTGCTGAGCAGGCTCCACTGCGGCCGAAGAAGAATGGGAGACCGTCGGCGGCAAGGCTAGGGATTCCCACTGTGCAGCTCCTGGAACCCGACGCCTAACACACTGCAACCATTTCTGCTTGTGATTAATGTTTATGGATTGCCGAACAGTAGGTTAATGCACAGCAGCTGCAAGCCAATAGAAGATTTTACACCTTGAGGTTAAGAGGCTGTCAGTGACAACAGCAGCTTAAAATACCTGTTTTCTACTTTGTAATAATATTTTAGCAACTGCTTTCTCAATCTGATGAATTTGGCAGAAACCTTCCTCATTAATCCTTTATCTGCACGAACTCATCTGTGCTCTGTTATAGCCACAAATTTCTTCATACTACGATGATCATGCTTATGTTTTGATGAAATGTCTAAAGTTTTAATACCTTTTCTAAGGAATTGCGCTATTTGATGCTATTAAGCAGTAGAGAGATCCTTTTTATTTCCCATATTACTTTAAACTTGTGGACTGCTTAAAAATGTGAAAAATCTTAAGTAGTTTTCCTTTACTTGGGCCTCACTTGGCAAACTAATTATCACAGATGTTTTAGATTGAGTTAAGTGATCAAAAGAGCCCTGAAACTCAGTGCCATCGATGAGGTTAATAGGAAAACAGAAAATTAAATCTTTATGACACTTAAAACAAGTTGCATAATAATTTGAAATGCAGTGTATATCTGCAGATAAGTAATATTGTCCAAGGTGACAGATTCCTTTTAATAGTATATACAATACATGCAGTTTTCCCAATATTGGTCAATCTATCTATCTACCCGTAAAAGAACTCTGCAAAGGAATACGTGGATTTCGTCCGCGCTGCCCAAATGATGAAATTCCAGAGGTTAATAAAGTTTGACAGTGGTTTATTCTACGCGTTTCAAGGTTTTTTACAACCTCTTCTTCAGGAAATACTTCTTCTTCAGGTGGTATTTCCTGAAGAAGAGGTTGCAAAAAACCTTGAAATGCGTAGAATAAACCACTGTCAAACTTTATTAACCTCTGGAATTTCATCATTTGGGCAGCGCGGACGAAATCCACGGATTCCTTTGCAGAGCTCTGTTTCAGATAGTCGGTGACCGACTTGTGGATCTGCAGCAGCCCTTAGCTATATATGCTTTGAATACCTACTACCAGGTGAGCAGCTTTTTGTCAACCGCTTACTCTATTTGTGGGATAAGACCCTATATTGCGCTTGTGTCTCCCTCTTTCCTCACAATACCCGTAAAAGAAAGGACATGACAATATAATGAATTAAGGGTGTGTGTGGAAGAGAGGACATGAAATTATAACAAATTGAGGATATGGCATGGGGGAGGAGACATGAATGTATAATGATCTGGGGGAGGAGTGAGAGAATGAATATATGAAAGCAAAATGAATTAGGGCAGAGAGTGGGAGAGAGGAAATTAAAGTATAATGATTTGGGATGGGGCTGTAAAGGACATGAAAGTATGAATTGATGGTGGGGGTAGGGAAGATATGAAATTTAGGTTGGGAAGTAGGAGAAAGGACATTTAATTTTAATGAATTGAGGGGAAAGGATATGTAATTAAAATGAACAGGGTAAGAGGACATGAAATGATAATGAATTATGAGAGTGAGAGCAGCACATGTGTTGAGGACTCACAGGGGAGATGTAAGGAATTGAGGGAAAGAATACAGAGGCTAACTTATTTTTTTTATAAATATTAAGATTAAGCAATAATGTTACTTATTTTAGCTAATGGGGGCACAGTGCTGGCTTACTAATGTATATTCTGAATGGTGGATTGCACAATGGCTCTTTATATGATAAGGTGCATATTTGTATTCACTGTGTGGGATTTTTTTCTGGAGATACATGTATACATATGTACTGTATATATGACTTTTCCCATTTCAGTTGCGTGGCGAAGGTAAAGTCTGCAGTGATTGAGTCATGGCTTAAGAAGTCAATATGAAGGTTTGTCAAGATGGAGAAGAAAAAAAGAAAATGGCTCTAATCAGATGAAATGTCAGTGGTAAGTTAATGGATGTAAATATGTGTTATGTATCTACACTGTAAAAGGGTCTATGTACTCGGACCGACCTGCGGCACTAAACGATTGCCAATAGGTACTGTATGTTTGGCCACCCAGTGTTGTGAATTAAATCACAACGTGTCAAGAGTTTTGTTAACATGGCACGATACTGTTCTGCATCCTATGGGCAGTGACATGCCAGAAACGCATCAGGTTTTGTTTTTAATCGTGTTTTTCATTCTACTGTATTGCATACTTACCAAGATAAGTAAGAGTAGAATCATCTGCAGTGTAGCATTCATGTAACTATGAAAGTGAATGAGTGTAAGGCTATATACAATTATAACCAAACTACATTTTTACTGTCACTGGCAGCTATAATAATGTTTCATAATTTTATCCCATTTGTATCACATTTGCTTTATACCATAAAGTATCTGGCCAAGCTTTCTGAATAATATTTTAAAAGTTATCGTTCTTTTAGAGCTGCACAGAAGTCTGTGCTAGCTGTCATAATTCTAAAATGGACACTCAGCCAATTGTCAGGAGAGATGGAAGTTCCTTGCAAAAAGACGTATCCTGTCTATTTGGAAAGTACAGCTCTGATCCTTACACAGCCCAATAGTAGTCAAGCGGAGATGGAGTACACTTAATCAGCATTCTCCCGTATGTCTCCTGAGTAGTGTTGAGCATTCCGATACCGCAAGTATCGGGTATCGGCCGATATCAGCGGTATCGGAATTCCGATACTTAATTCCGATACTTTTTTCATATCGGATTCCGGGATCGGAATCGGAATAGGAAGTTCCCATCATGCTATGAGCCTGCTTGCTTTGATTAAGCCAATGGGAATCCTCCGAAGTGTGGGCACATCCTGTTAGGCATGTAGGCATGTTAACTATTGGCATGGCTGTGATTGGCTGCCGAAATGATGTCATGATGCACTATAAAAGCCACCGCAGCCGCCATTTCTGGTCACTCTGCTGTGAATTCAGTTAGGGACAGGCTGCTGTAGAAGACTGTGAGGGACAGTTAGAAATAGCGATTCTAAAAACAATATTGTGCTTTATCCAGGCTACATAAACCACCACTGTAGCTTGCTTTTCCCTAGCAGCGCTGTTTTCACAGCTGTCTGCAAGGGCTGTGTGAGTGCAGCTCACGCTGTGGAGTGGGTCCTGCAGCCACGTCAGGCTGTAGGCCACCCAGTGTGATCACTGCTGCCTCATACATCTTTTATTTTTTGAGCTGCATTTTTTAAATAATTTCAATCTAGTGTGCTTCCATCCGTATCCATATACGTTGGTTGCAAACACTAGTAGTAGACAGCGGAGCCTTTCTGCAGCCTTTCAGTGCTAGTGTCCACTTTGCTGCACTGTTCACGGCTGTCTGAGAGGTCTCTGACTGTGTGTGAGTGCAGCTCATGCTGAGTAGTGTGTCCTGCAGCTACGTCTGGCTGTAGGACGCTCAGCGTGCGTCACTGCCTCACACATATTTTTATTTGAGTGCAGCTCATTTTTTCTTCTATTAGTGTGCATCCATCCGTCTCCATCTACGGTGGTTGCAAACACTATATAGGAGTACACAGCGGAGCCTTTCTGCAGCCTGTCAGTGCCAGTGCCCACTTAGCTGCACTGTTGACGGCTGTCTGAGAGGTCGCTGACTGTGTGTGAGTGCAGCTCACGCTGAGTAGAGTGTCCTGCAGCTACGTCTGGTTGTAGGACGCTCAACGTGCGTCACTGCCTCACACATATTTGTCTCTGAGTGCAGCTCATTTTTTCTTCTCCTATTAGTGTGCATCCATCCGTATCCATCAACATTGGTTGGTTGCAAACACTATATAGGAGTAGATAGAGGAGCCTTTTTTTCTGGCTTGTGCCCTGCCGGCGCAGCCAGATTAGTATTACCCAATTTTTTTGGAGCCTCATCTTTTGCATTGTAGGTTACCTGCCTGCATTGTAATAGCTCCAAAAAGTTGGTGATACTATCAGTTTCAATTCTTTGTTCTCATACTTTGAGTTTGTTTCAAACAAAGAAACCACATAAAAAGTTCACCAAACACTACATTTTGAACTTGTGTAGGCCACATCAGCTCCTATTAAAGTCTAGTCCACACACACACACTTCATAAAATTAGTGTTTCTTGTACCTGTAACCAGCTGTTCAGGAATAAGCACACTAAGGCCCCCCTTTGTCCTTTTTTGCCTATCTTAAGCAGTCTTGCAAGATGAAGAAGGCAGGGAGTAAGGCGCGGGGGCGTGGGCGTGGGCGTGGAGTTTCAGCAGGGAGAGGACGTGGGGATTCTGCAGGGAGAGGACGTGGGGATTCTACAGGTAGAGGACGTGGGGATTCTGGGCCTGCTGCGGGCACCAGTGGATCAGCATCCCCCAGTTTTAGCAGGCAACAGTCCTTTATGCGCAGCTTTGTAGGACCTCAACGTACCCCACTGCTGCGGGAGGAACAAATTGAAGCCGTTGTCGGATGGATGGCAGCTAACGCATCGACTTCAATTACTTCCGCATCCTCTCAGGGTCAGAGCACCGAAGAGCAACCATCTGTCTCTTCACCACCTGCCAAAGTGCCCAGGCAGTCAGAGAGACATGGACAGGAGCCATCACAATCTCTACTTCTGTTCTCGGAATCTGTTGGCTTGGAAAGAGGGGGCCAGCCAAGCAGCATTCCTGAATGTGAAGAAGAGGGAGTATGCAGTGATGCGCAACTTCTTTGTCCCTCTGAATCTGAAGAGGCGAGTGGGCCAGTGCCTATGGTCAGCACACCTCAGTACGCATCAGATGATGACGAGACTCAGTTGCCACTTTCTGGTGCGTACGGTGCTGGCGAGACAACCCCGGAGAAGCAGCTGTTTGAAGAGGGGAGGGAAGATGATGAGGTCCTTGACCCATCATGGCGTGAGCAACAGGAAGGTGGTGGGAGCAGCTCGGAGGAAGAGATTCCCCTACCGGCCAAAACAGGAGGCAGAGGGAGGGGGAAGACTTGGTTGCCTGTACCCTCCACTTCGGCACCCGTTAGGAGCATTCCTCCTTCCAAAGGCAAACCGGGCGCTCACAAGAGTTGCAGTGCGTGGTCCTTTTTTGACACAGTTGCAGATGACATTTGCTTTGTCAAATGCAAGCTGTGTCATCAGAGAGTCAAAAGAGGGAGAAATGTCAGCAACCTCAATACCACAAATATGTGGAAACATGTGCGCACCAAGCACGAGTTGGAGTTGCATAGACACCCTCAAGACGTAGGCCAACGTACAGCACCACCTACCACCTCTTCAGTTCGTGTTGGGCCCTCTTCCTCCAGCTCACACACTGCTGGTTCGGCTTCCTCACAGGATCGCCAAGGAAGAACCTCTGCCACTGTTGTCCGGAGACCCTGTCAGATTCCACCCATAACAGCACGTTCCCATCCATCACAGCCATCGGTAGCACAGGCATGGGATAAAAGGCGCCCTTACTCGGCAAACCATCCCCGAGCACAGTCTCTGAATGCTGGCATTGCCAAACTTCTGGCAGTTGAAATGCTGTCATTCAGGCTGGTGGACACTGACACCTTCCGGGACTTAATGGCATTGGCAGTCCCCCAATACAACGTGCCCAGCCGCTTTTATTTCAGCAGGCGAGCCGTCCCTGCCCTGCAGAAACATGTTGAGGGCAAAATAAAACATGCGCTACTAAACGCCGTTAGTAGCAAGGTCCACCTGACCACCGATGCGTGGACCAGTAACCATGGACAGGGACGATACCTTTCCCTCACTGCCCACTGGGTCAATGTTGTGGAGCCGGGTACGGATCTGGAGAGTGGCGCTGTACGTGTTCTTCCAACGCCACGGATTGCAGGACTCCAGTCTGTACACATAGACTCCTCCTCCTACTCAAGTTCCTCAGAAACAGCAGAGCAGGAGCCTGTTACGACCGATATGAGCACAGCCGTGGCCAAACGTCAACAGGCTGTACTCAAATTAATTTCTTTGGGGAATCGAAGCCACACAGCGCAGGAGCTCTGGAATGCTATCAAGCTGGAGAGCGATGTGTGGTTTGGGCCAGCGAATCTCCAGCCGGGCTTGGTAGTGTGTGACAATGGCCGAAATCTGGTGGCAGCTCTTGGCCTAGGCAACCTCACACACATCCCATGTCTGGCACATGTTCTTAACTTGGTCGTGCAGAGCTTTCTGAGGGACTATCCGGATCTTGATGCACTGTTGCACAAGGTCCGCATAGAGTGCGCTCACTTGCGACGTTCCAGCACGGCAAGATCGCGCCTCGCTGCTCTGCAGCGACGATTTGGCCTTCCAGAACATCGCATCATATGTGACCTACCCACCCGGTGGAATTCAACGTTACATATGTTGGAGCGGTTGTGTGAGCAGCAGGCAGCAGTCATGGAGTACCAGCTGCATCAGGCGCAAACAAGTCGCACTGTGCGCCGTTCACACTTCAGCACCATTGAGTGGGCCTCTATGAAGGACATCTGCCTCGTTTTGCGTGCCTTCGATGAATCCACGCGGATGGCGAGTGCAGATGATGCACTAGTCAGCATGACTGTCCCCCTTATCTGCCTGCTTCAACAAACACTGCAAGCACTAAGGGATGAGGTTTCAGAAGAGGTGGAGGATGAGGAGTCCCAAATGCCATCTGCTTCTGGACAGTCTGCGCTACGTGTTTCCTCACAAAGGCCTAGGCAGGGGACACTTTGTGAGGAGGATGAGGAGGAGTCGATGGAGGAGGAAGACATCTCTCCAGAGGAGGGAGGTACACAAACCTCTACTCAGTATGTACAGCGAGGGTGGGGTGATGCAGAGCAGGTCGAGGTCACGCCTCAAACAGGGGACAGCGGTTCTTTGGCAGTTGGGAGTCTGCAGCACATGGTTGATTTCATGCTGCAGTGCCTGAGAAACGACCGCCGCATCGCCCACATTCTCGTCTCGGCTGATTATTGGGTGTACACCCTCCTAGATCCTCGCTACCGGGACAGCGTACAAAGGCTCATACCAACGTTGAACCGGGAGCGTAAAATGCGGGAGTACGAAGAGTCACTGGTGCAGTCCATAATGTTTTCCATTCCACCCGACAGCATTGTTGCAAGTGCTTTACAAAGCAGCTCTGTGCGTCGAGGCAGTGGAGGAAACTCTGCACAAAGAGGGAGCAGAGGCAGTGCCGCAGCACAAGGCAAGACCACTATGGCCCAAATGTGGCAAAGTTTTGTGTGTCCACCACAATTGTCTACACCATCAGCGACGCCTCGAGTCAGCAGGAGGCAACGCTTCCGTCAGATGGTGTCAGACTACATGTCTTGCCCTGTCGCTGTACTCCCAGATGGCTCTTCCCCCTTCAAGTTTTGGGTCTCTAAGCTGGATACATGGCCAGAGCTTAGCCAGTATGCATTGGAGGTGCTGGCTTGCCCTGCTGCCAGTGTATTATCGGAACGTGTCTTTAGTGCCGCAGGTGGTGTACTAACAGACCGTCGCACGCGACTATCTTCCGATAATGTTGACCGGCTGACTTTTCTGAAAATGAACAAGGCCTGGATCTCCAAAGACTTTGCCATTCCTCTTACAGACTAAATTAGTGGTTGGCAACTGTATCCAGGTCTGCTGGTGTGTTCATTTTTCTACCACCTGAACTATAATCCCTGTGCTTCAACACAGCCAGTTGTCGCTCAGATGTGTCGTCTGCACAGAGAAACACACTAGCTCCTGTGTTACTGGGGTTCAGTAATGCCAGCTGATCCCCTGCTGTGTGGACGGCAGAGTCACCAGCTCCATCAACATTCAAACCACTACTGATTTTTAACCGTGCCCAACTTAGGTCTCTGGCTCCACTGTCTCTACTATTTCCCCTGACCTCCAACCCCGCCATCTACATCTCTGAAGTGGCGTCAGCACAATCTACACTTGTTCCTGTGTTCCTGTGGCTCAGTCCCATCAGTTTATCCCCTGATGTGTGTCCGGCAAGGTCTCCTGCTCTGTCCACATTCCCATAACCAGTAGTGGGAATGAGGACAGAGCTGGCGAAGTAGAGACAGTGTAGCCAGAGGCCTAAGTGGAGCATGGTTAGAATCAGTAGTAGTCCACAACCTCCATAAAAACCGCTGCCCATTGGCCTCTGCATGCGGCATGCGTAATCCTGGGCACCAACAGCGTCAGTTGGTGTTCAGAAGTGTCGTCTCCACAGAGCCAAACACATTCGTTCAAGTGTTAGTGGGGTTCAGCACTGCCAGCTGTTCCCCTGCTGTGGAGATGGCAAGTCTCCTGCTGCCTTCACCTGCCCAAATCCAGTAGGCCCCAGCCTGCTCCTCGCCTAATCCTGGGCTCCAACAGCGTCAGTTGGTGTTCAGAAGTGTCGTCTCCACAGAGCCAAACACATTCGTTCAAGTGTTAGTGGGGTTCAGCACTGCCAGCTGTTCCCCTGCTGTGGAGATGGCAAGTCTCCTGCTGCATTCACCTGCCAAAATCCAGTAGGCCCCAGCCTGCTCCTCGCCTAATCCTGGGCTCCAACAGCGTCAGTTGGTGTTCAGAAGTGTCGTCTCCACAGAGCCAAACACATTCGTTCAAGTGTTAGTGGGGTTCAGCACTGCCAGCTGTTCCCCTGCTGTGGAGATGGCAAGTCTCCTGCTGCCTTCACCTGCCAAAATCCAGTAGGCCCCAGCCTGCTCCTCGCCTAATCCTGGGCTCCAACAGCGTCAGTTGGTGTTCAGAAGTGTCGTCTCCACAGAACCAAACACATTCGTTCAAGTGTTAGTGGGGTTCAGCACTGCCAGCTGTTCCCCTGCTGTGGAGATGGCAAGTCTCCTGCTGCCTTCACCTGCCAAAATCCAGTAGGCCCCAGCCTGCTCCTCGCCTAATCCTGGGCTCCAACAGCGTCAGTTGGTGTTCAGAAGTGTCGTCTCCACAGAACCAAACACATTCGTTCAAGTGTTAGTGGGGTTCAGCACTGCCAGCTGTTCCCCTGCTGTGGAGATGGCAAGTCTCCTGCTGCCTTCACCTGCCAAAATCCAGTAGGCCCCAGCCTGCTCCTCGCCTAATCCTGGGCTCCAACAGCGTCAGTTGGTGTTCAGAAGTGTCGTCTCCACAGAGCCAAACACATTCGTTCAAGTGTTAGTGGGGTTCAGCACTGCCAGCTGTTCCCCTGCTGTGGAGATGGCAAGTCTCCTGCTGCCTTCACCTGCCAAAATCCAGTAGGCCCCAGCCTGCTCCTCGCCTAATCCTGGGCTCCAACAGCGTCAGTTGGTGTTCAGAAGTGTCGTCTCCACAGAACCAAACACATTCGTTCAAGTGTTAGTGGGGTTCAGCACTGCCAGCTGTTCCCCTGCTGTGGAGATGGCAAGTCTCCTGCTGCCTTCACCTGCCAAAATCCAGTAGGCCCCAGCCTGCTCCTCGCCTAATCCTGGGCTCCAACAGCGTCAGTTGGTGTTCAGAAGTGTCATCTCCACAGAGCCAAACACATTCGTTCAAGTGTTAGTGGGGTTCAGCACTGCCAGCTGTTCCCCTGCTGTGGAGATGGCAAGTCTCCTGCTGCCTTCACCTGCCAAAATCCAGTAGGCCCCAGCCTGCTCCTCGCCTAATCCTGGGCTCCAACAGCGTCAGTTGGTGTTCAGAAGTGTCGTCTCCACAGAACCAAACACATTCGTTCAAGTGTTAGTGGGGTTCAGCACTGCCAGCTGTTCCCCTGCTGTGGAGATGGCAAGTCTCCTGCTGCCTTCACCTGCCAAAATCCAGTAGGCCCCAGCCTGCTCCTCGCCTAATCCTGGGCTCCAACAGCGTCAGTTGGTGTTCAGAAGTGTCGTCTCCACAGAGCCAAACACGTTCGTTCAAGTGTTAGTGGGGTTCAGCACTGCCAGCTGTTCCCCTGCTGTGGAGATGGCAAGTCTCCTGCTGCATTCACCTGCCAAAATCCAGTAGGCCCCAGCCTGCTCCTCGCCTAATCCTGGGCTCCAACAGCGTCAGTTGGTGTTCAGAAGTGTCGTCTCCACAGAGCCAAACACATTCGTTCAAGTGTTAGTGGGGTTCAGCACTGCCAGCTGTTCCCCTGCTGTGGAGATGGCAGTCTCTCCTGCTGTCTCCGCATTACAAAGACAGTAGGCCTCTGCCTACACCCTCCTATTTCCTGGGCTTCAACACAGCCAGTTGTAGTTCGGAAGTGCCGTCCACACGGAAAGAGATACTTGCTCCCGTGTCTCAGTGGGGTTCAGTAACGTCAGCTGATCCCCTGCTGTGTGGATGGCAGTCTCTCCTGCTGTAAACTCATTCAAAATACAGTAGGCCTCTGCCTACACCCTCCTATTTCCTGGGCTTCAACACAGCCAGTTGTAGTTCGGAAGTGCCGTCCACACGGAAAGAGACACTTGCTCCCGTGTCTCAGTGGGGTTCAGTAACGTCAGCTGATCCCCTGCTGTGTGGATGGCAGTCTCTCCTGCTGTAAACTCATTCAAAATACAGTAGGCCTCTGCCTACACCCTCCTATTTCCTGGGCTTCAACACAGCCAGTTGTAGTTCGGAAGTGCCGTCCACACGGAAAGAGACACTTGCTCCCGTGTCTCAGTGGGGTTCAGTAACGTCAGCTGATCCCCTGCTGTGTGGATGGCAGTCTCTCCTGCTGTCACCTCATTCAAAATTCAGTAGGCCTCTGCCTACACCCTCCTATTTCCTGGGCTTCAACACAGCCAGTTGTAGTTCGGAAGTGCCGTCCACACGGAAAGAGACACTTGCTCCCGTGTCTCAGTGGGGTTCAGTAACGTCAGCTGATCCCCTGCTGTGTGGATGGCAGTCTCTCCTGCTGTCACCTCATTCAAAATTCAGTAGGCCTCTGCCTACACCCTCCTATTTCCTGGGCTTCAACACAGCCAGTTGTAGTTCGGAAGTGCCGTCCACACGGAAAGAGATACTTGCTCCCGTGTCTCAGTGGGGTTCAGTAACGTCAGCTGATCCCCTGCTGTGTGGATGGCAGTCTCTCCTGCTGTAAACTCATTCAAAATACAGTAGGCCTCTGCCTACACCCTCCTATTTCCTGGGCTTCAACACAGCCAGTTGTAGTTCGGAAGTGCCGTCCACACGGAAAGAGACACTTGCTCCCGTGTCTCAGTGGGGTTCAGTAACGTCAGCTGATCCCCTGCTGTGTGGATGGCAGTCTCTCCTGCTGTCACCTCATTCAAAATTCAGTAGGCCTCTGCCTACACCCTCCTATTTCCTGGGCTTCAACACAGCCAGTTGTAGTTCGGAAGTGCCGTCCACACGGAAAGAGATACTTGCTCCCGTGTCTCAGTGGGGTTCAGTAACGTCAGCTGATCCCCTGCTGTGTGGATGGCAGTCTCTCCTGCTGTAAACTCATTCAAAATACAGTAGGCCTCTGCCTACACCCTCCTATTTCCTGGGCTTCAACACAGCCAGTTGTAGTTCGGAAGTGCCGTCCACACGGAAAGAGATACTTGCTCCCGTGTCTCAGTGGGGTTCAGTAACGTCAGCTGATCCCCTGCTGTGTGGATGGCAGTCTCTCCTGCTGTCACCTCATTCAAAATTCAGTAGGCCTCTGCCTACACCCTCCTATTTCCTGGGCTTCAACACAGCCAGTTGTAGTTCGGAAGTGCCGTCCACACGGAAAGAGATACTTGCTCCCGTGTCTCAGTGGGGTTCAGTAACGTCAGCTGATCCCCTGCTGTGTGGATGGCAGTCTCTCCTGCTGTCACCTCATTCAAAATTCAGTAGGCCTCTGCCTACACCCTCCTATTTCCTGGGCTTCAACACAGCCAGTTGTAGTTCGGAAGTGCCGTCCACACGGAAAGAGATACTTGCTCCCGTGTCTCAGTGGGGTTCAGTAACGTCAGCTGATCCCCTGCTGTGTGGATGGCAGTCTCTCCTGCTGTCACCTCATTCAAAATTCAGTAGGCCTCTGCCTACACCCTCCTATTTCCTGGGCTTCAACACAGCCAGTTGTAGTTCGGAAGTGCCGTCCACACGGAAAGAGATACTTGCTCCCGTGTCTCAGTGGGGTTCAGTAACGTCAGCTGATCCCCTGCTGTGTGGATGGCAGTCTCTCCTGCTGTCACCTCATTCAAAATTCAGTAGGCCTCTGCCTACACCCTCCTATTTCCTGGGATTCAACACAGCCAGTTGTAGTTCGGAAGTGCCGTCCACACGGAAAGAGACACTTGCTCCCGTGTCTCAGTGGGGTTCAGTAACGTCAGCTGATCCCCTGCTGTGTGGATGGCAGTCTCTCCTGCTGTCACCTCATTCAAAATTCAGTAGGCCTCTGCCTACACCCTCCTATTTCCTGGGCTTCAACACAGCCAGTTGTAGTTCGGAAGTGCCGTCCACACGGAAAGAGATACTTGCTCCCGTGTCTCAGTGGGGTTCAGTAACGTCAGCTGATCCCCTGCTGTGTGGATGGCAGTCTCTCCTGCTGTAAACTCATTCAAAATACAGTAGGCCTCTGCCTACACCCTCCTATTTCCTGGGCTTCAACACAGCCAGTTGTAGTTCGGAAGTGCCGTCCACACGGAAAGAGATACTTGCTCCCGTGTCTCAGTGGGGTTCAGTAACGTCAGCTGATCCCCTGCTTTGTGGATGGCAGTCTCTCCTGCTGTAAACTCATTCAAAATACAGTAGGCCTCTGCCTACACCCTCCTATTTCCTGGGCTTCAACACAGCCAGTTGTAGTTCGGAAGTGCCGTCCACACGGAAAGAGATACTTGCTCCCGTGTCTCAGTGGGGTTCAGTAATGTCAGCTGATCCCCTGCTGTGTGGATGGCAAAGTCTCCTGCTGCCTACACAGTCGTACCACTACTGATTTTTAACCGTGCTCCAATTAGGCCTGTGGCTCCACTGTCTCTCGTATTTCCCCTGTCCTCCAACCCTGCCAGTTACAGCTCCGAAGTGGCGTCTGCACAATCCACACTTGTTCCTGTGTTACAGGTGTTCAGTCCGATCAGTTAATCCCCTGATGTGTGTCCGGCAATGTCGCCTGCTCTGTCCACATTCCCATTATCGGAATGTGGACAGAGCAGGCGACATTGCCGGACACACATCAGGGGATTAACTGACCGGACTGAACACCTGTAACACAGGAACAAGTGTGGATTGTGCAGACGCCACTTCGGAGCTGTAACTGGCGGGGTTGGAGGACAGGGGAAATACGAAAATCAGTGAATCCACAGGCCTAAGTGGAGCTTGGTTCAAATTAGTAGTCTACAACCGATCTTAAAATTTCTTCAATGCAGCCTAAGCCTGCTCCGTGCTTGTCCCTGGGCTTCAACACAGCCAGTTGTTGCTCGGAAGTGCCGTCTTCACAGAGTAAAACACTAGCTCCTGTGTTTGTGGGGTTCAGTAACGTCAGCTGTTCCCCTGCTGTTTTGATGGCAATCTGTCCTGCTGCCTCCCAATTGACAGCACATCAGGCCTCAGCCTGCTAAGTGCTTGTCCTGGGCTCCAACATCGCCAGTTGCTGCTCATAACTGACTTTGGCACGGGTACTCCCTCCTGCCCAGCTTGGTTCCAGCCCTGCCTGCTGTTTCCGGGAAGTGTCAATGTCAGTTTGCCACCCCAAGTTGCCATGTCGTGTTGCGGTTGGGTTAGCCGAGGCTAGGGTGCCAGCAGTTTAGGTGCTTCCTATGTGGACTGCGGGTTCTGGTAAGAAAGGTTTGTTCCATAGTGCCAGTAGGACAAGCACCCCCTGTAGGACTGTGTGATTCGGTAACTGCGGCCAGCTTGCGGCATGCCAACTTTGCTTTTCAGGGGTAACTTCTGATACCCCTCCGGGTTCCAGCACCGTCAGCTGGTTCTCATCAGAGCCTTTGGCCTAGGTGCCTCCATCTCGGTATCCGAGTTCCAGCAACGTCTGCTGGTCCTTGGTAGTGCTTTGTAGCACAGGTACCTCCTGCTTAGTAACCGGGTTCCAGCACCGTCAGCTGGTCCTCGGTTGTGCCATTGGCTCTTATTCCTTCTGCTGCCCCTCCGGGTGCCAGCACTGTCAGCTGGTCCTCGCTATTTCCATTTGCTCTTGCAGCTTATGCTACCCCTCCGGGTTCCAGCACCGTCAGCTGGTTCTCGTCAGAGCCTTTGGCCTAGGTGCCTCCATCTCGGTATCCGAGTTCCGGCAACGTCTGCTGGTCCTTGGTAGTGCTTTGTAGCACAGGTACCTCCTGCTTAGTAACCGGGTTCCAGCACCGTCAGCTGGTCCTCGGTTGTGCCATTGGCTCTTATTCCTTCTGCTGCCCCTCCGGGTGCCAGCACTGTCAGCTGGTCCTCGCTATTTCCATTTGCTCTTGCAGCTTATGCTACCCCTCCGGGTTCCAGCACCGTCAGCTGGTTCTCGTCAGAGCGTTTGGCCTAGGTGCCTCCATCTCGGTATCCGAGTTCCGGCAACGTCTGCTGGTCCTTGGTAGTGCTTTGTAGCACAGGTACCTCCTGCTTAGTAACCGGGTTCCAGCACCGTCAGCTGGTCCTCGGTAGTGCCATTGGCTCTTGTTCCTTCTGCTGCCCCTCCGGGTGCCAGTACCGTCAGCTGGTTCAAGAGGACAAAGAACAGGAAGACAACCACCAAGATGCAGAACAACAAGAGAGAGAAGACAAAGAAGCATAAAAAAAACAAAGCAGAAGAACATTAAGCATAAGACTAATACTCTGAGCAAATGATATTATCTTATTTATAAGCAGAAGAAGACTAAGCAGTGTATGGGGGTGAGTCCGTTCCTCCTCGTGGTGCCCCTGGAAAAGGCCTGCTTCTGCAGGCCAAACTGAACGCGGACAAATCCTGTTGTAAATCTTTTGTGACAGGCAGAACGGAAGGTGTAAACTTCTAACTTTTCTAGATAACAACTACAGGAATGCCTGACACAAACAAGAATATGATGAAGAAGAATAGGAAGAAGATGAAGAAGCTGAATATGTAGAATAATAATTGTTGAATAAGAAGAATATGAAGAATGTAAGAAAAGGAAGAAGAAGAAGAAGAAGAAGAAGAAGAAGAAGAAGAAGAAGAAGAATGTAAAAAAAGGAAGTAGAAGAAGAAGAAGAAGAATGTAAAAAAAGGAATAAGAAGAAGAATGTAAAAAAAGGAAGTAGAAGAAGAAGAAGAAGAATGTAAAAAAAGGAAGTAGAAGAAGAAGAAGAAGAATGTAAAAAAAGGAAGTAGAAGAAGAAGACATACATGTCTGGCAAAATATAAATGAGGCTAACATAGTCAATATCTTTGTAACTCCTAACATCTTTAAAAAAAAAAGTTTAATTCCTGCTATTCCATTTGATTGGGCTAAACCTCTATGGCTTTAATGTCTCCTCCACCTCCCACAATACATTCTACATTATTCTTAGTTGTTTTTCTTCATGTAGAATTAACCTACAAGGAAAGAAAGGTTTTTTTTTAATTCCGATATTTTGGCCCCATTGACTTGCATTGGTTCCCGGTATCGGAATCGGCGATACCGATACTTTTTTTTAAGATCGGCCGATCCATTCCGATCCGATATTTTCAAGTATCGGCTGGTATCGCTCAACTCTACTCCTGAGTTTTCCTTTCTGGAAGACAGAATCTAAAATCATCCAATTATTCTGCAGTAATCACGCGTATGGAATAATAGTAACCGAAATTGGGAGCAGATAAGTACCATTTATCACAATCAAGCAGGCTACTTAACTCAATGACTTCAATGTTTTTAAAAACCCCTTGCTCCCTATAAAGCTCAATTTTGCCTACTTTTTAGATTTTTTTATTTATTACTCTGCATCTTCTAACTGCAAATTACACTGGCTGCATTTCTAGAAAATTCTATAAAATTAAGCAAAATAAAAAAAGCTAAATAAATAGGTAAAGTAATATTTTTGAGGAGTGATTAGTTATAGGGTTTACGGTTTGTTGCTGTGACTTCAGATACATATTTGCCTTAATAAATTATGGTTTATTGAACGTAATTTTTCTGGGAAATGTGCATCTTTTTATATACTGTATGATGTTCCTTGATCTATGGCGCAAATATTGCAAGCTCTTCACAAATATTGGAAGATTGCATCAATATTACATTATTTTCAGAAAGTTAGAGTCAGAAAGTCTTCCTGTTAGCTCTTGATCATGGCCAACTTCTGCGTTATATTGAGCCATAATATGTCACTTACAGGCTTCTATGTGGCCCCACTAGATCCCTATACAGTGTTATGCATGTACACAAAAAAAATTTCTACCAATGTCATCAGTATTTTGGATCTGTGTGTCATCAGTGTACCATCACGTGTGGATCAATAAAAAAATAAATTACAAAACATCTATGCTTTGCATTGTTAAATAGGGAAAGCACATGGCTGGCACATGACTAGCCCATGGATGCTCGTGTTCTATCCTTTTTTTCTAAGGATGTAGACTTGTTCTGACACTTTTCATCCATGCTGCTGGAAAAAATATCTCTCTGTGAGTTTTCCATTGACACATGGTCCATGTTAACAACTCTATAAACTATAATGGATACAAATTGTATTTATACAAGGGTGGAACACATACATGCAATACGGACATCTGAATAAGGCCTTACGATGGTATTAGTTTATATGCTAAGGAGGGTGCATGGGTGGCTTTACAGTAAAGGCCCCGTCACACATAGCGAGATCGCTAGCGAGATCGCTGATTTTGTGACGCATCAGCGATCTCGCTGTGCTTGGCACGCATCAGTGACCGGCCCCCCCACAGGGTATCGCTGATTGTGCAAGAATATTCTGGGCCATTTTTTGATCGTTGGTCTCCCGCTGGCCAACGTGCATCGCTGCGTGTGGCAGCGGGAGACCAACGATCAGCGAGCTCCCAGCGCTGTAAGCAGATGCTGGGAGCTGGTATCCAAGGTAAACAGCGGGTAATTAAGTGCCACACATGCTTAGTTACCCGATATTTACCTTGGATACCAGCTCCCAGCGAGAGCATGCTGGTATCCAAGGTACACAGCGGGTAACTAAGCGACACGTGCGCTTAGTTACCCGATATTTACCTTGTATACTAGCGTCCTGATCGCTGGTGAGAACTGCCTGTTTAGCAGCTCACCAGCGATCATGTAGCGATGCACCAGCGATCCTGACCAGGTCGTATCACTGTCGGGATTGCTGGTGCATCGTTTGGTGTGACGGGGCCCTAACTTTAGCTTATAGAACCTGACTACAAATTAGACTCTGACTCTTTGTAGTCAGATGCCTTAGGCTACTTTCACACATCAGGTTTTCGGCGTCAGGCGCGATCCGGCGTCGTGCCGGAATGCCGGATCCGGCAAATGTTTTGTAAAACCTGATGTGCCGGATCCGGTTTTCTGCCGGATCCGTCTTGTTCTTGACAGACAAAACCGGATCCGTCTCATCCGGTTCATCCGTTTTTCTATCCGTTTTTCGACGGATTACGCCGGATCTGGTTTTTAAAATTGACCCTTGTGGCCTTCCGAACGGGATTGGCTACTGGAAAACTATATATAGCATGTTCCTACAGCCCTTCTTTGACAGGTTGTAGAGGAGAAAGTGCAGGTTGGAGAGAAGAGCAAGTTACTGGCGAAGATGGATGTTGTCATTGGAAATATTACCACTAGAAGTTCTGTGACGGTTTCAGTAATGAGGGACAATTTTGCACTATACTTTATGTCACCTCAAGGCAGAGTACACTGGCAGGATGACAGAGTGTGAAAGATTTGTGCCCTACCAAACTTGTGTACCTTCTGGACCAACAGTATATACTTTTGCCAACCAAAGTTGGCTATCTTGTCATGGTCTTACTATTTTTAGCTTTAGGCCACAGGTGTGTACCTGGTTGTGTTTTATGCAAAGTATTTCACCTTTTAACAAAAGTTGTGTACATTGTTAGGAAATCACCAACAATAAACACAACTTTTCAGGTGAAATACTTTGCTTCAAACACAACCAGGAACACAACTGTGGCAAAAAGCTAAAATTTACCCACAGTTATATACCTGGTTTTGAATACCTTTTTACCTTTTAAATACCCTGTATTTAACCTTTTTTTTAAACATATTTCGCCGCAGAAAGAAATGACAGACAACCAGTGTAAACAATAATTTAACTTTTATTTAAAAATTTTTTTTTGTGTAAACTGTTTTTAAAGTTAAAAAAACTTTTTTAATAAAGGTTTGAAACCAACCAAATGGGCATTTTTATTACAAAAAATACATTATAACTCGGTGTAGTGTGGGGTGGAAATACTGCTGGAGGGGCTGCGGGACACTTCGACAATGGGAGTGTGGAGAGAGGACTGGGATCGTGGTGGGGAAGGAACAGTTAGAGGTGATGGTGTGGAAAAAGATACAGAATGGGTGGACATGTGGGAGGCAGAAGAGGTGGTGGGCGGTGGAGTGGAGGGTTGGGCAGGGACTGTAGGAGCAGATGATGTTGATGGAAAGTTGTATGGGGAAGGAGTTTGGCACGGGGAAGGAGTTTGGTACGGGGAAGGAGTTTGGTACGGGGCAGGTTGCTGGAAGTGGGGAGATGTCTGGTACTGGGGAGGTTGCTGGTACTGGGAAGGTTGCTGGTACTGGTGAGGTTGCTGGTATGTAATAGGAGGGGGAGGATGGAAAGTGGCTGGAGGGGGTGCAGATGTAATAGGAGGGGGAGGATGGAAAGTGGCTGGAGGGGGTGCAGATGTAATAGGAGGGGGAGGATGGAAAGTGGCTGGAGGGGGTGCAGATGTAATAGGAGGGGGAGGATGGAAAGTGGCTGGAGGGGGTGGAGGTGGAGGAACTACAGTGGTGGGAGGTGGAGGTTGGGAGGTAACCTGCTGTAGAGCACCGTGGCACGAATGCATTACATGCATCTGCTGGGTAGGAGATAGTGTTGCCATGCGCTCCACAACAGACCTGAAAAAGGTGTGGTTTGGCGAAGATCTTGCTTCTGAATGCATGGTTTGCAGAAGTGTCTTCACCTCCAGAATGCTGGAGTTGATCTGCTGAAAGCCTGCGGAGATTTGCTCTGACAAGACTTTTAATCAGTTCTGGAAAGATGCATTCAGATGCAAGAACTCTGGCGCATAACTCTTTTCCTGACCCCTCTGCCGCTGCCGCCCAGTACCCGCAGGTGTACTAGAGGTGGCAGGGGCAGAAGGGTGGGGTAAAGGAAAAGCGATCTCCTCACCAGCAGCTTCATGTAATGTAGGCGGCCACGATGCTCCTGTGCTGGTGGATGGGACAGATGGGTCGAATGTGTGGGAAGGCTGGGAAGGTGCAGATGTACCGGGGCGGTCGAAGTGTCCCTCGGTGCCGGTCTCCTCAGGGATCGCCTCAGAAGGGTCCAATCGTGCAGGCTCCCAAGTGCTGCTCACCGTGCTGTAGAATAAAGAGAAAAAAAAACAATTAAAATAGTGACATGGTATGGCCCTGGCTGAAAAAAAAAAGTTACATCTAACATTTTTTTTCACATGTGGTGTGTAATATTTACCTTCTAGTGACCATTGTTTCCCGGAGGAACGACAGGGCTTTTGCGTACTTGTACTTGCTCCTGCGTCCTCCAGATCCACTCGGGGCCCGCATCTCTTTATTGAACTCCTTCTTGAAACGATCCCTCACAGACCGCCACCGATTCACAATTCTGTTCCCTGAAACGAGAAAGGAGTGGTTAGTATACAACATCAGTGTTTCACAAACTCCAGTCCTCATGGTCCCCAGGGGTCATGTTTTCAGGATTTCCATAGTAAATAGAAATCCTGAACACATGATCCGTGGGGACCACGAGGACTGGAGTTCGGGAAACACTGGTTTACATCAAGCAACCGGTACTGTATATACTTACGCTCTTTAATCTGGGCCCGAACATCGAGGTCCTCCCAGCGGCCCACAAGGAGCAAACAGATTTCCTCCCAGAGTCGTCGGGTAACGATAAGGTCAGCGTGGCGGCGGTCAGCCATATTCCAGAGCGGCTCCCTTTCTCTGACGAGATCGATGAGGTGGTCCACATCGAGTCCTCCATCCTCACCGTCAGAGTCGGGAGCACGCTGTGAAGGCTGTTAAAGAAAAAGACAAAAATAACATAATTAGCCTACACAAAAGAAATGAAATAAAAAGTGCAAAAAAACAATGCAAAAATATTTATACTTACACGCTGGTGACCGCCGCGTTGCTGTCGCCGACGACCCTGGGAGGCACTGCGAGGACCTCTTGGCCGAGCACCAGATTGGGAAGACTAGAGAAGAAAACAAAAAATGTTATGTCTTTGGATGTAGGCATTTGTTTGCTGTGTGTGGTCTGCAGAACATTGTTTTCTATGTGTTGTGTGTAGTGTGATGTTGTGTTTCTGCGTTTGATGCAAAAAACTTACCAATAGTGAGCCCACTCCAAGCGTCTGTCCACCCCTTCCTTCTTCTTCTGGGAGCTCCTCTTCATCTTGTGAATCCTGTTTTGAAATAAAAGGCAATGAATAGACATATATTACAGAGATGATGGATTTTGGAAATAAAAACTTACCGTCAAACGCTGACGATGCGAGGGAGGGCTCCCAGAAGATGATGTGCTGTCTTCCTGGTGGCCACACTCCATGCCTGTGGGTGGTGTTCCACCTGCTGCCATTGCTGCTGCTGCTGCATCTATTGGGCGGCTGTTGAATAAAGAGAAACAAAGGGCCAATGAATATCTTGATATTCAATAGCCCTAGTTTGGAGGAATGGGGGATTTGATAATTACCGTCTCTCATCTGCTGCTGGCCTCCCCTCCTCAGCATGTTCCATTTGCTGCTCCATTTGGGGTGGTGGTGGTGCTGATGGTGCTGCAGTGGTCTCCTGCCTTCTCCTGCTGCGCTTGGTTGCTTTCTTGGGTGGCATGTTGGGTGTGGCTGTGGGTCCCACTGTCTTGCTTTTATATATGTCTTGTGGGCAGAGCTACTGAGCTTGCTCAGACCAAAAAAACCGGATCCGGCGCATTGCGGCACTCATAGACTTTCATTGTGTGAAAAAGCCGGACGCGCCGGATCCGGCGTGTCCGGCTTTTACGCTGGAGACAAAAAACGTTACAGTAGCCGTTTTTTCCAGACGTCGGATTGCGACACATTGCCGGATCCAGCGAAAACCGGATGAAACGCATGGCCATCCGGCGCGATCCGGCGCAAATGCAAGTCAATGGGGGAACTGGAACTGAGCACACAGTATGGCTCTGAATACCTCAAAATTCATTTGTCTGCTTCTGTCCTGTGTCACATCATCAATAAACACTAATGACCCAGTGCCACTGGCAGCCATACATGCCCAAGCTATCACACTGCCTCCGCCGTCTATTACAGATGATGTGGTATACTTTGGATCATGAGCTGTACCACACCTTCGCCATACTTCTCTTTCCATCATTCTGGTAGAGGTTGATCTTGGTTTCATCTGTCCAAAGAATGCTCTTCCAGAACTGTACTGGCTTTTGTAGATGTTTTATAGCAAAGTCCAGTCTAGCCTTTTGATTCTTGATGCTTATGAGTGGCTTGTACCGTGCAATGAATCCTCTGTATTTACTTTCATGCAGTCTTCTCTTTATGGTAGATTTGGATATTGATACGCCTACCTCCTGGAGAGTGTGGTTCACTTCGTTGGCTGTTGTGAAGGGGTTTCTCTTCACCATGGAGACTATTCTGTGATCATCCACCAGTGTTATCTTCCATCGGCACCCAGGTCTTTTTGCATTGATGAGTTCACCAGTGCTTTCTTTCTTTCTCAGGATGTACCAAACTGTAGATTTTGCCACTCCTAATGTTGTAGCAATTTCTCGGATGGGTTTTTTCTGTTTTTGCAGCTTAAGGATGGCTTGTTTCACCTGCATGGAAAGCTCCTTTGACCGCTGGTTTCCTTCACAGCAAAACCTTCCAAATGCAAGCACCACACCTCAAATCAACTCTAGGCCTTTTCTCTGCTTAATTGAGAATGACATAATGAAGGGATTGCCCACACCTGTCCATGAAATAGCCTTGGAGTCATTTGTCCAATTAATTTTGGTCCCTTTAAAAACAGGGTGGCACATGTTAAGGAGCTGAAACTCCTAAACCCTTCATCCAATTTTAATGTGGATACCCTCAAATGAAAGCTGGAAGTCTGAACTTCAGCTGCATCTGAATTGTTTTGTTTAAAATTCATTGTGGTAATGTCTAGAACCAAAATTAGAAAATGTTTGACTCTGTCCAAATATATATGGACCTACTGTAACTGTATATCTGTCTGGTAGACAACTGACTGCAGCAGGAGCCTCCGCCCTCAGCCCTTTTTTACAATAAGGCAAATATATTGTTAATCTACATCTTTTGGTTAAGACCTACCCTGTAATTATTATGAAGGTAAAAATTCAAAAGATCTAACAGCAGCTTAAGCCTTCTGTTCTCATGTCCCTGGAAGAAACTAGCAAAATGTGAGTCTGGGTAGAGGGATGCGGTTATGGCCTTTGATCTCAGGGTACAACTAAGCATATTATAGGTGATATCCTAGCTTCTAGCATTTAAGCTGATAGGCCATTTTCACTATTCCATTTATGGGTTACTTACGTGGTTGTTGATTTGCTGATAAGACCTATATGTGTTCACACTTGTTGATATATGTATATATAGGGTCGAGCTGGACCGGGCTGGGGGTGGTCCCTCTGTGTACCGCGCAGTGACATACAGACACAAGATGGAGGCAAGTTTCGGGTGCAACAGGTCCAAGTTTATTCTCTTGCCGTCCACCTGACGGCCTCTCAGCACACCACGATCCTCTTCAAGGCTCTCCAGCTACAGAATACATCAACATACCCTACTTTTCGCCGGGGACGTATATTTACACACAGTCCCTTTACACTTAGTGACGCTCTGGCAGCTCCATCACTGTGGCTGCCTTAGGCCTGTACACCAACGGTAATTTTACTGATCAAACGTTGTTCCTTATACGGTATCCTCCACCCGGAGCCTCGTCTGTACTACGGTACTTTGTGTCAGGACCACCCCCCTGACTTCCTTTATCCTCAGTCCCCTGGTTAGGTTCTCCTCACAGTGCACCAACTGTCACAGTCTCCTTGTCACTTGAGCTCCCCCTGGGGACTGGAATCTTCTGGAACCCTCCTGTCAAATTTATAGCTTTCCCGATTCCCTGTAACTCCGCCCCCCATGACCAACGTTTTCTTAGCCCTAAGCTGATGTCAAGTCCTATGCTCACACTCCTCCCTGCCATCTAATGTCAATTCCAGGTACTACACGTCACCTACACTTTCCTAGCTGTTTTCTCTTCTGTCATAACTGACATCCTGCCTGACAAGTGCAAACCCCTTTGAAACCTGACCAGTCGGTCCGTCCGTCAGGTCACCATCCCTACATATATAACCCTGCATCTCATGCATTGTATTCTTTATGAACACTTTCTATGTTCTCTCTTTTATGGCACCATTTTATGTGTATAAATTATGTATGTGTACAGGGCTTGCAGCAAAAGTATTCACTCCACCCCCTTGGCATTTTTCAGTTTTGCTATTTCACAACCTGGAATTTTACTGTTTTTTAGGGTTTGCATTAGTACATGGAAAGAACATGCCTACAACTGTGAACATTTGGTTTTCTTTTAATTGTGAAGCAAACAACAAATAGGACAAAATAAATAAAGTGTGTATATCTATTCATCCCCCTAAAGTCAGTACTTTGTAGAGCCTACTTTTGTGGCAATTAGAGCTGCAAGTCACCTTTGATAAGTCTCTATGAGCTCTTCACATTTTGTCACGGTTGAACTTCTGTCTGTGACTGGTGCTGCCTAGATGGCATCTCAGTGGGTGTCTGTCACAATCCTGAGGTAAATGAAGTACTGTATTTTCCGGTGTATAAGATGACCGGGTGTATAAGACAACCCCCCAACTTTTCCAGTTAAAATAGAAAATCTTCTTAAAAGTCGGGGGTCTTCTTATATGCAGTGTGTCATCTTATATGCCGGGTCTGGAGCAATCTGCATATGGCGGGGGAGTGGTCCCGATGACGAAGGAAGGGTGTAAGTGGAGTTATCATCCCCCTTTTAACTCATTGGTAGCAGCTGTGCTATCTGCGGGTCTCTGTGCTGGGGATCGGCGGCTCCGCCATCTGCAGTGTGGCGGCTCTGTGCTGGCTGTCGGCTTCGGCGGCTGCTCCTCTTTGTCCAGCATGAGGGCTCTGTGCTTTGGGTGGCTGCGGTGGCTCTTTGGGCAGCGTCGGGGATCCTCTGGCATTTCCCCAAAGCCCGGAGGCCCAGGCAGCTCCATTGCTGCGATGTGGTTGCCTCCGGGAAAATGGCCACCGAAGCCTGTGCATGTTGTTTCTGATCTCGTCTCCCGAGATCGCGGGATGAGATCTGGATCTGAGCATGCGTGGGCTCCGGCGGCCATTTACCCGGAGGCCACCGCATGGCAGCAATGGAGCTGCCTTGGGCCTCCGGGCTTTGGGGAAATGCCGGAGGAGCCCCGATGCTGGACAGAGAGCCGTCGCAGCTGCCCCCCAGCATAGCACCCACACGCTGGACAAAGAGAAGCTGCATCGACCCCCAGCACAGAGCCGCCACGCTGCTGAAGGAGGAGCCGCCACACCGCTGCCACCAATGAGGTAAAAGGGAGATGATAACACCACTTAAACCCTCCCTTCTTCATTGGGACCACTCACCCACCATATGCACTCGGCGTATAAGATGACACCCAGCGTATAAGTCGACCCCCAACTTTTAAGAAGGTTAAAATGTCGTCTTATATGACGGAAAATACGGTAATATCTTTTGATGTTACCCATGGTGCTAACGATGGCGGCAAATTCTCGGGATCCTCAGCAGAGGTGATGAAGAGGGACATATCCTTAACCTCAATGGTGAGTGTACTAACACTATGGAGATTTGCAGCACTGCCTAAACACAGTTTACAATGGGCAGCCCGGTTCGCTGTGCCGAATCGACACACACACATTCACAGACCTTGTCTCTCATGGTCAGCACTGTCAGTGGGGGCAGCTGTGGCAGCTTTGTCGGCTGTATCAGCGGTCTCAGAGAGGGCAATGATGTCAGCTGGGACAGTGGTGTTTGAGCAGTAATCTGTAGACGGTCTCCTGTCAAAGTGCTCTGCCGTCCCACATTCTGCTCTGCTCTGCCCAGACACCTCAGCTGATTTTACCTCACAGGCATCCTGCGCGCTTGAAGTTCCCACCCAAACTGTCTGTACATTCATGTCCTGCAGCTCTGTCTGCTTAGCCACTCCTCCTTTTCTCAAACACAGAGTACGGTCTAGAGTCTCAAGCTTTCTACCCTGCAATATAGGTGACAGCCCCGGTGGTTCGAGACCCTTAATGGAGGAGACATGCCTAGTTAGTTCCTTCCCATTACATTCCCCTCTCTTTGTGCTCACCATTCCAAGGCGAGAGTTCTTGAAGTATGCGTTGACATTCTTCTATATTTCGAAAAACTTGCCAAACAAATCAGTGAGGGGACTTTCCTGCTGTCGAATGTTCAAAACATCATAAACTGAGAATATCAGTTGGTTTTATTAGAGTAATAGAATCAGGCTGAATGGACAAAAGTGGGGGAATGCTCAGCCCTGGAGAAGCAGCCCTTATAAGAATTTCAGGATTCTGTTCTTCTTCTGGTTCTGCCCGTGATGGTTCAGGACATTCGCCATCTTCATCTTCACTAGTGAATGATAGAAAATTCTCAGGAGCATTGTGCTCTTTTTTCTCTATTCATGTAAGGTCTCTAGACCCACAGGGGCGTAACATGTTTCGGTGCACAATACAAGTTGGAGCATCATCGTCCCCCTCGGGCTGAATTTCATAGATAGGCCTTTCAGAACTAACTCGCTGCTGTACATGATACAGTGTATTCTCCCATCGATGATCTAACTTGTCTAGAGGATGTTTTTCTCTAACTAGTACCTGATCTCCAGCCTGTAGAGCTATCCCCCATAGAGGAGCTGTCTCTATGTGTTCCAACTCTTGAAACCGGATCTGCATCAGGTGATGTAGTGTTTGCAATCGATGACGGTGATCTCAGACCCAGGTGGACACCCCCATCCATGAGTAGTCCTCCTCCAGGTCCAGCTCCAGTTCATTGATCTCTTTTCCTGGCCTGCCAAAAAGTAGAGGATAGGGCCTGTATCCTGTGGTGTGATGTACCCGATTGCTGTACACCCATACTAGTTCTGCTACAAATTCCAGTCAATGGGCCTTTCGATCTTCTTCTAAGGTCCTCAATACTTGAATAAGGGTTTGATTGAACCGTTCACATGCTTAAATAAACTGGAGAAGTGGGCAGCAACTAACAGAATGGTTTTTAACAGGGAGAAATGCAAAGTACTACATCTGGGCAATAAAAATGAAAAAAGCATATATAGAATGGGAGGAATAGGGCTAAGTGACAGCACATGTGAAAAAGACTTGGGTATACTAATAGATCACAGACTGAATATGAGTCAACAGTGTGATGCAGCAGCAAAAAAGGCAAATGCAATTCTAGGATGTATTAACAGAAGCATACAGTCTAGATCACGTGAAGTCATTATTTCCCTCTACTCCTCTTTGGTCAGACCTCATCTGGAATATTGTGTCCAGTTTTGGGCACCACATTTTAAAAAAGACATCAACAAACTGGAGCAAGTTCAGAAAAGAGCGACCAGAATGGTGACCGGTCTGCAAACCCTGTCTTATGAGGAAAGGTTGCAGGATTTGGGAATGTTTAGTTTGCAAAAGAGAAGACTGAGAGGAGACTTAATAGCTGTCTACAAATATCTAAAGGGCTGTCACATTGTAGAAGGATCAACTTTATTCTCATTTGCACAAGGAAAGACTAGAAGCAATGGGATGAAACTGAATGGGAAGAGACACAGATTAGATATTAGAAAAAACTTTTTGACAGTTAGAGTGATCAATGAGTGGAACAGGCTGCCACGAGAAGTGGTGAGTTCTCCTTCAATGGAAGTCTTCAAACAGAGGCTGGACAGACATCTGACTGGGATGATTTAGCGAATCCTGCTTTGAGCAGGGGGTTGGACCAGATGGCCCAGGAGGTCCCTTCCAACTCTACGATTCTATGATTCTATGATTCCATTGCCCTGAGGGTGATAAGGAGTCGTATGAGATTTCTCAACTCCATACAAATAATGTAACTCCTCCATGACTCGCCCTAGGAAGCAGGCACCTTGGTCTGAGTGAATTCTTTTCGTGCAGCCATATACTTGAATGAAATTTTTACAGATAGTGTAAGCTACGGATTTGACAGTTTGGTCATGAGTAGGGGTCATGACATTGAACTTAGTGAAGTGGTCCACCATGACTAAACAATGTTCATACCCTTGATGGACTGGGCCTATTGTCAGATAGTCGATCAACAATTCTAACGGAGCGGAAGTTACAATAGTTTGTGTGGGAGCTCTCTGTTCCAGAGGTTTGGACAGTTCACAGTTCCTACAGAGTCTTCATGGTTCTTCCACCTTTTTAAAGCAGTGGATGGTACAACAGTCCCTGCAACGTCTGAAAGTATTTTTCTTGACCGAAGTGGGCCCCTTTTTCATGTGCCTCTGTGGCCACTTGATGTAACAGCTTCTCAGGAATCACTACTTTCCAAGTGACAGTCAGGTCCCGCTGTAGCTGGACTTTTCTATACAGCAATTCTTCTCTCAGGTTGAGCCTCTCCCATTGCCTTAGGATCTGTTTCATAGCAGAAGCCAGGTTTTCTCTCTCCTCCCAGCTAGGCAGTTGTTTGAGGGCCACCCACTGCTGAAGTCTGGTGAGTTCTCCATCCTCCTGCTGACTTCGTACCAACTCATCACGAGGCTGTCCCAGCACACCTTTCTAAGATTCTGACAGATTTTGTTCCCCCATAGCTGCCAACGTCCTGGTAGATCCTCCTGATGATGGTGGCAAATCCTCGGGATCCTGATGCGAGTCTTGGGTCCAGCAGATGAGGTGATAAAGAGGGATACATCCTTATCTTCAGTGGTGAGTGTCCCAACAATACGGAGATTTGCAGCACTGCCCAAACACAGTTTACATTGGGCAGCCCAGTTCACTGTGCCGAATCGACAAATGCCTAAGTTCCGTTCACAGACCTTGTCTCTCACGGTTAGCACTGTTAGTGGAGGCAGCTGTGGCAGTGGTCTCAGCGAGGGCAATAGTGTTGGCTGGGACAGCCATGTCTGAGCGGTAATCAGTTGACAGTCTCCTGTCAAAGCGCTCTGCCGTCTCAGGCTCTGCTCTGCTCTGCCCAGACGCCTATCAGCTGATATAACCTCACAGGCGTCCCGCGCACCTGAAATTCCCACCCAAACTGTCTGGTCACTCGCGCGCTGCAGCTCTGTCTGCTTAGCCATGCCCCCTTTTCTCAAACACAGATTATGGTCTGGAGTCTCAAGTTTTCGACCCTGCAATATAGGTGACGGCCCACGGTGGTTCAGGGCTCTTCACGGAGGAGACGTGCCTAGTTAGTTCCTTCCCCTTACATGTATATACTGACAGACCATGTGACACTTACATTGACAACATTTGGACTTCCTTACGCTAAGCATGTGACTTAAGAAGTTAATCACTTGAACCAGAAATATATAGGGGCTTCACAGTATGCACATACATATGCACATGCCAATTTTTAGTCAATATCATAAACTTAATTTCTGCCTATATTTTTCTCATTTCACTTCACCAACTTAGACTATTTACAGTAGTGCTAATGCATCACACTCAAATTGGATTACAAAAATATTTAAACATATGTTGTAATATAGCAATAGAGTTAAAAATCCAAGGGTGGTGAACACTTTTCCAAGCCACAATATGTGGATATTCATTTTTAATATTCACTATCTAATAAAGAAAAATATATTTATTTTTTGAACTTCAATGTTCTCTTGTTTCTATGGATTTACCATATCTCTGGCTTTGTTGTAGTACTGTCCTGTATCTGCCTGTAAGACAACGGACTGCAGCAGGAGCCTCCCCCCTCAGCCCTTTATAAAATAAGACAAAAATATTGTTAATCTGCATCTTTTGGTTAAGATGTACCCCACAATTATCATGCAGATAAAAGTTCAAAAGATCTAGCAACAGATTGTGCCCTCTGTTCTCAACAAAGCTTCAAAGATGTACAGAAAATCACCCAAAATGACAGTGTGGATAACATTATCTCTTTTTTAACCCCTTCATAACTATGATGTTATAGTACATCCTATGAATGCGTCACTTTTATTCAGTGGGCTCAGAAGCTGAACCTGCTTCATACTTGGCACATTCCGACTGTGGTAAACGGCTGGCATCTTACAGTAACAACAACAGGAGCTTCTGTCAGCAAAAGTAGGGTATATCAAAATATATGATTAGTAGCAATACACAAAACACTGTAAAAATAGAAAAAAAATCATAACTCAAAAATTGCATTTTTTTTAATTTGCTATAATCCTCTAAAATAATCAATGAAAAGTGATAAACTTTGCAGGTACAACAAATTGGTATAAATAAAAATATCAGCTTGTCACAAAAAAAAACAAAATGGAAAAAGTAAGGATAGGGTGCAATGTCAGTAGTGAAAACTAGTAGCACAAAAGAGGAAAGCACTACTGCAAAAAATGCACACCACAAAAAATATTTTGATAAAAACATGATAACAATACAAATTTTATTGGCCCACACAATAAAGTTAAAACATAATTAAAACCAGAGAACCATAACTACTCAGGATAGCAGCCATCAGGCCCAATACACACAATTTTGCTGAATGAATCCTAAACCTGTTGGCTCATGAGGCATATATAATATTTTTCATATACCCTTAGAAAAGGGGGTAAATGAAGACATGGGCTAGCCCACATGATCAGGAGGGACACCCATCATAATTAGAAAACAAGCCCCCAAAAAGCATACCAGTGAAGTGGCTCGAAATAATTAGAGTAAAAGCCCCACGGCAGCAAAAGAATGGACGGAAGGGGAAGACGAAGCCCTATTTGCTCGGGTGATACGCGTGGGGCCACGGTCTCCTTCTACTCAGAGCCCGGATTCAGGGGGCTGGCACTTCTATCTGCTGATAGCTGGTAAACTAAACCATCCATTCTTTTGCTACCATGTGGCATTTACTCTAATTATTTCCTAGCATTACGAGCCACTGCACTGGTATGCTTTTTTAGGGGGGGTTGTTTTCTTTTTATGAGGGTTGTCCCTCCTAATCATGAGGGTTATCCCATGTCTTCATTTACCCCCTTTTCTAAGGGTGTATGGAAAACATTATATATGCCTCATGAGCCAACAGGTTTAGGATTCATTCAGCACAATTGTGTGTATTGGGCCTGATGGCTACTATCCTGAGTAGTTATGGTTCTCTGGTTTTAATTATGTTTTAATTTTATTGTGTGTGCCAATAAAATTTGTATTGTTATCATGTTTATATCAAAATATTTTTGTGGTGTGCATTATTTGCAGTAGTGCTTTCCTCTTTTGTGTCACAAAAAAACAAGCCCTTCTATAGCTCCATCCAGAAAAATAAAAACAAATCCCAGAAAACAGTGACACAAACCAATTTCTTTTTTAAAAATTTGCAAATGTCAATTTGTCATAATCATACTGATCTAGAGAAATAGGATGCTGGGTAATTTTTACTATAAAATGAATACAGTAAAAACAAAAGCAAACACACAATGGTGGAATTACATTATTTTCCCCATTTCAATGCATTTGTTTTTTTTTCTCCTTTTTAGTAATTTCTTGGGTAAAAAAAAATGGTATCTTTCAAAAGTACAAATTGCCCCCCCAAGAAAAAGTTATAGATTTTGAAAGAAGTGGATAAAAAAAGCTAAAGTGCAAAAAGGAAAAATTTGCCCTGTGTAAAGGGGTTAATTATATCATTAATTTTAGCATTTCATACACACACAATAAATTATAAGATTACAGAATTAAATGACATAGCTCTCTGATGTAGAATTCCTTTTTATATAGTGTAAAAAAGAAATTAACCGAAAGCAAGAAAATAACTACAGCGTAAACCAAAAGCAGTCAGATGCATCTAGATAAATTGTTATACGGTGACGTGCTTTATCATGGGTAATGTGATACAATATCCCAAAATAATAGAAGGTACATAAGATCTTTAAAAGGACAAAACAAAAGTTTATAAGTTTATGAATGAAGCCTAAAGTTGCTCATACCTTTTTCCTGATCTGAAACAACATAATTGAACAAAGTTTATTTGTATGCTAAAATGAAAAATAAAAGCAAAAAAAACCCATATCAGCAGCTCTGAGTTTCATAAGTTTCTCACAACTTCCAGCCTACCATAATGTTTAACATGAACGGGAATAAGATTTATCTCCAGAATCTCTTCCATCCCTCAGTGCTCCCTCGACACCTCTCCGTATGAGCCCTAATTACTCAGTAGATAGAAGGCTGCAAGTGAATCACATTTATAGCTGTTACCAAACACCACAGTCCCTCCATCAATTTATCAGCCAACTATGTGCTCAGGAAATCATCACTTCATTGTTAACGGACTAGTAGCAGTTAGATGCAGAAAAGAACTTGTTTGCTAAACAAGACAAATTCTTCAATTATTTTGAATCATTTTGCAGAGAGTATTTGTTTTGAATTATTAAACTTTTTTTTGGAATCTTGCATCCTAAACATGTCTTTTATCTATGTCTTCAGGTTCCAGGATTATTTCAGTGACCTACTGTAATTTCAACATTTTGGTATCTGCTAGAAATCTGTGATTTTATTATAATTTTCCAAGATCAAGAAATATATTCAAAGAATTAAGTGTATATACTGTATAGAAAAAGTATATACAGTTTTGTGAAAAAGTGTTTGCCCACCTCCTGATTTTCTATTCTTTTGCATTTTTTCACACTACATTGTTTAAGATCACCAAACAAATTTAAATGTTAGACAAAGATAACACAAGTAAACACAAAATTCATTTTTTAAATGTACTTCTTTATTATTAACGGAAAAAGAAATCCAAACTTACAGCAACTGCAATCAAGCGTTTGTGATAACTGGCAATGAGTCTTTAACAACACTCTGGATGAATTTTGACCCACTCATCTTCGCAGAATTGTTGTAGTTCAGCCACATACAGTTAGGTCCATATATATTTGGACAGAGACAACATTTTTCTAATTTTGGTTCTAGACATTACCACAATGAATTTTAAACAAAACAATTCAGATGCAGTTGAAGTTCAGACTTTCAGCTTTCATTTGAGGGTATCCACATTAAAATTGGATGAAGGGTTTAGGAGTTTCAGCTCCTTAACATGTGCCACCCAGTTTTTAAAGGGACCAAAAGTAATTGGACAGATTAAATAATTGTAAATAAAATGTTCATTTCTAGTACTTGGTTGAAAACCCTTTGTTGGCAATGACTGCCTGAAGTCTTGAACTCATGGACATCACCAGACACTGTGTCTCCTCCTTTTTGATGCTCTGCCAGGCCTTCACTGCGGTGGTTTTCAGTTGCTGTGTGTGTGTGGGCCTTTCTGTCTGAGTGTAGTCTTTAACAAGTGAAATGCATGCTCAATTGGGTTGAGATCAGGTGACTGACTTGGCCATTCAAGAATATTCCACTTCTTTGCTTTAATAAACTCCTGGGTTGCTTTGGCTTTATGTTTTGGGTCATTGTCCATCTGTAGTATGAAACGACGACCAATCAGTTTGGCTGGATCTGAGCACACAGTATGGCTCTGAATAGCTCAGAATTCATTCGGCTGCTTCTGTCCTGTGTCAAATCATCAATAAACACTAGTGACCCAGTGCCACTGGCAGCCATGCATGCCCAAGCCATCACACTGCCTCCGCCGTGTTTTACAGATGATGTGGTATGCTTTGGATCATGAGCTGTACCACGCCTTCGACATACTTTTCTCTTTCCATAATTCTGGTAGAAGTTGATCTTGGTTTCATCTGTCCAAAGAATGTTCTTCCAGAACTGTGCTGGCTTTTTTAGATGTTTTTTAACAAAGCCCAATCTAGCCTTTTTATTCTTAGTAACATAGTTAGTAAGGCTGAAAAAAGACATTAGTCCATCCAGTTCAGCCTATAAAATTCTGTCAGAATAAATCTGCAGATCTACGTCCTTCTAAAGAACCTAACAATAACTGTAAGATACAATATTGTTACACTCCAGGAAGACATCCAGGCTTCTCTTGAACCCTTTGACTGAGTTTGCCATCACTACCTCCTCAGGCAGGGAATTCCAGATTCTCACTGCCCTAACAGTAAAGAATCCTCTTCTATGTTGGTGGAAAAACCTTTTCTCCTCCAGACGCAGAAAATGCCCCCTTGTGACCGTCACCTTCCTTGGTGTAAAGAGATCCTCAGTGAGATATTTGTATTGTCCCCTTATATACTTATACATGGTTATTAGATCGCCCCTCAGTCGTCTTTTTTCTAGACTAAATAATCCTAATTTTGCTAATCTCTCTGGGTATTGTAGTTCCCTCATCCCCTTTATTAATTTTGTTGCCCTCCTTTGTACCCGCTCTAGTTCCATTATATCCTTCCTGAGCACCGGTGCCCAAAACTGTACACTGTATTCCATGTGCGGTCTAACCAGAGATTTGTACAGAGGCAGTATAATGCTCTCATCATGTGTATCCAGACCTCTTTTAATGCACCCCATGATCCTGTTTGCCTTGGCAGCCGCTGCCTGGCACTGGCTGCTCCAGGTAAGTTTATCATTAACTAGGATCCCCAAGTCCTTCTCCATGTCAGATTTACCCAGTGGTTTACCATTCAGTGTGTAATGGTGATATTGATTCCTTCTTCCCATGTGTATAACCTTACATTTGTCATTGTTAAACTGCATCTGCCACCTTTCGGCCCAAGTTCCCAACTTATCCAGATCCATCTGTAGCAGAATACTATCTTCTCTTGTATTGACTGCTTTACATAGTTTTGTATCATCTGCAAATATCGATATTTTACTGTGCAAACCTTCTACCAGATCGTTAATAAATATGTTGAAGAGAATAGGTCCCAACACAGACCCCTGCGGTACCCCACTGGTCACAGCGACCCAATTAGAGAATATACCATTTATAATCACCCTCTGCTTTCTGTCACTAAGCCAGTTACTTACCCATTTACACATATTTTACCCCAGACCCAGCATTCTCATTTTGTGTACCAAACTCTTGTGTGGCACGGTATCAAACGCTTTGGAAAAATCAAGATATACCGCATCCAATGACTTACCTTGGTCCAGACTATAGCTTACCTCTTCATAAAAACTGATTAGATTGGTTGGACAGGAGCGTTTCCTCTTAAACTCATGCTGGTATGGTGTTAAACAGTTATTCTCATTGAGATAATCCAGAATAACATCCCTCAGAAACCCTTCAAATATTTTACCAACAATAGAGGTTAGACTTACTGTCCTATAATTTCCAGGTTCACTTTTAGAGCCCTTTTTGAATATTGGTTCCACATTTGCTATGCGCCAGTCCTGTGGAACAGACCCCGTCGCTATAGAGTCTCTAAATATAAGAAATAATGGTTTGTCTATTACATTACTTAGTTCTCTTAGTACTCGTGGGTGTATGCCATCCGGACCCAGAGATTTATCTATTTTAATCTTATTTAGCTGGTTTTGCACCTCTTCTTGGGTTAGAATGGTGACCCTTAATATAGGGTTTTCTTTGTCTCTCGGCATTTCACCTAGCATTTCATTTTCCACCGTGATTACCGTGGAGAAGAAGGTGTTTAATATATTAGCTTTTTCCTCATCATCTACAACCATACTTTCCTCACAATTTTTTAATGGGCTTACACTTTCACTTTTGATTGTTTTGCTATTGATATAGTTGAAGAACAGCTTGGGATTAGTTTTACTCTCCTTAAGCTAGTTTCACACTTGCTTTTTTTTGCAGCGCGTTTTTCCCGCAAAAAAACGCATTGAAAAAACGCATACAAAAGCATACAACTGCTGCGTTTTTTTCAAGCATTTTTATGAGCATGCATGAAAAAAACGCAGCGTTTTTATGCGTTTGTATGCGTTTTTAGTGCGTTTTTACCGCATTTGCGTTTTTTTCCAACATTAGGTGGCCCCTCACACTAACCCAAACCATGACTTTACTAACCCTAACCCTGACCCTAACCCTAACCCTAACCCTGACCCTAACCCTTAACCAAACCATACTTAACCCTAACCCAAACCCTAAACCCTAACTAACCCTAACCCTGACCCTAAACCTAACCCTGACCCTAACCCTAACCCTTAACCAAACCATACCCTGATCCTAACCCTAACCCTAACCCTGACCCTAACCCTAACCCTAACCCTGACCCTGACCCTGACCCTAACCCTAACCCTTAACCAAACCATACCCTGATCCTAACCCTAACCCTAACCCTAAACCCCCTTAACTAACCCTAACTCTTACCCAAACCCCTAAATTCCATTGTCTAAACTAATGGTAAAAAAAAAAACGCATGTGCAAAAAAACGCATACATAAGCATGCCAATGCGCACATATGCTCACCATAGACTTATAATGGGTGTCTTGCTGTAAAAAAACGCATTGCGCGTGCATGCGTTTTTTTGAGGCAAGTCGGACGCCCAAAAAATGCAACAGGTTGCATTTTGTGCGCCCGAGCGCATACCGCAAAAAAACGCATGCGCGGTAAAACGAGTACAAACGCATGTGTATGCGCACATAAGCGCATCCCATGCAAAGTATAGGAAAAAAAAACGCATGGGCTATTTAGCGCTAAAATACCGCGAAAAAAACCGCAAATGTGAAACCAGCCTTAGCAATGTGCTTCTTTGTTTCCTTTTTGGCAGCTTTAATTTTTTTTTAGATAAAGAATTTTTCTCCTTATAGTTTTTTAGAGCTTCAACGGTGTCATCCTGCTTTAGTAGTTTAAATGCTTTCTTTTTAATGTTAATTGCCCCTTTTACTTTTTTGTTTAGCCACATTGGGTTTTTCCTATTTCTTATCCTTTTATTCCCACAAGGTATAAACCGCTTACAGTGCCTATTAAGGATGTTCTTAAACATTTCCCATTTATTTTCTGTATTCTTATTTCTGAGGACATTGTCCCAGTCAACCAGATTAAGGGCATCTCTAAGCTGGTCAAACTTTGCCTTCCTAAAGTTCAGTGTTTTTGTGACTCCCTGACATGTCCCCCTAGCGAAAGACAAGCGAAACTGTACAATATTGTGGTTGCTATTTCCTAGATGCCTAACAACCTGCAGATTTGTTATTTTGTCAGGTCTGTTAGATAGTATTAGGTCTAAAAGTGCTGCTCCTCTGGTTGGATTCTGCACCAATTGTGAAAGATAATTATTCTTGGCTCTTAGCAGAAACCTGTTGCCTTTATGGATTTCACAGGTCTCTGTTTCCCAGTTAATATCCGGGTAGTTAAAGTCCCCCATAACAAGGACCTCATTATGGGTTGCAGCTTCATCTATCTGCCTTAGTAGTAAACTTTCCATGATTTCTGTTATATTTGGGGGTTTGTAACAGATCCCAAAGAGAATTTTGTTACTATTTTTCCCTCCATGTATTTCGACCCATATGGACTCGACATCCTCATTCCCTTCGCTAATATCTTTCCTTAAAGTGGACTTTAGACAAGACTTTACATAAAGACAAACCCCTCCTCCACTCCGATTTTTACGATCCTTTCTAAACAGACTGTAACCCTGTAAGTTAACTGCCCAGTCATAGCTTCCTTCTAACCATGTCTTGGTTATTCCCACTATGTCATAGTTACCTGTAGATATTTTTGCTTCTAGTTCTTCCATCTTGTTTGTCAGGCTTCTGGCATTTGCGAGCATGCATTTTAGAGAATTTTGCTTTGTTCCAATCTCCTCCCTGTTGATTGTTTTAGAAATTTTCTTACCTCCCTTCTGAGTATGTTGTCTTGGATCTTCTTTGCCACATCTCATATCATTCATCAGTATAATATCTGGTTTCATGTTCGTGTCTAACATTTTTCTTCCCATCCTCTCTTCTTCTAGTTTAATGCTCTCCTGATGAGTGTAGCGAGTCTTCTGGCGAATGTGTGTTTCCCAGGTTTGTTGAGGTGTAGTCCGTCTCTGGCGAGGAGTCCATCGTACAGGTAATTCACACCATGGTCCAGGAATCCGAATCCTTGTTGTCTGCACCATCGTCTTAGCCAGTTGTTTGCATCAAGGATCCTGTTCCATCTCCTGGTGCCATGCCCGTCTACTGGAAGGATAGCAGAAAAAACTACCTGTGCATCCAGTTCCTTTACTTTATTCCCCAACTCTTCAAAGTCCTTGCAGATTGTCGGTAGGTCCTTCCTTGCCGTGTCATTGGTGCTAACACGTATCAGAAGAAATGGGTGGACGTCCTTGCAACTGATGAGCTTTGGTATCCTATCGGTCACATCCTTGATCTTCGCACCTGGGAGGCAGCATACTTCTCTTGCTGTTATATCCGGTCTGCAGATGGCTGCTTCTGTGCCTCTCAGTAGTGAGTCTCCCACCACTACCACTCTTCTTCGCTTCTTGATGCTTACGAGTGGCTTGCACCGTGCAGTGACCCCTCTGTATTTACTTTCATGCAGTCTTCTCTTTATGGTAGATTTGGATATTGATACGCCTACCTCCTGGAGAGTGTTGCTCACTTGTTTGGCTGTTGTGAAGGGGTTTCTTTTCACCATGGAGACTATTCTGCGATCATCCACCAGTGTTGTCTTCCATGGGCGCCCAGGTCTTTTTGCATTGATGAGTTCACCAGTGCTTTCTTTCTTTCTCAGGATGTACCAAACTGTAGATTTTGCCACTCCTAATGTTGTAGCAATTTCTCGGATGGGTTTTTTCTGTTTTTGCAGCTTAAGGATGGCTTGTTTCACCTGCATGGAGAGCTCCTTTGACTGCATGTTTCCTTCACAGCAAAACCTTCCAAATGCAAGCACCACACCTCAAATCAACTCCAGGCCTTATATCTGCTTAATTGAGAATGACATAACGAAGGGATTGCCCACACCTCTCCATGAAATAGCCTTGGAGTCAATTGTCCAATTACTTTTGGTCCCTTTAAAAACAGGGTGGCACATGTTAAGGAGCTGAAACTCCTAAACCCTTCATTCAATTTTAATGTGGATACCCTCAAATGAAAGCTGAAAATCAACTGCATCTGAATTGTTTTGTTTAAAATTCATTATGGTAATGTCTAGAACCAAAATTAGAAAAATGTTGTCTCTGTCCAAATATATATGGACCTAACTGTATGAGGGTTTACGAGCATGAACTGCCTTTTTAAGGTTATGCCACAGCATCTCAATTGGATTAAGTTCAGGACTTTGACAAGGCCAATCCAAAAGTCTTAATTTTGCTTTTAAGCCGCTCAAAGATGGACTTGCTGTTGTGTTCTGGATTATTGTCCTGCTGCATAACTCAAGTGCACATCAACTTAATGTTACAAGCAGATGGCCGTCCATTCTCCTTCAGGAATTTTTGGTAAACAGCAGAATTCATGCTTCTATTTATCACAGCAAATCTTCCAGGCCCTGAAGCAGCAAAACAGCTCCAGACCATCACACACCACCACATGTTACTGTTGGCATGATGTTCCTTTTCTGATATGCTGTATTACTACTATGCCAAATGTAATTGGACATACACCTTACAAAAAGTTAAACTTTTGTCTCATCAGTTCACAGAATATTCTCTTAAAATTCTTGGAGATCATCTAGAGTTTTTTTTTGACAAACTGAGACGAGTCTTTATGTTCTTATTACTCATAAGTGGTTTTCATCTTGGAACTCTGCCATGCAGGCCATTTTTGCCCAGTATCTTTCTCATGGTGGAGTCATGAACACTGACTTTAACTGAGGCAAGGGAGGTGTGCAGTTCTTTGGTTGTTACTGTTGAGTCTTTTGTGACCTCTTGGTTGAGTCATTGTTACGCTCTTAGAGTAATTTTGGTCATCCAGCCACTCCTTGGAAGGCTCACTACTGTTCCATATTTTTGCCATTTATGGGTTGTGACTTTCACTGTTGCTCGCTGGAGTTGCAAACCTAAGAAATGACTTTAAAAGCTTTTCCAGAATGATAGATCTCTATAGCTTTGTTTCTAATTTGTTCCAGAATTTCTTTGGATCGCGCCATGATGTCTAGCTTTTGAGGTCTTTTTGTCTACTTCACTTTGTCAGGCAGGTTCTATTAAAGTGATTTCTTGATTAAGAACAAGTGTGGCAGTAATCAGGCCTGAGTGTGGCTAGGGAATTTGAACTCAGTTTCCCAAAGATGTGATAATCCACAGTTAATTTATCCACAGGATCCAGTAGGTTTGGATTTCTTTTATCCTTAATAATAAAGACCTTCATTTAAAAACTGCATTTTGGGTTTACTTGTGCTATCTTTATCTAATACAAGCTGAAGAGCCCAGTGCTGCCCGGGCATAGTAACTAACCACGGATAGCTATAATAAATTATAAAGATTATATCTATATATATAAAGATGAGTGTAGAGCCATGCCCACTCCGCATAGCCACATTCACTATAATATCCCACATCATCCCATCAGCCAGAGCCACCGGACTACTACCCCTAATATCCCACATCATCCCATCAGCCAGAGCCACCGGACTACTACCCCTAATATTACATATCATCCCGTCAGCCAGAGCCACCGGACTACTACCCCTAATATTCCACATAATCCCGTCAGAGCCACCGGACTACTACCCATAATATCCCACATCATCCCGTCAGCCAATGCTACCGGACTACTACCACTAATATCCCACATCATCCCGTTACAGATGCCGGACTATTCCCCCTAATATCCCACATCATCCTGTCAGCCAAAGCTACCGGACTACTATCTCTAATATCCCACATCATTCCATCAGCCAGAGCCACCGGACTACTACCCCTAATATCCCACATCATCCCGTCAGCCTGGGGTCAGAACCAAAGCTCTGAGTGGAACGGTCCTAACTTCCATACCGGGGATCCCTATAAGAGAGGCCTGGGGTCAGAACCAGAGCATTGAGTGGATATGTCCTGACTTCCATACCAATAATCCCTTTAATAGAAGCCTTGGGTGAGAATCAGAGCGCAAAGGGATTTACCCTAACTTCCATACCGGAGATCCCTTTAAGAGAGGCCTGGGGTCAGTACCAAAGCACAGAGTGGATTTGCCCTCACTTCCATACCAGGGATCCCTTTAAGAGAGACTGGGATCAGAACCAGAGCACTGAGTGGATTTGCCGTGACTTGCATACCAGTGATCCCTTTAATACAACCCTGGGGTCAGAATCAGAGCGTTGAGGGATTTGCCCTAAATTCCATACAGGAGATCCCTTTAAGAGAGCCTGGGGTCAGAACCAAAGCCCTGGATGGATTCGCCCTGACTTCCATACTGGAGATCCCATTAAGAAAGGCCTGGGGTCAGTACCAAAGCACAGAGTGGATTTGCCTAACTTCCATACCAATGATCCTTTTAAGAGACCCTGCGGTCAGAACCACAGAGCTGAGTGGAACGGTTCTAACTTCCACACCAGGGATCCCTTTAAGAGAGGCCTGGGGTCAGAACCAAAGCGCTGGATGGATTTGCCCTGACTTCCATACCAGAGATCCCTTTAAGAAAGGCCTGGGGTCAGTACCAAAGCGCAGAGTGGATTTGCCCCAACTTCCATACCAATGATCCCTTTAAGAGACACTGGAGTCAAAACCACAGAGCTGAGTGGAATGGTCCTTACTTCCATACCAATGATCCCTTTAAGAGGGAAGATGTGCCTATGGGATGGAGGATGTGTGATGGGGATATGGGCAGGGAGGGGGGATTCATTTCTGTCATGTGCTCTCTGCTCCTTTCAGGGGGGCAGACAATGGCTGGGAGCTTATGTTCCCAAAGATGCTAGATTTCTCCCACCATGTCAGTGTCTGCTGAGGTGTTGTTGAGTGGGAAAACTTGCTCATAGCAACCAATCACAGCTCAGTTACTTTTAACCAGCTCTGGTGAAGTGATAGATGCTTAGTGATTGGTTGCATGGAAAACTGTTGCTCATAGCAACCAATCACAGCCCAGCTTCTTTTGAACAGCTCTGATAAAATGAAAGATGCTTCATGATTAGTGTTGAGCATTCCGATACCGCAAGTATCGGGTATCGGCTGATATTCACTGTATCAGAATTCCGATACTGAGTTCCGATACTTTTAGCATATCGAATACCGGAATCGGAAGTTCCCATAATGCTATGAGCCAGGTTGATTTGATTCAGCCAATGACAATCCTCAGAAGTGTGGGCACATCCTGTTAGGCATGTAGGCTTGTTAACTAATGGCATGGCTGTGATTGGCTGCTGAAATGATGTCATGATGCTCTATAAAAGCCACCGCCGCCATTTCGGGTTCACTCTGCTGTGAATTCAGTTAGGGACAGGCTGCTGTTCAAGACTCTGAAGGACAGTTAGAGATAGCGATTTTCAAAATCATATTGTGCTTTACCCAGGCTACATAAAAAACCACTGTAGCTTTCTTTTGCCTTGCAGCAGTGTTCACAGCTGTCTGCTAGGTCTGTGTGAGTGCAGCTCACGCTGAGTAGTGTGTCCTGCAGCCACGTCTGGTTGTAGGCCGCTCAGCGTGTGTCACTGCCTCATACATATTTTTCTTTTTTTGATGCTCATTTTTCATCCTCCTATTAGTGTGCATCCATCCGTATCCATCTACATTGGTTGGTTGCAAACACTATAGGAGTAGACAGCGGAGCCTCTCTGCAGCCTTTCAGTGCTATTGCCCACTTATCTGCACTGTTCACGGCTGTCTGAGAGGTCTCTGTGTGTGAGTGCAGCTCACGCTGTAGTGTGTCCTACAGCTACGTCTGGTTGTAGGCTGCTCAGCGTGCGTCACTGCCTCACACATATTTTTCTTTTATTGCAGCTCATTTTTCATTCTCCTATTAGTGTGCATCCATCCGTATCCATCTACATTGGTTGGTTGCAAACACTGTATAGGAATAGATAGAGCAGCCTTTTTTCTGGCTTGTGCGATTCAGTTGCAGCCAGAATAGTATTACCCTATTTTTTGGAGCCTCATCTTTTGAATTGTAGGTTACCTTCCTGCATTGTAATAGCTCCAAAAAGTTTGTGATACTATCGCTTTCAAATCTTTGGTCACATCCTTTTTGTTTTTTTGAAAAACAAAAACAAAGTAAAGTTCACCAAACACTCCATTTGACAGTTGTGTAGGCCACATTAGCTCATTTTAAAGTGTAGTCCACACACACACACTTTATAAAATTAGTGTTTCTTATACCTGTTAGCAGCTGTTCAGGAATAAGCACACTAAGCCCCCCCCTTTGTACTTTTCTGCCTATCTTTATCAATCTAACAAGATGAAGAAGGCAGGGAGTAAGGCATGTGGGCGTGGAGTTTCAGCAGGGAGAGGATGAGGGGATTCTGCAGGGAGAGGACGTGGGGATTCTGTGCCTGCTGCGGGCACCAGTGAGTCAGCATCCCCCAGTTTTACCAGGCAACAGTCCTTTATGCGCAGCTTTGTAGGACCTCGCCGTACCCCACTGCTGCAGGAGGAACAAATTGGAGCAGTTGTCGGATGGATGGCAGCTAACGCATCGACTTCAATGACTTCTATGTCCTCTCAGGGCCAGAGCACTGAAGAGCAACCATCTGTCTCTTCACCACCTGCCAAAGTGCCCAGGCAGTCATAGAGCCCTGAACAGGAGCCATCACAGTCTCTACTTCTGTTCTGTGAATCTGTTGGCTTGGAAAGAGAGGGCCAGCCAAGCAGCATTCAAGAATGTGAAGAAGAGGGAGTATGCAGTGATGCACAACTTCTTTGTCCCTCTGAATCTGAAGAGGCGGGTGGGCCAGTGCTTATGGTCAGCACCCCTCAGTATGCATCAGATGATGAGACTCAGGTGCCACTTTCTGGTGCATACGGTGCTGGCGAGACTACCCAGGAGAAGCAGGTGTTTGAAAAGGGGAGTGTAGATGATGAGGTCCTTGACCCATCATGGCGTGAGGAACAGGGAGGTGGTGGGAGCAGCACTGAGGAAGAGATTCCCCGAACGGCCAAAACAGGAGGGAGAGGGAGGGGGCAGACTTGTTTGCCTGTAGCCTCCACTTCGGCACCCGTTATGAGCATTCCTCTTCCAAAAGCCAAAACGGGCGCTCCCAAGACTTGCAGTACGTGGTCCTTTTTTGACACACTTGCAGATGACATTTGCTTCATCAAATGCAAGCTGTGTCATCAGAAAGTCAAAAGAGGGAAAAATGTCAGCAACCTCAATACCACAAATATGTGGAAACATGTGCGGACCAAGCACGAGCTGAAGTTACACAGACACACTGAAGACGTAGGCCAACGAACAGCACCACCTATCACCTCTTCAGCTCATGTTGGGGCCTCTTCCTCCATCTCACACACAGCTGGTTTGGCTTCCTCACAGGATCGCCAAGGAAGAACCTCTGACACTGTTGTCCAGAGACCCAGTGACATTCCAACCACAGCACCACGTTCCCAGTCATCCTCACACTCCCAGGCCACTCGACAGCCATCAGTAGCACAGGCATGGGATAAAAGGCAGACTTACTTGGCAAACCATCCCCGAGCACAGGCTCTGAATGCTGGCATAGCCAAACTACTGGCCCTTGAAATGCTCTCATTCAGGCTGGTGGAGACTGACACCTTCCAGAACTTCATGGCATTGGCAGTCCCACAATACACCATGCTCAGCCGCTTTTATTTCAGCAGGCAAGCTGTCCCTGCCCTGCAAAAGCATGTGGAGGGAAAAATAAAACATGTGCTACTAAATGCGGTCAGTAGCAAGGTCCACCTGACCACCGATGCGTGGACCAGTAACCATGGACAGGGACGATACCTTTCCCTCACTGCCCATTGGGTCAATGTTGTGGAGCCGGGTACAGATCTGGAGAGTGGTGCTGTACGTGTTCTGCCAACTCCACAGATTGCAGGAATCCAGTCTGTACACATTGACTCCTCCTCCTACTCAATTTCCTCAGAATCAGCACTGCAGGAGCCTGTTACGACCGAATGAACACAGCCATGGCCTAACGTCAACAGGCCATACTGAAATTAATTTCTTTGGGGAATCAAAGCCACACAGCGCAGGAGCTCTGGAATGCCATCAAGCAGGAGAGCGACGTGTGGTTTCTGCCAGCGAATCTCCAGCCAGGCTTGGTAGTGTGTGACAATGGCCGAAATCTGGTGACAGCTCTGGGCCTAGGCAACCTCACTCACATCCCATGTCTGGCACTTGTGCTGAACTTGGTCATGCAGAGCTTTCTGAGGGACTATCCAGATCTTGATGCGTTGCTGCACAAGGTCCACATAGAGTGCGCTCACTTGCGGTGTTCCAGCACGGCAAGATCGTGCCTTGCAGCTCTGCAGCGCCAATTACGCCTTCCGGAACATTGCATCATATGTGACCTACCCACCAGGTGGAATTCAACGTTACATATGTTGGAGCGGTTTTGTGAGCAGCAGGCAGCAGTAATGGAGTACCAAATGCGTCAGGCGCAAACAAGTCGCACTGTGTGCCAGTCACACTTCAGCACCACTGAGTAGGCCTCTATGAAGGACATCTGCCTCGTTTTGCATGCCTTCGATGATTCCACGTGGATGGCGAGTGCAGATGATGCACTAGTCAGCATGACTGTCCCCCCTTGTCTGCTTCAAAAAACACTGCAAGCACTAAGGGAGGAGGTTTTGGAAGAGGTGGAGGATGAGAAGTCACAAATGCCATATGCTTCTGGACAGTCTGCGCTATGTGGTTACTCACAAAGGCCTAGGCAGGGGACACTTTGTGAGGAGGATGAGGAGGAGTCAATGGAGGAGGAAGATATCTCTCCAGATGAGGGAGGTACAGAATGCTCTAGTCAGTATGTACAGCTAGGGTGGGGTGATGCAGAGCAGGCAGAGATGATGCCTCCAGCAGGGGACAGAGTTTCTTGGGCAGTTGGGAGTCTGCAGCACAAGGTTGATTTCAGGCTGCAGTGTCTGAGAAACGACCGCCGCATCGCCCACATTCTCAACACAGCTGATTATTGGGTGTGCACCCTCCTAGATCCTCGCTACCGGGACAATTTGCAAAGCCTCATACCACCGTTGAACCGGAGCGTAAAATACGGGAGTACCAAGACACACAGGTGCATTCCATCATGTTCTCCATTCCACCCGATAGCAGTGCTGCTAGTGCTTTACAAAGCAGCTCTGTGCATCGAGGCAGTAGAGGAAGCTCTGCACAAAGAGGGAGCAGAGGCAGCGCCTCAGCACAAGGCAAGACCAGTATCGCCCAAATGTGGCAAAGTTTTGTGTGTCCGCCACAAATGTCTACACCATCACAGACGGCTCGAGTCAGCAGGAGGCAAGGTTTCCGTCAGATGGTGACAGACTACATGTCTTGCCCTGTCAGTGTACTCCCAGACGGCTCTTCCCCCTTCAAGTTTTGGGTCTCTAAGTTGGATACATGGCCAGAGCTTAGCCAGTATGCATTGGAGGTGCTGGCTTGCCCTGCTGCCAGTGTCTTATCGGAACACGTCTTTAGTGCCGCAGGTGGTGTATTAACCGACCATCGCACGCGACTATCCTCCGATAACGTTGACCGGCTTACTTGTCTGAAAATGAACAAGGCCTGGATCTCGCCAGAACTTGCCCGTCCTCTTCCAGAATAAATAATTGGTTGGCAACAGTATCCAGGTCTCCTGTTGTGTTCATGTTTCTACCACCTGAACTGTAATCCCCGGGCATAAACACAGCCAGTTGTTGCTCAGAAGTGCCGTCTGCACAGAGAAAAACACTTGCTCCTGTGTTAGGGGGGTTCAGTAATGCCAGCTGCTCCCCTGCTGTGTGGACGGCAACGTCTCATGCTCCCTCCACATTCAAACTACTACTGATTTTTAACCGTGCTCCACTTAGGCCTCTGGCTCCACTGTCTCTAGTATTTCCCCTGGCCTCCAACCCCGCCAGTTGCTGCTCTGAAGTGGCATCTGCACAATCCAAACTTGTTCCTGTGTTACAGGGGCTCAGTCACGTCAGTTGATCCCCTGATGTGTGTCCGGCAATGTCTCCTGCTCTGTCCACATTCCCATTACCAGTACTAGAGACAGAGTGGAGCCACAGGCCTAGTTGGGGTATGTTTTAAATCAGTAGTAGTCTACAACAGAAATTAAACTTGATGAAATTAGTTTAGGTGCTTCCTATGTGGGCTGCGGGTTCTGGTAATAAAGGCTGGTTCCGTAGTGCCAATAGGACAAGCACCCCCTGAAGGACTGTGGTTTTCGGTAACTGCGGCCGGCTCGCAGCCTTGCAACTTTGTCTTTTTCATGGGTACCTTCTGCTACCCATACAGGTTCCAGTACCGTCAGCTGGCTCTCGTCAGTGCCTTTGGCCGAGGTGCCTCCTTCTCGGTATCCAAGTTCCAGCATTGTCTGCTGGTCCTTGGCAGTGCTTTGTAGCACAGGTACCTCCTGCTTAGTAACAGTGTTCCATCACCGTCAGCTGGTCCACGGTTGTGCCATTGGCTCTTGTTCCTTCTGCTGCCCCTCCGGGTTCCAGCACCGTCAGCTTGTCTTCGCTAGTTCCATTGGCTCTTGCAGCTTCTGCTACCCGTCCGGTTTCCAGCACCGTCAGCTGGTTCTCGGCAGTGCCTTTTGCCTAGGTGCCTCCTTCTCGGTATCCGAGTTCCAGCAACGTCTGCTGGTTTGGTAGGGCTTTCTAGCACAGGTACCTCCTGCTTAGTAACCGTGTTCCAGCACCGTCAGCTGCTCCACGGTTGTGCCATTGGCTCGTGTTCCTACTGCTGCCTCTCCGGGTCCCAGCACTGTCAGCAGGTCCTCGCTAGTTCCATTTGCTCTTGCAGCTTCTGCTACCCATCCGGGTTCCAGCACCGTCAGCTGGTTCACGGCAGTGCCTTTGGCCTAGGTGCCTCCTTCTCGGTATCCGAGTTCCAGCAACGTCTGCTGGTCCTTGGTAGTGCTTTGTAACACAGGTGCCTCCTGCTTAGTAACCGTGTTCCAGCACCGTCAGCTGGTCCACGGTTGTGCCATTGGCTCTTGTTCCTTATGCTGCCCCTCCGGGTTCCAGCACCGTCAGCTGCTCCTCGCTAGTTCCATTTGCTCTTGTTCCTTCTGCTAACCATCCGGGTTCCAGTACCGTCAGCTGGTTCTCAGCAGTTCCTCAGCCTTCTTGTACCTTCTGCTACTTTTCCAAGTTCGAGCTTGTGGATATGGTTTTTGGTTCTCACTCTGGATCTCCCTGACGACGACCCTGAAGACGACGACCCTGAAGACCACACCAAAGAAGACCACAAAGATGACCCTGAAGAAGATGACCAAGAGGACAAAGAACATGAAGACAACCACCAAGATGCAGAACAACAAGAGACAGAAGACCAAGAAGCAGAAAAACCAAAAGCAGAAGAGCATTAAGCATAAGACTAAAAATCAAAGCAAATGGTATTATCTAAATTATAAGCAGAAGAAGACTAAGCAGTGTATGCGGGTGAGTCCGTTCCTCCTCGTGGTGCCCCTGGAAAATTCCTGCTGCTGCAGGCCAAACTAAATGCGGACAAATCCTGTTGTAAATCTTTTGTGACAGGCAGAACGGAAGGTGTAATCTTCAAACTTTTATAGATAACAACTACAGGAATGCCTGTCACAAATAAGAATATGATGAAGAAGAAGAATAGGAAGAAGATGAAGAAGTAGAATATGAAGAAGAATAATAGTTGAATAAGAAGAATATGAAGAATGTAAAAAAAAAGAATAATAGGAAGAAGGTGATGAAGAAGAAAATGAATAAGGTGAAGAACAAGTTGATGAAAAAGATGCTGCTGCTGAGGATGATGAAGGAGAAAGTGTGGGAGAAGTAAAAAAGAAGGTGAAGAGCATGGAAGTAGTGAAACATACATATCTGACAAAATATAAAAGAGGTTAACATAGTCAATATCTTTGTAACTCTGAACGTCTTTAAAAAAAAAATTAATTCCTGCTATTCCATTTGATTGGGCTAAACCTCTATGGCTTTAATGTCTCCTCCACCTCCCCCAGTACATTCTACATTATTATTAGTTGTTTTTCTTCATGTAGAATTAACCTACAAGGAAAGAAAGGGTTTTTTTTTAATTCCGATATTTCTGTCCCATTGACTTGAATGGGACTTCCGGGATGGGAATCGGCGATACCCGATACTTTTTGGATATCGGCCGATCCAATCCGATCAGATATTTTTCAATATCGGATGGTATTGCTCAACTCTATTCATGATTGGTTGGCGATACACACACGCACATACATAATGTATATACATTCACTTCTATATATAGAGATTTTAATTTGTTTTTTTGTTTTAAACATTTAAATGAGACAACAAGTATAAGAATAGGAAATCACTAAAGGGCAAACACTTTTTCATAAATATATAAATTCAAACAATGAAGCAGCACATCCACAATTATTTTACTAACAAAGTAGCACTCTGTAGCGCTATAGCATGCGGACATGAAATATATTAAAGTTGAATTGCATGGCTGCTCTAGAAAATTAGAAAAAATGGGAATACTTAGTGCATAAATTGGCCAATTCATGTGTACCCAGCAGCCACGATAAGGTGATTATCCTTGCTGTGAATCTGAATGTGCTATTCCTCTCTTGGGCTTAAGCCTACATTATATGGGAAGGTACAATCCTGCTGTTATTAACCCCTTTGCAACATGTGCCGCACTAGTACTGTGCAGGTCACATCTCCCCTTTGAGGTGGGCTCCGGCAGTGAGCCCACATCTTTCCCAAGACATGTCAGCTGTTTTGAACAGCTGACATGTGCCCGCAATAGTTGCGGGTGGAATCGACATCCACCCGCGGCTATTAACTAGTTAAATGCTGCTGTCAAACTCTGACAGTGGCATTTAACAAGCACTTCCAGCCAGTCACCGGTGTGTTGGCATGACAACCTTAGGTCTCCTGGAGACCTCTATGGTTGTCGATGCCGGATTTCTGTGAGCACCACCCGGTGGTTGGCGCTCACAGCAAGTCACTAATTCTGCTATATAGAGGCGATCTGGTCATCGCCTCTATGTAGCAGAGTTGATCGGGCTATGGCAGCTTCTAGTCTCCCATGGAGACTATTGAAGCATGCCAAAAGTAAAAAAAAGTTTTTTAAAAAAATACAAAAATACATTCAAAATAAAACAATAAAAAAATTAAACATGCACATATTTGGTATCATCGCATTCAGAATCGCCCGATCGATTTATAAAAAAAAGGGTTAACCTGATCGCTAAACAGCATAGCGAGAAAAAAATTCAAAACACCAGAATTATGTTTTTTTGTCACCTCGACATTGTGTTAAAATGCAATAACTGCCTATGAAAAGATCGTATCACCACAAGGAACGCAGGACATGCTCTGTCTCCCCCATACTGAGCTCTTAAGGGGATCCTCTTTAGAATTCTATGTTGAACTTATTCACTATTGAGTGAGGTTTTGACAAAGACCCTGGTGGGGTCGAAATGTTACCATATCTTCTCTAGAAATTTTTGTTCCTGCTGTGATATTACTTACACTTGTAAATAAATATTAATTAATTTTGCAAAGTATTGCATTTGAGTGCGGCTGTTTCATTTTTTCTATTTTACTTTGGGTTCACCCAAGTTCAGCCAGCATCTCTTACCTAAAGCAGAGTGCACTTCATTTTTCTCTTTCCTACACCAGCAGATGACATGGCTCCCCAAACCATCACTGACTGCGAAATCTTCACACTAGACCTCAAGCAGCTTGATTTGTCTGTCTCTCCACTCTTCCTCCAGACTCTGAGACATTGATTTCCAAGGTTTAGTGTGAAATATGCACAATCAATGATGGTTTCGGGAGCCATGTCATCTGTGTTTTATCAAGACCAAAGTCAGCACAAATGTCTATGAGGAAATTTTACATCACTTCATGCTTCCCTCTGCCGACAAGCTTTTTTGGTGATGGAAATTTCATTCTCCAGCAGGACTTGGCACCTGTCCACACTGCCAAAAGTACCAATACCAGGTTTAAAAACAACAGTATCATTGCGCTTGATTGGCCAGCAAACTCGGCTGACCTTAACCTTATAGAGAATCAATGGGGTATTGTCAAGAGTAAAATGACAGACACCAGACCCAACAATGCAAACAAGCTGAAGGCTGCTATCAAAGCAACCTGGGCTTCCATAACACCTCAGCAGTGCCACAGGCTGATCGCCTCCATGCCACATTGCATTGATGCAGTAACTGATGCAAAAGGAGCCCCGACCAAGAATTGAGTGCATTTACTGAACATACATTTCAGTAGGCCAACATTTTGGATTTTAAATTCATTTTTTCAAGCTAATGTTATAAAGGATTCTAATTTATTGAGATAATGACTTTTGGGTTTTCATTGGCTGTAAGCCATAATCATCAACATTACCAGAAAAAAAACACTTTAAATAGTTCACTCTTTTTGTAATGAAGAACTGAAGCAAATTAACTTTTTGAGGATATTCTAATTTTGTGAGATGCACCTGTATGTAGGCTGGTCATGGTGTGATGGTATTTCTCCCTTGTATATGGTATTATTGGTCATTTTAAAAAATGTATGTGACTCATTCCCTTAAAGAAGAATAAATAAAAATATACCTAAAAAAGTATTGGATATTTTAAGAAATGTCTAATAGGTAAGGGTAGAGTAAGGTGCTGCAAAAAGAGTCTACCTTGTCATGGTGACGGCTTAAAAAATCTTTTGACCAAGCAAAAGCTGATGGCTATGTATGTGATCTGGTATTCGATGGAAACTGTTAATGTATGATTGGTGAGGATGTGATGCAGAAGTGGAGTTTTTCCAACAGTGGACAGTGGGACTGTGGAAGGTTCGAGGGTGAAGCCTGAGCGGAGTCTGTAGCGGGCGTGAAAATGTTGCCAGTATGGGGCCCTGAAATTCCTAGTGGTAGCCTTGCACTTATGCATGCACTCTCCACATATATGGAAACATTTGCCATGTATACACACAATTACACATACACTGACCATATACAGAAATTGGAAATAAATAAAAAACCCTCTTGTCTGGCACATAGCTTCTTTAAGTAGTAGTTTCTGTTTCCCACCTCTCATTCCTCTCAGCCCTGCTTGCTGTGACACAGTGGAGGAGTGGCACAATCACTACCTCGCAGGCTGCAGGAGTCTTCAGAAGTAGTGAACTTTAGTGCTAGACAGTGTTTTGGGGAAACAACATTGTGCAAGGCTTTACCACAGAAGAAGGAGGTGGAAGGAGCAAATGCAAGGGCAGCACTCTAACTCACTGCCTGGTGAGTTATGGAGGGAGGCACAGAGCTGATTGTGCTGTCCCAATGTAGTGCCCTGCGTCTTTACCACAACAAAAGGGTTAAATATGTACTGTTTTGTATGTGTTTTGTGAGCAATGGGAGTCATGCTTTCTTAGAGACCACAACACACACCCACAATTCACCTCCCTCACTTTTCTGAAGCTTATAGCTTTGCAGACACACCCTAACTGGGAGGGGGAGGAGCAGAGTTGTTGTTTTTTCAATGTGAAGTAAGCATCAGGGTGTCAGCCCCTAGGCCATCCATGCTTTCAGAGCAGGGTGGTGAGCTGAGAGACTGTGTGGGATTATACAACCAACAGCATAGTGTTTTCTCCCCGGAAAGACTGCAACAAACCAGGATCAGTGAAGGATAGTGCAAGTGGGAACTTGAGCTGCTCACACAAAGGATCTATGCTGCAAGTTGCTGAAGGAGAAATACACAGTGAGTAGAGGCTATACTGGAAATTTTAGACTCTGGGAAGCCTTGGACCCAGAAGGGATTAGAATAGCAGGAAGCTTACACTGAGTCACAGCAGAGAGAAAGGCTAACTCCCATTCTCCAGAGCAGACTGTAACCTGGTGAGAGTTGTAATATCTCCTTTGAACTGCACCTGAACTACAGTAAATGATAAAGTGACTTTCCTTGTCTCCTGCCTGATTATTCTGTGCCTTCCACTTCCATCACAATCTCTGGGGGTCTGCCCTGGTTGGAGAGGGTTAAACATCGGCACTGCCATCATATCTACTCCCCCAGGGATCACCTGCAGTGCCGGCTATACTACAGTCGAACACTCCAACTAGCGTCACGAATCAATACATAAACTTTATCCCCATTTAATTCAACCCCTTTTACATGACCGCCTGAGGCCACAGACCGCGTCACTGCCACTGTGACATTTCCCATTGAAGTTAACGGGCCCGGTGCCGAGTATCCCACGACCTCTGGGGCACGTCACCAGCAGATGCAGAGCAGGATCGCTGGGATACTGCTAATCACTGGCACCATAGTTACCAATGTATGTTGCATCCCAGAAATCTTGCTTTGCGTTTTACATCTAGCTAAGCAGCTGTGGCATTCTCATGTGGTGTATAAATGAGGGTTGTACTCCTGACAGGGTATGATGTATCTTACAGTGGCCAAGCTTTCTGTCAGGTGAAAAGCCTTTCCTTCTCAGATTACATGCACATCAGGAAACTCCACAAAAATTTTACAAAGTAACTGCCTCTAGGCAGAAGATGATGATGGTGGTAGTAGTTAGTACATTTGAGACCCAGTCATGAAGCAGCCATAAGAACTAGAAACAGAAGTCTTTTTTACTGAAGGTAATGGGGCAAATTATTATTTACAAACAGCAGTAAACTGAGGTACAGGATTACACTCACAATTGATGATTCCTGTGTTCCTGCAGACAGGAAGATCTTAGTAAACTCTTGTTTTATTAAGTCTGAATATCTCTTCAGCACTGTGCTCTGTTTCTGCCCTGAGGTAATTCTTCTTCCTACAAAATGGCTTCCTCCTCTTAAGATGTCCGACCACCAACTGCCTCTTCAAATTTAAAACTCTCCCGTAGGACTGGGCTCCTCCCCCTTTTATGTGACTGTAAAGCTGCAGTCATTGGCTGACTGCCCTGACGCGCTTTTCCAGAACCTTGTGCTTATTAACACAGAGCTGAGTCACCTGATCAAGCCTGGGAGGGGAAGATTAACCCTTTTTGTGCTGCCTGTCATCAGGTCTCACAACGTATTCAAAATGCACAGTCCACATAAAAATTCACAGCATTTATAAGAACACACTATATATCCGGTATCCCATAGAAATGGCCACTTTGTGGGATACCACACAGTAGTATTAGTTACAGACTGCAGACTGCTGCTCACTTTCCCTTGGTGCAATGCATCATGGGAGAGTGGCATCAGCATAGCAGAGGAGCCGGAGGATCCCCCTGGAGGCGACTTCAGCAGGTCAGCTCAGTGAAATGGGAGGCTCATGCCAAGAAAGGGAATTTTTCTCCCACTTTCTATATCACTTGTTTATAATTTTTTTGTTAATTTATTGATATTTTTACTTGTGATTTTAAATTAAATACTAAAAAAATTAGTGATAGGTTCACTTTAAGCATTTTTAAAATTGTTTTTAAAAGCTGAAAAAGCCCCTCTAATGGCTGGGGCCATACCTTGTGCACCTAATTAAACTTGAGTCAGAATTAATGACGTGGCAACAAATTACTCATCAGATCATGAAGTTCATCAAAGGAGGACAGACAACAAAGCTTATAATGAAATTATCATTTACTCCTCTGTGATGTAAAAGCAGCTTCAAGATTTTTACAGTTCACTGGTTATTATCTCAGAAACTCAGAGGGGGCCAAGAATTTTACAAACAAACAGTCTTGTTCTAGATTTTTAAATATCAAGCGGTTTCCGAAAATTTGCATTAATTGCAGGATAATGTCCAGATCGCTGCTGAATCAATGAGACTGAGCAGGGGAATCGTTACCGAGCTGAGAAACATTTTGACTGTCGAGTTTAGCTTTAATTCATTACCATAACATTTACAGCGTAACACACCAACTGCTAACACAAAAACCTCTTAAGTGTTGGACTATGCATGTCGAGGACTTGAAGGAAGATGTAGTTAAAATAAAATGTCAGTCCTGTTTATTCACAAATTGTTACAGATATCCTCCCTGGAGGTGAAGTCGTCTAATTAGCTTATTCTTTGGGTAGAAAAGATTGCACAGCTTTGCTTCTTTTTTTTTTTTTGGAAGAAAATTGTGTGAAGCCATTTTCCAAACACTTTGGAAACCGACAGATGAAGCATAGATGTAACTTGAGGCAGTTCAGAAATCTGCACTAATCTACATAATAGCGGACTTTTCTGTGTCCTGTTGCCGTGATTTCCTCTGAGTTGTTGGAGGACCGCTGGGTTACCTTCGGGCTACTGGAAACTTTCTCTAATGAAGTGCTGGGGATGTGAGCTGAGAGACAGACAGTTCTCTCTTATTGTTTCCTACTTCAATGCACATTTTAATCAGCATCTGTATAAAGTACCAAAGCTAGTGTGCAGCTAAACTACACTGCCCGACAACTGGTAAAAAGACAAATAAATCTCAAATAGGAACATTTTTCAGAAACACTTCTAATTTGTTTTTAATCTGTCTATTTATTATCTATTTATCTATCTGTCCAATATCTATCTATTAAAAAGAAATAAAAAAACATGATATGCATAACAATCTCTGCTCTCTCATTCAAACCACATATCCAAACCCTTTTCACTTCCTGCCAACTCCAACTCAAAAATATTTCCCGGATGCGCACATTCCTTAACCAAGAATCTTCAAAAACACTAGTGCATGCCTTCACCATCTCCTACCTTGACTTCCGCAACCTCCTGCTTTGTAGCCTCCCCTCTAACACTAATGCACTGCTCCAATCTATCTTAAAGTCCACCGCCCGACTAATTCACTTATCCCTCCGCAATCCCCAGCCTCTCCCCTCTGTCAATCCCTCCATTGACTCCAGTTAAAAACCCTAACAATGGCTTGCAAAGCCATCCACAACCTGTCCCTCTATATACATCTGTGACCTCGTCTACCGGGGACTTACCTGCACGCAAGTTCTGATCATCACAAGATCTCCTTCTCTACTCCCCTATAATTTCTTCTTACAATTCCATACAAGATTTCTCCTGTGTATCCCCCCTACTCTAGAACTGTCTACCCCAACATATCAGACTCTTGCCTACTGTGGAAACCTTCAAAAGGAACCTGAAGGCCTACCTCTTCCAATCATACAACCTGCAGTAACCCTTGTTTCAGCATACCGCTGAATGACCAGCTCTACCCTCACCTACTGTATTCTCCCCATTACATGTAGATTGTAAACCCTCACCATAAGGGTCCTCTCTCTTTTTGTCTCAGTTGGTGTCTAGTTATTTTTGAAGATTATTGTACTTGTTTTTTATTATGTATACCCCTTTTCAGATATAAATGGTGCTATAATAATAAATAATAATAATACTGAAACGGCTATAAAACGTGTGCATGCTTCAAAAGCAATGCCTAATCCTCCAGATAAATGATGAAAAAGGGAAGAGCAGCACTCCAAATCCAAGAATAATGGTGATATTTATTTGCCCAACAGGGCAATGTTTTGGTTTACCTGTAAACCATTTTCAAGCTTTTGTAAGCTGTCTGCTCTCCTGACCTAAGCAAGACAGCATGCACAGTATTTCTATGCAGATGCCAATCTCAGGTCAAGAAGGCAGATGTCCAGTCTAATGATTGTGATATGATCCTTGGGCATATGACAGTCTGACTGAATCACTGACAGGGGTGGGTGGGATTATGGGCGGGAGAAGGGGTGAATATTAATTTTCCATTTACATATGCTTGACCTACTTGTGCATGACTATACAACAGGGCTACCTATGGAAATGAAAGTTACGTATCCTGAAATGGCTGCCCAAGACCTATTTCAGATTGTTATTAGTATAAGATGCAAAATAACCAGACATTCCATTTAAATTGCGGTGGCATACACTACACATAGTGGGTAACAGGCCAGAACTGTCAATCTTTCCCATTGGGCAGATTCCCAGCGGGCTGCAGCTCTAAGACACATAGTGAGCCCTGGTTTCATGGCACAGCCCTTTAGTTACACATCCTAGTTACAGTGTCTGCTGCTGCAATGTGTGCACATACACTTTATGAGTGGGGCATGGCAGCAGAGTACACACTGCTGGGTGAGCAGCATCTGACTATTTGGCACAATGCAATGTGCATGCGTGGCATCACCTCACAAACATGGCCACCTTCGACTGACTGCTCCTGCACTACACAGACATAGGTGAGTGGCACCTGGCACAGCTCAGGTTCAGGGGCGAACAAACTGCCTCTGCAGTGGTTCAGCTGCACATGAACCATAGGGCAAGGGGACCCATTGAGAAAATTAAATCTGTGCCTATCTGATCAGTACTTGTTTCCCCATCTATTGTATGCAGCAGTACTAGGAGGGCATAGGAGGGCAGCATAGAATACACTGCACAGCTTTCCACTGCATAGACAGAGATTATTGCTGTTGTACCCATCATGCAGGAAGCTCAGTATTCAGAATCTGGAGGGAGGGGTAAATTGGTTTGGAGGCACACTACAGTCTGTCTGCAGGGCTGAGAGCAGACAGTCTAGAGAGGTTCCATGTGTGCAGTCTCCCCTGCTGTTTCCTGTGTTCTTCTGGGAGGGACCAGCTAAATGCACTGCACTCATTGTGGGTGCGCATTCTATTTGATGCATGTTGATCTGTTAGCATGTATGTGTGCATATGTGCATCAGTGTTAATTTCTGTACCTATACAATTGAGATTGCTAACATATGTTTGTGTTTATATTATATATGCACAGTCTGTTTCAAGATGCACGATAAAGAAGAAAAATGGGCTGCATGGTCAAGTTGCCAGAAAAAAGCCAATACTGCGCAAATGCCACAAAGTATCTCATCTACAATACACAAAACAGCACGGAGACAAGCCTCAAAATGTCTGGAACAAGATAATGTGGAGTGATGAGACCAAAATTGAATTTTTTTGCCACAACCATAAATGTTACATTTGGAGAGATGTGTACAAGGCCTATGATGAAAGAAACACCATTCCTACTGTAAAGTATGGAGGTGGATCACTGATGTTTGAGGATGTGTGAGCTACAAAGGCACAGGAAACTTGGCTAAAGTTGAAGTAAAGCTGAATGGATAACATATCAGCACATACAGTATGTGAGGCAAATTTGCAATCATCAGCCTTGAAGCTGCTCTTGCGACATTATTGGACATTCCAATATGACAACGATCCAAAACACAAGGCCAAGTAGACCTGTCATTGGCTACAGCAAAACAAAGTGAAGGCTCTGGAGTAGCCATCTCTGTTGTGAGTTCATTTTCCCCTTCACCATTGAGGTCTGATGAACTCCCTCTTCTGGTGAAGGAAGGTAGTGAGGCTGATTACCAAGCACCTGAGCTGGATGATGATGACTGGGTGACGGGAATTTCTAACTGGATATAAATACAAAAAGGGTGGGGGAACAAGAGGCGCAATAGTGCCCTATCACTAGTGACACTACAATGTGAGTGGTGTAATGCAGTTCCACTCACCTATTCCAGTTGTGTGACCCACAACTGGCTTGAAGACATAACACAGTATCAGCTGCTGCAGGACTTCCACCGACCACTCCAACGTGGAAAAACTGCCAGAAAATATGGGAAGCAAGGTGTGCCACAGTCCGCGCTGCTGAGTCCACAAAATCACCTGGGATGCAAGATGTTGTAACAAAGTACTTCTTTATTCCTTCCTACGCATTTCGGTGCCCTTCCTGGCACCTTCCTCAGGGAAGGGCGCCAAAACGCGTAGGAAGGAATAAAGAAGTACTTTGTTACAACATCTTGCATCCCAGGTGATTTTGTGGACTCAGCAGCGCGGACTGTGGCACACCTTGCTTCCCATATTTTCTAACTGGATATAAGGCAGCCGACGCCCTTCTGCCTTGCTGGTGATCTCTCTGAGGGATTCTAGGAGACCAGTCTGATTCCTGCTCCTCAAAAGCTAAGTTCTCTGCTCTGTTTTTTGCATTTGTGTATTGGTTTTGTTTTTCCTTGTTTTTCTGGATTTCTGCCATTCCCTGCTGGGGTGTGCTGAATTCCTTTTTGCTCTGTCTTCAGAAAAAAACCTGAGTACTGATATAGTCTTTTTGAAGCCTAGCGTCTTCAGGGCTTTTTTCCCTATCAGCTGTTGGCTCTTTTGATAGGGTTTTGGCGGATTACAGACAGCAGCTTTTCTATCCTGTCCTTTGTAGTTAGCTTGGGCCCCATCATTTGCTCAGCCTATCTTTCTATCTGTGTGAGTGTTTTTTCATCTTGCTTCACCGTCATTATATGTTGGGGGATGCCTATTGCTTTGGGGTCAGCTCTGGGGCAGTTTAGATTTCCCTTTCTGTCTTTAGGCTATGTAGTTCTCCGGCTGTGATCGAGGGGTCTAGGGCATCGTAGGAGCCCCCCACGGCTACTGCTAGTTGTTGTTGATAGGTTCAGGGGTCTGTAATCCGAAGCTGCCAACTTCTCTGGTTTTCTGGACTTAGCTAGTATTTCTGTTTTTGCCTCCTACGGTGACTCATTCATAACACATTTCAGCCTCCTGACTTCAATATCATTGAGTCACTCTGGGGAGATCTCAAGCACACAGTTCATGCTAGACAGCCCAGGAATTTACAGGAACTGGAGGCTTTTAGCCAAGAAGAGTGAGCAGCTTTACTATCTGATAAAATAAAGAACCTCATCCACAACTACCACAAAAGACTTCAAGCTGTCATTGATGTTAGAGGGGGCAAAACACAGTATTAAGAAATGGGGTATGTGAATTTTTGATCAGGGTCATTTGTATGTTTTGGGTTGTCATTATGATTTAATAAGAGAAAACACAGTAGTTTGACAATAAATGGCTTCACCCAACCATTAACCATGGGTAGAGAAAAAGTTTTGTTGTTATCATTCATATTCTCTGAAAAAAAAGGCCAAGAAAGCAAAAATTCTGCCAAGGTATGTAAACTTTTGAGCACAACTGTATCTTGCAATAGACTGCAAAGCCTAAAGCCCTGCCTAGAGACTGCATTCATCCACTCTCCCTGCTCGTGCTACTGTCCATCCCTAGACTAAATGCTGAAAGTTTATGATTCAAACAGCAAAGCACAAAATCAACCCTTAGATGGACTGTTAGTTTGATGGATCAGCATCAGCATCAATACCAACACTAGAGGACTCTGATTCTTCAAACTGTGCACTCACAAGTCAGGACAAGCACTCTCTCTATCTTTAATAAGAACTGTCACTGAGCTGTTTAATGCCGTCAGTGAGCCGAGCACCCTCTGATGAGGTAATGCGCCCAGCCAATCACAGTAATGCCACCAGCAAGATAGCTACAGCATTACAGTGACTCACAGGCAATTCCCACATGCTTATTGACTGCGTAACAGGCACCAAAGATGGGGATGGAGATTCGAGTTTCAAATTTGAGCACCGGCTAATGCTTGCTGAGTGTCAAGCACTCAGATGCTTGAGTGATATCTGAGACTCATCAAACATGATCTTTCATTTTTAGTGTACATCTATGTAATGTGTCAATGTGAGCATATTAAATATATGCATATGTGCTGTGTGAAAAACTAATGCTTCTGTGTATTTTATATAAAGGTATGTAATGTGTACATGCATATACTGAACGTGTGTGTTCAAATTTTATGTATTAATGTGCTATGTTTGCATAATGTGTATGTCTGTACTGCTGTTTATACAGGTATGTGTTTATGGGTATGTTATAGGCGAGTGTACATACATCTCACGATGTGAGTGGTGACGTCACTAAAATGTCCGGGGGTCATTGACTATGAACACCATTGACCTTACAACAGCGCTAGATGCTGCAGTAGCATAATCATGTTCCTGTCTCAGTGTGTTCCTGCTGGTTTGCTTAACGGTTGCACCATGCCACTGGTCAACAAAACATCTGGATGTAGCAGAGCTGGAGTTTTTTTGGAACAGCATCACATCACAATTATCTTGGAACAGGTAAGAAATATGGTGCTTTATTATTACAGTAAAAAATGGGTAAAAGAGGATAGGGGCATTTTTATTTCAAATAAAGGACTTTGTGTGTTTCTTTCAATTAATACTGACAGATTACCCCAAATGTAAATGGACCCAACGTAAGGGATAATGTGATTAACATTTAACTTTAACTTTAATTAATTAATATGGTCAAACAAGTAAGAATAAAAATAACTCCTTATTAGTGATGAGTGAGTATACTCATTGCTCGGGTTTTTCCGAGCATGCTCGGGTGGTCTCCAAGTATTTTGGTGTGCTTGGAGATTTAATTTTCGTTGCCTCAGCTGCATGATTTGTGACTGCTAGACAGCTTGAATACATGTGTGGAATGCCTGTTTGTTAGGGAAGTCCAACATGTATTCAGCCTGTCTACAAGTCACAAATCATGCAGCTGAGATGACGAAAACTAAATCTTCGAGCACGCCAAAATACTCAGAGACCACCCGAGCATGCTCGGGGAGACCCGAACAACAATGCTCCTTGCCCATCTCTACTCATTATGACTGTTTTGCATTTCTTTGAGACTCCTCTATGGGATATCACTCTCTTAAAGCTAATATATTTACTACCTAGATTAATGGCTGCAGTCCACTAACTAGAATAGCTTTTCTAAGGAAAATTATAGATGTCATTTGCAAGATCACTAGAGCTGAACAAAATTGACTCCCAGCCTCCCCAACATGTTTTGAAATTAATGGCTTCAACAGGGGACTGAGGCCAAACTGAGTTAAAAACAGAGTGCAAGGTCTTTTAAGGATTCTGTTGTGACATCATCAAATTAATAAACCAATGAGGTCTTCCCACATATTGTGTGCTATCAGAAATAGAGCTGTCATTAGCGATGTGTCACATTGACAGCCCATAAGAAGTCCTCTAACAAAAAAGGATATCAATGATTGCCTATGGCCATTTATTTTTACTTCCCATCTTATGACATCACTATGTGGATAACCAATGAATGGAGGTACGTCACCCAGTGACCATAGGCCAATCGTCAAGCTAGGGTTGCGATGGTGTCACAGTTACATGCTAAGGTACTGAAAACTAGAGACCACACACAGTCCCATTATATCATTGCTGTGATTGCAGGCCAATCACCAAACAAGAATTGTGATGATGTCACAGTTACATGCTAAGGTCCTGTAAAGAAGAGACCATATTTAGTACTACAATGATCACAGGCCAATCACTAAACCAGGATTGTGATGATGTCACAGTCACATGCTAAGGTCCTGTATAAAAGAGACAAAATTTAGTCCTATTGTATCATTACTCTGCAGATCATTTTACAAGTATAAGTGGATTCTAATCAATTTGCCCACGTTATTACTGTGGATATTAAGGGATCTTAATAAACTTTCATCTGACAACAAACATCATTTGGTATAAACTCATAAACCAACCATAATCATAAAAAATCTGATTTTTTTCTATAATAGGAGCAATGGAACGTTGATCCACAAAGGCAGAATGCAGTTATATTAATTTATTTTATTTGGTGGGTGTATAAATAAGAAATACCAAATATGTGTATATTTGATTTCTTTTAGGCTGAGTTCACACGTTGCATTTTTTTCGCGTTTCCGCGGCGGTTTTAACCGCGCGATTTTGCCGCGAAAACGCGAAAAATAAGCATCCCATGCATTCCTATGGGATTCCGCAATGCTGTGCTAATGCTGCGGTTTTTCACCGCGGCAGAATCGCTTCGCGGTAAAAACCGCAGCATGCTCATTAATTTGCGGAATCGCAGCGATCCCGCACCCATAGGAATGCATTGTTCCGCTTTCTTCCCGCATGTGGCTGTGCACACCATGCGGAAAGTAAGCAGAACAATTGCGGATGGTACCCACGGCCCGGAGGAGAGGAGACTGTCCTCCAGGCTTTGGGTACCATATCCCTGTAAAAAATAGAATTTAAAATAAAAAATATTGCTATTCTCACCCTCCGACGTCCCGCGCAGCCTTCCCGGTTCTCTTCACGCTCTCGTTCCCAGTAATCCTTTGCGAAAATGCTCGCGATAACGTCCGTTCTCGTGGGATCGCGAAGTCTCGCGGTCATTCAAGCGACGTCATCGTGAATCACCGCGAGACGTCGCGATCCCGCGAGAACTGACGTCATCGCGGGCATTTTTGCAAAGGATTACTGGGAACGGATGCGCGGGACATCGGAGGGTGAGAATAACACCGTTTTTTTTTTACATTTTATCTTTTACTACTGATGCTGCAAAGGCGGCCTCAGTAGTAAAAAGTTGGTCACATTCGTCAAACACTATGTTTGACGAGTGTGACCAACCTGTCAATCAGTTCTCCAAGCGATGCTACAGATCGCTTGGAAAACGCTAGCATTCTGCAAGCTAAATACGCTTGCAAAATGCTAGTTTTTCCGCGGGAAAATCGCGGGAATTTAAAATGCGATTTTCCCGCGGACTGGAATTCCGGAATTCTCGCGGTAATTTCCGCGAGAGTTCCGGTACGTGTGCACTTAGCCTTATCGTTTCATTTTGAATGGGGAAAAGGGAGGTGATTTGAACTTTTATATTTTTTTATCTCTTTAATATTTTTAAAAACTTTTTTTTAACTTTTGGCATGTTTCAATAGTCTCCATGTGAGACTAGAAGCTGTACTACTTCGATCGCCTCTGCTATACACATGCGATGATCAGATCGCTTGTGTGTACCAGAAATGCTCACTTGACCATAGCAATCTGTCTATGACAACCATAGAGATTTTCTGGAGACCTCTGGTTGTCATGCCGACCAATCAGTGACTGGCGATCATGTGACGGCTCACCGATGGGTGGGATAAAGGACGTGCTTCCGGTAAGCACAGGTTAAATGCCGCTGTCAGAGATTGTCAGAACTAGTTAACAGCTGTGGGTGGATCGCAATTCCACCCTCTGCTGTTGCAGGCACATGTCAGCTTTATAGATCAGATGACATTTGCTCAGAAAAGTGTGGGCTCAACATTGGAGCCCATAACAAATATTGGGAGTCCAATGTGAGCGTACTATTGCGCTCAATGTCAGAAAAGGGTTAAGGAAAAAAGAAATCCAAACCTAAAGAGAACTGTGGGAAAATGTGATTGCCCTCTAAACCTAATAACTAGTTGTGCCACCCTTAGCAGCAACAACTGCAATTAAGCATTTTCTAAAATTGGCAATGAGTCTTTTATAATGCTCTTGAAAATTTTTTGGCCAGCTCATTTTTGCAGAATTGTTGTAATTCAGCACCATTGGATGGTTTCAGAGCATGAACTGCCTTTTTAAGGTCATGCCACAGCATCTCTATCGGATTAAGGTAAAGACTTTCACTAGGCCACTTCAAAGTCTTAATTTTGTTTTTCTTAAGCCATTCAGAGATGGATTTGCTGGTGTAATTTGGATCATTGTCGTGCTTCAAAACTTAAGTGCGTTTCAGGAATTTTTCGCAGACAGCAGAATTCATTGTCCCATTTATCTAAGCAAGTCTTCAAGGTCATGAAGAAGCAAAACAGCCCCATACCATCACACTACCACCACAATATTTTACTTTTGGTATGATGTTCCTTTTCTGAAATTCTGTATTCCTTCTACGCCAGATGTAATTGGACATACACCTTATAAAAGTTAAACATTTATCTTGTCAGTCCACAGAAAATTCTCCCAAAAGTCTTGGGAATCATGGAGATGTTTTCTGGCAAAACTCAGATGCTTATCAATGTTTTTCATCTTGGAACTCTGCAATGCATGCCATTTTTGCCCAGTCTCTTTCTTATGGTGGAGTTATGAACACTGCTCTTATGTGAGACAAGTGAGGCATGCAGTTCTTTTGATGTTGTTTTGGGGTCTTTTGCAGCCTCTTGGATGAGTCATTGCTGCACTCTGGGATAATTTTGGTCAGCTGGCCTCTACATGGAAGATTTCCCACTGTTCTATGTTTTCGCCTATCATGGATAAAGGCTCTCACTGTGGTTCGTTGCAGTTCCAAAGCTTGAGAAATGGCTTTGTAACTAGAGATGAGCCACTTTGCCTTTTTTCGGGTCGAGTTGGGTTTCATGAAACCCGACTTTCTCAAAAGTCGGGTCGAACAAAATCAGCCAATTATCGTGAAAAGGTGAAGGCCGACTAAAACACGAAACCCAATGAAAGTCAAGGGGGAAGAAAAGTCGGCAGTGAGTGGGCAACAGGAAACACACCTACAGTGCCCATTTTAATGCCAAAAACATCAATTCTTATTACGCTTGTCAAACTTAATATACTTTATAATAATAGTTAGGCATTGAAAACTGGGGGTTATTTGGCTAAAGTTGTGGGGGGGTAGGGCTGGCTCCAGATTTTCGTGGGCCCAGGGCCAAAGAGTGTCAATGGGCTCCTTTAACACATGCCACAATTCATGATCCTCTGATATGGCAGAGAAATAGCGGTATAGTACAATGAAAAATACTTCACTTCTTACATCTCATGACTGATATCCATTTTAAATTCTCCAATAGCTCCAAAAACGGACAGTATATTATTCCATACAGTATTATGGCCACCGCATAGTGCGCTTTACAGAGTAATGAGGCCCATATATTTCTCCATACAGAATCATTGGTCCCATATAATGTTTGAAACAGTATATGATGAGCTCCACATAATGCTACAGTATATGCTGGTCCCAATGGATGAAGCTCCACTGTGTTATGGCCCCAAATAATGCTCCATATATAATGGGCCCCATTTCTAATGCTCCAGTGCATAATGGGCCCTGTAAATGCTGCTCCAGTGTCTGATGTCCACCTTTGGAATGCTCCAGTGTATGGTGGGCCTCATATATCATTCTCCAGAGTATAGTGCTCCCCAAAAATAGCTGTCCCAACATTGAAAACAATTAAATAAGTCTCCTCGCTAGGGAATTCCTGTACTAGTCTGGACTCCTCGTCGTCCCCATATTCCATCTCAATTCACTTTGACTGTTTAGGCAGAGGGGGTACAGACATGATGTCATCGCGCTCTCTGACCAGAATGTCACTGTCAGGAAATGCAGAAGACATCACGGCGGTGCAGCAGGGAGAGGTAAGTATTTCAACTTTGCAAGTGCTGTGATCCTGAGCAAGAGGGGGGGCCCACTCGTTGGCGACGGCACTGGCACAGGATCCCTCATAGTACACCAGTATGTCTGGCGGTGGGTGTGCACCCCCACCATCAGAGACACTTGATTGTACTATGAGGGACCTTGTGCCAGTGCCGTTGCCAAACAGTGTGCCCACCCACCTGTCCAGGGCAACGGCACTCGCACGGGTGCGTGCGCCAGGTGGTGACCCCGACACTGTGGGGGGAGGCAGCCCAGTTAGGGAGGTGGAAAAATTGGCATATGTTGATGTTGGACATTCAGCAGCTGCAAATGGAGGAATTGGAGATGTCCGCGGAAAAGGAGGACAGAAGCAAGCCATTTTTCTAGCAACCTACGTGTCAGCAGGGGAGGGTGGGACAAAATCCTTTGAAACCCATGCATGGTTCATTTTCAAGAAGGTTAGATCATCAACAATTTTGGGTCAACAGACGGGTCCTTTTTTCTGTCAGGATTGATCCAGCAGCACTGAAGACTCGTTCAGATAACGCACTAGCAGCAGGGCAAGCGAGCTCCTGTAAGGCATATTGTGCCAATTCAGGCCCGGTGTCAAGTTTACTGGCCCAATAGTCAAAGGGGAATGATCAGTGAGGGAGAACATCGATATGGGAGGAGAAGTAGTTTGTTACCATAGTTGACAACTCGTGTCTCCTGTCACTTTCGATCGATGCAGTATTACCAGTCGTGTGAGCGGTACTTGAAAAATCAGTCCACAACATGGTCATGAAACCCCTGTGTCCAATGCCACTTCGGCTGTGTGCACCACGAACACCTCTTTCATGTTGCTCCCTACGGCTTGTTGGAAAAACATCACCGCCGCTGTGTGCTGGGAATGCCTCAAACAAATGGTTTACCAGAGTTGCTTGTTTGTTAGCCAATATTAGCTCTAGGTTCTCCTGTGGCATGATGTTTTGGAATTTGCCTTTATAGCGTGGATCCAGGATGCTGGCCAACCAGTAGTCGTCATCGGTCATAATTTTGGCAATGCAGGCGTCCCTTTTTAGGATCTGCAAGGCATAATCAGACATGTGGGCCAATGTACCAGGTGTCAATGATGCACTGCGAGTGCTGGGTGGAGGAGCACTTTCTGGCAAATCCACATCCCTCCAGTCATGCACAAACCCTGTAACTGACCTTGCCATGCCAACATTTTTTCTTGCCCCCTGAGAAGCATCCTCCTCCCCAAAATAATCATCCCCATCATCCTCCTCCTCCTTTTCCTCTTCTTCCTCCACCTAGTCCATAAGACTTCACTGAGCAGACAATGGCTGACTGTCATCAAGGCTTCCCTCCTCCTCTTCCTCCTCGGCTGCAGACGCCTGCTCCTTAATGTGCATCAGAGTTTGCATGAGCAGACGCATAAGTGGGATGCTCATGCTTATGATGGCGTCATCTGCGCTTACCAGCCGTTGGCATTCCTCAAAACACTGAAGGACTTTACAGAGGTCTTTCAGCTTCGACCTCTGCACACCAGACAACTCCATGTCTGCCTGCAAACTGCCTGCCCGTGTATCCTCCCACAAATGAATTACAGCCTGCCTCTGTTCGCACAGCCTCTGAACCATTAATCACAGAGAAAAAGAAGCGATCATACAAATCCAAAAAGACTAGGTGTACATGAAACATATAAAATAAATATTTATTATAATAAGAGCAGGAAAGCAGGACAGGGAATTGAGTCAAAAGTTGACCATGGCGGCGCGCAGGCGACCAAGTGGGGCATACATGGAGTACAGGGACCAAATAGGAACGCAAGTACCAAACATATAACTATGATGACATAATTGAAAACATAATATACCAGTTCCAGGAAAAGACAATGATACAACCAAACAGGATAAATGGGAAAGTATAAATATTGTTCAGTAAAGATCTTATTACCTGTTTGGATAATGTGTAGCGGTCCACCCCAGTACGGCCCCCCCAATGCACGTTTCGGCAGATGGCCTTTCTCAAGGGGTAAAGGGAAAAGGGGAAGTGAGGGATATTTAAGATAGAGTCGACCAATCAGCTTAAACAGTCAAACCCATGTGATCATTCACCAATAATACATGCATACAAAGGTTCCTCACAATAATGGCATCCGTCGTCATGGCTACAAACCATCAAACATCTCTGAAATATACTAATAGTCTGGATTTTGACAGGTAAGCCACTTTAAAACAAAGGAACAATTGATATATTCCACCAAATTTTATTAATATGATAAAGATCGCTGCTTAGATGCAGGAAAACTGCCGCAATAGCCCTATACTTGTGGCGTGTCACAACCTGCGCCACGTCCAATTAAGATGACGTTGTCGTTGGTAAAGTCACGTGATTCACACTGACTCACAACTTGCGCCACGTTCAATACATATGACAACATCAGCGACGCGGTCACATGACCACCATCTTACATCGAAAGCTCCTCCCCTATCAATATCAACGACAGCGGCACATCCACTCATAATGACGCGCACGTCGCCCCGGCAACCATGACAATGGGCGGCGTCGGCATCAAAGTGATGTCACCAATGTGACTGCCCATGGACTAGAAGATGCCGAAAGATGCCCGGTGTGAGGGAGACAGCGGCGCGCGCGCATACAGAGTGAGCGCTGGTCGTTCACCTGAAGACAGTGGCAGACTCAATGTGAAGTAGTGACCATAGAGAGGGCAGTGAACGGGGTGCACACCCACAAGATAACCCACCTAGATAGGATCGATCATGTCCATAGAGACAGTAAAAAAGGATAAATAATGAGCTAGGAACGATAGTACATCTGCATACAATACAGCATATAATATCACAATTAATGATGTGGGGCGATATTAATACTTAAACCCCTTAGATGATAAAGTAGGAGGAAAATTAAAATGAAGACATCCTCTCATAGTACATATCAAATAGCAAAGCAAAAACGCAACAAATCATATAATACATTATATATCTAGTATGATTATATTAAAAAGACACCATGACAAGGTACAATAATATATCACTGCATTAAACACACTTCATAGCAGATGACTGCCGCATTCATCCTCTTCACATGTTGATTTGCCGATGAAGAAATCTAATCACACAAGGAGATAAATCATCAAAGATATCCAATCGAGGGAACCTTGGTACACAAAATTGACAAAGGAAGACTCTAGAAAATTTAAAAACCAAAACATTAGAACTAGAACCAGTTTTTATCATCTCTAATGAGATTACTTTGGCAGTGTGGGCATTCAAAGCCAGTGTACGTGGATGAGAGGATGAGTACTTTCTTGTCCTACTCAGAGTCTCTGGTAGGGTGAGCTGGACTTGAGAGCTGCATATGGTGGAACTAGTGGTGGACATGGCGGACTGAGAGAGGGTTGGTGATGGTGATGGTGTTGGTGGTGTTGCTGATGACCTAGATTCAGTCTTTTGTAGCAATACAATTGTGATTCCATGACTGCTTTGCCCTTGCGATGACACCTCGACATTTGCAGGTGGTGGTGTGCTAACCGGTGGGTTTACAGTGGGGGAAGCGATGTAGCGTTGCTGACTACCTTCATTCGGAGCAGGTGCACATGTGGTACATGAGGTTTGGTAGTCCGTCCACGCTTGCAAGTGCATGGTGGTTAAATGTCTAAGCATGCAACTGGTATTCAAATTTCTCAGATTTTTCCCTCGGCTAAAGGTCTTTGCGCACTTCTTACAGATAATTTTTGCCTGATCATTAAGATTTTGTTCAAAAAAGTGCCACACTGCACTCTTCCTACTATGGAAGACATTTTGAGACCTTGCATGCTGTGCTAAATTGACCATCTGGCCAAGCTGTCCTACAACTCTTTTGGTTTTTGAAACACGTTTTTGGACTGCTACGGTCCTGCCAGATAACAGCTGTTGCGATGTCGTTGCCTGCTGCGGATCCTCCTCCTCCTCTTCTGAGCTATTGGCAGCGGCACCCTCTTCCCCCATTGGATGCCAATCTGGGTCAACAACTGGGTCATCCATCACCTCCTTTTCAATTTCATGTGCACCTTCCTCTGTGTCACCGTGTCTGGTGGTATAGTATACGGGAAGGGGCACCTGAGTTTCATCCTTGTCTGATTCTGCCTCAGTACACTGCGAAGACAATGTAGTGCTCTGAGTGAATGTACCAGCAGAAAAATCTAGCAGTGGCTGTGCATCAGTGCACGATTTGACTTGCTTACCTAGGCATGGTATGTGAAAAGAGCTCCATGGAGTAATCGGTAGTGTGGCCTGTCACATCCTTCACTTTTGGTAGGGGTGAAGGACACAAGGAAAGGTGGGTGTTGTTCCTGACCAGTAGCCTCCAATGATGACTCAGTGGTTTTATTTTATGAAACTTCAGAAGAGGAGGTGAGAGAGCTGGAGACTGTGTCAGCAATGTAAGCCAAAACTTGTTCCTGAAGCTCTGGCTTTAAAAGTGGTTTACCTACTTCCAGAAAAGAGAGCCTTCGAGACCTTGTGGAGCCAGATGATGACGTAGGCTCAACACCTCCTGCCTTAGGTGCTATTGTGTTTTTGCCACTACCAACAGATGCAACACCACCACCACCATCATCGGGACCAGCTGGCAACCCCTGCCCACTTCCATGGCGTCTTCCACCATACTTGCTCATTTTTGTGAAAATGTACCCAAAATACCACCAGCTATATGGTGCTGTAAAACAAGGTAGAAGGTGTATCTACTATTGGTGAGAATTTGAATCTCACTAGAGATTTGAGGACGTTGAACTATTGTCTCTGGCACAGTAGAGATTACACCTCAATGTAACAGACTGAAATTGAATGGTGTATGACAAGGTGTAGGGTGTCTATAGGATTGGTGAGAATTTGAATCTCACTATAGATTTGAGGACGCAGAACTATTGTCTCTGGCCCAGTAGAGATTACACCTCAATGTAACAGGCTGAAATTGCATGGTGTATGACAAGGTGTAGGGTGTCTATAGGATTGGTGAGATTTTGAATCTCACTATAGATTTGAGGACCCTGAACTATTGTCTCTGGCCCAGTAGAGATTACACCTCAATGTAACAGGCTGAAGTTGGATGGTGAATGACAAGGTGGAGGGTATCTATAGGATTGGTGAGAATTTGAATCTCACTATAGATTTGAGGATGCAGAACTATTGTCTCTGGCCCAGTAGAGATTACACCTCAATGTAACAGGCTGAAATTGGATGGTGTTTGACAAGGTGTAGGGTGTCTATAGGATTGCTGAGATTTTGAATCTCACTAAAGATTTGAGGACGCAGAACTATTGTCTCTGGCCCAGTAGAGATTACACCTCAATGTAAAAGGCTGAAATTGGATTGTGTATGACAAGGTGTAGGGTGTCTATAGGATTGGTGAGATTTTGAATCTCACTATAGGTTTGAGGGCGCAGAACCATTGTCTCTGGCCCAGTAGAGATTACACCTCAATGTAACAGGCTGAAATTGGATGGTGAAGACAAGGTGGAGGGTGTCTATAGGATTGGTGAGATTTTGAATCTCACTAGAGATTTGAGGAAGCTGACAATGATGCTCTCAGTCCAAGTATGGACGCAGGCAGCCTAATAAGTAGGACTGCTGCACAGTGCACACACAAAAGGGTGGAAAAATGAACCCTTTGTAACTGTGCAAAAAAGAGGAAGAAAAGTATTTTTGCTTTTAAAAAAGCAGTTTGCACAGCAGTGTGCAAAAAGCAATGCTATCAGGGAGCCTTACAATGCAGCCTAATAACCAACAGAGCTCATGCACAAAAATAGAGCCTCCCCTGTCACTGCACACAAAGTGTTGTGTAGTAAGTGGAAATCGCTAACAGCAGAAGCAGTTTTTTGGTTCTTCTTCCCTGCCCAACGCTCTCCCTACAGAATCATCATCATCATCAGCTCTCCCTATGCTAAGATCGCCATAAGTAAGATGGCGGTCGGCGTTCGCACCCTTTTATAGCCCCTGTGATGCCACACAAAGCCAGCCAATCACTTGCATGCCTTTTTCAAAGATGGTGGTGACTGATGCCTATGTCATCGCGTTGCCCACAGTGTGCGTCCTCCATCATTGGCTGAAAAAGGGCGCTGGAAGCATCTTTTGAAACGCGACTTTGGCGCTCTGGTCGCCGACCTCATGGCCGACCTCACGCTATGGTCGGGTTTCGTTTCATGAAACCCGACCAGCGAAAGTCGGCGATTTTTAAATATGACCGACCCGTTTCGCTCAACTCTATTTGTAACCTTTTCCAGACTGATAGATAACAATTTCTTTGTTTCACATTTGTTCCAGAATTTATTTGGATTTCAGCATAATATCTATCTTTTAAGGATCTTTTGTTCTACTTCAATTTGTCAGGCAGGTCCTTTTTAAGTGCTTTCCTAATTGAGAAAAATGTGGCAGTACTCAGGCCTGTGTGCGGCTAGGGTATTTGAACTTAGTTTCCCAAAGATGTGATAATTTACAGTTAATTTATGTTTTATGGGAGGGGGAATTATTTTTTCACACAGGGCTATGTAAGTTTGGATTTCTTCTTCCCTTAATAATAAAGACCTTCATTTAAACACTGCATTTTGCGTTCCCCTGTACTATCTTTGTCTAATATTTAAATTTGTTTGGTGATGTGAAACATTTAGGTTCAACAAACTTGCAAAAGAATAGTATATCAGGAAGGGGGCAAACAATTTTTTCACACAACTGTAGGTCAAGTTTTAAATTAATTAAGTATAGAAACGATGTCCAGTCCCATATAGGTACCTAGCATATACAGTGAGCAATCCAAATAAGTAAAATTATATAATATCAAAGTATTGAAAGCTCGGGACTCCTTGGAGAAACTCATTGATAGAGTTGAGAGAACTTGTTTGGAAAATGTCCGCCAATTTCAAGTTCAGTACAAACATTGCACTTTCGATTTCATGTTCAGTTTTTAAAGTGTCCGTCTTCTCGAGTATTTTTCTCAAAATTGGCAAAATTCGGTCAAAGTTTGGTAAGTGATTGAGTTAACACTAATGCTTTTGCCAGGACTTTGGCTAGGCTAGTGGTGCTGTATGATAAGCGACGGGGATGTGTTTGATGAGGGGAGGGGGTGGTAGAGATTATAGTAGCGTCAGACTGTATTTTTTTTTATTAGCTTAATGTGTGGATATTCCGGTAGCCAATCAGGGTGCAGAAACTATTCGCAACGTCCAGACACAAGGGCTTCTGTCATTGGCTGCCGAAGTAACATATCTTTCTCCATGAAAAAAGTAGACATGCTGTTTTTGCACCATTTTGTCAATGTAACAGAACAGAGAGGCTGCTGCTGCTGCTGCTGCTGCTGCTGCAAGTAGTCATAAAGTTCAGATTCTGTGTGAAATTTACCTTTCCGCATCTAAATAATTTATGCTAATTGTGTGGGCCAGATGCCAGGTCACATTTCATAATCTAAATCGTTTCTGCAGATAGTGTGTGCCAGACACCAGACCACATTTCCAAATCTAAATCTTTTCTGCTAATAGTGTGGTCCAGACACACTATCTCAGCAAATAAATACTGATTGTTAATTTAGTGACAGGCCACTGATGGAACTGGGCCGAGGGTTGTGAAACAGCTGGTTAAAAGTGGGGAAGGGTACATCCAACATGAGTGGGAAAAAGTGATGTTTTGATGGAAAGTGGAATAGGCTTGGTGCTTAAGGTGTACGTGGGTTAGGTAGGAATGTTACTAAAAACTCTACTGAACAAACACCCACTCATCCTATCCAATACAACTGATGACAGCTGTTACTAGATGGACAAATCAACTCCCTTCTTTGGCAGCTACACAGCAGTACACCTTGTAGATGAAGGCCAGAAAGAGTATGTGTTCCAGTGGATGGCAAGCACTTTATCAAGTGGCCCATCGTCTTCCTTCACATTAAGATCACACACAATGCAATCCTCATAGGTGGTACTCCAATTACCCTTCTTTCCCCTTCGCCAAAACTCTCCAACTACCCAACTGACTGTGGGTAACCACAAATGGGTGAGTCTGCAGAGCTGTTCACACATTCTATTCCATGGGCATTACACGTCTGCTCCAAAGATTCACAGAATCAAAAGGAGGAAAGAATCTGCCGCGATGCCCAAAATATTTTTCAGTTGGATCCAGGACTGGATGAAGTAGGGTCCCAGCAAAAACCAGACATTAACCCCCCGGGGTGGGAGGTGCTCCTGATGAGACTCAGATACCTGAGGAGCATGCGGACTATACTTTGATGTCAAGGCAGGAAGAGGAGGAGGATGACTCTCAAGGCAAGGTGTGGGAGAACATAGAGAATGATGATGAGGTTGTAGATCCCACTTGGTGTGAACCCAGAGACACATAAATGAGTAGCTCAGCAGAGGAGGTGCAGGAGGTGGAAGACAAGGAGGCTTGTTACAAAGACACGGAGTAGTGCATTCACAACAATCACTGCATTCTCAGTCACAACCCTGGCTGTATTCAACAGTGGCCGTCGGTCTGCAGTTTGCATGTCTGCCAAGGGTTGCCTAGCGAGGGCCATTTTTGAGGCCGCAAAGGATGATGCAACTCACGCTATCTGCCAACTTTGCCAAAAAAAACTCAGCAGAGGCAAGAATTGCAATAATTTTACTACTAGATGCATGAACCAGCACTTGTGTGATCAACATGTGTCAGTCTGGAAATCTCACTATGCTAAAATGTGGATTTGCTGGCCTCGACAACCACGGCCATGCTATCAACTGCTTCTGTTGCTTCTTCTTTCTCTGTCACTGTGGCAAGTTTTCTGCCACAGGTCTCCATTCGCAGACCCTCCACTTGTTTACTCCACTTGTTTACTCCCTACAGTCGGGGTGAGTTAGAACTCATCTTTCTCAATTCACCATTATATCTCCACCTGCACCTCACTCACAGACCAGCAGTTTGTCCTGGCCACTCTACTCCACCCTCTCTCAACACAGCAGCAGCACTTTGGTCATGTAAAATAATGTTTCCTCATACATATGCCAAAGCAAAGACCTTGAACACCACCATCTTCAATCTGTTCGTCATGGAAACACAGCCTTTCCAAAAATTGATGGTCATCGCAGTCCCCAAGTACCAGTTGCCAAGTCACCATTACCTCTCTAAGAAAGCTGTCCCTGAGCTACACCAGCATGATGCAAACTATATAAGCCTTTCCATGAAAAAATCTATGTCTGCCATTTTACCACTGACACCTGGACGAGCAAGCATGGACAGATGAGTTGTATCTCACCGACTGGGCACTGGGTGACTTTGGTGGCGTCGGGGCAGGAGAACAAGGGGATGCATCACAAACCTTGAAATCCCCAAGACTTGCAGGATAAACTTCTGTATCTAACACTTCCTCCTCTGCTTCTGGCTCCTTTACCTCCTCTAGAGCCTTCACCTGCACCCTCAACCTCTCCCTTAATGAGACACGCATTTCAACAGTGCAGAGAGAATCACCCACTTCCATACTGTGCAGCCAGAGATTACTTCAATTAGATCGTGTTTAAATTAATATTCCTTGGAGATCACAGTCACACAGCTCAAGAGTTGTGGACAGCTAGCCAGGCCAAGTTAGAGCAATGGCTGTCGCCACTGAACCTGGAGTCAGGGAAAGGTGTGCAATAACGGTGCAAACTTGGTGGTGGCTCTACACCAAGGCAACCTTACACACATGCTTTGCATGGCTCACATCCTCAACCTGGTTGTAGAGCAATTTCTCCACCACTATTATTATTATTTATTTATATAGCACCATTGATTACAGTAAACAAACTAACAATGACAGACTGAAACAGAGGGGAGTGGAACCTGCCCTTTTGGGCTTACATTCTACAGGATGGTGGGGAAGGAGACAGTAGGTTGGTGGGTTGCAGCAGTTCCGGTGTTGGTTGAGGCAATATCTCCGGTCGTGGTAAGAAGGTAGCGGGGTCATTACAGGCTGTAAGCTTTCTTGAAGAGGTGGGTTTTCATCTCTTCAATGGACCACCACAATCAATACATATATATTGCTGGAATGTATAATATCATAGCCACCATAATAATTCAAATTCAATATAAGAGGTAGAAAGCCCTATATAGATAACAATACCACATGAAAGATACCACATGAAAAATGGACAGCCAAAATAATGCAACCATCCAGTTGGTAAAGCTGCTGCCTATAAGTAGGTCAGTCAGAAACATAGAATCTATGCATGGGTCAATTATATATTTCCATCGGTCCCATAACTTAACATGCCCATTAGATAATGGTATCCCCTTTAAACCATATGCAGGCAAACAATCCGCTCGGTCTAAATTATATAGGAATCATCAAAATCGGTGTTACCTCAAGATCGGTGGCAAAATATGCAGCAGTCCAGGTCAGGACTTCACCCCAACGCACGTTTTGGAGACAGGCTCCTTCATCAGGGGGCGTGACAGTGAATAAAAACGCTGGTTTAAATTGAAGTCAGACCAGATGTGATGACACCCGAACCGGAATTGACATGTCTGCAGCCATGACATCCTGGAAAGCCAGGTAGCATTGGTGTCATGTGGTAGACGTCACCAGGTGAATCATCTGGCAACCACCTCGACATAGAGACACCGAAAACCACCAGGCGTGCCAGGGCAGGGCGCACACGCGTACATGGCCACGGCATCACCAGATCCTCCAGCATAAATAAATCGTCACTGATGTAACATTTATCAAAAAAAACAAATATAAGACCTGCCCCGTATGAAATACCTATATTATAGTGATAAATCAAGGACACATCTCATAATATTTTCAACATGGGTCAGCGTTATCAAGTCCAACTAATCCACATGAAGATTTGCAGCAGATTAAACTGGAAATTTTCTGCCAAGGATTTCTTCTTATGAGTCTGGAGAAAATACTTATTGGATTTTCTAACGTGAATTTGCCTTTAATATATTTAAATAAAAGAAAAAAACAAAGGGAACAAAAGTAAAATCTACTTTTGAAACACTGTACAGCAATGAACTTCCAGCATATACGGCTGGTGGTAAGATAATAAAGACATTTAGGTTAAGTAACAAAAGAAATCTCTTTTATGTCTTTTTTAAAACTGTCCACCTTGAGAAAATAAAACCTTTGCAGCATAAAATGTAGTTCCTGGAAGACGTCAATTCAGCTGGAGTATGTGTCATATCAAGGCTATGTAATGATGCATTCTCTAAAGCTGATGTGACTTCTTTGGAATAATTATGAGATGAAATTTGAATTCTGTAGTCACAAAGGTGGAAAAAAAAGAAAAAAAAAAAGAACAGTAAAAAGCGGCTACATTAAAGATATAAAAATTTTAAGAAATGCCATATCCTAAGAAAGGCTCACCTATTTTAAGTATGACAAGAGTTCTCATTTGTGCTATAAAGGTGATATAGCTGCTATTCAATAACTCTTTCCCTTTTTATGTTCTGAAAATATCCAAGTCAGCTTCATGTCATTTCGCTTAACTCCTTCACTACCAAGGGTTTTTTGCACGTTAACTCCCGGGCCAATTTTTACAATTCTGACCACTGTCAATTTATGAGGTAATAACTCGTGGAACGCTTCCATGGATCTCAGTGATTCTGACACTGTTTTCTCGTGACATATTGTACTTCATGTTAGTGGTAAAATTTCATTCAAATAACTTTTGTTTATTTGTGAAAAAAACAGAAATTTGGCGAAAATTTAGAAAATTTCGCAATTTTCCAACTTTGAATTTTTATGCTCTTAAATCACAGAGATACGGCACACAAAAAATGTAATAAGTAACATTTCCCACATATTTTACTTTACATCAGCCCAATTTTGGAACCGAAATTTTTTTTTGTTAGGAAGTTATAAGGGTTAAAATTTGACCAGCGATTTCTCATTTTTGCAACACCATTTTATTTTTACGGACCACATCACATTTGAAGCCACTTTGAGGGGTCTATATGATAGAAAATACCCAAAATTGACACCATTTTAAAAACTGCACCCCTTAAGGTGCTCAAAGCCACATTCAAGAAGTTTATTAAGCCTTCAGGTGCTCCTCAGGAATTTTTTGAATATTTTAAAAAAAATGAACATTTAACTTTTTTCCACAAAAAAAATACTTCAAGTTCAATTTTTTTTATTTTACCAAGGGGAACAAGAGAAATTTGACTGCAAAAGTTATTGTGCAAATTGTCCTGAGTACGCTGATACCTGATATGTGGGGGGGAACCACTGTTTCGGTGCATGGCAGAGCTCAGAAGGCAAGGAGCGCCGTTTGACTTTTTCAATGCAAAATTGGCTGGAATTCAGGTTGGACGCCATGTCAGGTTTGGAGAGCCCCTGATGTACCTAAACAGTGGAAACCCCCAACAAGTGACCCCATTTTGGAAACTAGACCCCACAAGGAACTTATCTAGATGTGTGATGAAAACTTTGAACCACCAAGGGCTTCACAGAAGTTTATAACGTATGGCCGTACAATTAAAAAATCATATTTTTTCCACAAAAATGATCTTTTCACCCTCAATTCTTATTTTTCCAAGGGTAACAGGACCCTAAAAGTTATTGTGCAATTTTTCCTGAGTACGCTGTTACCCCATATGTAGGTTTAAATGGCTATTTGGGCGCATGCCAGAGCTCGGAAGGGAAGCAGCGCCATTTGACGTTTTTGGCTGGAATTGAGATCAGACACCATGTCGCGTTTGGAAAGCCCCTGATGTACCAAAACAGTGGAAACCCCCCACAAATGACACGATTTTGGAAACTAGACCCCCCAAGGAACTTATCTAGATGTGTGGTGAGCACTTTGAACCCCCCAGTGCTTCACAGAAGTTTATAACGCCCGGGCGTGAAAATAAAAAATTCGTATTTTTTCCACAAACATGATCTTTTAGTCCCCAATTTTTTTATTTTCCCAAGGGTACCAGGAGAAATTGTACCCAAAAGTTGTTGTCCAATTTGTCCTGAGTACACTGATACCTCATATGTGGGAGAAAACTACTGTATTGGCACACGCTGGGGCTCGGAAGGGAAGGAGTGATGTTTTGGAATGCAGACTTTGATGGAATGGTCTGCAGGTGTCATGTGCGTTTGGAGAGCTTCTGATGTGCCTAAACTATTCAAACTCCCCACAAATGACCACATTTTGGAAACTAAACCCCCCACGGAACTTATCTAGATGTGTGGTGAGCATTTTGAACCATCAAGTGCTTCACAGAAGTTTATAACGCCCGGGCATGAAAATAAAAAAATCATTTTTTTCCAAAAAATTATATTTTTGCCCCCAATTTTTCATTTTCCTAAAGGCAACAGGAGAAATCGGACCCCAAAACTTGTTTTGCAATTTGTCCTGAGTAGGCTGATACCCCATATGTGGGGGTAAAACACTGTTTGGGTGCATGGCAGAGCTTGGAGGGGAAGGAGCACCATTTGACTTTTTCAAAGCAGAATTGGCTGGAATTGAGATCAGATGTCATGTTGCGTTTGGAGAGCACCCGATGTGCCCAAACAGTGGAAACCCCCCAATTCTAACTCCAACCCTAACCCCAACACACCCCTAACCCTAATCTCAGCCCTAACCCTAGCCCTAACCTTAACCTTCGCCCTAACCCTAAACCTAGCCCTAACCCTAACCCTGGCCCTAGCCCTAACCCTAACCCTAATGGGAAAATGGAAATAAATACTTTTTTTTATTTTATTATTTTTCCCTAACTAAGGGGGTGATAACGGGGGGGTTTGATTTACTATTTATGGCGGGTTTTATGTTTGGCAGCTGGCACACGCTAAAAGACGCTTTTTATTGCAAAAATAGTTTTTGCATCACCACATATTGAGAGCTATAATTTTTCCATATTTTCACCCACCGAGTCAAGTGAGGTCTTATTTTTTGCGGGACGAGTTGACGTTTTTATTGGTTTCATTTTCGGGCACATGACATCTTTTGATCGCTTTTTATTCTGATTTTTGGGATGCAGAATGAGCAAAAACCAGCGTTTCATAAATTTCTTTTGGGGGGTGCGAGTACACCGTTCCGCGTGCGGTAAAATTGATAAAGCGGCTTTATTCTTTGGGTCAGTACGGTTACAGAGATATCTCATTTATGTCATTTTTTTATGTTTTGGCGCTTTTATGCAATGAAAACAATTTTATATAAAAAATAATTATTTTTGCATCGCTTTATTCTGCGAGCTATAACTTTTTTATTTTTTCGCTGATGACACTGTGTGGTGGCTCGTTTTTTGCAGGAAAAGATGTCGTTTTCAGTGGTACCATGGATATTTATATGCGTCTTTTTGATCGTGCGTTGTTGCACTTTTTGTTTGGCAGTATGATAATAAATCATTATTTTTTGCTTCGTTTTTTATTTTTATTTTTTAAGGGGTTTCTTAAAGGGGTTAACTAATGAGACAGTTTTATAGGGTGGGTCGTTACTAGTGTTGAGCATTCCGATACCGCAAGTATCGGGTATCGGCCGATATTCGCTGTATTGGAATTCCGATACTTTGTTCCGATACTTTTTTCATATCGAATACCGGAATCGGAAGTTCCCATAATGCTAGGAGCCTGCTCGATTTGATTCAGCCAATGGGGATCCTCAGAAGTGTGGGCACATCCTGTTAGGCATGTAGGCATGTTAACTACTGGCATGGCTGTGATTGGCTGCTGAAATAATGTCATGATGCACTATAAAAACCGCTGCAGCCGCCATTTCTGGTCACTCTGCTGTGAATTCAGTCAGGGACAGGCTGCTGTTGAAGACTGTGAGGGACAGTTAGCAATAGCGATCATCAAATATATCTATTGCTCTACCCAGGCTACATAATCCACCACTGTAGCATTTTTGTAGCCCAGCAGCGCTGTTTTAATAGCTGTCTGCAAGGGCTGTGTGAGTGCAGACCCACGCTGTGTAGTGTGGCCTGCAGACACGTCTGCTTGTAGGCCGCCCAGCGTGTGTCTCTGCCTCATACACATTTTTCTTTTATTGCTGCTTTTTTTTTTCCTCTATAGTGTGCTTCCATACGTATCCATATACGTTGGTTGCAAACACTAAAGGAGTGGACAGCAGAGCCTTTCAGCAGCCTTTCAGTGCTATAGCCCATTTCTCTGCACTGTTTTTGGCTGTCTGATAGGTCTCTCTGTGTGTGAGTGCAGCTCACGTTGCAGTGTGTTCTACAGCCACCGCTAGCTGTAGTCCGCTCAGCGTGCGTCACTGCCTCATACATAGTCCTTTTTTTGCAGCTAATTTAGCCAGATTTTTTGCTCCTATATTAGTGTGCTTCCATCCGCATCCATTGTCATTGGTTGGTTGCAAACACTATATAGGATTAGATAGAGGAGCCTTTTTACTGGCTTGTGCCCTTCAGGGCCAGCCAGACTAGTATCACCCTATTTTTTGGAGCCTCATCAATTGCATTGTATGTTAGCTTCCTGCATTGTAATCGCTCCAAAAAGTTTGTGATACTATAGCTTTCAAACTTTGGTCACATCCTTTTCTTCCCCCCCCCAAAAAAAAAGGAAATAAAGTTCACCAAACACTCCACTTTACAGTTGTGTAGGCCACATTAGATCATATTAAAGTGTAGTACACACACTCTTAGCCAAATTAGTGTTTCTTATACTGGTTAGTAGAGTTGAGCGAAACGGGTCGAAAAAATTCAAAAGTCGCCGACATTTGGCAAAGTCGGGTTTCATGAAACGAAACACGACCCTAGGATGAGGTCGGCGACTTACGCGCCAAAGTCGCGTTTCAAAAGTTTGTTTTGCGCTCTTTTTCAGCCAATCAGGATTCACGGACACTGTGGGCAACGTGATGACATAGGCACGGGTCACCACCATCTTTCAGAAGGGCATGCAAGTGATTGGCTTGCTTTGGTGGGCGTCACAGGGGGTATAAAAGGGCGTGCACGCCGACCGCCATCTTACTTCTGCCGATCTTAGTATAGGGAGAGGTTGCTGCTGATTCTGTAGGGAGAGCGTTAGGCAGGGAAGAAGACAAAAAAACTGCTTCTGCTGCTAGCGATTTGGCCTGCACAACACACCAGTCACTGTGTGTGCAGAGCAAGGGGAGGCTATATAGTGGTGTATCAGTGGTGTTGGTTGTTGGGCTGCCTTTTAAGGCTTCCTGACAGGCTGGCATTGCTGTTTACCCACTGCTCCGCAAACTGCTTTTTTAAAAGCAATCCCAATTTTTTTTTTTGACCTGCTGAGAAGAAAAAAAAACTGCTTCTGCTGCTAGCAATTTGGCTTGCACAACACACCAGTCACTGTGTGTGCAGTGCAAGGGGAGGCTATATAGTGGTGTATCAGTGGTGTTGGTTGTTGGGCTGCCTTCTAAGGCTTCCTGACAGGCTGGCATTGCTGTTTACCCACTGCTCCGCAAACTGCTTTTTTAAAAGCAATCCAATCTCCCTTATCCTCTAGTCACTTTTGTCACAGCTGTGCCATCGAGCCTGTCACATAGCGCTCAGATATTCATTGGGCCTCACACAATCCAAAAGTGTCCAGTGTCCAAAAGTGTGTGCAGAGATTCAAAATCTCCCTTATCCTCTAGTCACTTTTGTCACAGCTGTGCCATCGAGCCTGTCACATAGCGCTCAGATATCAGTGGGCCTCACACAATCCAAAAGTGTCCACTGTCCACAAGTGTGTGCAGAAATTCAAAATCTCCCTTATCCTCTAGTCACTTTTGTCACAGCTGTGCCATCGAGCCTGTCACATAGCGCTCAGATATCAGTGGGCCTCACACAATCCAAAAGTGTCCACTGTCACAAAAGTGTGTGCAGAAATTCAAAATCTCCCTTATCCTCTAGTCACTTTTGTCACAGCAGTGCCATCGAGCCTGTCACATAGCGCTCAGATATCAGTGGGCCTCACACAATCCAAAAGTGTCCACTGTCCACAAGTGTGTGCAGAAATTCAAAATCTCCCTTATCCTCTAGTCACTTTTGTCACAGCTGTGCCATCGAGCCTGTCACATAGCGCTCAGATATCAGTGGGCCTCACACAATCCAAAAGTGTCCACTGTCCACAAGTGTGTGCAGAAATTCAAAATCTCCCTTATCCTCTAGTCACTTTTGTCACAGCAGTGCCATCGAGCCTGTCACATAGCGCTGAGATATCAGTGGGCCTCACACAATTCAAAAGTGTCCAGTGTCCAAAAGTGTGTGCAGATATTCAAAATCTCCCTTATCCTCTAGTCACTTTTGTCACAGCAGTGCCATCGAGCCTGTCACATAGCGCTCAGATATCAGTGCGCCTCACACAATCCAAAAGTGTCCAGTGTCCAAAAGTGTGTGCAGATATTCAAAATCTCCCTTATCCTCTAGTCACTTTTGTCACAGCAGTGCCATCGAGCCTGTCAAATAGTGCTCAGATATCAGTGGGCCTCACACAATCCAAAAGTGTCCACTGTCCACAAGTGTGTGCAGAAATTCAAAATCTCCCTTATCCTCTAGTCACTTTTGTCACAGCAGTGCCATCGAGCCTGTCACATAGCGCTGAGATATCAGTGGGCCTCACACAATCCAAAAGTGTCCAGTGTCCAAAAGTGTGTGCATATATTCAAAATCTCCCTTATCCTCTAGTCACTTTTGTCACAGCAGTGCCATCGAGCCTGTCAAATAGTGCTCAGATATCAGTGGGCCTCACACAATCCAAAAGTGTCCACTGTCCACAAGTGTGTGCAGAAATTCAAAATCTCCCTTATCCTCTAGTCACTTTTGTCACAGCAGTGCCATCGAGCCTGTCACATAGCGCTCAGATATCAGTGGGCCTCACACAATCCAAAAGTGTCCACTGTCCACAAGTGTGTGCAGAAATTCAAAATCTCCCTTATCCTCTAGTCACTTTTGTCACAGCTGTGCCATCGAGCCTGTCACATAGCGCTCAGATATCAGTGGGCCTCACACAATCCAAAAGTGTCCACTGTCCACAAGTGTGTGCAGAAATTCAAAATCTCCCTTATCCTCTAGTCACTTTTGTCACAGCAGTGCCATCGAGCCTGTCACATAGCGCTGAGATATCAGTGGGCCTCACACAATCCAAAAGTGTCCAGTGTCCAAAAGTGTGTGCAGATATTCAAAATCTCCCTTATCCTCTAGTCACTTTTGCACTTTTGTCACAGCAGTGCCATCGAGCCTGTCACATAGCGCTCAGATATCAGTGGGCCTCACACAATCCAAAAGTGTCCAGTGTCCAAAAGTGTGTGCAGATATTCAAAATCTCCCTTATCCTCTAGTCACTTTTGTCACGGCAGTGCCATCGAGCCTGTCACATAGCGCTCAGATATCAGTGGGCCTCACACAATCCAAAAGTGTCCACTGTCCACAAGTGTGTGCAGAAATTCAAAATCTCCCTTATCCTCTAGTCACTTTTGTCACAGCAGTGCCATCGAGCCTGTCACATTGCGCTGAGATATCAGTGGGCCTCACACAATCCAAAAGTGTCCAGTGTCCAAAAGTGTGTGCAGATATTCAAAATCTCCCTTATCCTCTAGTCACTTTTGTCACAGCAGTGCCATCGAGCCTGTCACATAGCGCTCAGATATCAGTGGGCCTCACACAATCCAAAAGTGTCCACTGTCCAAAAGTGTGTGCAAATATTCAAAATCTCCCTTATCCTCTCGTCACTTTGGGCACAGCTGTGCCATCGAGCCTGTCACATAGCGCTCAGATATCAGTGGACCTCACACAATCCAAAAGTGTCCAGTGTCCAAAAGTGTGTGCAGATATTCAAAATCTCCCTTATCCTCTGGTCACTTTTGTCACAGCAGTGCCATCGAGCCTGTCACATAGCGCTCAGATATCAGTGGGCCTCACACAATCCAAAAGTGTCCACTGTCTTCAAATGTGTGCAGAAATTCAAAATCTCCCTTATCCTCTAGTCACTTTTGTCACAGCAGTGCCATCGAGCCTGTCACATAGCGCTGAGATATCAGTGGGCCTCACACAATCCAAAAGTGTCCAGTGTCCAAAAGTGTGTGCAGATATTCAAAATCTCCCTTATCCTCTAGTCACTTTTGTCACAGCAGTGCCATCGAGCCTGTCACATAGCGCTCAGATATCAGTGGGCCTCACACAATCCAAAAGTGTCCACTGTCCAAAAGTGTGTGCAGAAATTCAAAATCTCCCTTATCCTCTAGTCACTTTTGTCACAGCAGTGCCAACGAGCATGTCACATAGCGCTCAGATATCAGTGGGCCTCACACAATCCAAAAGTGTCCACTGTCCACAAGTGTGTGCAGAAATTCAAAATCTCCCTTATCCTCTAGTCACTTTTGTCACAGCTGTGCCATCGAGCCTGTCACATAGCGCTCAGATATCAGTGGGCCTCACACAATCCAAAAGTGTCCACTGTCCACAAGTGTGTGCAGAAATTCAAAATCTCCCTTATCCTCTAGTCACTTTTGTCACAGCAGTGCCATCGAGCCTGTCACATAGCGCTGAGATATCAGTGGGCCTCACACAATCCAAAAGTGTCCAGTGTCCAAAAGTGTGTGCAGATATTCAAAATCTCCCTTATCCTCTAGTCACTTTTGTCACAGCAGTGCCATCGAGCCTGTCACATAGCACTCAGATATCAGTGGGCCTCACACAATCCAAAAGTGTCCAGTGTCCAAAAGTGTGTGCAGATATTCAAAATCTCCCTTATCCACTAGTCACTTTTGTCACAGCAGTGCCATCGAGCCTGTCACATAGCGCTCAGATATCAGTGGGCCTCACACAATCCAAAAGTGTCCACTGTCCACAAGTGTGTGCAGAAATTCAAAATCTCCCTTATCCTCTAGTCACTTTTGTCACAGCAGTGCCATCGAGCCTGTCACATAGCGCTGAGATATCAGTGGGCCTCACACAATCCAAAAGTGTCCAGTGTCCAAAAGTGTGTGCAGATATTCAAAATCTCCCTTATCCTCTAGTCACTTTTGTCACAGCAGTGCCATCGAGCCTGTCACATAGCGCTCAGATATCAGTGGGCCTCACACAATCCAAAAGTGTCCACTGTCCAAAAGTGTGTGCAGATATTCAAAATCTCCCTTATCCTCTCGTCACTTTGGTCACAGCTGTGCCATCGAGCCTGTCACACAGCGCTCAGATATCAGTGGACCTCACACAATCCAAAAGTGTCCAGTGTCCAAAAGTGTGTGCAGATATTCAAAATCTCCCTTATCCTCTAGTCACTTTTGTCACAGCAGTGCCATCGAGCCTGTCACATAGCGCTCAGATATCAGTGGGCCTCACACAATCCAAAAGTGTCCACTGTCTTCAAGTGTGTGCAGAAATTCAAAATCTCCCTTATCCTCTAGTCACTTTTGTCACAGCAGTGCCATCGAGCCTGTCACATAGCGCTGAGATATCAGTGGGCCTCACACAATCCAAAAGTGTCCAGTGTCCAAAAGTGTGTGCAGATATTCAAAATCTCCCTTATCCTCTAGTCACTTTTGTCACAGCAGTGCCATCGAACCTGTCACATAGCGCTCAGATATCAGTGGGCCTCACACAATCCAAAAGTGTCCACTGTCCAAAAGTATGTGCAGAAATTCAAAATCTCCCTTATCCTCTAGTCACTTTTGTCACAGCAGTGCCATCGAGCATGTCACATAGCGCTCAGATATCAGTGGGCCTCACACAATCCAAAAGTGACCACTGTCCACAAGTGTGTGCAGAAATTCAAAATCTCCCTTATCCTCTAGTCACTTTTGTCACAGCTGTGCCATCGAGCCTGTCACATAGCGCTCAGATATCAGTGGGCCTCACACAATCCAAAAGTGTCCACTGTCCACAAGTGTGTGCAGAAATTCAAAATCTCCCTTATCCTCTAGTCACTTTTGTCACAGCAGTGCCATCGAGCCTGTCACATAGCGCTGAGATATCAGTGGGCCTCACACAATCCAAAAGTGTCCAGTGTACAAAAGTGTGTGCAGATATTCAAAATCTCCCTTATCCTCTAGTCACTTTTGTCACAGCAGTGCCATCGAGCCTGTCACATAGCGCTCAGATATCAGTGGGCCTCACACAATCCAAAAGTGTCCAGTGCCCAAAAGTGTGTGCAGATATTCAAAATCTCCCTTATCCTCTAGACACTTTTGTCACAGCAGTGCCATCGAGCCTGTCAAATAGCGCTCAGATATCAGTGGGCCTCACACAATCCAAAAGTGTCCACTGTCCACAAGTGTGTGCATAAATTCAAAATCTCCCTTATCCTCTAGTCACTTTTGTCACAGCAGTGCCATCGAGCCTGTCACATAGCGCTCAGATATCAGTGGGCCTCACACAATCCAAAAGTGTCCAGTGTCCAAAAGTGTGTACAGATGTTCAAAATCTCCCTTATCCTCTAGTCACTTTTGTCACAGCAGTGCCATCGAGCCTGTCACATAGCGCTCAGATATCAGTGGGCCTCACACAATCCAAAAGTGTCCAGTGTCCAAAAGTGTGTGCAGATATTCAAAATCTCCCTTATCCTCTAGTCACTTTTGTCACAGCAGTGCCATCGAGCCTGTCACATAGCGCTCAGATATCAGTGGGCCTCACACAATCCAAAAGTGTCCACTGTCCACAAGTGTGTGCAGAAATTCAAAATCTCCCTTATCCTCTAGTCACTTTTGTCACAGCTGTGCCATCGAGCCTGTCACATAGCGCTGAGATATCAGTGGGCCTCACACAATCCAAAAGTGTCCAGTGTCCAAAAGTGTGTGCAGATATTCAAAATCTCCCTTATTCTCTAGTCACTTTTGTCACAGCAGTGCCATCGAGCCTGTCACATAGCGCTCAGATATCAGTGGGCCTCACACAATCCAAAAGTGTCCACTGTCCAAAAGTGTGTGCAGATATTCAAAATCTCCCTTATCCTCTAGTCACTTTGGTCACATCTGTGCCATCGAGCCTGTCACATAGCGCTCAGATATCAGTGGACCTCACACAATCCAAAAGTGTCCAGTGTCCAAAAGTGTGTGCAGATATTCAAAATCTCCCTTATCCTCTAGTCACTTTTGTCACAGCAGTGCCATCGAGCCTGTCACATAGCGCTCAGATATCAGTGGGCCTCACACAATCCAAAAGTGTCCACTGTCTTCAAGTGTGTGCAGAAATTCAAAATCTCCCTTATCCTCTAGTCACTTTTGTCACAGCAGTGCCATCGAGACTGTCACATAGCGCTGAGATATCAGTGGGCCTCACACAATCCAAAAGTGTCCAGTTTCCAAAAGTGTGTGCAGATATTCAAAATCTCCCTTATCCTCTAGTCACTTTTGTCACAGCAGTGCCATCGAGCCTGTCACATAGCGCTCAGATATCAGTGGGCCTCACACAATCCAAAAGTGTCCACTGTCCAAAAGTGTGTGCAGAAATTCAAAATCTCCCTTATCCTCTAGTCACTTTTGTCACAGCAGTGCCATCGAGCCTGTCACATAGCGCTCAGATATCAGTGGGCCTCACACAATCCAAAAGTGTCCACTGTCCACAAGTGTGTGCAGAAATTCAAAATCTCCCTTATCCTCTAGTCACTTTTGTCACAGCTGTGCCATCGAGCCTGTCACATAGCGCTCAGATATCAGTGGGCCTCACACAATCCAAAAGTGTCCACTGTCCACAAGTGTGTGCAGAAATTCAAAATCTCCCTTATCCTCTAGTCACTTTTGTCACAGCAGTGCCATCGAGCCTGTCACATAGCGCTGAGATATCAGTGGGCCTCACACAATCCAAAAGTGTCCAGTGTCCAAAAGTGTGTGCAGATATTCAAAATCTCCATTATCCTCTAGTCACTTTTGTCACAGCAGTGCCATCGAGCCTGTCACATAGCGCTCAGATATCAGTGGGCCTCACACAATCCAAAAGTGTCCAGTGTCCAAAAGTTTGTGCAGATATTCAAAATCTCCCTTATCCTCTAGACACTTTTGTCACAGCTGTGCCATCGAGCCTGTCAAATAGCGCTCAGATACCAGTGGGCCTCACACAATCCAAAAGTGTCCACTGTCCACAAGTGTGTGCAGAAATTCAAAATCTCCCTTATCCTCTAGTCACTTTTGTCACAGCAGTGCCATCGAGCCTGTCACATAGCGCTGAGATATCAGTGGGCCTCACAAAATCCAAAAGTGTCCAAAAGTGTGTGCAGATATTCAAAATCTCCCTTATCCTCTAGTCACTTTTGTCACAGCAGTGCCATCGAGCCTGTCACATAGCGCTGAGATATCAGTGGGCCTCACACAATCCAAAAGTGTCCAGTGTCCAAAAGTGTGTGCAGATATTCAAAATCTCCCTTATCCTCTAGTCACTTTTGTCACAGCAGTGCCATCGAGCCTGTCACATAGCGCTCAGATATCAGTGGGCCTCACACAATCCAAAAGTGTCCACTGTCCAAAAGTGTGTGCAGATATTCAAAATCTCCCTTATCCTCTCGTCACTTTGGTCACAGCTGTGCCATCGAGCCTGTCACATAGCGCTCAGATATCAGTGGACCTCACACAATCCAAAAGTGTCCAGTGTCCAAAAGTGTGTGCAGATATTCAAAATCTCCCTTATCCTCTAGTCACTTTTGTCACAGCAGTGCCATCGAGCCTGTCACATAGCGCTCAGATATCAGTGGGCCTCACACAATCCAAAAGTGTCCACTGTCTTCAAGTGTGTGCAGAAATTCAAAATCTCCCTTATCCTCTAGTCACTTTTGTCACAGCAGTGCCATCGAGCCTGTCACATAGCGCTGAGATATCAGTGGGCCTCACACAATCCAAAAGTGTCCAGTTTCCAAAAGTGTGTGCAGATATTCAAAATCTCCCTTATCCTCTAGTCACTTTTGTCACAGCAGTGCCATCGAGCCTGTCACATAGCGCTCAGATATCAGTGGGCCTCACACAATCCAAAAGTGTCCACTGTCCAAAAGTGTGTGCAGAAATTCAAAATCTCCCTTATCCTCTAGTCACTTTTGTCACAGCAGTGCCATCGAGCCTGTCACATAGCGCTGAGATATCAGTGGGCCTCACACAATCCAAAAGTGTCCACTGTCCACAAGTGTGTGCAGAAATTCAAAATCTCCCTTATCCTCTAGTCACTTTTGTCACAGCTGTGCCATCGAGCCTGTCACATAGCGCTCAGATATCAGTGGGCCTCACACAATCCAAAAGTGTCCACTGTCCACAAGTGTGTGCAGAAATTCAAAATCTCCCTTATCCTCTAGTCACTTTTGTCACAGCAGTGCCATCGAGCCTGTCACATAGCGCTGAGATATCAGTGGGCCTCACACAATCCAAAAGTGTCCAGTGTCCAAAAGTGTGTGCAGATATTCAAAATCTCCCTTATCCTCTAGACACTTTTGTCACAGCAGTGCCATCGAGCCTGTCACATAGCGCTCAGATATCAGTGGGCCTCACACAATCCAAAAGTGTCCAGTGTCCAAAAGTGTGTGCAGATATTCAAAATCTCCCTTATCCCCTAGTCACTTTTGTCACAGCAGTGCCATCGAGCCTGTCAAATAGCGCTCAGATATCAGTGGGCCTCACACAATCCAAAAGTGTCCACTGTCCACAAGTGTGTACAGAAATTCAAAATCTCCCTTATCCTCTAGTCACTTTTGTCACAGCAGTGCCATCGAGCCTGTCACATAGCGCTGAGATATCAGTGGGCCTCACACAATCCAAAAGTGTCCAGTGTCCAAAAGCGTGTGCAGATATTCAAAATCTCCCTTATCCTCTAGTCACTTTTGTCACAGCAGTGCCATCGAGCCTGTCACGTAGCGCTCAGATATCAGTGGGCCTCACACAATCCAAAAGTGTCCACTGTCCACAAGTGTGTGCAGAAATTCAAAATCTCCCTTATCCTCTAGTCACTTTTGTCACAGCTGTGCCATCGAGCCTGTCACATAGCGCTCAGATATCAGTGGGCCTCACACAATCCAAAAGTGTCCACTGTCCAAAAGTGTGTGCAGATATTCAAAATCTCCCTTATCCTCTCGTCACTTTGGTCACAGCTGTGCCATCGAGCCTGTCACATAGCGCTCAGATATCAGTGGGCCTCACACAATCCAAAAGTGTCCAGTGTCCAAAAGTGTGTGCAGATATTCAAAATCTCCCTTATCCTCTAGTCACTTTTGTCACAGCAGTGCCATCGAGCCTGTCACATAGCGCTCAGATATCAGTGGGCCTCACACAACCCAAAAGTGTCCACTGTCTTCAAGTGTGTGCAGAAATTCAAAATCTCCCTTATCCTCTAGTCATTTTTGTCACAGCAGTGCCATCGAGCCTGTCACATAGCGCTGAGATATCAGTGGGCCTCACACAATCCAAAAGTGTCCAGTGTCCAAAAGTGTGTGCAGATATTCAAAATCTCCCTTATCCTCTAGTCACTTTTGTCACAGCAGTGCCATCGAGCCTGTCACATAGCGCTCAGATATCAGTGGGCCTCACACAATCCAAAAGTGTCCACTGTCCACAAGTGTGTGCAGAAATTCAAAATCTCCCTTATCCTCTAGTCTCTTTTGTCACAGCTGTGCCATCGAGCCTGTCACATAGCGCTCAGATATCAGTGGGCCTCACACAATCCAAAAGTGTCCACTGTCCACAAGTGTGTGCAGAAATTCAAAATCTCCCTTATCCTCTAGTCACTTTTGTCACAGCAGTGCCATCGAGCCTGTCACATAGCGCTCAGATATCAGTGGGCCTCACACAATCCAAAAGTGTCCAGTGTCCAAAAGTGTGTGCAGATATTCAAAATCTCCCTTATCCTCTAGTCACTTTTGTCACAGCAGTGCCATCGAGCCTGTCAAATAGCGCTCAGATATCAGTGGGCCTCACACAATCCAAAAGTGTCCAGTGTCCAAAAGTGTGTGCAGATATTCAAAATCTCCCTTATCCTCTAGTCACTTTTGTAACAGCAGTGCCATCGAGCCTGTCACGTAGCGCTCAGATATCAGTGGGCCTCACACAATCCAAAAGTGTCCACTGTCCACAAGTGTGTGCAGAAATTCAAAATCTCCCTTATCCTCTAGTCATTTTTGTCACAGCTGTGCCATCGAGCCTGTCACATAGCGCTCAGATATCAGTGGGCCTCACACAATCCAAAAGTGTCCACTGTCCAAAAGTGTGTGCAGATATTCAAAATCTCCCTTATCCTCTCGTCACTTTGGTCACAGCTGTGCCATCGAGCCTGTCACATAGCGCTCAGATATCAGTGGGCCTCACACAATCCAAAAGTGTCCAGTGTCCAAAAGTGTGTGCAGATATTCAAAATCTCCCTTATCCTCTAGTCACTTTTGTCACAGCAGTGCCATCGAGCCTGTCACATAGCGCTCAGATTTCAGTGGGCCTCACACAATCCAAAAGTGTCCACTGTCCACAAGTGTGTGCAGAAATTCAAAATCTCCCTTATCCTCTAGTCACTTTTGTCACAGCAGTGCCATCGAGCCTGTCACATAGCGCTGAGATATCAGTGGGCCTCACACAATCCAAAAGTGTCCAAAAGTGTGTGCAGATATTCAAAATCTCCCTTATCCTCTAGTCACTTTTGTCACAGCAGTGCCATCGAGCCTGTCACATAGCGCTCAGATATCAGTGGGCCTCACACAATCCAAAAGTGTCCACTGTCCACAAGTGTGTGCAGAAATTCAAAATCTCCCTTATCCTCTAGTCACTTTTGTCACAGCTGTGCCATCGAGCCTGTCACATAGCGCTCAGATATCAGTGGGCCTCACACAATCCAAAAGTGTCCACTGTCACAAAAGTGTGTGCAGAAATTCAAAATCTCCCTTATCCTCTAGTCACTTTTGTCACAGCAGTGCCATCGAGCCTGTCACATAGCGCTCAGATATCAGTGGGCCTCACACAATCCAAAAGTGTCCACTGTCCACAAGTGTGTGCAGAAATTCAAAATCTCCCTTATCCTCTAGTCACTTTTGTCACAGCTGTGCCATCGAGCCTGTCACATAGCGCTCAGATATCAGTGGGCCTCACACAATCCAAAAGTGTCCACTGTCCACAAGTGTGTGCAGAAATTCAAAATCTCCCTTATCCTCTAGTCACTTTTGTCACAGCAGTGCCATCGAGCCTGTCACATAGCGCTGAGATATCAGTGGGCCTCACACAATCCAAAAGTGTCCAGTGTCCAAAAGTATGTGCAGATATTCAAAATCTCCCTTATCCTCTAGTCACTTTTGTCACAGCAGTGCCATCGAGCCTGTCACATAGCGCTCAGATATCAGTGGGCCTCACACAATCCAAAAGTGTCCAGTGTCCAAAAGTGTGTGCAGATATTCAAAATCTCCCTTATCCTCTAGTCACTTTTGTCACAGCAGTGCCATCGAGCCTGTCAAATAGTGCTCAGATATCAGTGGGCCTCACACAATCCAAAAGTGTCCACTGTCCACAAGTGTGTGCAGAAATTCAAAATCTCTCTTATCCTCTAGTCACTTTTGTCACAGCAGTGCCATCGAGCCTGTCACATAGCGCTGAGATATCAGTGGGCCTCACACAATCCAAAAGTGTCCAGTGTCCAAAAGTGTGTGCAGATATTCAAAATCTCCCTTATCCTCTAGTCACTTTTGACACAGCAGTGCCATCGAGCCTGTCACATAGCGCTCAGATATCAGTGGGCCTCACACAATCCAAAAGTGTCCACTGTCCACAAGTGTGTGCAGAAATTCAAAATCTCCCTTATCCTCTAGTCACTTTTGTCACAGCAGTGCCATCGAGCCTGTCACATAGCGCTCAGATATCAGTGGGCCTCACACAATCCAAAAGTGTCCACTGTCCACAAGTGTGTGCAGAAATTCAAAATCTCCCTTATCCTCTAGTCACTTTTGTCATAGCAGTGCCATCGAGCCTGTCACATAGCGCTGAGATATCAGTGGGCCTCACACAATCCAAAAGTGTCCAGTGTCCAAAAGTGTGTGCAGATATTCAAAATCTCCCTTATCCTCTAGTCACTTTTGTCACAGCAGTGCCATCGAGCCTGTCACACAGCGCTCAGATATCAGTGGGCCTCACACAATCCAAAAGTGTCCACTGTCCACAAGTGTGTGCAGAAATTCAAAATCTCCCTTATCCTCTAGTCACTTTTGTCACAGCTGTGCCATCGAGCCTGTCACATAGCGCTCACATATCAGTGGGCCTCACACAATCCAAAAGTGTCCACTGTCCACAAGTGTGTGCAGAAATTCAAAATCTCCCTTATCCTCTAGTCACTTTTGTCACAGCAGTGCCATCGAGCCTGTCACATAGCGCTGAGATATCAGTGGGCCTCACACAATCCAAAAGTGTCCAGTGTCCAAAAGTGTGTGCAGATATTCAAAATCTCCCTTATCCTCTAGTCACTTTTGTCACAGCAGTGCCATCGAGCCTGTCACATAGAGCTGAGATATCAGTGGGCCTCACACAATCCAAAAGTGTCCAGTGTCCAAAAGTGTGTCCAGATATTCAAAATCTCCCTTATCCTCTAGTCACTTTTGTCACAGCAGTGCCATCGAGCCTGTCACATAGCGCTCAGATATCAGTGGGCCTCACACAATCCAAAAGTGTCCAGTGTCCAAAAGTGTGTGCAGATATTCAAAATGTCCCTTATCCTCTAGTCACTTTTGTCACAGCAGTGCCATCGAGCCTGTCAAATAGCGCTGAGATATCAGTGGGCCTCACACAATCCAAAAGTGTCCACTGTCCACAAGTGTGTGCAGAAATTCAAAATCTCCCTTATCCTCTAGTCACTTTTGTCACAGCAGTGCCATCGAGCCTGTCACATAGCGCTGAGATATCAGTGGGCCTCACACAATCCAAAAGTGTCCAGTGTCCAAAAGTGTGTACAGATATTCAAAATCTCCCTTATCCTCTAGTCACTTTTGTCACAGCCGTGCCATCGAGCCTGTCACATAGCGCTCAGATATCAGTGGGCCTCACACAATCCAAAAGTGTCCAGTGTCCAAAAGTGTGTGCAGATATTCAAAATCTCCCTTATCCTCTAGTCACTTTTGTCACAGCAGTGCCATCGAGCCTGTCACATAGCGCTCAGATATCAGTGGGCCTCACACAATCCAAAAGTGTCCACTGTCCACAAGTGTGTGCAGAAATTCAAAATCTCCCTTATCCTCTAGTCACTTTTGTCACAGCAGTGCCATCGAGCCTGTCACATAGCGCTGAGATATCAGTGGGCCTCACACAATCCAAAAGTGTCCAGTGTCCAAAAGTGTGTGCAGATATTCAAAATCTCCCTTATCCTCTAGTCACTTTTGTCACAGCAGTGCCATCGAGCCTGTCACATAGCGGTCAGATATCAGTGGGCCTCACACAATCCAAAAGTGTCCACTGTCCAAAAGTGTGTGCAGATATTCAAAATCTCCCTTATCCTCTCTTCACTTTGGTCACAGCTGTGCCATCGAGCCTGTCACATAGCGCTCAGATATCAGTGGGCCTCACACAATCCAAAAGTGTCCAGTGTCCAAAAGTGTGTGCAGATATTCAAAATCTCCCTTATTCTCTAGTCACTTTTGTCACAGCAGTGCCATCGAGCCTGTCACATAGCGCTCAGATATCAGTGGGCCTCACACAATCCAAAAGTGTCCACTGTCTTCAAGTGTGTGCAGAAATTCAAAATCTCCCTTATCCTCTAGTCACTTTTGTCACAGCAGTGCCATCGAGCTTGTCACATAGCGCTGAGATATCAGTGGGCCTCACACAATCCAAAAGTGTCCAGTGTCCAAAAGTGTGTGCAGATATTCAAAATCTCCCTTATCCTCTAGTCACTTTTGTCACAGCAGTGCCATCGAGCCTGTCACATAGCGCTCAGATATCAGTGGGCCTCACACAATCCAAAAGTGTCCACTGTCCACAAGTGTGTGCAGAAATTCAAAATCTCCCTTATCCTCTAGTCTCTTTTGTCACAGCTGTGCCATCGAGCCTGTCACATAGCTCTCAGATATCAGTGGGCCTCACACAATCCAAAAGTGTCCACTGTCCACAAGTGTGTGCAGAAATTCAAAATCTCCCTTATCCTCTAGTCACTTTTGTCACAGCAGTGCCATCGAGCCTGTCACATAGCGCTCAGATATCAGTGGGCCTCACACAATCCAAAAGTGTCCAGTGTCCAAAAGTGTGTGCAGATATTCAAAATCTCCCTTATCCTCTAGTCACTTTTGCCACAGCAGTGCCATCGAGCCTGTCAAATAGCGCTCAGATATCAGTGGGCCTCACACAATCCAAAAGTGTCCACTGTCCACAAGTGTGTACAGAAATTCAAAATCTCCCTTATCCTCTAGTCACTTTTGTCACAGCAGTGCCATCAAGCCTGTCACATAGCGCTGAGATATCAGTGGGCCTCACACAATCCAAAAGTGTCCAGTGTCCAAAAGTGTGTGCAGATATTCAAAATCTCCCTTATCCTCTAGTCACTTTTGTCACAGCAGTGCCATCGAGCCTGTCACATAGCGCTCAGACATCAGTGGGCCTCACACAATCCAAAAGTGTCCACTGTCCACACGTGTGTGCAGAAATTCAAAATCTCCCTTATCCTCTAGTCACTTTTGTCACAGCTGTTCCATCGAGCCTGTCACATAGCGCTCAGATATCAGTGGGCCTCACACAATCCAAAAGTGTCCACTGTCCACAAGTGTGTGCAGAAATTCAAAATCTCCCTTATCCTCTAGTCACTTTTGTCACAGCAGTGCCATCGAGCCTGTCACATAGCGCTGAGATATCAGTGGGCCTCACACAATCCAAAAGTGTCCAGTGTCCAAAAGTGTGTGCAGATATTCAAAATCTCCCTTATCCTCTAGTCACTTTTGTCACAGCAGTGCCATCGAGCCTGTCACATAGCGCTCAGATATCAGTGGGCCTCACACAATCCAAAAGTGTCCACTGTCCAAAAGTGTGTGCAGATATTCAAAATCTCCCTTATCCTCTCGTCACTTTGGTCACAGCTGTGCCATCGAGCCTGTCACACAGCGCTCAGATATCAGTGGACCTCACACAATCCAAAAGTGTCCAGTGTCCAAAAGTGTGTGCAGATATTCAAAATCTCCCTTATCCTCTAGTCACTTTTGTCACAGCAGTGCCATCGAGCCTGTCACATAGCGCTCAGATATCAGTGGGCCTCACACAATCCAAAAGTGTCCACTGTCTTCAAGTGTGTGCAGAAATTCAAAATCTCCCTTATCCTCTAGTCACTTTTGTCACAGCAGTGCCATCGAGCCTGTCACATAGCGCTGAGATATCAGTGGGCCTCACACAATCCAAAAGTGTCCAGTGTCCAAAAGTGTGTGCAGATATTCAAAATCTCCCTTATCCTCTAGTCACTTTTGTCACAGCAGTGCCATCGAACCTGTCACATAGCGCTCAGATATCAGTGGGCCTCACACAATCCAAAAGTGTCCACTGTCCAAAAGTATGTGCAGAAATTCAAAATCTCCCTTATCCTCTAGTCACTTTTGTCACAGCAGTGCCATCGAGCATGTCACATAGCGCTCAGATATCAGTGGGCCTCACACAATCCAAAAGTGACCACTGTCCACAAGTGTGTGCAGAAATTCAAAATCTCCCTTATCCTCTAGTCACTTTTGTCACAGCTGTGCCATCGAGCCTGTCACATAGCGCTCAGATATCAGTGGGCCTCACACAATCCAAAAGTGTCCACTGTCCACAAGTGTGTGCAGAAATTCAAAATCTCCCTTATCCTCTAGTCACTTTTGTCACAGCAGTGCCATCGAGCCTGTCACATAGCGCTGAGATATCAGTGGGCCTCACACAATCCAAAAGTGTCCAGTGTACAAAAGTGTGTGCAGATATTCAAAATCTCCCTTATCCTCTAGTCACTTTTGTCACAGCAGTGCCATCGAGCCTGTCACATAGCGCTCAGATATCAGTGGGCCTCACACAATCCAAAAGTGTCCAGTGCCCAAAAGTGTGTGCAGATATTCAAAATCTCCCTTATCCTCTAGACACTTTTGTCACAGCAGTGCCATCGAGCCTGTCAAATAGCGCTCAGATATCAGTGGGCCTCACACAATCCAAAAGTGTCCACTGTCCACAAGTGTGTGCATAAATTCAAAATCTCCCTTATCCTCTAGTCACTTTTGTCACAGCAGTGCCATCGAGCCTGTCACATAGCGCTCAGATATCAGTGGGCCTCACACAATCCAAAAGTGTCCAGTGTCCAAAAGTGTGTACAGATGTTCAAAATCTCCCTTATCCTCTAGTCACTTTTGTCACAGCAGTGCCATCGAGCCTGTCACATAGCGCTCAGATATCAGTGGGCCTCACACAATCCAAAAGTGTCCAGTGTCCAAAAGTGTGTGCAGATATTCAAAATCTCCCTTATCCTCTAGTCACTTTTGTCACAGCAGTGCCATCGAGCCTGTCACATAGCGCTCAGATATCAGTGGGCCTCACACAATCCAAAAGTGTCCACTGTCCACAAGTGTGTGCAGAAATTCAAAATCTCCCTTATCCTCTAGTCACTTTTGTCACAGCTGTGCCATCGAGCCTGTCACATAGCGCTGAGATATCAGTGGGCCTCACACAATCCAAAAGTGTCCAGTGTCCAAAAGTGTGTGCAGATATTCAAAATCTCCCTTATTCTCTAGTCACTTTTGTCACAGCAGTGCCATCGAGCCTGTCACATAGCGCTCAGATATCAGTGGGCCTCACACAATCCAAAAGTGTCCACTGTCCAAAAGTGTGTGCAGATATTCAAAATCTCCCTTATCCTCTCGTCACTTTGGTCACATCTGTGCCATCGAGCCTGTCACATAGCGCTCAGATATCAGTGGACCTCACACAATCCAAAAGTGTCCAGTGTCCAAAAGTGTGTGCAGATATTCAAAATCTCCCTTATCCTCTAGTCACTTTTGTCACAGCAGTGCCATCGAGCCTGTCACATAGCGCTCAGATATCAGTGGGCCTCACACAATCCAAAAGTGTCCACTGTCTTCAAGTGTGTGCAGAAATTCAAAATCTCCCTTATCCTCTAGTCACTTTTGTCACAGCAGTGCCATCGAGACTGTCACATAGCGCTGAGATATCAGTGGGCCTCACACAATCCAAAAGTGTCCAGTTTCCAAAAGTGTGTGCAGATATTCAAAATCTCCCTTATCCTCTAGTCACTTTTGTCACAGCAGTGCCATCGAGCCTGTCACATAGCGCTCAGATATCAGTGGGCCTCACACAATCCAAAAGTGTCCACTGTCCAAAAGTGTGTGCAGAAATTCAAAATCTCCCTTATCCTCTAGTCACTTTTGTCACAGCAGTGCCATCGAGCCTGTCACATAGCGCTCAGATATCAGTGGGCCTCACACAATCCAAAAGTGTCCACTGTCCACAAGTGTGTGCAGAAATTCAAAATCTCCCTTATCCTCTAGTCACTTTTGTCACAGCTGTGCCATCGAGCCTGTCACATAGCGCTCAGATATCAGTGGGCCTCACACAATCCAAAAGTGTCCACTGTCCACAAGTGTGTGCAGAAATTCAAAATCTCCCTTATCCTCTAGTCACTTTTGTCACAGCAGTGCCATCGAGCCTGTCACATAGCGCTGAGATATCAGTGGGCCTCACACAATCCAAAAGTGTCCAGTGTCCAAAAGTGTGTGCAGATATTCAAAATCTCCCTTATCCTCTAGTCACTTTTGTCACAGCAGTGCCATCGAGCCTGTCACATAGCGCTCAGATATCAGTGGGCCTCACACAATCCAAAAGTGTCCAGTGTCCAAAAGTTTGTGCAGATATTCAAAATCTCCCTTATCCTCTAGACACTTTTGTCACAGCTGTGCCATCGAGCCTGTCAAATAGCGCTCAGATACCAGTGGGCCTCACACAATCCAAAAGTGTCCACTGTCCACAAGTGTGTGCAGAAATTCAAAATCTCCCTTATCCTCTAGTCACTTTTGTCACAGCAGTGCCATCGAGCCTGTCACATAGCGCTGAGATATCAGTGGGCCTCACACAATCCAAAAGTGTCCAAAAGTGTGTGCAGATATTCAAAATCTCCCTTATCCTCTAGTCACTTTTGTCACAGCAGTGCCATCGAGCCTGTCACATAGCGCTGAGATATCAGTGGGCCTCACACAATCCAAAAGTGTCCAGTGTCCAAAAGTGTGTGCAGATATTCAAAATCTCCCTTATCCTCTAGTCACTTTTGTCACAGCAGTGCCATCGAGCCTGTCACATAGCGCTCAGATATCAGTGGGCCTCACACAATCCAAAAGTGTCCACTGTCCAAAAGTGTGTGCAGATATTCAAAATCTCCCTTATCCTCTCGTCACTTTGGTCACAGCTGTGCCATCGAGCCTGTCACATAGCGCTCAGATATCAGTGGACCTCACACAATCCAAAAGTGTCCAGTGTCCAAAAGTGTGTGCAGATATTCAAAATCTCCCTTATCCTCTAGTCACTTTTGTCACAGCAGTGCCATCGAGCCTGTCACATAGCGCTCAGATATCAGTGGGCCTCACACAATCCAAAAGTGTCCACTGTCTTCAAGTGTGTGCAGAAATTCAAAATCTCCCTTATCCTCTAGTCACTTTTGTCACAGCAGTGCCATCGAGCCTGTCACATAGCGCTGAGATATCAGTGGGCCTCACACAATCCAAAAGTGTCCAGTTTCCAAAAGTGTGTGCAGATATTCAAAATCTCCCTTATCCTCTAGTCACTTTTGTCACAGCAGTGCCATCGAGCCTGTCACATAGCGCTCAGATATCAGTGGGCCTCACACAATCCAAAAGTGTCCACTGTCCAAAAGTGTGTGCAGAAATTCAAAATCTCCCTTATCCTCTAGTCACTTTTGTCACAGCAGTGCCATCGAGCCTGTCACATAGCGCTGAGATATCAGTGGGCCTCACACAATCCAAAAGTGTCCACTGTCCACAAGTGTGTGCAGAAATTCAAAATCTCCCTTATCCTCTAGTCACTTTTGTCACAGCTGTGCCATCGAGCCTGTCACATAGCGCTCAGATATCAGTGGGCCTCACACAATCCAAAAGTGTCCACTGTCCACAAGTGTGTGCAGAAATTCAAAATCTCCCTTATCCTCTAGTCACTTTTGTCACAGCAGTGCCATCGAGCCTGTCACATAGCGCTGAGATATCAGTGGGCCTCACACAATCCAAAAGTGTCCAGTGTCCAAAAGTGTGTGCAGATATTCAAAATCTCCCTTATCCTCTAGACACTTTTGTCACAGCAGTGCCATCGAGCCTGTCACATAGCGCTCAGATATCAGTGGGCCTCACACAATCCAAAAGTGTCCAGTGTCCAAAAGTGTGTGCAGATATTCAAAATCTCCCTTATCCTCTAGTCACTTTTGTCACAGCAGTGCCATCGAGCCTGTCAAATAGCGCTCAGATATCAGTGGGCCTCACACAATCCAAAAGTGTCCACTGTCCACAAGTGTGTACAGAAATTCAAAATCTCCCTTATCCTCTAGTCACTTTTGTCACAGCAGTGCCATCGAGCCTGTCACATAGCGCTGAGATATCAGTGGGCCTCACACAATCCAAAAGTGTCCAGTGTCCAAAAGCGTGTGCAGATATTCAAAATCTCCCTTATCCTCTAGTCACTTTTGTCACAGCAGTGCCATCGAGCCTGTCACGTAGCGCTCAGATATCAGTGGGCCTCACACAATCCAAAAGTGTCCACTGTCCACAAGTGTGTGCAGAAATTCAAAATCTCCCTTATCCTCTAGTCACTTTTGTCACAGCTGTGCCATCGAGCCTGTCACATAGCGCTCAGATATCAGTGGGCCTCACACAATCCAAAAGTGTCCACTGTCCAAAAGTGTGTGCAGATATTCAAAATCTCCCTTATCCTCTCGTCACTTTGGTCACAGCTGTGCCATCGAGCCTGTCACATAGCGCTCAGATATCAGTGGGCCTCACACAATCCAAAAGTGTCCAGTGTCCAAAAGTGTGTGCAGATATTCAAAATCTCCCTTATCCTCTAGTCACTTTTGTCACAGCAGTGCCATCGAGCCTGTCACATAGCGCTCAGATATCAGTGGGCCTCACACAACCCAAAAGTGTCCACTGTCTTCAAGTGTGTGCAGAAATTCAAAATCTCCCTTATCCTCTAGTCATTTTTGTCACAGCAGTGCCATCGAGCCTGTCACATAGCGCTGAGATATCAGTGGGCCTCACACAATCCAAAAGTGTCCAGTGTCCAAAAGTGTGTGCAGATATTCAAAATCTCCCTTATCCTCTAGTCACTTTTGTCACAGCAGTGCCATCGAGCCTGTCACATAGCGCTCAGATATCAGTGGGCCTCACACAATCCAAAAGTGTCCACTGTCCACAAGTGTGTGCAGAAATTCAAAATCTCCCTTATCCTCTAGTCTCTTTTGTCACAGCTGTGCCATCGAGCCTGTCACATAGCGCTCAGATATCAGTGGGCCTCACACAATCCAAAAGTGTCCACTGTCCACAAGTGTGTGCAGAAATTCAAAATCTCCCTTATCCTCTAGTCACTTTTGTCACAGCAGTGCCATCGAGCCTGTCACATAGCGCTCAGATATCAGTGGGCCTCACACAATCCAAAAGTGTCCAGTGTCCAAAAGTGTGTGCAGATATTCAAAATCTCCCTTATCCTCTAGTCACTTTTGTCACAGCAGTGCCATCGAGCCTGTCAAATAGCGCTCAGATATCAGTGGGCCTCACACAATCCAAAAGTGTCCAGTGTCCAAAAGTGTGTGCAGATATTCAAAATCTCCCTTATCCTCTAGTCACTTTTGTAACAGCAGTGCCATCGAGCCTGTCACGTAGCGCTCAGATATCAGTGGGCCTCACACAATCCAAAAGTGTCCACTGTCCACAAGTGTGTGCAGAAATTCAAAATCTCCCTTATCCTCTAGTCATTTTTGTCACAGCTGTGCCATCGAGCCTGTCACATAGCGCTCAGATATCAGTGGGCCTCACACAATCCAAAAGTGTCCACTGTCCAAAAGTGTGTGCAGATATTCAAAATCTCCCTTATCCTCTCGTCACTTTGGTCACAGCTGTGCCATCGAGCCTGTCACATAGCGCTCAGATATCAGTGGGCCTCACACAATCCAAAAGTGTCCAGTGTCCAAAAGTGTGTGCAGATATTCAAAATCTCCCTTATCCTCTAGTCACTTTTGTCACAGCAGTGCCATCGAGCCTGTCACATAGCGCTCAGATTTCAGTGGGCCTCACACAATCCAAAAGTGTCCACTGTCCACAAGTGTGTGCAGAAATTCAAAATCTCCCTTATCCTCTAGTCACTTTTGTCACAGCAGTGCCATCGAGCCTGTCACATAGCGCTGAGATATCAGTGGGCCTCACACAATCCAAAAGTGTCCAAAAGTGTGTGCAGATATTCAAAATCTCCCTTATCCTCTAGTCACTTTTGTCACAGCAGTGCCATCGAGCCTGTCACATAGCGCTCAGATATCAGTGGGCCTCACACAATCCAAAAGTGTCCACTGTCCACAAGTGTGTGCAGAAATTCAAAATCTCCCTTATCCTCTAGTCACTTTTGTCACAGCTGTGCCATCGAGCCTGTCACATAGCGCTCAGATATCAGTGGGCCTCACACAATCCAAAAGTGTCCACTGTCACAAAAGTGTGTGCAGAAATTCAAAATCTCCCTTATCCTCTAGTCACTTTTGTCACAGCAGTGCCATCGAGCCTGTCACATAGCGCTCAGATATCAGTGGGCCTCACACAATCCAAAAGTGTCCACTGTCCACAAGTGTGTGCAGAAATTCAAAATCTCCCTTATCCTCTAGTCACTTTTGTCACAGCTGTGCCATCGAGCCTGTCACATAGCGCTCAGATATCAGTGGGCCTCACACAATCCAAAAGTGTCCACTGTCCACAAGTGTGTGCAGAAATTCAAAATCTCCCTTATCCTCTAGTCACTTTTGTCACAGCAGTGCCATCGAGCCTGTCACATAGCGCTGAGATATCAGTGGGCCTCACACAATCCAAAAGTGTCCAGTGTCCAAAAGTATGTGCAGATATTCAAAATCTCCCTTATCCTCTAGTCACTTTTGTCACAGCAGTGCCATCGAGCCTGTCACATAGCGCTCAGATATCAGTGGGCCTCACACAATCCAAAAGTGTCCAGTGTCCAAAAGTGTGTGCAGATATTCAAAATCTCCCTTATCCTCTAGTCACTTTTGTCACAGCAGTGCCATCGAGCCTGTCAAATAGTGCTCAGATATCAGTGGGCCTCACACAATCCAAAAGTGTCCACTGTCCACAAGTGTGTGCAGAAATTCAAAATCTCTCTTATCCTCTAGTCACTTTTGTCACAGCAGTGCCATCGAGCCTGTCACATAGCGCTGAGATATCAGTGGGCCTCACACAATCCAAAAGTGTCCAGTGTCCAAAAGTGTGTGCAGATATTCAAAATCTCCCTTATCCTCTAGTCACTTTTGACACAGCAGTGCCATCGAGCCTGTCACATAGCGCTCAGATATCAGTGGGCCTCACACAATCCAAAAGTGTCCACTGTCCACAAGTGTGTGCAGAAATTCAAAATCTCCCTTATCCTCTAGTCACTTTTGTCACAGCAGTGCCATCGAGCCTGTCACATAGCGCTCAGATATCAGTGGGCCTCACACAATCCAAAAGTGTCCACTGTCCACAAGTGTGTGCAGAAATTCAAAATCTCCCTTATCCTCTAGTCACTTTTGTCATAGCAGTGCCATCGAGCCTGTCACATAGCGCTGAGATATCAGTGGGCCTCACACAATCCAAAAGTGTCCAGTGTCCAAAAGTGTGTGCAGATATTCAAAATCTCCCTTATCCTCTAGTCACTTTTGTCACAGCAGTGCCATCGAGCCTGTCACATAGCGCTCAGATATCAGTGGGCCTCACACAATCCAAAAGTGTCCACTGTCCACAAGTGTGTGCAGAAATTCAAAATCTCCCTTATCCTCTAGTCACTTTTGTCACAGCTGTGCCATCGAGCCTGTCACATAGCGCTCACATATCAGTGGGCCTCACACAATCCAAAAGTGTCCACTGTCCACAAGTGTGTGCAGAAATTCAAAATCTCCCTTATCCTCTAGTCACTTTTGTCACAGCAGTGCCATCGAGCCTGTCACATAGCGCTGAGATATCAGTGGGCCTCACACAATCCAAAAGTGTCCAGTGTCCAAAAGTGTGTGCAGATATTCAAAATCTCCCTTATCCTCTAGTCACTTTTGTCACAGCAGTGCCATCGAGCCTGTCACATAGAGCTGAGATATCAGTGGGCCTCACACAATCCAAAAGTGTCCAGTGTCCAAAAGTGTGTCCAGATATTCAAAATCTCCCTTATCCTCTAGTCACTTTTGTCACAGCAGTGCCATCGAGCCTGTCACATAGCGCTCAGATATCAGTGGGCCTCACACAATCCAAAAGTGTCCAGTGTCCAAAAGTGTGTGCAGATATTCAAAATGTCCCTTATCCTCTAGTCACTTTTGTCACAGCAGTGCCATCGAGCCTGTCAAATAGCGCTGAGATATCAGTGGGCCTCACACAATCCAAAAGTGTCCACTGTCCACAAGTGTGTGCAGAAATTCAAAATCTCCCTTATCCTCTAGTCACTTTTGTCACAGCAGTGCCATCGAGCCTGTCACATAGCGCTGAGATATCAGTGGGCCTCACACAATCCAAAAGTGTCCAGTGTCCAAAAGTGTGTACAGATATTCAAAATCTCCCTTATCCTCTAGTCACTTTTGTCACAGCCGTGCCATCGAGCCTGTCACATAGCGCTCAGATATCAGTGGGCCTCACACAATCCAAAAGTGTCCAGTGTCCAAAAGTGTGTGCAGATATTCAAAATCTCCCTTATCCTCTAGTCACTTTTGTCACAGCAGTGCCATCGAGCCTGTCACATAGCGCTCAGATATCAGTGGGCCTCACACAATCCAAAAGTGTCCACTGTCCACAAGTGTGTGCAGAAATTCAAAATCTCCCTTATCCTCTAGTCACTTTTGTCACAGCAGTGCCATCGAGCCTGTCACATAGCGCTGAGATATCAGTGGGCCTCACACAATCCAAAAGTGTCCAGTGTCCAAAAGTGTGTGCAGATATTCAAAATCTCCCTTATCCTCTAGTCACTTTTGTCACAGCAGTGCCATCGAGCCTGTCACATAGCGGTCAGATATCAGTGGGCCTCACACAATCCAAAAGTGTCCACTGTCCAAAAGTGTGTGCAGATATTCAAAATCTCCCTTATCCTCTCTTCACTTTGGTCACAGCTGTGCCATCGAGCCTGTCACATAGCGCTCAGATATCAGTGGGCCTCACACAATCCAAAAGTGTCCAGTGTCCAAAAGTGTGTGCAGATATTCAAAATCTCCCTTATTCTCTAGTCACTTTTGTCACAGCAGTGCCATCGAGCCTGTCACATAGCGCTCAGATATCAGTGGGCCTCACACAATCCAAAAGTGTCCACTGTCTTCAAGTGTGTGCAGAAATTCAAAATCTCCCTTATCCTCTAGTCACTTTTGTCACAGCAGTGCCATCGAGCTTGTCACATAGCGCTGAGATATCAGTGGGCCTCACACAATCCAAAAGTGTCCAGTGTCCAAAAGTGTGTGCAGATATTCAAAATCTCCCTTATCCTCTAGTCACTTTTGTCACAGCAGTGCCATCGAGCCTGTCACATAGCGCTCAGATATCAGTGGGCCTCACACAATCCAAAAGTGTCCACTGTCCACAAGTGTGTGCAGAAATTCAAAATCTCCCTTATCCTCTAGTCTCTTTTGTCACAGCTGTGCCATCGAGCCTGTCACATAGCTCTCAGATATCAGTGGGCCTCACACAATCCAAAAGTGTCCACTGTCCACAAGTGTGTGCAGAAATTCAAAATCTCCCTTATCCTCTAGTCACTTTTGTCACAGCAGTGCCATCGAGCCTGTCACATAGCGCTCAGATATCAGTGGGCCTCACACAATCCAAAAGTGTCCAGTGTCCAAAAGTGTGTGCAGATATTCAAAATCTCCCTTATCCTCTAGTCACTTTTGCCACAGCAGTGCCATCGAGCCTGTCAAATAGCGCTCAGATATCAGTGGGCCTCACACAATCCAAAAGTGTCCACTGTCCACAAGTGTGTACAGAAATTCAAAATCTCCCTTATCCTCTAGTCACTTTTGTCACAGCAGTGCCATCAAGCCTGTCACATAGCGCTGAGATATCAGTGGGCCTCACACAATCCAAAAGTGTCCAGTGTCCAAAAGTGTGTGCAGATATTCAAAATCTCCCTTATCCTCTAGTCACTTTTGTCACAGCAGTGCCATCGAGCCTGTCACATAGCGCTCAGACATCAGTGGGCCTCACACAATCCAAAAGTGTCCACTGTCCACACGTGTGTGCAGAAATTCAAAATCTCCCTTATCCTCTAGTCACTTTTGTCACAGCTGTTCCATCGAGCCTGTCACATAGCGCTCAGATATCAGTGGGCCTCACACAATCCAAAAGTGTCCACTGTCCAAAAGTGTGTGCAGATATTCAAAATCTCCCTTATCCTCTCGTCACTTTGGTCACAGCTGTGCCATCGAGCCTGTCACATAGCGCTCAGATATCAGTGGGCCTCACACAATCCAAAAGTGTCCAGTGTCCAAAAGTGTGTGCAGATATTCAAAATCTCCCTTATCCTCTAGTCACTTTTGTCACAGTAGTGCCATCGAGCCTGTCACATAGCGCTCAGATATCAGTGGGCCTCACACAATCCACAAGTGTCCACTGTCTTCAAGTGTGTGCAGAAATTCAAAATCTCCCTTATCCTCTAGTCACTTTTGTCACAGCAGTGCCATCGAGCCTGTCACATAGCGCTGAGATATCAGAGGGCCTCACACAATCCAAAAGTGTCCAAAAGTGTGTGCAGATATTCAAAATCTCCCTTATCCTCTAGTCACTTTTGTCACAGCAGTGCCATCGAGCCTGTCACATAGCGCTCAGATATCAGTGGGCCTCACACAATCCAAAAGTGTCCACTGTCCACAAGTGTGTGCAGAAATTCAAAATCTCCCTTATCCTCTAGTCACTTTTGTCACAGCAGTGCCATCGAGCCTGTCACATAGCGCTGAGATATCAGTGGGCCTCACACAATCCAAAAGTGTCCAGTGTCCAAAAGTGTGTGCAGATATTCAAAATCTCCCTTATCCTCTAGTCACTTTTGTCACAGCAGTGCCATCGAGCCTGTCACATAGCGGTCAGATATCAGTGGGCCTCACACAATCCAAAAGTGTCCACTGTCCAAAAGTGTGTGCAGATATTCAAAATCTCCCTTATCCTCTCTTCACTTTGGTCACAGCTGTGCCATCGAGCCTGTCACATAGCGCTCAGATATCAGTGGGCCTCACACAATCCAAAAGTGTCCAGTGTCCAAAAGTGTGTGCAGATATTCAAAATCTCCCTTATTCTCTAGTCACTTTTGTCACAGCAGTGCCATCGAGCCTGTCACATAGCGCTCAGATATCAGTGGGCCTCACACAATCCAAAAGTGTCCACTGTCTTCAAGTGTGTGCAGAAATTCAAAATCTCCCTTATCCTCTAGTCACTTTTGTCACAGCAGTGCCATCGAGCCTGTCACATAGCGCTCAGATATCAGTGGGCCTCACACAATCCAAAAGTGTCCAGTGTCCAAAAGTGTGTGCAGATATTCAAAATCTCCCTTATCCTCTAGTCACTTTTGTCACAGCAGTGCCATCGAGCCTGTCACATAGCGCTCAGATATCAGTGGGCCTCACACAATCCAAAAGTGTCCACTGTCCACAAGTGTGTGCAGAAATTCAAAATCTCCCTTATCCTCTAGTCTCTTTTGTCACAGCTGTGCCATCGAGCCTGTCACATAGCTCTCAGATATCAGTGGGCCTCACACAATCCAAAAGTGTCCACTGTCCACAAGTGTGTGCAGAAATTCAAAATCTCCCTTATCCTCTAGTCACTTTTGTCACAGCAGTGCCATCGAGCCTGTCACATAGCGCTCAGATATCAGTGGGCCTCACACAATCCAAAAGTGTCCAGTGTCCAAAAGTGTGTGCAGATATTCAAAATCTCCCTTATCCTCTAGTCACTTTTGCCACAGCAGTGCCATCGAGCCTGTCAAATAGCGCTCAGATATCAGTGGGCCTCACACAATCCAAAAGTGTCCACTGTCCACAAGTGTGTACAGAAATTCAAAATCTCCCTTATCCTCTAGTCACTTTTGTCACAGCAGTGCCATCAAGCCTGTCACATAGCGCTGAGATATCAGTGGGCCTCACACAATCCAAAAGTGTCCAGTGTCCAAAAGTGTGTGCAGATATTCAAAATCTCCCTTATCCTCTAGTCACTTTTGTCACAGCAGTGCCATCGAGCCTGTCACATAGCGCTCAGACATCAGTGGGCCTCACACAATCCAAAAGTGTCCACTGTCCACACGTGTGTGCAGAAATTCAAAATCTCCCTTATCCTCTAGTCACTTTTGTCACAGCTGTTCCATCGAGCCTGTCACATAGCGCTCAGATATCAGTGGGCCTCACACAATCCAAAAGTGTCCACTGTCCAAAAGTGTGTGCAGATATTCAAAATCTCCCTTATCCTCTCGTCACTTTGGTCACAGCTGTGCCATCGAGCCTGTCACATAGCGCTCAGATATCAGTGGGCCTCACACAATCCAAAAGTGTCCAGTGTCCAAAAGTGTGTGCAGATATTCAAAATCTCCCTTATCCTCTAGTCACTTTTGTCACAGTAGTGCCATCGAGCCTGTCACATAGCGCTCAGATATCAGTGGGCCTCACACAATCCACAAGTGTCCACTGTCTTCAAGTGTGTGCAGAAATTCAAAATCTCCCTTATCCTCTAGTCACTTTTGTCACAGCAGTGCCATCGAGCCTGTCACATAGCGCTGAGATATCAGAGGGCCTCACACAATCCAAAAGTGTCCAAAAGTGTGTGCAGATATTCAAAATCTCCCTTATCCTCTAGTCACTTTTGTCACAGCAGTGCCATCGAGCCTGTCACATAGCGCTCAGATATCAGTGGGCCTCACACAATCCAAAAGTGTCCACTGTCCACAAGTGTGTGCAGAAATTCAAAATCTCCCTTATCCTCTAGTCACTTTTGTCACAGCAGTGCCATCGAGCCTGTCACATAGCGCTGACATATCAGTGGGCCTCACACAATCCAAAAGTGTCCAGTGTCCAAAAGTGTGTGCAGATATTCAAAATCTCCCTTATCCTCTAGTCACTTTTGTCACAGCAGTGCCATCGAGCCTGTCACATAGCGCTCAGATATCAGTGGGCCTCACACAATCCAAAAGTGTCCACTGTCTTCAAGTGTGTGCAGATATTCAAAATCTCCCTTATCCTCTCGTCACTTTGGTCACAGCTGTGCCATCGAGCCTGTCACATAGCGCTCAGATATCAGTGGACCTCACACAATCCAAAAGTGTCCAGTGTCCAAAAGTGTGTGCAGATATTCAAAATCTCCCTTATCCTCTTGTCACTTTTGTCACAGCAGTGCCATCGAGCCTGTCACATAGCGCTCAGATATCAGTGGGCCTCACACAATCCAAAAGTGTCCACTGTCTTCAAGTGTGTGCAGAAATTCAAAATCTCCCTTATCCTCTAGTCACTTTTGTCACAGCAGTGCCATCGAGCCTGTCACATAGCGCTGAGATATCAGTGGGCCTCACACAATCCAAAAGTGTCCAGTGTCCAAAAGTGTGTGCAGATATTCAAAATCTCCCTTATCCTCTAGTCACTTTTGTCACAGCAGTGCCATCGAGCCTGTCACATAGCGCTCAGATATCAGTGGGCCTCACACAATCCAAAAGTGTCCACTGTCCAAAAGTGTGTGCAGAAATTCAAAATCTCCCTTATCCTCTAGTCACTTTTGTCACAGCAGTGCCATCGAGCCTGTCACATAGCGCTCAGATATCAGTGGGCCTCACACAATCCAAAAGTGACCACTGTCCACAAGTGTGTGCAGAAATTCAAAATCTCCCTTATCCTCTAGTCACTTTTGTCACAGCTGTGCCATCGAGCCTGTCACATAGCGCTCAGATATCAGTGGGCCTCACACAATCCAAAAGTGTCCACTGTCCACAAGTGTGTGCAGAAATTCAAATTCTCCCTTATCCTCTAGTCACTTTTGTCACAGCTGTGCCATCGAGCCTGTCACATAGCGCTCAGATATCAGTGGGCCTCACACAATCCAAAAGTGTCCAGTGTCCAAAAGTGTGTGCAGATATTCAAAATCTCCCTTATCCTCTAGTCACTTTTGTCACAGCAGTGCCATCGAGCCTGTCACATATCGCTCAGATATCAGTGGGCCTCACACAATCCAAAAGTGTCCAGTGTCCAAAAGTGTGTGCAGATATTCAAAATCTCCCTTATCCTCTAGACACTTTTGTCACAGCAGTGCCATCGAGCCTGTCAAATAGCGCTCAGATATCAGTGGGCCTCACACAATCCAAAAGTGTCCACTGTCCACAAGTGTGTGCATAAATTCAAAATCTCCCTTATCCTCTAGTCACTTTTGTCACAGCAGTGCCATCGAGCCTGTCACATAGCGCTCAGATATCAGTGGGCCTCACACAATCCAAAAGTGTCCAGTGTCCAAAAGTGTGTACAGATATTCAAAATCTCCCTTATCCTCTAGTCACTTTTGTCACAGCAGTGCCATCGAGCCTGTCACATAGCGCTCAGATATCAGTGGGCCTCACACAATCCAAAAGTGTCCAGTGTCCAAAAGTGTGTGCAGATATTCAAAATCTCCCTTATCCTCTAGTCACTTTTGTCACAGCAGTGCCATCGAGCCTGTCACATAGCGCTCAGATATCAGTGGGCCTCACACAATCCAAAAGTGTCCACTGTCCACAAGTGTGTTCAGAAATTCAAAATCTCCTTTATCCTCTAGTCACTTTTGTCACAGCAGTGCCATCGAGCCTGTCACATAGCGCTGAGATATCAGTGGGCCTCACACAATCCAAAAGTGTCCAGTGTCCAAAAGTGTGTGCAGATATTCACAATCTCCCTTATCCTCTAGTCCCTTTTGTCACAGCAGTGCCATCGAGCCTGTCACATAGCGCTCAGATATCAGTGGGCCTCACACAATCCAAAAGTGTCCACTGTCCAAAAGTGTGTGCAGATATTCAAAATCTCCCTTATCCTCTCGTCACTTTGGTCACAGCTGTGCCATCGAGCCTGTCACATAGCGCTCAGATATCAGTGGACCTCACACAATCCAAAAGTGTCCAGTGTCCAAAAGTGTGTGCAGATATTCAAAATCTCCCTTATCCTCTAGTCACTTTTGTCACAGCAGTGCCATCGAGCCTGTCACATAGCGCTCAGATATCAGTGGGCCTCACACAATCCAAAAGTGTCCACTGTCCAAAAGTGTGTGCAGAAATTCAAAATCTCCCTTATCCTCTAGTCACTTTTGTCACAGCAGTGCCATCGAGCCTGTCACATAGCGCTCAGATATCAGTGGGCCTCACACAATCCAAAAGTGTCCACTGTCCACAAGTGTGTGCAGAAATTCAAAATCTCCCTTATCCTCTAGTCACTTTTGTCACAGCTGTGCCATCGAGCCTGTCACATAGCGCTCAGATATCAGTGGGCCTCACACAATCCAAAAGTGTCCACTGTCCACAAGTGTGTGCAGAAATTCAAAATCTCCCTTATCCTCTAGTCACTTTTGTCACAGCAGTGCCATCGAGCCTGTCACATAGCGCTGAGATATCAGTGGGCCTCACACAATCCAAAAGTGTCCAGTGTCCAAAAGTGTGTGCAGATATTCAAAATCTCCCTTATCCTCTAGTCACTTTTGTCACAGCAGTGCCATCGAGCCTGTCACATAGCGCTCAGATATCAGTGGGCCTCACACAATCCAAAAGTGTCCAGTGTCCAAAAGTGTGTGCAGATATTCAAAATCTCCCTTATCCTCTAGAAACTTTTGTCACAGCAGTGCCATCGAGCCTGTCAAATAGCGCTCAGATATCAGTGGGCCACACACAATCCAAAAGTGTCCACTGTCCACAAGTGTGTGCATAAATTCAAAATCTCCCTTATCCTCTAGTCACTTTTGTCACAGCAGTGCCATCGAGCCTGTCACATAGCGCTGAGATATCAGTGGGCCTCACACAATCCAAAAGTGTCCAAAAGTGTGTGCAGATATTCAAAATCTCCCTTATCCTCTAGTCACTTTTGTCACAGCAGTGCCATCGAGCCTGTCACATAGCGCTGAGATATCAGTGGGCCTCACACAATCCAAAAGTGTCCAGTGTCCAAAAGTGTGTGCAGATATTCAAAATCTCCCTTATCCTCTAGTCACTTTTGTCACAGCAGTGCCATCGAGCCTGTCACATAGCGCTCAGATATCAGTGGGCCTCACACAATCCAAAAGTGTCCACTGTCCAAAAGTGTGTGCAGATATTCAAAATCTCCCTTATCCTCTCGTCACTTTGGTCACAGCTGTGCCATCGAGCATGTCACATAGCGCTCAGATATCAGTGGACCTCACACAATCCAAAAGTGTCCAGTGTCCAAAAGTGTGTGCAAATATTCAAAATCTCCCTTATCCTCTAGTCACTTTTGTCACAGCAGTGCCATCGAGCCTGTCACATAGCGCTCAGATATCAGTGGGCCTCACACAATCCAAAAGTGTCCACTGTCTTCAAGTGTGTGCAGAAATTCAAAATCTCCCTTATCCTCTAGTCACTTTTGTCACAGCAGTGCCATCGAGCCTGTCACATAGCGCTGAGATATCAGTGGGCCTCACACAATCCAAAAGTGTCCAGTTTCCAAAAGTGTGTGCAGATATTCAAAATCTCCCTTATCCTCTCGTCACTTTTGTCACAGCAGTGCCATCGAGCCTGTCACATAGCGCTCAGATATCAGTGGGCCTCACACAATCCAAAAGTGTCCACTGTCCACAAGTGTGTGCAGAAATTCAAAATCTCCCTTATCCTCTAGTCACTTTTGTCACAGCAGTGCCATCGAGCCTGTCACATAGCGCTGAGATATCAGTGGGCCTCACACAATCCAAAAGTGTCCAGTGTCCAAAAGTGTGTACAGATATTCAAAATCTCCCTTATCCTCTAGTCACTTTTGTCACAGCAGTGCCATCGAGCCTGTCACATAGCGCTCAGATATCAGTGGGCCTCACACAATCCAAAAGTGTCCAGTGTCCAAAAGTGTGTGCAGATATTCAAAATCTCCCTTATCCTCTAGTCACTTTTGTCACAGCAGTGCCATCGAGCCTGTCACATAGCGCTCAGATATCAGTGGGCCTCACACAATCCAAAAGTGTCCACTGTCCACAAGTGTGTGCAGAAATTCAAAATCTCCCTTATCCTCTAGTCACTTTTGTCACAGCAGTGCCATCGAGCCTGTCACATAGCGCTGAGATATCAGTGGGCCTCACACAATCCAAAAGTGTCCAGTGTCCAAAAGTGTGTGCAGATATTCAAAATCTCCCTTATCCTCTAGTCACTTTTGTCACAGCAGTGCCATCGAGCCTGTCACATAGCGCTCAGATATCAGTGGGCCTCACACAATCCAAAAGTGTCCACTGTCCAAAAGTGTGTGCAGATATTCAAAATCTCCCTTATCCTCTCGTCACTTTGGTCACAGCTGTGCCATCGAGCCTGTCACATAGCGCTCATATATCAGTGGACCTCACACAATCCAAAAGTGTCCAGTGTCCAAAAGTGTGTGCAGATATTCAAAATCTCCCTTATCCTCTAGTCACTTTTGTCACAGCAGTGCCATCGAGCCTGTCACATAGCGCTCAGATATCAGTGGGCCTCACACAATCCAAAAGTGTCCACTGTCTTCAAGTGTGTGCAGAAATTCAAAATCTCCCTTATCCTCTAGTCACTTTTGTCACAGCAGTGCCATCGAGCCTGTCACATAGCGCTGAGATATCAGTGGGCCTCACACAATCCAAAAGTGTCCAGTGTCCAAAAGTGTGTGCAGATATTCAAAATCTCCCTTATCCTCTAGTCACTTTTGTCACAGCAGTGCCATCGAGCCTGTCACATAGCGCTCAGATATCAGTGGGCCTCACACAATCCATAAGTGTCCAGTGTCCAAAAGAGTGCGCAGAGATTCAAAATCTCCATTATCCTCTCGTCACTTTGGTCACAGGCAGCTGTGCCATCGAGCCTGTCACATAGCGCTCAGATATCAGTGGGCCTCACAGTATCCAAAAGTGTCCACTGTCCACAAGTGTGTGCAGAAATTCTAAATCTCCCCTGTCCTATAGCCACCTTGTACCTTGTTTTACATTACTATATAGTTTGTTGGATTTTGTCTACATTTCTACCAAAAATGTGGAAGGCTGGTGGAAGAGGCCGTGGAATTGGGCGGGGATTGGCAGCTGGTAATGATGGTGTTGGTGGTGGATCTGATGGTAGTGGCAAGAGCAAAATAGGACCGAATGCAGGAGGTGCTGACCCTGCATCATCGTCTGGCTACATAAGGCTTCGAACGCTTAGTTTTCTAGGAGTTGGCAAACCGCTTTTAAAGGCAGAGCATCAGGAAAAAGTTTTGTCTTACATTGCTGACTCAGCCTCCAGCTCTATCGCCTCCTCTTCTTCAGTTGTAAAAAGTAAAAGCACTGAGTCGTCATTGGAGGCTCATGTTCATGAACCACACCTTTCCTTGTGTCCTTCACCCCAACCAAGATTGAAGGATGACGCAGGCCATACTACTGATTACTCCATGGAGCTGTTTTCACATACCATGCCTGGATTATCAAGTGAAATGGTGAATTACCCAGGCCAAGATGAATCTGACATGGAGTGCACTGATGCACAGCCGCTGATGGATGATTCTGCTGGTACATTCACTCAGAGCACTACATTGTCCTCGCAGTGTACAGAGCCAGATTTTGACCCTGATGAGACTCAGGTGCCCCTTCCCGCACACTATACCACCATACACGGTGACACAGAGAAAGGTGCACATGACATAGAAGAGGAGGTGATGGATGACCCAGTTGTTGACCCAGATTGGCATCCATTGGGGGAAGAGGGTGCTGCTTCCAATAGCTCAGATGAGGAGCATCCACAGCAGACATCGACATCGCAACAGCTGTTATCTGGCAGGCCCGGAGCACTCCAAAGACAGGTTCCAAACATCAAAAGAGTTGCTGGACAGCTTGTCCAGAGGGTCAAAAGATCACAGCGTGCTAGGCCGCAAAATGTCTGCCAAAGTAGGAAGAGTGCAGTGTGGCACTTTTTTTAACAAAATCCTCATGATCAGGCCAAGGTTATCTGTAAGAAGTGCGCAAAGACCTTTAGCCGAGGAAAAAATCTGAAAAATTTGAATACCAGTTGCATGCTTAGACATTTAACCAGCATGCACTTGCAAGCGTGGACACAACACCAAACCTCAAGTGCCACATGTGCAACTGATCACAACGAAGGTAGTCAGCAACGCTACATTGTTTCCCCCACTGTAAGCCCACCGGATAGCACAGCAGCAAATGTTGAGGTGTCGTTGCAAGACCACAGCAGTCAGGGAATCCCACTGTTATATCAACGAAAGACTGATTCTAGGCCATCAGAAAGAACACCAACTCCATCACCATCATCAACCCTCTCTCAGTCCGCCCTGTCCACCGCTACTTCCACCATATGCAGCTCTCAAGTCCAGCTCACCCTCCCAGACACTATGAGTAGGTCAAGAAAGTACTCAGTCTCTCATCCGCGTACACTGGGTTTGAACGCCCACATTGCCAAACTAATCTCGTTTGAGATGATGCCCTTTCGGTTGGTGGAAAGCACAGCTTTCCGCGAACTCATGGCCTATGCAGTACCATGCTATGACCTACCCAGTCGCCACTTCTTCTCTCGCAAAGCCATCCCAGCCCTCCACCATCATGTGAAAGACCGCATTGTCCATGCACTCAAGCAGTCAGTGAGCGGAAAGGTGCACCTCACAACTGATGCATGGTCCAGTCGGCATGGCCAGGGCCGTTACGTGTCCATCACTGCGCACTGGGTTAATGTGGTGGATGCAGGGTCCACAGGGGACAGCGGTGGTGGGACAGTGCTGCCTAGCCCACGGTATAGGAAACAGTTGGCTGTAGGCGTTCGACCCTCCTCCTCCTCCTCCTCCTCCTCCAGAAGCGAAAGCTCGTCCACAGAGCACAGTCGTACGAGCACTCCATCTGCAGCTGCCACTGTTGCACACGATGTGTCCCCCTATCGAGCAGCTAGTGGAAAGCGTCAGCAGGCTGTGTTGCAGATGATGTGTTTGGGCGACAGACACACCGCCGAGGTGCTGGCCGAGTACTTGAAGCGACAAACTGAGTCATGTCTGGGCAGTGTACATCTTGAGGCAGGCAAGGTAGTTAGTGATAACGGCCGTAATTTTGTGGCAGCCATAGCCCTTTCAAAACTCAGCCACATACCTTGCTTGGCTCACACCTTGAACCTGGTGGTGCAGTGCTTCCTCAAAAATGATCCGGAGTTAACAGCCCTGCTCCAGAAGGTGCGAAGACTGTGCGCGCACATCCGCCGGTCGCCTTTACACTCCGTTCGTATGCAGAAGCTGCAGCGATTGCTCCACCTTCCCAACCACCGCCTCATTATCGACATTGCAACAAGGTGGAACTCCACCCTGCACATGGTGGAGCGGCTGTGCGAGCAGAGGCAGGCCATAATGCATTTGTGGGAGGATACACGGCCAGGCACTTTGAGAGCAGACATGGAGTTGACAGGTGTGCAGTGGTCGAAGCTGAAAGACCTTTGTAAAGTCCTTCAGTGTTTTGAGGAATGCACACGGCTGGTAAGCGCAGACGACGCCATCCTAAGCATGAGCATCCCACTTATGCGTCTGCTCATGCAAACTTTGACGCACCTTAAGGAGCAGGCGTCTGCAGCCAATGTTGATGAGGAGGAAGAGGAGGAGGGAATCCTTGATGACATTCAGCCATTGTCTGCTCAGGGACCTCTCCTGGACGAGGTGGAGGAAGAAGAGGAGGAGGAGGATGATGATGGGGATGATTACTTAGGGGAGGAGGATGCATCTCGTGGGGCAAGTGAAAATGTTGGTGTGGCAAGGTCTGGCACAGGGTTTGTGCGTGACTGGAGGGATGTGGATTTGCCAGAAAGTGCTCCTCCACCCAGCACTCGCAGTGTATCATTGACACCGGGAACATTGGCCCACATGTCAGATTATGCCTTGCGGATCCTAAAAAGGGACCCCCGCATTGCCAAAATGATGAACGATGACGACTACTGGTTGGCCAGCATCCTGGATCCACGCTATAAAGGCAAATTACAAAACATCATGCCACAGGAGAACCTTGACCTAATATTGGCTAATAAACAAGCAACTCTGGTAAATCGGTTGCTTGAGGCATTCCCAGCACACAGCAGCGGTGATGGTTCTCACACGAGCCGTACGGGCCGGGGGCAGCTTGGCAGAGGTGTTCGTGGTGCACACAGCAGAAGTGGCGTTGGAGACAGGGGTTTCATGACAATGTTGTGGACTGATTTTTCAAATACCGCTCACACAACTGGTAATACTGCATCGATGGAAAGTGACAGGAGACAGCAGTTGTCAACTATGGTTACAAACTACTTTTCCTCCCATATCGATGTTCTCCCACACAGGTCATTCCCCTTTGACTATTGGGCCACTAAACTGGACACCTGGCCTGAATTGGCCCAATATGCCTTACAGGAGCTCGCTTGCCCAGCTGCAAGTGTGCTATCGGAAAGAGTCTTCAGTGCAGCTGGATCAATCCTGACAGAAAAAAGGACCCGTCTGTCAACCCAAAATGTGGATGATCTAACCTTCATTAAAATGAACCACGCCTGGGTTTCCAAGGATTTTGTCCCATCTTCCCCTGATGAAACATAGGGTGACAGGAAAATGGCATGCTTTGGTCCACCTCTTCCTGGTACTTCACCTATTTCGCCTTTTGCATCAGCTGAATGTCCAACATCAACATATGCCACTTTCTAAAACTCCCTAACTGTGCTGCCTCCCCCCCATGGCCGGGGTCACCACCTACCGCACGACACCGTGCGAGTGCCGTTGCCCTGGACAGGTGGGTAGGCCGACTCTTGGGCGCGGGAACTGTCACAGGGTCCCTCATAGTGCAATCAAGTGTCTCTGACGGTGGTGGTGCACACCCGCCGTCAGACACACCGCTGTACTATGAGGGGCCCAGTGCCAGTACCGACGCCCACGAGTGGGCCCCCCTTGCTTGGGCAGGGCCCCAGCATTTGCAATCTTTACCTCTCCCTGCTCCTCCGCTGTGTAATCTGGGCAGTCAAATCCATACTGTGCCTGACACCGTCTGAGCCTGCCTCCTGAGACATATATTTTGAATGTGTACGCTATCCATACATGTTAACCAGGGATACGGTACCCTTTCTAACCTTTGTGCAATCACGTGCAATCCATACTGGGCCTAACACCGTCTGAGCCTGCCTCATGCTGTATAGACATATATTTTGAATGTGTACGCTATCCATACATGTTATCCGGTGATTCGGTACCCTTTCTAACCTTTGTGCAATCACGTGCAATCCATACTGGGCCTAACACCGTCTGAGCCTGCCTCATGCTGTATAGACATATATTTTGAATGTGTACGCTATCCATACATGTTATCCAGGGATACGGTACCCTTTCTAACCTTTGTGCAATCACGTGCAATCCATACTGGGCCTAACACCGTCTGAGCCTGCCTCATGCTGTATAGACATATATTTTGAATGTGTACGCTATCCATACATGTTATCCGGTGATATGGTACCCTTTCTAACCTTTGTGCAATCACGTGCAATCCATACTGGGCCTAACACCGTCTGAGCCTGCCTCATGCTGTATAGACATATATTTTGAATGTGTACGCTATCCATACATGTTATCCAGGGATACGGTACCCTTTCTAACCTTTGTGCAATCACGTGCAATCCATACTGGGCCTAACACCGTCTGAGCCTGCCTCATGCTGTATAGACATATATTTTGAATGTGTACGCTATCCATACATGTTATCCGGTGATACGGTACCCTTTCTAACCTTTGTGCAATCACGTGCAATCCATACTGGGCCTAACACCGTCTGAGCCTGCCTCCTGAGACATATATTTTGAATGTATACGCTATCCATACATGTTATCCAGGGATACGGTACCCTTTCTAACCTTTGTGCAATCACGTGCAATCCATACTGGGCCTAACACCGTCTGAGCCTGCCTCATGCTGTATAGACATATATTTTGAATGTGTACGCTATCCATACATGTTATCCGGTGATACGGTACCCTTTCTAACCTTTGTGCAATCACGTGCAATCCATACTGGGCCTAACACCGTCTGAGCCTGCCTCATGCTGTATAGACATATATTTTGAATGTGTACGCTATCCATACATGTTATCCCGGTGATACGGTACCCTTTCTAACCTTTGTGCAATCACGTGCAATCCATACTGGGCCTAACACCGTCGGAGCCTGCCTCATGCTGTATAGACATATATTTTGAATGTGTACGCTATCCATACATGTTATCCGGGGATACGGTACCCTTTCTAACCTTTGTGCAATCACGTGCAATCCATACTGGGCCTAACACCGTCTGAGCCTGCCTCATGCTGTATAGACATATATTTTGAATGTGTACGCTATCCATACATGTTATCCAGGGATACGGTACCCTTTCTAACCTTTGTGCAATCACGTGCAATCCATACTGGGCCTAACACCGTCTGAGCCTGCCTCATGCTGTATAGACATATATTTTGAATGTGTACGCTATCCATACATGTTATCCGGGGATACGGTACCCTTTCTAACCTTTGTGCAATCACGTGCAAACCATACTGGGCCTAACACCGTCTGAGCCTGCCTCCTGAGACATATATTTTGAATGTGTACGCTATCCATACATGTTATCCAGGGATACGGTACCCTTTCTAACCTTTGTGCAATCACGTGCAATCCATACTGGGCCTAACACCGTCTGAGCCTGCCTCATGCTGTATAGACATATATTTTGAATGTGTACGCTATCCATACATGTTATCCGGTGATACGGTACCCTTTCTAACCTTTGTGCAATCACGTGCAATCCATACTGGGCCTAACACCGTCTGAGCCTGCCTCATGCTGTATAGACATATATTTTGAATGTGTACGCTATCCATACATGTTATCCAGGGATACGGTACCCTTTCTAACCTTTGTGCAATCACGTGCAATCCATACTGGGCCTAACACCGTCTGAGCCTGCCTCCTGAGACATTTATTTTGAATGTGTACGCTATCCATACATGTTATCTGGGGATACGGTACCCTTTCTCACCTTTGTGCAATCACGTGTAATCCATACTGGGCGTGAGAACGGCTGGCGAGCTGTTAAGCAAGCTACAGCACCTGTCCAGACAAGTACAGGGATTCCCTAGTGAGGAGACTTATTTGATTGATTTCAATGTTGGGACAGCAATTTTTGGGGAGCACTATACTCTGGAGAATGATAGATGGGGCCCACCATACACTGGAACATTCCAAAGGTGGACATCAGACACTGGAGCAGCATTTACAGGGCCCATTATACACTAGAGCATTAGAAATGGGGCCCATTATGTTTGGAGCATTATTTGGGCCCATAAGACAGTGGAGCTTCATCCATGGGGACCAACATATACTGTAGCATTATGTGGAGCTCATCATATACTGTTTCAAACATTATATGGGACCAATGATTCTGTATGGAGAAATAGATGGGCCTCGTCATGAGATGTAAAAAGTGAGGTATTTTTCATTGGACTATACCGCTATTTCTCTGCCGTATCGGAGCATGATGAGTTGTGGTATGTGTTAAAGGGGCGCTCTTTCGCCCAGGGCACATGAAAACCTGGAGCCAGCCCTCCCCCCCCCACAGTTTGTAGCCAAATAACCCCCATTTTTCAGTGCGTAACTTGTATTATGAAGTTAATTAAGGTTGACAAGCTTAAGAAAGAAGAATTGATGCTTTTGGCATTCAAATGGGCACTGTAGGTGTGTTTCCTGTCCTCCTCTCACTGCCGACTTTTATTCCCCATTGACTTACATTGGGTTTCGTGTTTCGGGACGACCCCGACTTTTCCCTATAATCGGACGATCTTGCTCGACCCGACTTTTGGAAAAGTCGGGTTTCACGAAACGAAACGCGACCCTAAAAAACCAAAAGTCGCTCAACTCTACTGGTTAGCAGGTATTCAGGAATAAGAACACTAAGCCACCCCTTTTTTACTTTTCTGCCTATCTTTATCAGTCTACCAAGATGAAGAAGGCAGGGAGTAAGGCACGTGGTCGTGGCCGTGGAGTTTCAGCAGGGAGAGGACGGGGGGATTCAGCAGGGAGAGGACGTGGGGATTCGGTGTCTGCTGCGGCCACCAGTGACCCGGCATCCCCCACTTTTACCAGGCAACAGTCCTTCATGCTCAGCTTTGTAGGACCTCGTCGTACCCCACTGCTGCATGACGAACAAATTGAAGCCGTTGTCGGATGGATGGCAGCTAACGCATCCACTTCAATGACTTCAGCATCCTCCCAAGGCCAGAGCACTGAAGAGCAACCATCTGTCTCTTCACCACCTGCCAAATTGCCCAGGCAGTCTGAGAGCCCTGGACAGGAACCATCTCAATCTTTACTTCTGTTCTCAGAATCTCTTGGCTTGGAAAGAGGTGGCCAGCCAAGCAGCATTCTAGAGCGTGAAGAAGAGGGAGTATGCAGTGATGCGCAACTGCTTTGTCCCTCTGAATCTGAAGAGGCGGGTGGGCCAGTGCCTATTATCAGCACACCTCAGTTCTCATCTGATGATCATGAGACTCAGTTGCCAATTTCTGGTGCGTACGGTGCAGGCGAGACAACCCAGGACCAGCCAGTGCTTGAAGAGGGGAGTGGAGATGATGAGGTCCTTGACCCATCATGGCGTCAGCCACAGGAAGGTGGTGGGAGCAGCTCTGAGGAAGAGATTCCCGAACGGCCAAAAGAGGAGGGAGAGGGCGGGGGCAGACTTGGTTGCCTGTAGCCTCCACTTTGGCACCCGTGAGGAGCAATCCTCTTCCAAAACACAAAACGGGCGCTCCCAGGACTTGCAGTGCGTGGTCTTTTTTTGACACAGTTGCAGATGACATTTGCTTTGTCAAATGCAAGCTGTGTCATCAGAAAGTGAAACGAGGGAAAAATGTGAGCAACCTCAATACCACAAATATGTGGAAACATGTGCGTACCAAGCACGAGGTGGAGTTACACAGACACACTGAAGATGTAGGCCAACCTTCAGCAGCACCTACCACCTCTTCAGCTCGTGTTGGGGCCTCTTCCTCCAGCTCACACACAGCTGATTCGGCTTCCTCACTGGACCGCCATGGAAGAACCACTGCCACTGTTGTCCAGAGACCCAGTGAAATTCCACCCACTGAACCACATTCGCAGTCATCAGCACACTCCCAGGCCACTCAACAGCAATCGGTAGCACAGGCATGGGAGAAAAAGCGGCCATACTCGGCAAACCATCCCCGAGCACTGGCTCTGAATGCCTGCATTGCCAAACTACTGGCCCTTGAGATGCTGTCATTCAGGCACTGACACCTTCCAGAACTTTATGTCATTGGCAGTTCCACAATACAATGTGCCCAGCCGCTTTTATTTCAGCAGGCAAGCCGTCCCTGCCCTGCAAAAGCATGTGGAGGGAAAAATTAAAAATGCGCTACTAAACGCCGTCAGTAGCAAGGTCCACCTGACCACCGATGCGTGAACCAGTAGCCATGGACAGGGACGATACCTTTCCCTCACTGCCCATTGGGTCAATGTTGTGGAGCCGGGTACAGATCTGGAGAGTGGCTCTGTACGTATTCTGCCAACTCCAAGGATTGCAGGAATGCAGTCTGTACATATTGAGTCCTCCTCCTACTCTAGTTCCTCGGAATCAGCACTGCGTGAGCCTGTTAGGCCAGATATGAGCACAGGTGTGGCCAAACGTCAACAGGCCGTCCTTAAATTAATTTCTTTGGGGAATCGGAGCCACACAGCACAGGAGCTCTGGAATGCCATCAAGCAGGAGAGTGATGTGTGGTTTGTGCCAGCGAATCTCCAGCCAGGTTTGGTAGTGAGTGACAATGGCCAAAATCTAGTGGCAGCTCTGGGCCTAGGCAACCTCACTCACATACCATGTCTGGCACACGTGCTCAATTTGGTCGTGCAGAGCTTTCAGAGGGACTATCCGGATCTTGATGCACTGCTGCACAAGGTTCGCCTACAGTGTGCTCACTTGCGGCGTTCCAGCATGGCAAGATCACGCATTGCATCTCTGCAACGCCGATTCCGCCTGCCAGAACATCGCATCATATGTGACCTCCCCACCAGGTGGAATTCAACGTTACATATGTTGGAGCGGTTGTGTGAGCAGCAGGCAGCAGTAATGGAGTACCAGCTGCATCAGGCGCAAACAAGTCGCACTGTGCGCCGGACACACTTCACCACCACTGAGTGGGCCACTATGAGGGACATCTGCCAAGTTTTGCGTGCCTTCGATGACTCCACGCGGATGGCCAGTGCAGATGATGCACTAATCAGCATGACTGTCCCCCTCATCTGTCTGCTTCAAAAAACCTTACAAGCACTAAGTGAGGAGGTTTTTGAAGAGGTCGAGGATGAGGAGTCAGAAATGCCATCTGCTTCTGGCAAGTCTGCGCAACGTGCTTCCACACAAAGGGCCAAGCAGGGGGCACTAAGTGAGGAGGATGATGAGGAGTCAATGGAGAAGGAGGAATACATCTCTCCAGAGGAGGGAGGTACACAAGGCTCTAGTAGTCAGTGTGTACAGCGACGGTGGGGTGATGCTTAGCAGGCAGAGATGCTGCCTCAAGCTGGGGACAGCGTTTCCGGTCCAGTTGGCAGTCTGCAGCACATGGTTCATTTCATGCTGCAGTGCTTGTTAAATGACCGCCGCATTGCCAACATTCTCCACACGGCTGATTATTGGGTGTACACCCTCCTAGATCCTCGCTACCGGGACAACTTACAAAGCCTCATACCACAGTTGAACCGGGAGCGAAAAATGCGGGAGTACCAAGAAAAACTTGTGCAGGCCATAATGTTCTCCATTCCCCCCGCAAGTGTTGCTGGTAGTGCTTTTCAAAGCAGCCATGTGGGTAGAGGCAGTGGAGGAAGCTCTGCACAAAGAGGTAGCAGAGGCAGTGCCGCAGGACAAGGCAAGGCCAGTATGGCCCAAATGTGGAAAAGTTTTGTGGGACCGCCACAAACGGCTACACCAGTGGTCCCCAACCTTTTTTGCACCAGGGACCGGTTTCAAGCAAGACCATTCTTACATGGCCCGGCAGGGCGGGGATGGAGGTGTGGCAGGGGCGGGGCTTTGGTCATAAGGGGGCGGGGCTATGGACGCGGTTGTAGTGTAACAGTGCATACTTATAATTAAATAACATTTTTAATGTGACTCAACTCACCATAGGTTTTGAATGAGTGCTCCATCACCCCATCACTCCCTTCTCCCCATCACTGCCATCTCTACATCATTGCCTTCACCCCATCACTGCCATCTCTCCATCATTGCCTTCACCCCATCACTGCCATCTCTCCATCATTGCCTTCACCCCATCACTCCCTTCTCCCCATCACTCCCTTCTCCCCATCATTGCCTTCACCCCATCACTGACGTCTCTCCATCATTGCCTTCACACCATCACTGCCGTCTCTCCATCATTGCCTTCACCCCATCACTCCCTTCTCCCCATCATTGCCTTCACCCCATCACTGACGTCTCTCCATCACTCCCATCAATGCCTTCTCTCCATCACCCCCATCATGGCCTTCTCCCATTACCCCCTCATGGCCTTCTCCCATTACCCCCTCATGGCCTTCTCCCATCACCCCAGGCATCATGGCCTTCTCCCATTACCCCCTCATGGCCTTCTCCCATCACCCCAGGCATCATGGCCTTCTCCCATTACCCACTCATGGCCTTCTCCCTTTACCCCCTCATGGCCTTCTCCCATTACCCCCTCATGGCCTTCTCCCATCACCCCAGGCATCATGGCCTTCTCCCATTACCCCCTCATGGCCTTCTCCCATTACCCCCTCATGGCCTTCTCCCATCACCCCAGGCATCATGGCCTTCTCCCATTACCCCCTCATGGCCTTCTCCCATTACCCCCTCATGGCCTTCTCCCATTACCCCCCTCATGGCCTTCTCCCATCACCCCAGGCATCATGGCCTTCTCCCATTACCCCCTCATGGCCTTCTCCCATTACCCCCTCATGTCTTTCTCTCCCCATCATGGTCTTCTCCTCATGTCCCCATCTCCTCTAGGGCCGGGCTCCACCTACACAAACACAGACAAACACACACACACACAGACATACATGTACACACACAGACAGACATACATACACACACCACCTCTCACCTGTCGCAGCATCGCCCGCGCTTCCTCGCTCTGACACAGCAGCGGCGCACTCCTCTCTGTGTCAGTCAGAGACAGGAAGCGCGGGCGGTGGGCAGGAAGCTGGACGGGTCCTTGCAGCTCCGCTCCTGCTATTCCCTCTTGCAGGCAGCGGAGCTGCTTGATCGCTCCCTGCCCGCCGCTACACGCAGTTTAAGAATTGCTGCGCGCCGCCCCAGCCCCCGCTACGCCACTGACCGCCCCTGGCTCACCTTGTGTCCGCGGACCGGCAAGGGCAGTGCAGCGGCCCGGTGCTGGGCCGCGGACCGGCGGTTGGGGACCCCTGGGCTACACCATCACAGACGGCTCCAGTCAGCAGGAGGCAACGTTTCCGTCAGATGGTGACAGACTACTTGTCTTGCCCTGTTAGTGTACTCCCAGACGGCTCTTCCCCGTTCAAGTATTGGGTCTCTAAGCTGGATACATGGCCAGAGCTTAGCCAGTATGCATTGGAGGTGCTGGCTTACCCTGCTGCCAGTGTATTATCGGAACGTGTCTTTAGTGCTGCAGGTGGTGTTGTAACAGACTGTCGCACGCGACTATCGGCCAATAATGTTGACCGGCTTACTTTTCTGAAAATGAACAAGGCCTGGATCTCACCTGAATTTGCCAGTCCTCTTCCAGAATAAATAATTGGCTGGCAACAGGATGCAGGTCTCCTGTTGTGTTCATGTTTCTATGACCTGAACTTTATTTCCTGGGCTACAGCAACGCCCGTTGTTGCTCAGAAGTGCTGTCCGCACAGACAAAACACTCGCTCATGTGTAAGTGGGGTTCGGTAACGTCAGCTGATCCCCTGCTGTGTGTACGGCAAACTTTACTGCTGCCTACAACTTCTGACTACCTCTGATTTAATATGTTCTCTGATTTGCCCTCTGTCTCCACTCTGTTTTGAGTATTTCCTCCGGCCTACAACACCGCCTGTTTCTGCTCTCAAGTGCCGTCTGCACAATCCACACTTGTTCCTGTGTTACCTGGGTCCTGTAATATCTGCTCATCTCCAGAGGTGAGCACGGCAATGTCTCCTGCTTTGTCTACATTCCCACTACTTGTAGTGGAAATGTAGACAGAGCAGGAGACATTGCCGTGCTCACCTCTAGGGAGAAGCTGCTGTTACAGAACCCCAGTAACACAGGAACAAGTGTGGGTTGTGCAGACGGCATTTCAGAGCAGCAACTGGCGTGGTTGGAAGCCAGAGGAAATACTCGAAACAGAGTGAAGACAGAGGCCTAATTGGAGTTCGTTGACAGTTAGTAGTAGTCTAGAAACAATTGCAAACTGCCACCAAGTAGACCTCGGCCTACTACCTGATTTTCCCTGGGCTCCGACACCGCCAGTTGTTGCTCAGAAGTGCTGTCCGAACAGACAAAACACTTGCTCATGTGTAAGTGGGGTTCGGTAACGTCAACTGATCCCCTGCTGTGTGTACGGCAAACTCTCCTGCTGCCTACAACTTCTGACTACCTCTGATTTAATATGTTCTCTGATTTGCCCTCTGTGTCCATTCTGTTTTTAGTATTTCCTCCGGCCTACAACACCGCCTGTTTCTGCTCTCAAGTGCCGTCTGCACAATCCACACTTGTTCCTGTGTTACCTGGGTCCTGTAATATCTGATCATCTCCAAAGGTGAGCACGGCAATGTCTCCAGCTTTGTCTACATTCCCACTACTTGTAGTGGAAATGTGGACAGAGCAGGAGACATTGCCGTGCTAACCTCTAGGGAGAAGCTGCTGTTACAGAACCCCAGTAACACAGGAACAAGTGTGGGTTGTGCAGACGGCATTTCAGAGCAGCAACTGGCGTGGTTGGAAGCCAGAGGAAATACTCGAAACAGAGTGAAGACAGAGGCCTAATTGGAGTACGTTGACAGTTAGTAGTAGTCTAGAAACAATTGCAAACTGCCACCAAGTAGGCCTCGGCCTACTACCTGATTTTCCCTGGGCTCCGACACCACCAGTTGTGGCTCAGAAGTGCTGTCCGCACAGACAAAACACTCGCTCATGTGTAAGTGGGGTTCGGTAACGTCAGCTGATCCCCTGCTGTGTGTATGGCAAAGTGTCCTGCTCCCTCCACAGTCAAACAACTTCAGATTTACACCTGGCTCCAAGCAGGCCTCGGCCTACTCCCTGATTTTCCCTGGGCTCCGACACCGCCAGTTGGTGCTCAGAAGTGCTGTCCGCACAGACAAAACACTCTCTCATGTGTAAGTGGGGTTTGGTAACGTCAGCTGATCCCCAGCTGTGTGGAGGGCAAAGTGCTGCTGCCTCCAAATTGTAACTACTTCAGATTTAAACATTCTCTGATTTGGCCTCTGTCTCCACTTTGTCTCTAGTATTTCCCCTGACCTCCAGCACCGCCAGTTCCTGCTCACAATTGCCGTCTGCGCTATCCACACGTGTTCCTGTGTTACTGGGGTTCTGTAATGTCAGCAGATCCCCCAATGTGTGTCTGCCACTGTCTCCTGCGCTGTCCACCTTCCCACTGCAAGCAGTGGGAAGGTGGACAGAGCAGGAGACAGTGGCAGACACACATCAGGGGATCTGCTGACATTACAGAACCCCAGTAACCCAGGAACACGTGTGGATTGGGCAGACGGCTGCTGTACGCATAAACTGGCGGTGTTGGTGGTCACGTGAAATCCTGGAAACAGAGTGGAGACAGATGCCTAATAGGAGCACGTTGACAGTCTGTTGTAGCCTACAAACAATCTAAAACTGCCACCAAGTAGGCCTCGGCCTGCACCCTGATTGTCCCTTGGCTCCAACAACGCTAGTTGGTGCTCGGAAGTGCTGTCCACACAGAAAAACACACTCGTTCATGTGAAAGTGGGGTTCGGTAACGTCAGCTGATCCCCTGTTGTGTGGAGGGCAAACTGCTGCTGCCTCCAAATTCAAAATACCTCAGCTTTACACCTGGCTCCTAGTAGGCCTCGTCCTGCACCCTGATTGTCCCTGGGCTCCAACAACGCTAGTTGGTGCTCGGAAATGCTGTCCACACAGAAAAACACACTCGTTCATGTGAAAGTGGGGTTCGGTAACGTCAGCTGATCCCCTGCTGTGTGGAGGGCAAACTGCTGCTGCCTCCAAATTTAAAATACCTCAGCTTTACACCTGGCTCCTAGTAAGCCTCGGTGTTATGATTGAGTCACCGTAGGAGGCAAAAATAGAAATGCTAGCTAAGTCCAGAAAACCAGAGAAGTTGGCAGCTATCGGATTGCAGACCCCTGAACCTATCAACACAACTACCAGTAGCCGTGTGGGGCTCCTACGATGCCCTAGGCCCCTCGATCACAGCCGGAGGACTACATAGCCTAAAGACAGAAAGGGAAATCTAAACTGCCCCAGAGCAGACCCCAAAGCAAAAGGCAGCCCCCCACATATAATGACGGTGAAGCAAGAAGAAAGAACAAAACACAGACAGAAAGATAGACTGAGCAAAGATGGGGCCCACGCTAGCTTAGATAGGAAAGGACAGGAAGGCTGCTGTCTGCAATCCGTGAAAAACCCTATGAAAATAAGAGCCAACCAACTGACAGTAAAAAAGGCCCTGAAGACGCTAGGCTTCAAAAAAGCTATGTCAGCACTCAGGAATATTCTGAAGACAGAGCAACAGGCAAAAGGAGATTCAGCTCACCCCAGCAGGGAATGGCAGAATCCAGAAAAGCAAGGAAAACAAAACACTAATGCAAAAAGGCAAAGCAGAAATCTTAGCTTTAGATGAGCAGGAATCAGACTGGTTTCCTAGAAGTCCACAGAGAATCACCCGCAGGCCAGAAGGGCGTCGGCAGCCTTATATCCAGTCATTAACTCCACTCAGCCAGTCATCATCATCAGCCCCAGGTGTTTGACAATCAGGCTCGCTACCTTTCTTCACCAGAAGAGGGAGTTCCTCGGGCCTCAGTAGTGAAGGGGAAAATTAACTCACAACAGTACCTCCCCCTTGAGGAGGGGTCACCGAACTCTCAAACACGCCACCAGGGCAATCAGGGTGAGCCCGATGAAAGGCACGCACCAATCTTTTGGCATGAATATCAGAGGCAGAGACCCAGGAATTATCCTCCTGACCATAACCCTTCCACGTAACCAAATACTGGAGTCTCCGTCTAGCCAGACGGGAATCCAGTACTTTCTCTACCTCATATTCCATGTTACCTTCAACCAATACAGGGTCTGGAGGTGCAACCCCCGGAACAACAGGTTCAACAAACCTCTTCAACAAAGATTTATGGAATACATTATGGATTTTAAATGTGACAGGAAGAGCCAAATGAAAAGAGACCGGATTAATAATCTCCAAAATCTTGTAAGGTCCAATAAATCTAGGCTTAAACTTAGGAGAAGCCACCTTCATAGCAATATTTTTTGATGATAACCACACCATATCACCAACCTTAAATTGGGGACCAATGGTCCTATGTCGGTTGGAAAACCGCTGGGCCTTTTCCTGGGAGAGAGATAACTTATCCACCACTTGGTCCCAGATCTGGTGCATTCTCTCCATCACAGTGTCAACCCCTGGGCAGGCAGAGGGCTCCACCTGCCCTGAAGAAAATCGAGGATGAAACCCAAAGTTACAAAAAAAAGGAGACATCAAAGTGGCAGAACTAGCTCTATTATTTAAAGCAAATTCGGCCAAGGGAAAAAATGAAACCCAATCATCCTCATCAGCAGAAATAAAACATCTCAAATATGACTCCAAGGTCTGGTTTGTTCTCTCTGTCTGCCCATTGGTCTGAGGGTGAAAAGCAGAGGAGAAGGACAACTGAATTCCCAGCTTGGAACAGAAAGTTCTCCAAAATCTAGACACAAACTGGACTCCTCTGTCAGATACAATGTTCTCAGGAATCCCGTGCAAGCGAACCACCTGTTGTAAAAACAGGGGCACCAATTCAGAGGAAGACGGCAACTTAGGGAGTGGTACAAGATGAACCATCTTAGAGAACCTATCACAAATCACCCAAATAACAGTCATCCTTTGAGAGACAGGCATATCAGAGATGAAATCCATTGAAATATGGGTCCATGGCCTCTTGGGGACAGGCAAAGGCATCAACAACCCACTAGAGTGAGAACACGATTTAGACCGGGAGCACGTCCCACAGGACTGCACAAAATTCCTGACATCACGAGACAAGGAGGGCCACCAAAAAGACCGACTCACCAGATCTCTAGTACCAAAAATACCTGGATGACCAGCCAAAGCAGAGCAATGAACTTCAGACATCACTCTCTTCTTCCACTGGTCAGGAACATACAACTTTCCACTGGGACAACGCTCAGGTTTGTCCTCCTGGAACTCTTCCAGAGCACGTCTCAAATCGGGCGAGATGGCAGAAAGAACTACCCCTTCGCCTAAGATGGTAGCAGGCTTGGTCACCACAGGAGAATCAGCAAAGAAGCTCCTAGAGAGGGCGTCAGCCATGACATTCTTAGTTCCAGGAAGAAAAGAAACCACAAAATCAAAACGTGTAAAAAACAAGGCCCACCTAGCCTGTCTAGGGTTCAAGCGCTTAGCCGACTCTAGGTAAATCAAATTCTTGAGGTCAGTGAGGACCACGACTTGATGCTTAGCTCCCTCCAACCAATGTCTCCACTCCTCAAATGCCCATTTCATGGCTAACAGTTCCCGATTCCCCACATCATAGTTACGTTCAGATGGAGAGAACTTTCGGGAAAAGAAAGCACAGGGATTCATTTTAGATGTTACAGGATCCTTTTGGGACAAAACAGCTCCTGCACCAATCTCAGAAGCATCCACCTCTACCTGGAACGGAAGTGAGACATCAGGTTGCCGCAAAACCGGGGCGGAGGTGAATCTTCGCTTCAGCTCCTGAAAGGGAGAAACAGCCTCCGGAGACCAATTTAACACATCAGCACCCTTCTTAGTCAAATCAGTCAATGGCTTGGCAATACTAGAAAATTTTGCTATAAATTTCCGATAAAAATTAGCAAAACCCAAAAACTTCTGGAGGGCCTTCAAAGAAGTGGGCTGAACCCAATCGTAAATGGCCTGTACCTTGGCCGGGTCCATTTCAATAGTTGACGGGGACAAAATAAATCCCAAGAAAGAAATCCTCTGTACTCCAAAAAGGCATTTAGATCCTTTGACATACAGGGAATTCTCCCTCAAGATCCGGAACACAGTCCGAATATGTTCCACATGAGAATCCCAATCCTTGGAGAAGATCAAAATATCATCCAGATAGATAATCAAAAATTTATCGACAAAATCTCGGAAAATATCGTTCATGAAGCACTGGAAGACAGAAGGGGCATTAGTGAGCCCAAAAGGCATCACCAGGTACTCAAAATGTCCCTCCGGAGTATTAAACGCCATCTTCCATTCATCCCCATGCTTAATGCGAATAAGATTTTACGCCCCCCTAAGGTCAAGCTTGGTAAACCAGCAAGCACCTTTAACTCTGGAGAATAGATCAGAAATCAGGGGTAACGGATACTGATATTTAACAGTAATTTTGTTGAGAGCACGATAATCAATACAAGGTCTTAATGATCCATCCTTTTTGGCTACAAAAAAAAAAACCGGCACCTAAGGGTGACGAGGATGGTCTAATATGACCCTTCTCCAACGCCTCCTTAATATAGGATCGCATAGCCTCATGCTCGGGTACAGATAAATTGAAGAGCCGACCCTTGGGAAATTTACACCCCGGGCTCAGTTCAATAGCACAGTCATAACTCCTATGAGGAGGCAGAGACGCAGACTCATTCTCACTAAATACATCATAAAAGTCCACCAAATAATCAGGAACATCATGCGACTGAGGAGAGGTGGAAAACACCGGAGCCTCACTAAAGGCACACCGACAACCCCAACTCACCACAGACACAGATTTCCAATCCAAAACTGGATTATGAATTTGTAACCAGGGAAACCCCAGAACAATAGTATCATGCAGATTATGTAACACCAAAAACCTGCAATTTTCTTGATGGTCTGGGGCGACCCGCATTACCACCTGGGTCCAAAACTGAGGTTTATTTTTAGCCAAAGGAGTAGCATCAATCCCCCTCAAAGGGATAGGCATCTGCAGAGGTGTCATCGGAAATCCACAACGTTTAGCAAAATCCAAGTCCATTAGGTTTAGAGCTGCTCCCGAATCCACAAAAGCCTTGGCGGAAAATGTGGACAGGGAGCAGATCAGAGTAATAGCCAGAAGAAACTTAGGTTGAACACCACCAACAGAAAACGTGTGTGCAAAGCGTTTCTCGCGTTTAGGACAGACAGAAATAATATGCGAGGCATCTCCACAGAAAAAACACAACTTATTACGCCTTCTGAACGCCTGACGCTGCTCTCTGGAAAAAACTCTATCACATTGCATAGGTTCATACATCTGTTCAACAGGTGGCAACACCTCTCATGCAGCTCTGCGTTCGCGTAAACGCCGATCAACTTGAATGGCTAAAGACATAGAATTGTCAAGACCAGAGGGAACAGGAAATCCCACCATAGTATCTTTTATGGCTTCTGACAACCCCTTCCGAAAGAGAGCAGCCAAGGCATTATCATTCCAGGTAGTAAGTACTGCCTACTTTCGGAATTTTTGACAGTACAATTCTGCAGAATCACGACCCTGGTTCAATGCCAACAGGGTCTTTTCAGCCTGATCAATGGCATTAGGTTCGTCATACAACAACCCCAAGGCCTTAAAAAATGCGTTCACATTAGTCAGAATAGGATCATCTGGTTTCAAAGAAAACGCCCAATCCTGGGGATCGCCACGCAGCAAAGAGATGACAATTTTAACCTGCTGCGCGGAGCTCCCTGACGAGTTAGGCTTCAAGGCAAAAAATAATTTACAATTATTTTTGAAATTCAAAAATTTAGACTGATCCCCAAAAAATACATCAGGTGTAGGAATCTTTGGTTCAGCAGCATGTGAATGAGCAAGGTAGGCGGAAATTCCCCGCACTTCCGCAGCGAGCTGCTCCACACGATCAGACAATTGCTTTATCTCCATTGAGAGAAAAAAAAATTCCCCCTACGGCCTCAGAGATATAGAGGAAAAAATATACACTTTTTTTTTTTTTTTTTTATACAATTCTTTCCTGCTATTGAGTACCCTAGAATCTGCGGTATGGCGGGTGATTCTGTTATGATTGAGTCACATTAGGAGGCAAAAGCAGAAATACAAGCTAAGTCCAGAAAACCAGAGAAGTTGGCAGCTATCGGATTGCAGACCCCTGAACCTATCAACACAACTAGCAGTAGCCGTGGGGGGCTCCTACGATGCCCTAGGCCCCTCGATCACAGCCGGAGGACTACATAGCCTAAAGACAGAAAGGGAAATCTAAACTGCCCCAGAGCAGACCCCAAAGCAAAAGGCAGCCCCCCACATATAATGACGGTGAAGCAAGAAGAAAGAACAAAACACAGACAGAAAGATAGATTGAGCAAAGATGGGGCCCACGCTAGCTTAGATAGGAAAGGACAGGAAGGCTGCTTTCTGCAATCCGTGAAAAACCCTATGAAAATAAGAGCCAACCAACTGACAGTAAAAAAGGCCCTGAAGACGCTAGGCTTCAAAAAAGCTATGTCAGCACTCAGGAATATTCTGAAGACAGAGCAACAGGCAAAAGGAGATTCAGCTCACCCCAGCAGGGAATGGCAGAATCAAGAAAAGCAAGGAAAACAAAACACTAATGCAAAAAGGCAAAGCAGAAATCTTAGCTTTAGATGAGCAGGAATCAGACTGGTTTCCTAGAAGTCCACAGAGAATCACCCGCAGGCCAGAAGGGCGTCGGCAGCCTTATATCCAGTCATTAACGCCACTCAGCCAGTCATCATCATCAGCCCCAGGTGTTTGACAATCAGGCTTACTACCTTTCTTCACCAGAAGAGGGAGTTCCTCGGGCCTCAGTAGTGAAGGGGAAAATGAACTCACAACACCTCGGCCTGCACCCTGATTGTCCCTGGGCTCCAACAACGCTAGTTGGTGCTCGGAAGTGCTGTCCACACAGAAAAACACACTCGTTCATGTGAAAGTGGGGTTCGGTAACGTCAGCTGATCCCCTGCTGTGTGGAGGGCAAACTGCTGCTGCCTCCAAATTCAAAATACCTCAGCTTTACACCTGGCTTCTAGTAGGCCTCGGCCTGCACCCTGATTGTCCCTGGGCTCCAACAACGCTAGTTGGTGCTCGGAAGTGCTGTCCACTCAGAAAAACACACTTGTTCATGTGAAAGTGGGGGTCAGTAACGTCAGCTGATCCCCTGCTGTGTGGAGGGCAAACTGCTGCTTCCCCCAAATTCAAACAACGTCTTATCTTAAACTGCCTCCAAGTAGGCCTCAGCCTACAAAATGACTTTCCCTTGGTTCCAACATCGTCAGTTGTTGCTCGGAAGTGCTGTCCACACAGAAAAACACACTTGTTCATGTGAAAGTGGGGGTCAGTAACGTCAGCTGATCCCCTGCTGTGTGGAGGGCAAACTGCTGCTTCCTCCAAATTCAAACAACGTCTTATCTTAAACTGCCTCCAAGTAGGCCTCAGCCTACAAAATAACTATCCCTGGGCTCCAACATCGTCAGTTGTTGCTCGGAAGTGCTGTCCACACAGAAAAACACACTTGTTCATGTGAAAGTGGGGGTCAGTAGCGTCAGCTGATCCCCTGTTGTGTGGAGGGCAAACTGCTGCTTCCTCCAAATTCAAACAACGTCTTATCTTAAACTGCCTCCAAGTAGGCCTCAGCCTACAAAATGACTTTCCCTGGGTTCCAACATCGTCAGTTGTTGCTCGGAAGTGCTGTCCACACAGAAAAACATACTTGTTCATGTGAAAGTGGGGGTCAGTAACGTCAGCTGATCCCCTGCTGTGTGGAGGGCAAACTGCTGCTTCCTCCAAATTCAAACAACGTCTTATCTTAAACTGCCTCCAAGTAGGCCTCAGCCTACAAAATGACTATCCCTGGGCTCCAACATCGTCAGTTCTTGCTCAGAAGTGCTGTCCACACAGAAAAACACACTTGTTCATGTGAAAGTGGGGGTCAGTAACGTCAGCTGATCCCCTGCTGTGTGGAGGGCAAACTGCTGCTTCCTCCAAATTCAAGCAACGTCTTATCTTAAACTGCCTCCAAGCAGGCCTCAGCCTACAAAATGACTATCCCTGGGCTCCAACATCGTCAGTTGTTGCTCGGAAATGCTGTCCACACAGAAAAACACACTTGTTCATGTGAAAGTGGGGGCCAGTAACGTCAGCTGATCCCCTGCTGTGTGGAGGGCAAACTGCTGCTTCCTCCAAATTCAAACAACGTCTTATCTTAAACTGCCTCCAAGTAAGCCTCAGCCTACAAAATGACTATCCCTGGGCTCCAACATCGTCAGTTGTTGCTCGGAAGTGCTGTCCACACAGAAAAACACACTTGTTCATGTGAAAGTGGGGGTCAGTAACGTCAGCTGATCCCCTGCTGTGTGGAGGGCAAACTGCTGCTGCCTCCAAATTGTAACTATTTCAGATTTAAACATTCTCTGATTTGGCCTCTGTCTCCACTCTGTCTCTAGTATTTCCCCTGACCTCCAGCACCGCCAGTTCCTGCTCACAATTGCCGTCCACGCATTCCACACGTGTTCCTGTGTTACTGGGGTTCTGTAATGTCAGCAGATCCCCCAATGTGTGTCCGCCACTGTCTCCTGCGCTGTCCACCTTCCCACTGCAAGCGGTGGGAATGTGGACAGAGCAGGAGACAGTGGCAGACACACATCAGGGGATCTGCTGACATTACAGAACCCCAGTAACACAGGAACATGTGTGGATTGGGCAGACAGCTGCTGTACGCATAAACTGGCGGTGTTGGTGGTCACGTGAAATCCTGGAAACAGAGTGGAGACAGATGCCTAATAGGAGCACGTTGACAGTCTGTTGTAGCCTACAAACAATCTAAAACTGCCACCAAGTATTCCTCGGCCTGCACCCTGATTGTCCCTGGGCTCCAACAACGCCAGTTGGTGCTCGGCAGAGTCTTTGGCATGGGTACTCCCTGTTGCCCAGCATGGTTCCAGCACGCCAGCTGTTTCCGGGTAGTGTCAAGGTCACTATGCCACCAATCCGTTGTCCTGTCGTCTTGCGGCCGGGTTAGCCGACTCTACGGTGCCTGCAGTTTAGGTGACTCCTATGTGGGCTGCGGGAACTGGCATTGAAGGCTGGATCCGTAGTGCCAATGGGACATGGACCCCCTGTAGGACTGTGGGTTTCGGTAACTGCGGCCGGCTTGCGGCCTGGCTACTTTGCTTTGAATGGGTACCTTCTGCTACCCACCCGGGTTCCAGCACTGTCTGCTGGTTCTCGCCAGAGCCTTTGGTCTAGGTGCCTCCATCTCGGTATCCGAAGTCCAGCACCGTCAGCTGGTCCTTGGTAGTGCTTTCTAGCACAGGTACCTTCTGCTTAGTAACCGTGGTCCAGCACCGTCAGTTGGTCCTCGGTAGTGCCATTGGCTCTTGTTCCTTCTGCTACCCATCCGGGTGCCAGCACTGTCTGCTGGTTCTCGCCACAGCCTTTGGCCTAGGTGCCTCCATCTCGGTATCCGTGGTCCAGCACCGTCAGCTGGTCCTTGGTAGTGCCATTGGCTCTTGTAGCTTTTGCCACCTATCTGGGTTCCAGCACCGTCAGCTGGTTCTCGGCAGTGTCTTTGGCACGGGTACTCCCTGTTGCCCAGCCTGGTTCCAGCACGCCAGCTGTTTCCGGGTAGTGTCAAGGTCACTATGCCACCAATCCATTGTCCTGTCGTCTTGCGGCCAGGTTAGCCGACTCTACGGTGCCTGCAGTTTAGGTGACTCCTATGTGGGCTGCGGGAACTGGCACTGAAGGCTGGATCCGTAGTGCCAATGGGACATGGACCCCCTGTAGGACTGTGGGTTTCGGTAACTGCGGCCGGCTTGCGGCCTGGCTACTTTGCTTTGAATGGGTACCTTCTGCTACCCACCCGGGTTCCAGCACTGTCTGCTGGTTCTCGCCAGAGCCTTTGGCCAAGGTGCCTCCATCTCGGTATCCGAGGTCCAGCACCGTCAGCTGGTCCTTGGTAGTGCTTTTTAGCACAGGTACCTTCTGCTTAGCAACCGTGGTCCAGCACCGTCAGTTGGTCCTCGGTAGTGCCATTGGCTCTTGTTCCTTCTGCTACCCATCTGGGTGCCAGCACTGTCTGCTGGTTCTCGCCACAGCCTTTGGCCTAGGTGCTTCCATCTCGGTATCCGAGGTCCAGCACCGTCAGCTGGTCCTTGGTAGTGCTTTTTAGCACAGGTACCTTCTGCTTAGTAACTGTGGTCCAGCACCGTCAGTTGGTCCTCGGTAGTGCCATTGGCTCTTGTTCCTTCTGCTACCCATCCGGGTGCCAGCACTGTCTGCTGGTTCTCGCCAGTTTCTCAGCCTTCTTGTACCTTCTGCTACATTTCCAAGATCAAGCTTTTTGAAATTGTCTTTGGTAATCCTTATTGATCTCCATGACGACGACCCTGATGACGACGACCCTGAAGACCACACCAAAGAAGACCAGAAATATGACCCTAAATAATAAGACCAAGAGGACAAAGAACATGAAGACAACCACCAAGATACAGAACAAAAGACAGAAGAACAAGAAGCAGAAGAAGCAAAAGCAGAAGAACAGAAAGCAGAAGAACATTAAGCATAAGACTAAAAATCAGCATAGAAGAAATCAAAATTATAAGCAGAAGAAGACTAAGCAGTAAAATGGGGGTGAGTCCGTTCCTCCTCGTGGTGCCCCTGGAAAATGCCTGCTGCTGCAGGCCAAACTGAACGCGGACAAATCCTGTTGTAAATGTTTAGTGACAGGCAGGACGTAAGGTGTAATCTTATAACTTTTATAGATAAGTACTACAGTCACCATAAGAAAATGAAGACAAAGAAGAATAGGAAGAAGATGAAGAAATAGCATATTAAAATTAATAATAGCTGAATATGAAGAATGGAAAAAAAAATTAATGGGAAGAAGATGAAGAAGAAGTAGATGAATAAGGTGAAGAAAAAGTTGATGAAAAAAATGCTACTGCTGCGGATCATGAAGGAGAAAGTGTGGGAGAAGTATAAAAGAAGGTGAAGAGCATGGAAGTTGTGAAACATACATATCTGACAAAATATAAAAAAGGTTAACATAGTCAATATCTTTTTAACTCCAAACGTCTTGAAAAAAAAAATTGGAATTAATGCTATGCCATGTGATTTGAATAAACCACTATGCCTTTAATGTCTCCTCCACCTCCCACAATACATTCTACATGATTCTTATTTGTTTTCAATTATGTAGAATTAGCCAACAAGGAAATAAAGGGCTTTTTTAAATTCCGATACCGGAAGTCCCATTGACTTGAATGGGACTTCCGGTATCGGAATCGGCGATACCTGATATTTTTTTCGTATCGGGCGATACCATCCGATACGATATTTTTGGGTATCGAACGGTATCGTTCAACACTAGTCGTTACGGACGTGGCGATACCAAATATGTGCACTTTTATTGGTTTTTTTTTATTTCCAAAAAATGAATTTATTAGGGAATATTTTTTTTTTTTTGTAATTTATTTAGCGATTTTTTTTTAAATTATTTTTACACTTTTTTTTTAACTTTATTAGGTTGTCCCAGGGGGGTCATCACTGTCCTGTGACAGACCGCTGATCTGTCACATCACAGATCACTGTGACAGATCAGCGATCTGTCACAGGCATAGACGCAGACTTCCTCATGCCTGCGCTTTGCAGGCACTGAGGAAGTCAGCTCCCTGCAGGTCCCCAAAGGTCCCTGTCACCATATTGGATCCAGGAACCTGTAGGGAAAGAGACCCCTGCAGCAGCGCTGCACATTGCGCTGCGGTGGGGGGCTCAGGGAAGCACGGAGGGAGCCCCCTCCCTGCCGATGCTTCCCTTTAACCCCCAGTACACCGCAATCGTGTTTGATCGCGGTGTGCAAGGGGTTAACGTGTCGGGGGTGATCCGTGACCACCCCTGACACATTGTGCTGAGTGTCATCTGTGATAATCAGCTGACACCCGGCCGCGATCAGCGGCGCTCACCACGTGAGCGCCGCTGATCTCACTAGACGTACTATTCCGTCCTTGGGACTTAGGTCCCAGGTCACATGGACGGAATAGTACGTCCAATGTAGGAAAGGGGTTAAAGAAGCAGCGCAGGAAGAACATCACAAAGAGATTTGATCATTTACGGCATAACACATGTGCTAATGTACTGTATATTAGGTTGTATGCCGTAACTAAGTAACTAAGTGATTACTAAAGCTGAAGTTACACACTAGATGACTGTTGGGTGATCAACGCTTCTCAGTCAACAGCCAGGTCATCTGACTCTCACATGCACAGGAGCTCTCGTTCACAGCTTATCTCCAGAAAAACATTGCATGATCGACATCTCTCTCGACCATGAGGGTATGTGCAGACGATCTGGAAATGGCAGCACTTTGGACGTAGCGCATGTTCTCTGCGTCCAAAGCACTGCCGTCTATTGAGCACAGGCGAATCTGCATGTGTTCACTGAACTGTGTGGATTCACGATGTTCGATATATTCTATTGATGTAATATCTCTTGTGGAGACTAGCGTCTCTGTAAGATAAATAGACATGTTGCAGTCTGGAAAGATTCGCCACTGCCTCCATGGGTGTGCCGCAGGCCTCTGTGAATGCATAGTGGACATGAAATTTCTTCAAATCCCACCCACAATGCTATAACATCTCGATGCTACAGTGTACATTGTCATCAAACTCTCAATCAGTGATGGGGAGGGGATACACAGATAAGTCTGACTGCCTGGCATGCGAGATGTAGTCCGGTAGTGTAAATCTCCTGCTGATAAAATAGTGATGTATTGAAATTGCAACACACAGCCTAATAAGTGACACATCCTAGTATTCAGCTGTTTCAGCTCTGTTCACTACTTATATCTCATCACTGCTGAAGCTGAATATAGCAGTTTTTAAGGTCACCCAGACGCCATTTAATGATGTCCTGTATTAAGGATAAGTCATCTATATCAAAGATATGGACCTCTGAAGACAGTAACCACCCACCACACTTCAGTGTATTCCTTCCCTACTGCTGAGATTTCATACTGCAGATACAAGCTGCAGCTTTTAGACATTGTCAAGTCTCGTCTGATATACGAGGCTACTCGCAGCATGCTGTAATCTTTTACTCAGTCCAATCCGAGCTGGGAAAAAAATATAGATAAACATAGAATTATTCACTAACATTAGTCAGAGTGCAATACAATTTGTTATGGGACTGCACTCATCATCAGTTTTAAATGTAGATGGCAGTTTTAATCATAGCAGGATCCTATCTACACACAGAGATGAAGCCTTCAGCCTAGTAGAGGATTCATATTAGATAGTTTCCTAGCAATGAGAATTGCCTTGCCGTGGTTGCTGGGCACACACGAATTGACCAATTTATGCGCTAATTATTCTCAATTTATCCTATTTTCTAGAGCAGTAAGGCAATTCATATACCATATATTTCATGTTTTCATGCTATAGCACTACAGAACTCAACTTTATTTGTTGGTTATATATGGAGGCGGCTGCTCTTGGTTCGCACCTGTACACGGCTGGTTTCTGTTTGGAAGTGATGGTCAGTCATTTATTGTTTGATCAAAGTTCATCTGACTCACTTTTTAGCTGATCTCAGTAAATGTTCATTTTATTATTAGGATAACACAGCAATTGTGACATAGATTTACAAAGAAAGTACTCCAGCTTTATAAAGTTTAAGAGATATCTTTAATAATGCATACAATTTTATGTTGTGAAATTTAGTTGCAGATACTTCCTACCTTTAGTCTTAAATACACATATTTTCTTCTTCTGCTAGTCACTGTCTACATCACTTTGCCACCTGGCTTCCTCACTTTCTATCCCATGATATTCCCACTCTCATCATGGGAGGCGTTAATATCCCCATCGATGATTATCTCTCCCAATCTGCCTCTAATCTACTTTCTCTAAACTTCTCATTTGGCCTCTCACAGTTTACTAACTCTCCTACGCATGAAGACAGGAATGCTCTGGACTTGGTCTTTTCCTGTCTCTGTTCAGTACACGACTTTTCTAACTCCCCTTCTCTAGCTCTCCAACCACAACCTTCCATTCTTTCCTTCTTTGTCATGAACTGTCTCTTCACCCAGAACACTCCACTTTTCACACTTACAGTATAGGAATACACATAACACTAACCTCCAGCGGCTTATGGACAATCTAAACTCATCTTTAGCTCCCATCTCCTAGCATTCCTGTCCAGACTTAGGATTGTCACGATTGTCACGCTACAATAATACATTGCAGAGTGCCCTGGATGAAGCAGCACCTGCTACACACAGAAAGAATCGTCACAGATGATGGCAACCCTGGCACACGATGCAAACACATTTTCTTTAGCATTGCTCAAGGTGTTCTGAGCGTCAGTGGAGAAAATTGGTTTTAAAAGAGGATTTCATCCACTATAAGTTCATACTCCAAACTTTTAACTCTGCCCTTCATCTGGCCAAACAATATTACTTCACCACCCTCATCACTTCATTAGCTAACAATCCAAACTGACTTTTTGAAACCCTCCACTCCCTACTGAGCCATAAAGAACAGGCCCCCAGCACGAACATTAGCGGTGAGGACCTGGTCACTCATTCCCTAAAAATAATCAACCTCATCCATCAGGACATTTCTGCCCAATCTTCTCAGAGCCTGGATCCCCTTCCATGCCACACTTCAAGTTCATTTGCCATTTTTGAGCCTGTTACAGAAGAACTTACTCAGCTCCTCACTTCTTCTCGGCCTATAACCTATAACAGCGACCCTATTCCCTCACATCTCCTGCAGTCTTTCTCACAAGTTGCCACCACTCACCTACCTAAAATATTTAAGCTCTCTCTTTCTTCTGGTCTTCTCATTTAAACACATCATCATAACCCATTTAATTAAAAAATCATCCCTCAACTAGGACTGTGCTGCTAACTATAGATCTCTCTCTAATCTTTTCTTTATGTCTCAACTCTTGGAATGCCAGGTCCACTCATGTCTTATCCGCAATCTCTCAGATCATTCTCTTCCTGAATCTCTACAATCTGATTTACGCTCTACTGAAACTGCCCTTATTAAAGTCTCTAACGATCTATTAACAGCTAAATCTAATGATCACTGCTCCCTGCTGATTTTCCTGGATCTCCCTGCTGCATTTGACACTGTGAACACCAGCTCCTCCTCACTATGCTCCACTCTATTGACCTCAAGGACACTATTCTCTCCTGGTTCTCATCTTACCTATCTGACCGCATCTTCACTCTATCTTTTTACGGCTCTTACTCTTCTCCTTGTCCCTTTACTATTAGGGTTCCTCAGGGCTCAGTCCTAAGCCACCTTCTGTTCTCTTTATACACAGTGTGGTGTAATGACCACTGTGTCCACGAGGGGGCGCTGTGTGGATGTCCCAAGAGTGTGAGTGGTTGAAGAGCCATTATGTATCTCAAGGTGGGTGACCTTGAGATAGAGACATATGTATGTTTATGAATGCTATTGTAAAGTATATATGTCTGTGTGAAGGACCTGTGGTGAGGTCATAGTCATGTGACCCGGTGGGCGTGGCTATGGACCATATAATGTGGCCAGGTTAGGTCACATGGAGTGAATGCTGGGACCTGATTGGTCCAGTTTGGAAGGTCCCGTGAGGAGAAGGATCTCCTCACTAACAGCAGCCTGTGGAGCGGCTGTGTGTGTAATGGCGGCCAGTATCTGAGAGTCCCTGAGGAGTGAGTGGACTTCTGCGGCCTGGAGAAACAGCCATAGGGGAACCCTGACGTGGGTGAGATAACCCTGGGGCTAAATAGCCTGTATAATGGACGCTCTCCTGTAATGCTGAGTATATTGCTGCTGGAGGTTTATGAAGGATGAATAAACCTCATAGACTATGATTTGTTGGAAAATCCTGTGCCGGATGTGTTTTTCGATCGCTGCAAGCGAGAACCCCTTACTTACATGACAGCGCTACCTCACATATGGTGGAGAAAGCAAAGGGCAATATTGTAGCTTTGTTGCTAGGGGCAACGGAAAAGGACTGCAGATTCGGTTGCTGGGGGCAACGCTGAGCCAGGAGGGCTGACGGTCTTAAAGCCATGTGATGTGCTGACAGGAGTCAGTGGCAAAGACTTATAGGATACCTCTGCGGTAGAGAGGTCCGAGAACCTGCGCGGCCAGCAGGTGCCGGTCGGGAAAGAAGGAAAAAAAAAAAAAGTGTTTTACTGACCTGGGTCAGTGGTAAAGACTGTGTTCCTGGAGGGTTAAGTGAGCAAGGTCCTGGAGGGTCAGTGTTGGGAAGAGCCCTGGAGCACATGGTAGGACCTTGGACCTGGTGAGGCTTAAGTGTTGGGCAGTCTCAGGCCGAGACGGATGTCCTGAATAGCACCCGCTGAGCCCCTGGACCTGGTGAGGCCGGTGTGTTGGGAGACCCTGGGAGGAGGGTTGGCTCCCTGAATAGCACCCGGTGTGCCCTGTGTGGTGGACGGTCTCAGGCAGAGACGGTACTTCCTGAGTGGCACACGAACAGGACATGTGAGAGACTGTGCATGTGTTTTTTTTCTTTTTTTTTTTCTTTTCCTCTGCAAAACCTGAAGGTGCTTGCTGTGGCTCAGTGGGGTCACGAAGGTATCGCAGCACAAGGACCTGGTGTTTTCTTTAAGGGATCTGCCCTGGGAGCATTGGTAGCAGACGCTGTCTGTCTACACCATCCTGCTGCAGCTTTATTGCATGTGACTAAGCGGGTACAGTAGTTGTGGCTTTACACAACTATTAAGGGTGAGTACCCTGTATTATGTCATTATACCATTATACCTGCACTGGTAAGGCCCTATGGGTGCGCTTTTGTGGTTTTTTTATCTTTGAGGGTGACAAGCGGCTTCCAGTAACCCGGCGGGGTTACGAAGGTGACAAGCGGCTTCCGGTGGATCGGCGGGTCCACGAAGATGGCGCAGCAGGAGCTGCAGTGACACCAGCCGCTGTGTGTGTGTGAACAGCAGCCGGAGGTGCCGGTGATCAGTGACAGCAGGAGCTGTGGTGGTGCCAGCAAAGACTTGTGTGGTATCGTTAAAAGACAAACTGTACTGTGTGAACTGTGGCCTAAGAGGTTCTGCAGGACGGACATGGGGAAATCCCAAAAGGGGGCGGTGACCCAAAAGGGGGCGGTAACCCAAAAGGGGGCGGTGACCCAAATTGGAGTGGTAACCGAAAAGGGGGCGGTGACACAAATTGGAGTGGTAACCCAAAAAGGGGTGGAGTCACAAAAGGGGGCGGTGACCCAAATTGGAGTAGTAACCCAAAAAGGGGTGGGGTCCCAAAAGGGGGCGGTGACACAAATTGGAGTGGCAACCCAAAGTGGGGTGGTGGTCCAGAAAGTGGCCAAGTGTGAAGAAGTGACAGCACTGGGTGACTCAGTAGGTATGTCTGGAGTACCGCAGTGTATGTGCAGGTCTTTTTCAGAATGTGGAATATCCTTTCCAGGTAGTAATGATGGGCCACAGATGTGTACAGTGATGCTGCACCGGGAAGGAGCCTTTGTTCGGCTGGAATCAGAGAGTCAGGTGACTCTGACAGGAACTCCTCTCGTTTTCTCTCTGACCGAGAAAAACATCAGGGTTCGCTGTAAACACGGGGTCACGGTGAACTACGCAGTAGACAGAGTAGTGTTTGAGGGGACCAAAGGTGGTGAGTGCCAAGGTAGAGGAATACCACGGGACTTAGTCTATGCCTGGGAGAGGGGCCGGGACTTTCTTTTGTTTGATGACGTTTGGTCTGACGATGGAGATGCTTCGACTGTGGGGCAAGCAGACACTGAGACAGTGACGGCTCTTGACATGGACAGGTCAGAGGTAGAACTGACCAGAGGAAGAAGTACATCTGCCCAACTGACGGACCTGACGTCTCGTGATAAGACAGATGGTGGGCTGGGAGATGAGACGACTGGACTAGACACATTGGTGCTGGACGGTAACTGGAGGGTTCACTCGACTGGGGTGACTGACCCAGTGGTACCCTTTAACGATATAATTAAAGAGGTAGTAGTGAGACACGTGATGGACAAAAGAGAGCAGGATCGTGAGATACAGCTGATAAAGGAGACTGTAACAGAACATGTTGAACGGGAAAGAGTCCTAAGGCAAGCAGCTGAGCACAGAGTGGATGAGCTGGAGAAGGAAGTCTCTGAGCTCAGAGGTCACCTGTCAGCGTGTAAAACCATGAACAAGACCCTGTTGGAAGATATGGAGGTGCTCAGAGAGGCCCAAGAGAAGCATCAACAGGAGATTCTCAGGAGAGAGGATGAGCGTCGCTACCTGGCAGAGGAGAAAGATAAAGTTCTGCAAGAACTTAGTGGAGTAGTAAAAGGTCTTCTGCAGGAGAAGTGGAGGGGCGAAGATGTACAGCGGCCTTGCCCGACTGATAGCAAGGCAGAACTGCCAAAGCCCATCTTGGAAAAGGGTCCTGAAGACTGTAAATCTCAGGAAGATGGTGAGCCAAGAGCTGCACAAGACAGTCATCCGGTCATGACAGATATCTTGAGGGAAGTGTCCGTGGGGAACCCAGAGCCATCTGTCCAGGATGAGAGCAAGTCCACGACCTTCAAGGTTGTAATTGATGTACCAGAAGACATGCAAGAAGCCTGTGCTGAGGAAGGTGTGCATGAGGCTTTCAAAGAGGCGGTCAAAGCGTGTAAGGTGCACTGGGCACCTGAGACTCGGCAGTTGGTGATAGTATCAGCTAGGGAAAACACATCAAACCGAGTAGCTGTCCTGAAAGAGATGCATTTGCAGTGTCTACGTGTCAAACAATTGGTTAGGCAGAGTAATATGAAGGCTGCTCGACGCCTAGAGATAGCAAGAGAGGCTATGGATCGGTTGGGTTTGAGGAAAGATGTGGTTCCGGTACCCAAAGCTCTGATTGGGAGAATCATTGGAAGGTCCGGGAAGGTGATGCAGGACCTTGTGAATGTCTCCGGTGTGGTGAGGGTGAGGATCCCTCCTGATGACGAAGACCAGGTGTCTGGTGAAGTGGGAAGGATTCCCATGATGGTGGTTGGCTCCATGGAAAGCCTGAGGAACTTTCAATTGCTCTTGGAGTATAGAGTGGGGTGCCTGCAAGAGATTGAACAGTTGAAGCTGGACCGCCAGCGGATTAATAAAGAAGTGCGGAATACCAGGTGGCGGCCGCCTTCATACCAAGATGTAAGGACCCCAGGGGTACCGCCAAGAAGTGACATGGCAGATGGCCGAAGAATGTCAGCGAGTGGCAATTCGACAGACCGTACGAGGTTGAAGGGCTGTAGTTCCTGTGAGACGTTGACTGAGTCAGACTCGTGCCAGACAGCAGGATCGACTAAGACTTATGACCGCACCAACCGAGAGAGACGGTCAATGAGAGAAAGATCAGGTGACAAGGGGCACTGTAACAGTGTGGTGACTAAACAGTGTCTGATGATGCAGACAGACCGTGACTGGAGGGTCAAAGACAATGACCGGTATTATGACCGCTGGGGGCGGGGGAGGCCTAATGTAGAGATGAGGCCGTATGACAAATGGAGACAGTTCTCTCGACCTGTGGGGCAAGGCGCAATACGTGCCCGGTCTCGAGACCCTGGTGTGATGTTGTGTGTTCAACCCCACAAGTTTGAACATAGGGGGGAGGTATGTGGTGTAATGACCACTGTGTCCACGAGGGGGCGCTGTGTGGATGTCCCAAGAGTGTGAGTGGTTGAAGAGCCATTATGTATCTCAAGGTGGGTGACCTTGAGATAGAGACATATGTATGTTTATGAATGCTATTGTAAAGTATATATGTCTGTGTGAAGGACCTGTGGTGAGGTCATAGTCATGTGACCCGGTGGGCGTGGCTATGGACCATATAATGTGGCCAGGTTAGGTCACATGGAGTGAATGCTGGGACCTGATTGGTCCAGTTTGGAAGGTCCCGTGAGGAGAAGGATCTCCTCACTAACAGCAGCCTGTGGAGCGGCTGTGTGTGTAATGGCGGCCAGTATCTGAGAGTCCCTGAGGAGTGAGTGGACTTCTGCGGCCTGGAGAAACAGCCATAGGGGAACCCTGACGTGGGTGAGATAACCCTGGGGCTAAATAGCCTGTATAATGGACGCTCTCCTGTAATGCTGTGTATATTGCTGCTGGAGGTTTATGAAGGATGAATAAACCTCATAGACTATGATTTGTTGGAAAATCCTGTGCCGGATGTGTTTTTCGATCGCTGCAAGCGAGAACCCCTTACTTACATGACAGCGCTACCTCACATATGGTGAAATATCACAGCGTGTTAGCGTCAAATATTTATGACTGAAATCGCGCAGTCTGTGTCTGATAAATGCTGCCCAAGGATGGGGCAGTATGTACACACGTGGTCAAAATTGTTGGTAACCCTCATTTAATGATAGAGAAACCCTCAATGTTGACAAAAATAACTTGAAGATAACAAAAGTAATAATAAATCAAAAATCTATGACAATGAAGAAATGAAAGTCAGACATTGATTTTCAACTATGCTTCCACAGAATATAAAAAAAAATAAAACTCATGAAATCGGCCTGGACAGAAATGATTTTAGCCTTAACTTAATATTTTGTTGCACAACATCTTGAGGCAATCACTGCAAATGGTTCCTGTAACTGTCAATGAGAATTCTGCACTTCTCCACAGGTATTTTGACCCAGTCCTTGAGAGCAAACTGTTCCAGTTATCTTGTGTTTGAAGGTTGCCTTTTCCAGACTACATGTTTCAGCTCTTTCCAGAAATGCTCAATAGGATTTAGACCAGGGCTGATGGAACGCTCATGGAAAGCTGTGTGTTTTGGGTCATTATCCTGTTGCAAGACCCATGACCTGTGACTGAGACCAAGCTTTCTGACACTGGGCCGCACATTTCTCTCTAGAATCCCTTGATAGTCTTGAGATTTCATTCTACCCTGCACAGATTCTAGACACCCTGTGCCAGATACAGAAAAGCAGCCCCAAAACATAACATAGCCTCCTCCATGTTTCACAGTAGGGAGAGTGTTCTTTTCTTTATATGCTTAATTTTCCATTTGTGATCATAGAGCCGATGTGTCTTGCCAAAAAGTTCCATTTTTGTCTCATATGTCCATAGGACACTCTCCCAGAAGCTTTGTGGCTTGTCAACATGTAGTTTGGCAAATTCCAGTCTGGCTTTTTAATTATTTTTATTTAACAATAGTGTCCTCCTTGATCGTCTCCCATGATGTCAACTTTGGCACATACAACAACGATGTTGCTTGAGCTTGAAGTTCACCTTTAATTTGTTTAGAAGTTTTTCTGGACTCTCTTGTTACCATTCGTATTATCCATCTCATTGATTTGTCATAAATTTTGCTACTGCAGCCACGTCCAGGGAGGTTGGCTACCGTCCCTTGGAGCTTACATTTCTGAATAATATGTGCAACTGTAGTCACAGGAACATCAAGCTGCTTGGAGATGGTCTTATAACTTTTACCATTAACATATTTGTCTATAATTTTCTTTCTAATCTCCTGAGACAACTCTTTCCTTCGTTTCCACTGGTCCATGTTGAGTGTAATACACACCATGTCACCAAAAAGCACAGTGAGTATCTGTAGCCCTCTGAACAGGCCCACTCACTGATTCCAAGATTGTAGACACCTGTGATGCTAACTAGTGGACACACCTTGATTTAACATGTCCCTTTTGTCACATTGTTTTCAGGGGCACCATCATTTCTGTCCAGGCCTATTTCATGAGTTTTATTTTTTTTTTAATTCTGTGGAAGCATGATTGAAAAGCAATGTTTGACTTTTATTTGTTCATTTTCATAGATTTTTAATTTATTATTACTGTTGTCAGATTCAAGTTATTTCTGTGACCATTGTGGGTTTTTCTGTGATTAAACGAGGCGTAGCAACAATTTTGACCACGTGTGTATCAGTTGTCAGGTTCACTTTAAATGGTTGGATGTTCTGCCAAAATTGATGTTTTCAACTGACTTTAATTTGAATGGGTTCTTTAGGAATATTATTTAGTTATTTAATTTTTGTATCATACATGAGATGTGTGATTCAAGCAAAGTAAAGCAAAAAGCAAAAGTCAACTATTAAAGGCTTAAAATTTTGTAAAATAAGACTAAAATCGAAGGCTGGAGCCTAAGTGCAAAGTAATATAAATGCTTTTTTTCTGCAGTATTGTATTCTGCTTTTTTTGTAGAGGTCTTTTTGGACAATCAATAATACGTTTTTAAACCCTCTAGTTCTTGAAATATCATGCAGAACAACAAATCACTACGCTCCATCTTGAACTCTACATAAGATTTATTGCGCCGTAACCTTAATTAAAAGTCGTCTATTCGAGAAGAAAAGCTGAAATAACTCACAATATGGCCTGTTATTACAAACACAGTAACAAAGCAAGATATAATTATTAACAAAATAGTAAATATATAAGTCCTTTCATTTCTTTGAATTTGAGTATCATAGATAACATTTTCTTTTTCCAAAATCTATAATTAAGGGTAAATCAAATAAAAGGCTGCGCTTTCTGAAATTAAACTGAATAGTTTACCGGATGATGGACGACTTAGTGGACCTACTACAATATGAATATGTCAGTCGGAGGTACCATTTAAAACTTGTAGAATTAAAATCGTGTTAAAAGGAAGCTTTAGCTTTGCTGGGTAACAGCAGGAATGAAAGCCACTTCCCTCTTTCACAGTGAAATGTATTGCACTGCTTTGTTAATTTAGAGGCAATTAAAGCTTAGGCTGCAATGTGGTTACTGCCGCCGTGACTCACATTTTAGTTGTTGTGTCACTGTAGGGGTTCCTTGATTTCCTTGCCAAACTTAATGTCTTGAACTATTTAATTTCTGGATAGAGAAGTTAAGATATTTAGGATAATGGAAAAGTGACTGAAAACAGAATTAAGATGATTGCTTATTAAAGGGAATGTGTGAACAGAAAATGACCTATTTTTAAACTTAAGTTTTTACAGAATTTTAAATGTATTTTATCTTAAAGTATGTATTGTTTTAAAATGTTCCATACTGCTATCTACATGAATATGCAAATAGCCTCTTCCAAGTGGAAGAAGACATGCACTCTAGTGCCACCTAATGGAAGAGCCAATCCTAAATGCTTAGACTCTCTATTTATATGAAAATACACAGAATTCTTGTAATATTACCAATAGTCACTAAATCTAATTAGACTTGTATTTTCTGCTCTTGTTCAGAAAAATTTTAATCAGTCTATCATCACAGGCAGGATTCTAATCAAAGTAAAGACCTCTGTAAATTTTCACCCCTGAATATGGATCATTCCAAAATGCGTGTCGGGGTGTGTGCCACAAACATTTGTCTGTCTGGAACACCAAGGTAACATCTGTCAAGAAATGTAATGACCTAACAGAGGGTCGGTCAGCGGATGGTACAACACACACTCAATGGGATGGAAATGGGGAAAGGAAAGCCCTCCCAATAGGGAATGAGGGATGGACACCTCCTGATCTCCAACCTAAGCCTGTCCCTGCATTCCCCCAACGCCCTAAGTGGGTCATCCCCCCATCGCTGTCACGAACCTCGCCCCTCACTATCACCTCACACTGCCCTGGCTAGTGCAGTGGCCAGCAAGGGTGCTAGCATCACCACTGCAGTTGGTACAATATAGGGTACAGTGAAAAGCATGAGACAGATGAAGTAAAAATACAAAACTTAGCTTAAAACTTTCTTTGCTGCAAAACACCGCACAGCAGAAGAAAGGCACCAGGACCACGAACTCTACGAAACTAGCAGATTCACCACTGCAACCAGAGCATTCCTTATTCCTGGCTTGGCCAACATAGATCGCTCATTGACAGTCAACTGATGCATCAAATGACTATTTAAAGGATGGTGGGTGTGGTCACCACCCACATCAGCTGACCTCGCAACTCTGCAATTGCATCATGCTGCCAGCAAGGGAAACTGACATTAACCCCTGCAGGCCTATAAGGAAAAAAGTTACTTTTAATTCATAGTGGAACCAGAGATGACAGACATCCAAAAATGGATCAAGACAGTATCCTTGTATAGTCTTTACCATGTATGTCCCTCACAGGTATCTAATTTAATCATACAATACTATTTATCATTGCAACATTTCTGATGGGCATTTACTTATAGGCTCAAACTAGTGCTCTATCTAACCTTTTCATCCTTCCTATGTATTTGACATACATTTGAAGGTCTTGGGTGCTTGTCTCTCCCACCTTTTTTTGCTTCTTTTTGTGCCCTTATTTTGCAATTATCTCCACTTTGTGGATCTCTACAGTAGTTGCATATTACTTACAATTGCATCTGCTACTTGCACTATATGTCTAAAGGGCCTGTCACACTAATCGATATCACTAGCAATATCGCTATAACGTCACTGGTTTTGTGATGCAGCAGCGATATCGCTATGTCTGATACTTACATCCGACTGGCTCCCCCGCTGATTATCGCTGATCGCGCGAGAACGGCATGGGCCGTTTCTCGTCGTCAGCTTCCTGCTGGGCTTCCTGTGGCGCCAACGAGCGACGCGTGGACGCAGGCGGGAGGACGTCAGGATCGTCTCGTCTGACAGGTAAGTAGCGACCCCCGACCGCTGCTATGTCGCTGGTGAGATCTGCCTGTGTGGCAGCTCACTAGCGACCACTTAGCGATGCACCAGCGATCCTGACCGGGTCACATCGCTGGTCTGGATCACTGGTGCATCACTAAGTGTGACAGTACCTTTATCCTGACACCTTATTTACAGTGTTTGATAATTGGTGATTGTTACCCTTTGTTGGTGTTCATAGCAATTAAATAAGTACTACATCTGTGCTATTTATTTTTCATTTAGCTATTGATAAAGGCCTTCCTTTACTTTTCCTCAGGTAGTAACAGTGTTTGCCTATCTAGGGGTTCAGAGATTTTATTTATTTATACAATTGTCTAATTACTGTATATTGTGGTAGATATGCTCACTTGGGTGCACATAGTGGTAGACATAAGAACGCTTTCTCTTTAAATCTTCTACTGGTTTATTAAAAGTACTGCATGAACAACTTCAGGATTAGCAAAACAAACACAGCCTTTCTGGCCTAATGGGAAGAAGAAAACATAATTCATGGACAGTCCATATTGCTGAAGGGATCTAACTGCTCAGGAGCAAGCAACAAAAGGTTCAGTTTTCCTTATCATGAAAACACAGCTGAATAAGCCAGAAAGTCATGTATTTATCCTCTGCACACCACCTTGGGGTGGAGATATGGTGAACAGTGTCCCACCCACTCTACAGCTGTTCACTCAACCTAGCCTTAAACATAGCCGATTAATCCCTCTCAGCACTTAGCGTGCTGGAGTGTTTTCCTAGGTTCAAGTCACTGAAGCTAACAACCACAATGATATATATCTCCCCTCCAGTAGTTTGCCAGTGACTTTGTCACAATATGCATATATATTTGTTTTTATTTTATCCGTCTTCTTGATTGCCGCCATGTAACCAAATTTTGACAAATAAAGGTTTTTTACTTTTGAGATTTTTATTTATCTTTTATTATGACCACATTTTCTGAGTTTTCTATTTTGGTTCATAGTTCTTTTGAATGGTCAACAATTAATTTTCCAGCAGATGTATGTCCTTATATTTTCTCATATTACTTTTGCCATATACATTATTTTGTTCACATACATTTGCTCAGTCTAGAACATGCTTGGTTAAATTGTAGATAATGTAGGGCCTAACATTCACAATGGTTGATGGTCACACATCACCTCACCCCAATTACCTGCACAATACCTTTTACCAAGATTAGAACATGGAAAGAAAATAATTGTACAAAAGCTGGCCATGGACAGTGTGACGCTAGTCACTATTTACAGACCCACCGAGAGGCAGAAGAGTCAGATGTTCTGGGGTCAATACCAAGAGAGTACATAGATAGCAAAGGGAAAAGACAATGGCGTAAATCAGGGCACAGCCCAGGGTCAATAACAAGAGATAGCGGATCAAAAGCCAAAAGACAAGACAAAGGGATAATCAGAGCATGGTCCAAAGGGTCAGGGAGCAGAAGATCAGAACTCAGAGCAACAGAATCAGGTTAACACTCACCAAGAAGCACAAACTACATCTGGCAGGGATCATGGGCAGACAGCTCAGTTAAGTAGCTGGGTAATCACCAGAACACTGAAAAACTGGAGAAAATCCCGCACCTCCCAGTCACAGATTGGACAGCTAAGCTGTCAATCAAGGCAGCGACAGCTCAACAATGCCCATCACAGGATTGGAGAGTCAATCTGCCAATCAAGACACAGACTCAGCAAAAAACAGTTTCCATAGAACAGCATAGCAATCATTCACTGAGCTGAGGAATCATGACAGATGGTAGATGAATGTTGACTGAACAATGCTTCTGCCTATCGTGCGGCCAACAGCTATCTCAGCTGACTGTCCCATATACAGGATCATTCACTCGGCCTAAGCTCCTGTGTTCTTTATGAGAAAGCCACCAACTGACTTGCCGGTGACATGTGCGATAATCATCTCTCCTGACCATTAATTGTCTTTTGACACGGCCGATCATGCAAGGGCAACATTTACAGACAATTAGTTGACTGCTGACCAGTGTGATCAACATCTCTCCTAACCATAAGGTGGCTGTTGCCATGGCATCAGACTGTCGGCCGCACCCACTGATATCAGAGACTTCAGTTGACTTCAGTCTGTGTGTTTGGGAGTCAATAGGGTCAGGAAGTATGAGTCTAAAATAAGGCCAATAGGCCAGTGCAAAAATTGTTTTTTTTTTAATCTTATATATAATTATACGGAAAATTGAAATAGTAACTTAATTTTTTTTTATACAGTGAGTGTGGAAAGTATTCAGGCCTCTTTAAATGTTTCACTCTTTGTTTCATTGCAGGCATTTGGTAAATTCAAACAGGTACATTTTTTCTCATTAATGTATGCTCTGCACCTCATCTTGACTGAAAAAAAAAACAGAAATGTAGAAATTTTTGCAAATGTATTAAAAAAGAAAAACTGAAATATCACATGGTCTCCCTCAGACCCATGTTCATCTCGGTCCCTCCTCCCTCACATACACAGCAGAATGGGCCTCTTGGGCCATGGACACAGTAGCTGAACCAACTACCATCACCATAAGTTTTGGAGCAACCCCTCCTATGACTCCCATCTCCACATCTGGACCACAATAACTGGCTCCCGCCCCCACCAGAGTTTCTTTCAAGCATATTCCTAGAGACAGACCTACTGAAACCCAACAGTTAGGGACTTTTCCATGTTCAGCCGAGGCTTTACTTCCTGAAGCTTCCCTCACTGCTGGACTCCATTGTCACCTTGGAGACAGCTACCACAAACCAATCTCTAGGCCATTCCTCCCTTAAAATATTCACCTGCTCCAAAGGCTGTAAGCTTTGTGAGCAGAGAGGTAAGTAAATGTGTTTCATGTAGCGGGCATTAACATATACCTTGTCTCTTCAAGGGGGAATGTGGACAAAACATCCATCTCCTTGATCTCTTGCCTACATTTTTGCCAAGTTCTTCATTACCTATTTCATATGTGGTGGGACCCTACTTGTGCACCAAAAAAAAGTGTGCCTTGTCATTTTTTTTTAGATATGACATATAATAAGGCTATGTTTATATCTTCATTTCTATTTTTAGTTCTAGGAAATGGGAAGCAAAATTCAAGAGGAATACCTATCCAATATGTAATGGATACAGGCAGTAGAAGTAGAAGAACACCATTAGCTGTAATGTGGTCCATCTGGTTTCTATTTTTTCAAGAAACACTCGGTGCATGTCAGCTTGCTCTGACCGGTCAAAATTGCTGACCTCTCTCCAAAGTCTAAAGTGCATTTTAGCACTATATTCGGATCATATAGCAATAAGAAAGGTTGCCTGGTTTGTTGATTCACATTTTCCTTTTGTAGAAACACTATGTGAGGCAAGCAACCTGGCTAAAAAAATGTGATGCGCTAGATGATATGCAGCAGGGAAACCTTGGTCTTGACATTCAAGTAGATGTTACTTTGACATTTAGTAGAAGGTTGACATTTATTACATGTCAAAGTAACAACCACTTGAATTCCAGTCATGTACCACTGACCTAAACATTGCTGCAGACCAAGTACATAATTTCATTCAAGTTAAATTTCTATATGACAAAGGCCTTTTTTTAAGAAAATGCTCCCGCCACATGGCAAAATTGTTCAGGAATCCTTTGAGGAAAACAACAAAGCGTTGAAATTCCAAATTCCTCCAAATTCCTCCAAGTTGCTTACACATCTAATCCAGTTAGCCTCTTCTGTATTTTCAGGACTAATCAGATCTGTTGCAAATGTCTAATTGCATTGATACCCTAGGACAACTTCAGAGGTATTGTGTAGTTGAATTGGTAATGCAGTATGTTATGTACCGTATGTTATGCATGTTTATGTGGCTTTATAAGAAAAATATTTCTGTCATAAGAATCTGCAGCATGGCTATAAGCTCTCAGTGATAACAGCCACAATAAGAATAAAATAGAAACATACCACCCACCCAATACATACACAGCCACAACCATAAAGCCAACTGCCTAACTGGTTACTTTGCGGATATGTGCCCTAACATGCAGAAAGCCATGATACGCTCTGTGCGCTTACACCTTTCGATCATGGTCAGTAGAAACGGGCAAATTATTTAGACTGGAATGAATTCTACGCAAATTTTTCAATAATTCATGTTCTTCATAACATGATTTTTTTTTACTATGTGTTCTATGACGGCCAGCTCATAGCTGTACTAGGTCAAAAAGGTTCTTCTACTCAATACTAAGCAAAGGGTCTGAATACTTATGATCATATAATATTTCAGTTTTTCTTTTTTAATAAATTTGCAAAAATTTCTACATTTCTGTTTTTTTCCGTCAAGATGGGGTGTACATAAATGAGATAAAAAATGAACTTTTTTGAATTTACCAAATGGCTGCAATGAAACAAAGAGTGAAAAATTTAAAGGGGTCGGAATACTTTCCGTACCCACTGTATAGTCTAATAGGAGTTGGATTACCGACAACGGTCAGCGTAGTGTCCTCAGATGAAATCCAACAAATCACGGTCCAGCTTCTAGTGGCAAAGGGCGGTCACCCGTTTTGCTGCTGAGCCCCTAGTCCATAAATCTGTGCAACAGAAGTGGGAAGTGCTGCAGGAGTCTCTGTCCAACATGTGTGCTGCTGTGTGCCTATCAGCACCTCAGGGTCCTGCACATGGAACCCGCTCCTCTGTGCGAGCACTGCTCTCTGCTTAGCCGGGCACGTGGCACTTTGCACACTCACTGACTTACTGGATTGTTCACGTAAGCTGTGCCAGGACAGGACTACACGCTGTCTCTCATGCTGCGGAGTGCACCACACACCGCTCCTGCTCTTGCTGCCGGCGGGAAAACTCTGGCTCTTTCCCACGCTTCCTGCTCACTCCCTGGCCTAGCCACGCCCTCTCTCCCTGGGTCATAGGACATGTCCAGTTCCCCATTCTTTTCCCCTGGCAACACGAAGAGCTGCCTCGACAGTTCTGGACCTGGCATGATGCAGGCACCCGTGGCCCGGTCTTCCTCCTTACACACTGATGAGGGACTTTACCCCAAAGCACAATGTCTGCAAATTGAGATTCTGGTATTGGCTTTTATCCTAAGTCATGTGACAAGGTTCGTTAAAGAATCAACATTGACTTTTAGGATTGCTGCTTCTAATAGTTTGCACTAGAGTTCTAGTCCTAATCTTCTCTGAAGACACAATTTGCACTCTCTAGGAGAGAAGGATAGACTTATCCAGTGACTGGACAAGGAAAGCGACTCTGCCATACAAACTGTGCTCCACTTGAAACGTCTGATCTGTAATCGCCCCCGTACTGACCACCACTGTACGTGGTATGATAATCCAGTAGATGTCATGGCACAGGACATTATGGGGAGGTCAATGCAGCAATGCAAAATGACAGTAGCCTGCTCTCTAATGCTCCAGCAATGTGGGGAATGGTGATGGGAAAGGAATTATGTCTCAAACTCAATCCTCCGTGGATCAATCCGTTCATTTCTAAATATTTATTTGCATTTAAATACACCTTAGACCTCATACAGACATCCATTTTTCATGTACATGTCCTATCAATAGTCTTCACAGATAAAACATGGCATCATCATCATCTACAGAGCTGTTCACATGTCCAAGTTTTATCAACATCGTGAAAAGCACTAATAGAAGTCTATGTGTTCATGAAAATCTTGGACAGCATACAGAAGACATCAGTGTGCAATGCATGTGCTGCCCGTGATTAGCATTATAATGAACAAGGGAAGCTTTCTAATTTATTCAATTATTCCTTTTTATGAGAAAATAATTGATTATAAAAACTGTCTCATTGACCAAACACTGATGAAAATCAGATGAAAAATACTGCAGATACAACTCTTTTTTTCATTCTTGAAAAATCACGGATGTCTGAATGAGGCCTCAGCATTCTCGGAGAGCAGTTGTATTTGTTTGCTATTTCCTGCATATGACTGTTCTAAAGAGAATCTAAAGAGAATCTGGCAAATCAATTTTACTTTTTCTAGCAGTGAAGATGTGATATGATATTAGAGAAACGCAGGTGCAATTTCCCAAAAACAGTGTCATTCTTACCCATAGGTTTTGTCATTCACTTGAATTGGGCTGAGCTGCAATATCAAACACAATTCATGGACAAATGTAATAGCATTTCTGAAGGCTACTTAGAGTTTGTTCCTGCTTAGTACTTTTGCTGCATTTTTTCCCTCTGTGTTTTAACAGCCCTATTTCTCCCCTCTCTCTCCTCTCTGTCTCTGTAGAAAGTAAACTCTTGTAGTCAGCAGAGTTCCCTCCTCTCTTTTTCCTCTCTCTCTACTGTACTGTGTAAGCTCTTATGGTTAGCGGGGTCCTATCTCTCCTGTAGAGTGTAAGCTCTTATGGTTAGCGGGGTCCTCTCTCTCCTGTAGAGTGTAAGCTCTTATGGTTAGCGGGGTCCTCTCTCTCCTGTAGAGTGTAAGCTCTTATGGTTAGCGGGGTCCTCTCTCTCCTGTAGAGTGTAAGCTGTTATGGCCAGCAGGGTTCTCTCTCCTGTAAAGTGTAAGCTCTTATGGTCAGTGAGGTCCTCTCTCTCTTGTAGAACGTAAGCTTTTATGGTCATCATAATCATCACTTCCTTCTGTAGAGTGTAAGCTTTTATGTTCAGAAGGGTTCTCTATCTCTCTGTTGTAGAGTGTAAGCTCTTATGGCCAGTGGGGTCATCTCTCTATTTCCTGTAGAGTTAAACTCATATGTTCAGTGGGGTTAATCTCTCTCTCTCTGCTGTAGAGTGGAAGCTCTTATGGTCAGTGAGGTGCTCTCTCTCCCCTCTTCCCCTCGTATATTTTCCGAGTAATTGCAAACTTTCCAGTATTGATATTTTTGCAAATTTATTTGTTGTAAATCAAAATTTTTGGGGGGGAAATTAGAGAAGTCGGTGATTTCGAATTTCAAAAAATATGCTCTTCTCTAACATTGACCAAATGCTGATGTAAATCTACTCTGTATGCTGAAGGAAATGAGCCAATTTTTTCATGTACAAGATTATAAGGGACATCTGATTGAATTCTTACTCTTCGGAATGCTCTGCTCCCCTGTCCCACCAGTAAGAGGACATGTGTAATTTATTAATACACTTTTTTTATTTATTTAACAATATCCTATTTTTATAGCAGAACCAAAGATATGTTGTGCTGCCCTCCTCATGGATAAAGAAGAATATATAGCTGAAAATAAAGCAAGGGAAGGAATTGCACTTGTATCACCTTTCCTTTAAGTTGTTTATGATTTAAACTGAAGTTGCAAGAAAAGGACTCGTCACTCTCGAGAAGCCTCAGATTTGACAGTACTTGAGGTTACAGAGACCGTTACATTCCAAAGTTCATTTCTTATTCTTGTGGCATCACTCACCACAGCTCAGGAGAGATATCTCAGCTCCGATTTACTTCCAAACCTGTACCAGAAAAAGAAACAGATGTTATTTGTTCCATTATTTTCTTGACGTAGGTGGAACAGAGTGCAAAGCTTTCCAGCTTGTTACTTTTTTGCAATATTAAAGAACCTGAGAAAAGGCATTGAGGATGCATCAAGCTGAGCAGATTTGCTATGCTTGACTGTTTTCTGTTCAGCTTTACACAACTTGTCAGGGATATTCTCTATTATTTTAACGAGCTATTTCACTCTTGATTTAAACTTTGGAAGTCATTAACCGGCGGTTTCTTGTGTTAAGTAGTAAAACTTTTAAGTTGCTGCTCCCTTCTTACAAATTAAGCTCAGTGCTAAATATTGCTGGTTATAACACACATTCTCGGTCCTTTTTACTATAGGTCATTTTTATTTAATGGCGCTCTTTATTAAACCAATTGTTGGCTTACTGAAATTTTCCCAGCTCTTGCATTATAGCTATTTCTATTTATTACAATTAAAGATGACCTCCAGCATGTATTTTCTACCTAACGTGATAATCATATGCGATTATTAATCAATAACTTGTCTGGGTTGTTCTTTTTCCATTCTGATATAGGTCACCTAATACAAACTACATTTCTGATCCTACAAGATGAAATCTTTTAATTGATTGCTATGAGCAGAAATCAGAGCTTTACTTTTAGACAGTTTCTTCACCAATATCTTTAGCTATTTTTGGTAGATATCTTAAGGAACGAGCAGGTTGGTAATGCTACCGGGCAAATGCAGGAGGGGGGTTCCTATGAAGCCAGCACCTATTTCAGCTGGATGTGTGTCAGAGGATGCCAATTTAGTTGAAGTGCATTGTGACACAGAGAACCTCTGGGACTGCCACTACAATAAATGCTGAAGGCCAATCAGCGCCGGGCAGCTGATGTCAGCGTGCCAGTCAGAGACAGCACATGGCAGTAACATCAAGTGTTGGCCATTGCAGGAGCACCAAAATAAGCTGCAGGCCACTGTTCCACCTATAGAAAAGGATGCTGCATGTAATGGGAGCAGGGGAAGATGAGAAAAAGGATAAGGTTTCTTTTACATATGTTATAGAACAGCAGCAGAACATGGAGCATTGTTACAGGATAGGCCCAGGAGTTGGGACCTACCAGGAAGCGGCACCGAATATGGGAAATACATTACTGGAAGAGGCCATGATGGGGGACATGTATTACTGGAAGGGGTCAGGGATGGGAGACATATACAACTGGAAGGGGCCTAGGATGTGGGACATTATCACTGGAAGAGGCACAGGATGTGGACATTATTACCAGAAGGGGCTCAGAATGGATGACATTAGTACAGGATGGCGGTCATTAATACATTATGGGGGATGGGGAGCACGCGTATGATTTTTATAGGATTTTGAATGCTACAAAGGCTAATATTTCTAGCCAACATGTAGGTGAGGGCCCAGCTCTAAATTTTGGATCAGACACTAGTGAAGGCACTGCCAGGGGACATTTCTTTGTCGTGATGTCATCCTGTAGTTCACAGGATGTCAGAGGCTTACATCATATCTACACAATAGAGCAAGTACTTTACTGGTAGACAGATCCCATGCCCCACTTCCCCTAATAAAGAGGGAAGATTCTATATAGTAGATGTAACGGAGGCAGGGGAACAATCAATTATACAGAAAGAATATGATGAGTTAGCATTATATGTGCAAAACAAAATGAGGGAGTACTTCTTAAAATTTATAGGGAAAGACTTTATTTCAATAAGTTGGTCACAGACTAAAGTCCCTGTTCACATATGAGTGTAGACAGATTTAATCACTACAGTTAAGGATAATAAAAAAGTAACATTTGTATAAATAAAAAAATCTAAAAAGCGTTAGCATCATGGTAATTAAAGGCTTTGGCTCCCATTAGTCCACCTCTGCTGAAAATGGAACAGAACAGCAAAAATGAACTCTTGTGTTTCCTTCAGGACTTTGCAGACTACCAAAAATGACAACTATATTTATTATTTACTTTTATTTTCTATTTCTAGCTTAAATGTTCCTTATAATGAAAAGACTTACTTGTAAAAGGATACATGCGATGCCTATATACAATAAATGGGGTGCTTTTAGGTCACTTTTTTGAAATGCCAGTAATGTACAAGGCACTGGGAGTGAGCTACTGGGTGTTAGATAGGTCTCTATGCTTTCAGTTGAAAGACTTATGAATGGACACTTATGTGGTAAAAATATTATACAAATGTTAATAGTTACCTTGAGATAAGAAAAGTGCACTAAGTTTCAGTCTGAAAACTTTATTCTTAATATAAATGCAAAAAGATACAGTCATATGTAAAAGTTTGGGCACCCCTATTAATGTTAACCTTTTTTCTTTATAACAATTTTGGTTTTTGCAACAGGTATTTCAGTTTCATATATCTAATAACTGATGGACTCAGTTATATTTCTGGATTCAAATGAGGTTTATTGTACTAACAGAAAATGTGCAATCTGCATTTAAACAAAATTTGACCGGTGCAAAAGTATGGGCACCCTTATCATTTTCTTGATTTGAACACTCCTAACTACTTTTTACTGACTTCCTGAAGCACTAAATTGGTTTTGTAACCTCATTGAGCTTTGAACTTCATAGCCAGGTGTATCAAATCATGAGAAAAGATATTTAAGGTGGCCACTTGCAAGCAGTTCTCCTATTTGATTCTCCTATGAAGAGTGGCATCATGGGCTCCTCAAAACAACTCCCAAATGATCTGAAAACAAAGATTATTCAACATAGCTTTTCAGGGGAAGGATACAAAAAGTTGTCTCAGAGATTTAACCAGTCAGTTTCCACTGTGAGGAACATAGTAAGGAAATGGAAGAACACAGGTACAGTTCTTGTTAAGCCCAGAAGTGGCAGGCCAAGAAAAATATCAGAAAGGCAGAGAAGAAGAATGGTGAGAACAGTCAAGGACAATCCACAGACCACCTCCAAAGACCTGCAGCATCATCTTGCTGCAGATGGTGTCACTGTGCATCGGTCAACAATACAGCGCACTTTGCACAAGGAGAAGCTGTATGGGAGAGTGATGCGAAAGAAGCCGTTTCTGCAAGCACGCCACAAACAGTCGCCTGAGGTATGCAAAAGCACATTTGGACAAGCCAGTTACATTTTGGAAGAAGGTCCTGTGAACTGATGAAACAAAGATTGAGTTGTTTGGTCATACAAAAAGGCGTTATGCATGCGCTGTATTGTTGACCGATGCACAGTGACACCATCTGCAGCAAGATGATGCTGCAGGTCTTTGGAGGTGGTCTGTGGATTGTCCTTGACTGTTCTCACCATTCTTCTTCTCTGCCTTTCTGATATTTTTCTTGGCCTGCCACTTCTGGGCTTAACAAGAACTGTACCTGTGTTCTTCCATTTCCTTACTATGTTCCTCACAGTGGAAACTGACAGGTTAAATCTCTGAGACAACTTTTTGTATCCTTCCCCTGAAAAGCTATGTTGAATAATCTTTGTTTTCAGTTCATTTGAGAGTTGTTTTGAGGAGCCCATGATGCCACTCTTCATAGGAGAATCAAATAGGAGAACTGCTTGCAAGTGGCCACTTTAAATACCTTTTCTCATGATTTGATACACCTGGCTATGAAGTTCAAAGCTCAATGAGGTTACAAAACCAATTTAGTGCTTCAGGAAGTCAGTAAAAAGTAGTTAGGAGTGTTCAAATCAAGAAAATGATAAGGGTGCCCATACTTTTGCACCGGTCAAATTTTGTTTAAATGCAGATTGCACATTTTCTGTTAGTACAATAAACCTCATTTCAATCCAGAAATATAACTGAGTCCATCAGTTATTAGATATATGAAACTGAAATACCTGTTGCAAAAACCAAAATTGTTATAAAGAAAAAAGGTTAACATTAATAGGGGTGCCCAAACTTTTACATATGACTGTATGGTCTGGCATTTTCATTTTTAAATTAATTTTCAGAGCCACCTGATATGTTGTTTGCTGTCTGATTCAAGTTTTAGACTTTATTCTTGTGGGAGCACTTCTCACAGTAATACAGGCTGGATTTGAGGTCTGTGTGTATCCACAGTACTTCTGTCTTCATTTGCTTTCATGTGTTAGCACATTTACAGAACTGCAGTTATTTCCCCTTTCTGTAGCCAATTCAAACTGTTGTAAAAGCTTTGAAATGTCACAAAATTATTGCTCAACTGGGACTTTTGGCAGCGTTTCACTAGCTTGACTTGGCTCCTCCAAAATGGACTGAACTAGGGAAGTACAGGGGAGAGTACACGCTCCTTGTCAGATTCATCAAAGATGAGAGCACTTTGGACTTCAGTAATGCAATGTCAGTTAGCGACTGGAGTAGCATTTCTGGCACAGCACACAGAGGGGACAAATTTGTTCAGTGATGCGCACCTCCTTATGAATTTGTCACTTTTTAATTCATCAAGGTTGGTGTGGCGTGATTGTGCGCTATGCCAGCCATGATGAATCTGCCCCCTTGTAATTTGTTCTTCATGTACAGCCTCTGTGATCTGCTCACTATAAATATTTAGCATGGTGGCTCAGTGAATAGCACTGCTGCTTTGCAGCTTTAGGGTCCTAGGTTCAAATCTCACCAAGAACAACATCTGCAAGCAGTTGGAATATTCTCCCCGTGTCTGTGTAAGTTTCCTCCAGGTTCTCTGGTTTTCTTCCACACTTCAAAGACATGCTGATAGGGAATATGGATTGAGAGCTCCAAAGGGGGCAATGATTATATTGTCTGGAAAGCTGTGGATGATGGCGATATATAAGCAAACCATAATGAAAAATAATAATACTTTCCCTTTTCTCCACTGCAGATCTGTGTACAATGCCTGCCCTATCTCTAACAATGAGAGATGTAAGTGTGAGAGCAGAAAATCCAGGGACATAATGATCGCAATCACAGAGGTTGCGACCGGGCCTGGCAGGGTTGAGGGCCTGACATCCACCCTAGAGAGAAGCCTGCTCCTGTCAGTGAGAGGGGAGCTCCACTGTTATTTCTGAACTAAAGGCCCCTTTACATTTAGAGATGCACCAGCGAACCTGACAAGGATACGACCCGGTCAGGATCGCTGGTGCATCGCTAAATGGTCGCTAGTGAGCTGCCACACAGGCAGATCTCACAGCGATGCAGCAGCGATACAGTGGTCATCATTTACCTTTCAGATGAGGCGATCCTGATGTCCTCCCATCTGTGTCCACGCGAAATGGAGCTGCGCAATCTCGCGCGATCAGCGACAGACAGCAGGGGAGCCGGTCGGAGGTAAGTATCACACATAGCAATATCGCTAGCGATATCGCTGATGCGTCACCAAATCGGTGATGCTTTAGCGATATTGCTAGCGATATCGCTATGTGTAAAACCCCCTTTACTGTACTCACAAGGTCACACTGTAAAACTAGCCTGGCAGCGCTAAACTGTGCCCTCGCAAACTCTGCCTGTGTTTCCAGTCTGTGCGCGTCCCGAGGCATATACGCCCCCTCACATCCTTTCTGAAGCACCATATGAGGTAACTGTCGAGCCACCACCATACCTGTTCTATTGCCTACCATGACATTTGTGCCTACTGCACATATCAAGGCTGATCTATTTTTACCCTGATGAAGGTCTTGATAGACCGAAACGTTTGTGATGTGACTACTGTATGTATTGCACATTAAAATTCTTCACTGCATTCAAGAGAGTGTGCCCGGTCTTCTATATCAAATCTTGCATTGGGGCCCATCAGACCCTAGTAACCCCACTGAGAAGATTTGAAAGATTTTGCAGCTCCCTTAAGTAGATGAGGGATTTACACACTACACTATACAGCACCAAAATGGTAGAATTTTGTTTATGAATATTATTTAGACAGTTGCTTAACTTTTTCCCTGGAAGCAAATGGACAATAAAATAATTCTGTACAAAGGTGACTATTAACCTTAAAAAGGCATAAAATTAATAATACTGTGTCTGAGCAACTGTGCCTATTTATTTTAGTACAACCATTTACATTTCATCCTGCCACATGAAATTTGGGATGATATACTGTATATATACAAGCAAATGATTATTCTCTGCTGTTGCAGTCCTTATGATCACTAAGAAAGCAAAAGTAAATAATCCATTACATTCATGTACTAAGTGAAAATGCATGATTTCTTGATACATATTGTGCTTTCCTAGGCTTCGCTTCACCAGAAGGTCAAAAGTGTATTTTTTGGCATCCATCTTGCCATTAAGTATCTGCATATTGTTTATTTAGCTGAAAACAAAGCAGACTAAGCATTCTGCATGGAAGGACTGCCGCAAAAAAACATACACTGAGTGGTAAAGATGAGCGTATCTTTTGATATTTGAATTCACCGACTTTGAGGATTTTTCCTCAAAAGTTTGATATAAATAAATAAATAAACAAAAAAATGTGACAGAATTTCAATACGAGAAAGCTTGTAATTGCTCGTAAAATACACATGGGGGAGCGATAGAGTGAAAAGCCTCTGTGACCATGAGGGCTTACACTTTATAGGTGAGAGAGAGAACTCTGCTATAAAAGCTTACACTCTACAGGAGAGAAAGAGAGAGGACTCCACTGACCATAAGAGCTTACACTCTACAGGAGAGAGAGAGAGCCCGGCTGATCATAAGAGCTTACACTCTACAGAAGAGAGAGAGGACTCTGCTGACCATAAGAGATTACACTATACAGGACAGAGAGAGGACTCCACTGACCATAAAAGCTTACACTCTACAGGAGAGAGAGAGGACTCCACTGACTATAAGAGTTTACCCTCTACAGGAGAGTGAAACTTACCTAGATACTCCAGAAACTCAAAATAACTCTGCTGTACAAACAGTGCTCCTAATGGTCCAAGTACTGGCAGCCACAGTACAGTGTGTGGTAATCCATAACATGTCATAACTGCAGGGCAATATGGGAAGTCTGCACAAAAAGGCAAACTGATGCTTCAGCAATTTGGGAAATTGTGCTGGGCAAGGTTTATTTATTTGCTAACTGAATCTCAAAATGTTTGAATTTGAAGCCGTGAATTTTAGGACTTTCGACTTGAACTAAATTCCTCACATTCCTTTTGAAAAAGCAACACGCGAAACGTGCATCGGGGTACCACCACCAGTTGAAATAATGTAGGCCACTATCTCCTCTCATAATTTGTTTAGGTCACCTTATTTATCACATGTCTTCAGGTTCCCAGCTTTGTGGATTTTCCCTCTTTACCTTTGCTTACCTAAGCTAAAAATTGCTTCCAGTCTATATCTCTATGTACTTACATTTGGAACCTGCTTTTCAACATTGTATAGGAGGGGCTTGTCTCTCTTCTATTGATTATTTTTCTTTTGATATTAAGCCTCTTATATTTGCATTGGTTGCAAGTGAGGTTTTTCCCCACAGTTTATTGCTTACTTTAAGTGGCTCATTTTGTACATTATGTCTCCATTTATTGAATTTTTTTATGAATCATTTTTTTAATATTGTTTCAATTAAACTTTGCTGCTTTACCATTTTTTTGGCATTTGGCTTCTTTCAGCTCTTTGGATTTAAATTCTTCACTACTGTAGTTGGTCCGCCCATCTGTACTGAGTGATATAGATTTCTTTGTAATAGTTTTCTATGGTGGATGGATGGCTAGGCATCCATGCAATCAGTGGTCACTATTGGTTGTGTGGATTCTGAACATAAACCCATAACAGTGACCATAAACATTATGTGCACTAACCATGCATACTAAACTACTTTGGATTCACTATTCTATAGTAGTTTGGATTTCAGCATTAACATCGTCCATGGAAAATTTCTAATCTGATAAATGTTATAATTTATCTTCATATCCAGTCTGACCTTTTAAAAAATCACCCCTGTTGTGTTTTTATATGAATTTAATTAATTATGTTCCTTGTTAATATGTTTCTATAATTACATAATAATTACTTTTGTTAGCTTTAATGTTTTAGTGAAAGAAAAAAGTTTTAGCATTTAGAGAAATATTACAAAGAGAACTGAATAAACTAAAGAAGAAAATATCAATAGTTAATAGCTAACAACTAAAACTTTCTTATCTTTTAAATAGCCTTTTATAGTGACTTTCATGATTTAAACATTGAAGTTCTGTATATCCCCAGAAAATCGATGAGTGAATCTACTGACACTTGAATTAATCAGTTTCCTCAAATTTTTCCAAAAAATCTGTTTAGCATCAGATTTATTAGACGTGAATTAAATGTGTCTAATTATGTTCTGGGGTCTTTCTAGACTGAGGGGGGGAACAGAAAAAAAATACTCACTATAATGCAGGGCTTGTCTTGCCAATGTACTCAGTGCTTGGTCATTAAAGTTCAATCTTTATTCATATGTCACCAGTCTTCTTCACGCTATAGGTCCTCTCGAGCCTCCAGAATCCAAAAGAACAAATGCTAATTATTACTTTGAGGTCAAGTCAAAACACAAGAAAAAAAAACTGAACAAAATGAGCATATTCCCTATAGTACCTAAATAAATGAATAGTAATAGTACATTTAAATTCCTTAGTTACCACTATTTTCATGCAAAAAGTGTAGAAGCCATTCCATCGGAACAAGGTGTACCCAATCGGGAACCTCATATATTGCACATAAACCAATTTATGCTTCAGCTCATTTCTTTGCTTTTGCTGCTGCTTCTTGTACCTTGTACAAACAGGGGAATGGCTCCAATTTCTGAGCTTGGCATTTCATCTATATACACTACCGTTCAAAAGTTTAGGGTCACTTAGAAATTTCCTTATTTTTGAAAGAAAAGCACAGTTTTTTCCACTGAAGCTAACATTAAATGATTCAGAGATACACTCTATACATTGTTAATGTGGTATATTATTATTCTTGCTGCAAACGTCTGGTTTGTAATGCAATATCTTCATAGGTTTATAGAGGCCCATTTCCAACAACCATCACTCCACTGTTCTTATGGTACTTTGTGTTTGCTAACTGTGTAATAAGGCTAATGGATGGTTAGAATAACCTTGAAAACCCTTGTGCAAGTATGTTAGCACAGCTGAAAACAGTTTGGCTGATTAGAGAAGCTATAAACCTGACCTTCCTTTGAGCTAGTTGAGAATTTGGAGCATTACATTTGTTGGTTCCATTAAACTCTCAAAATGGCTAGAAAAAAAGAACTTTCATGTGAAACTTAACAGTGTATTCTTGTTCATAGAAATGAAGGCTATCCCATGCAAGAAATTGCCCAGAAACTGAAGAGTTCCTACAATGGTGTGTACTACTCCTTTCAGAGGAGAGCACAAACAGGCTTTAACCAGAATAGAAAGAGAAGTGGGAGGCCCCGCTGCACAACTGAGCAACAAGACAAGTACATTAGAGTCTGTAGTTTGAGATATCGATGCCTCAAAGGTCCTCAACTGGCAGCTTCATTAAATAGTACACGCAAAACACCAGTGTCAACATCTACAGTGAAGAGGTGACTCCGGGATGCTGGCCTTCATGGCAGAGTGGCAAAGAAAAAGCCATATCTGAGACTGGCTAAAAAAAGGAAAAGATTAATATGGGCAAAAGAACACAGACATTGGACAGAGGGAGATTGGAAAAAAGTATTATGGACAGACAAATCCAAGTTTGAGGTGTTTGGATCACACAGAAGAACATTTGTGAGACACAGAACAACTGAAAAGATGCTGAAAGAGTGCCTGACCCATCTGTCAAGCATAGTGGAGGTAATGTAATGGTCTGGGGTTGCTTTGGTGCTGATAAAGTGGGAGATTTGTACAAGGTAAAAGGGATTTTGAATAAGGAAGCCTATCACTCCATTTTGCAATGCCATGCCATACCCTGTGGACAGTGCTTGATTGGAGCCAATTTCATTCTACAACAGGACAATGACACAAAGCACACCTCAAAATTATGCAAGAAGTATTTAGGGAAAAAGCTGGCAGCCGGTATTCTATCTGTAATGGAGTGGCCAGCGCAGTCACCAGATCTCAACCCCATTGAGCTGTTGTGGGAGCAGCTTGACCGTATGTTATGCAAAAAGTGCCCATCAAGCCAAACCAACTTGTGGGAGGGGCTTCTGGAAGCATGGGGTGAAATTTCTCCAGATTACCTCAGCAAATTAACTGCTAGAATGCCAAAGGTCTACAATGCTGTAATTGCGGCAAAGGGAACATTCTTTCACGAAAGCAAAGTTTGAAGGGGAAAATTATTATTTTAAATAAAAATCTTTTTTTCGAACCTTGTCAATGTCTGGACTAGATTTTAAATTCATTTGGCAACTCATTTGATAAATAAAAGTATGAGTTTTCATGGAAAACACAAAATTGTCTGCGTCACCCCAAAATTTTGAACGGTAGTGTAGCTTCCTATGTACAGGTGACTGAACAATTGAGCTCCTGTCCTCCTCTGCCCTTATCTATAGAGAGATCGGCTGACACAACATAAGGTTTTAATACTATAGACAGGATAGGATTGATGAGACTGGGTACAACTTGTCACAGTGGGATTGCTTTTTTTCATCAAAATATAGTAACTAAGTTCCCTATATTATTATTTGCATGTACTATTACTATTTATTTACTTACTATAGTATATGTGCTCATTTAGTGTTTTTCTTGGATTTTGCTCTTTCACACTGCACATATACCAACTTATCTCCTTGGTTTTGATAAGATTTAGTTAGACTAAGCCTTACGCATCATCATGACATACTACTTCATGATGTTATGAGGCACAGTGGACAACAAAGGCACCAGAGACCTGACGGGACCTGTGGAATGAAGATGTAAGAAGGACCGGACCAAGGGTACCTGTTCTGTGCCAGGTCCTGAACTGTCGGGGCTGTCTCCTCTATTGTTTGGGGGAAAGCTAATAAGACTGGACAAACTGACACATCCGAGAGTAGGGGGTGTGACTTATCGGCTGCAGCCACAGCGCGCGCAGAAGTACTTAGTTTCAGCAGCAACAGACAGCACGTGGCAGGGAAAAGTGAGTGCTCTGGCCCTCGAGCCCAGTCACAGAGCAGACCCACATCTGTAGATCCCCATGGCAATTAGCAATGTCTGCCAGGATAGCTGTGCAGGACGCCTGTTGGTCACCCTGAAGTGAGGTGCCAAATTCTCCGTTCTCGTGAGTACCGCGTATGCATCACCTCAGATACACTCAATGTGGGACCGTTAGCTGTTCCCTGATTCCCCCTATACGTCCACTGATCTACGTTAAACCCGGAGAGTGTCAAGAACTATACCCCCTTGGCTGCATCAGTAGATGGACTATAGGCTCAACGGAAGGTATCGGAAGCCAACCGCTGCCACCAGAAGATGGATCCGCGTTATCCATAGGACTTCATCAGATCAGCATCGCGTCCGCCATTGTGGGTGCCATCTTTGGTTCAGCAACATCCACGACCCAAAAACTGACCTACAGTACACGATAAGTCAACCAAAAGAACTCCTATTTTTATAGTTACTGCTATTTACCTCCATCATATAACCTGCGTTCAATCACCTTTTTCCTCATTTAAATTGCTTTATCTCCCTGCGTGGATTATTCCCCTATTAATTAAATCCTTTAATCCTTGCTCTGCCTCTTCGCCTCGCTGTCTCCCGCAACCTGCTCACAAAGAAGACACGCGGTATGTGAATGAAGACTGGAATGGAATGTCCAAGAGGGGACCCCCATTCCAGACACTATGGAAGCCAACAGAATGGTACAAGTATCAAATAGCAATAAAAAACTGATTTTAGCAATTCTGAATTTATGAAACTTGAGGCGAATTCAGTGATTCTCTCATCTCTTCAATTCCAGTCGTGATTAATCGGTGCCATAATGTTAAACCTATAAACCATATGATATTTGAGATACAGAAAAAGGAAATTTTGCAAGCTCACCATATCCTGTAGTCAAGCATGCATGGAATGACGTTCTGACAAAGTGTAGAGCAATGGAAAAAAAGGATTTTCCAGCTTCTGGTAGTAAATGTTAAGAAATATTTTATTCAAAGTTTAATCAAGCATTTAAAAATCCATGACAGTAAAATGGAGAGCAGGAAACATAGCGATACAGCATCCTTACTCAAGGCCTAATGTGATATTTGAGATTCACTTTAGGTAGCATTGTAAGTCAAATTCTTAATCAATCACATTAAAAAATTCTAGTTTTATGGATCTGTCACCCTAAAATGTGATATTTCTATTTGGAAAAGGCTAGTAAACATGAATTTGTCCCTGGTGTCACTGATCTAAACACTTTACGCTGCACATTTCATAGTTCAGCAAACCTGTTCTCAGAAAAGCACTTTCCATTAATTGTGGCCATTTGCCGGTAGGGAGGTAGAAAATTAATCAAATCATTTTTAGTGAGTAATTACTGAATTAAAATTTAACTAGATAATCAATAGCAATCTCTCTGTACACACAAGTCAGGACCTTTATGAAAAGTATTATTACAGATCTAAACTGGTGTCATGGGATTATTATACAATTTGACATCATCTTATTGCCAGAAATCTCATGTGGCAGTTACTGATGCTGTGTGCTGATATGTTTCATTTTTTTTATTGATGTCGCTTGTACAGAAAAGCATATTCAAATATAGAGAAAGAGGCTCAATACAGAAACTGATTCTACAACCATATACTGTATGTGTATATCTATCTATCTGTTAGATATGTGCGAACCTGACGAAATTCAAATTTGGCAGGGAATGAATTTATTCTTTTTATTCTCTTGGATCCCTCAAAACCTCAAATCATATTGTTAAAAAAAAATACTTACATCACTGTTCACTCGTCCCGCTGCTGCAGCCCACCATCCTGCCTCTTCTTTCCTCCTTCTCCTAGCCTTCTTTGGCCATCATGATGATGGAGTTTCCACCTCTGAGCAGGCATCTGATGTTACAGCATAGGTCGTGATGTCACAATGTATCTCATATAAGTCCTAGTAAGAGTGTGCAGCAACATCAGAGGCCAACTTGGCGCTGGAAGCCTCTGAAGGTGGGAAAATGAGGCCAGATGAAGACGAAGACAGGACATTGGGCTAATGTAAGAAGAGCACATTGTGGCGTTGCAGCACACGTCATGACATCAAGACGTTGCAAACTTACAACAATGACCCCTGAGACCTGGTCATAGCTGTAAGTCCCAGCCTGTAGTTAAGAACAATTGCTTAACCAATATGTCCAATTTACAGTAACAATCCTATTACCTTAGGTATCTACTCTCAAAATTCAATTAGCAATTCTATACATTACCCATAGTGAGTAAACCATTACAGGAGTAAGATTCAAAATATTTAAAATTATGTAATTTTTATTATTAAATCATGATAAAATACAAGAATAAAATTTAAATGGTGCAGAGAAAGGATGGAGGGACTAGGGAACTCTCAATTGTAAATTAAGCCGCCTGGTAAATAGTGTGACCAAATCCTAATGCATAGTAAGAAACCTTTTGAAAACAGGAGGAACAAATTAGTCAGATCTACTAAAATATATTATACTTTTAATTAATTATTAGGCACAAATAGAAACAGACAGGTATAAAACAATGATTTCAAGTGATTATTTGATGTGGAAAAAAGCGGCGACAACTACCTAGAGAAAAAGACTGGATGGTATATGGTAACCAGAACATTCACATGTTAAAGATTTGGACTAAGTCCAAGTAATAAAGCAGTGAGGTCTAAGGCTTCTAATCCTGGACAAAAGGAGAAAGGTAACAGAGCTGAGGCAGAGATAAAAAAAAAAGGTAAACCAAGCATGTAGTTGCTCGCCAGAGCAATGAACCTCACTCACAAGAATCCAGTTAAACATGCCATAAATAGGACAGAAAGCGGAGGTGCTCTAATAATGATCCGAAAATAAATAAGTATGTGGGTGCATGCTCGGCCACACCATAAAGTCAAATGCCGTCATGCAAACCCCAAAGTGCATAAGCTGGACCAAATTATAAATAGTAAAGCCCGCACTGTCCAAGACCCAAAGGATAACAATTGCAAAAATGCATAAAGATCTCAATAATTCCCCATTGTGATAGATGTAGGGTCAGAATATACCAGCCAGCCGTCCCCAACGCACGTTTCACAAGTGAACTTTCTTCTTCAGGGGGTGTGGCTAAGATTGTCAAAGAGTGCCTCTAAATACAAAGAACCTGGTGGTCACGTGTTCAGAAAGAGCCAATAGTGGCCAAGATACCTACACACGTGCAAATCGCCCCAGAAAGTACACGCCCACCTGAATGCCAATAGACCCGACGCGGTCACGCGGGGACGGGCGGCGCCTAGCCATCACCCAGCAACCGCACCACGTCCAAGACAGCAGGAGGAAATCAGGACAGTCTGGGCGAGAAGAGAGCACAGGCATGAATCAAACAGCCGCAATAAATGCCAGACATCAATGTATATAAATATATAATAATGACAAGTACAATCATGAGCAAAACAAAAAAAAATGTATCTGTGATTGGGGCATTTTTCTTATAGCAATAAACCTGCATGAATCCTATTAATGAAGGCAAAGAAACTGCTGTGCTAATAATGACTCATACACCATAAAAACTAAATAGTGCATATATCATAAAATATACACAGCATAATGGTAAATATTTGTCCAGCAGAGACCAAAAGTACCTGCTCAATTAACCCTGTCTAAACTGACATAGATTTAATGGTGAACACTTATTAGTCAATGCAGGGCAAAGTAAACAACAGAGCCTCCATTTCTATAAGGTTTATCTCCATTGTGAGGTGGAATAAAAAACTTTCAAAGGCAGGAATGCGACATCATAAGTTTAACAAACAGTGCATGTCGGGGCAGAGGGATGGGACTCCTTCACGCTTTGTGTCACGCTGCCAGGATCCAAGTAAGGCTAGCTTCACATTTGTGGATGGGTGCAGACGTCTGTGGACTTCTTCTGTGAAGCTCCACCCACTGCCGCACCTCCTCAGGTCAGCTCCGCCTACATCTGCATACTTCTGCATGCGGCCTGTGTACTCTATCTTTAACATTGGGTACGCATGTCGTGTGGAAGTATGCGAATGCCTCCGCAAGCGTCGTTTTGACGATGCAGCGACCCGTGTCAAGCGCACCATGTTGGAATTTTATGCTGTCGCCACATCGTCAACACGACACATGCGGAGGCATCCGCATACATCCGCACGACCTGCGTACCCAATGTTAAAGATAGGGTACGCAGGCCGCATGCAGAAGTATGCGGACGTAGGCGGAGCTTCACGGAAGAAGTCAGCAGCCCTCTGCAGCTCCTCCATACGCAAATGTAAACCTAGCCTAAAGTAGTCTTGACCATGTCTGTTTGTTATGATGTCGCTTTCCTGCCTTTGAAGGTTTTTTATGCCACCTCACAATTGAGATAAACCCCTATGGAAATGGAGGCTCTGCTGTTCACTTTGCCCTGCATTGACTAATAAGTGTTCACCAATAAATCTATGTCAGTTTAGACAGGGCTAATTGAACAGGTACTTTTAGTCTCTGCGGGACAATTATTTACCATTAAGCTGTGTATATTTTATGATATATGTACTATTTAGTTTTAAATGTATACTGTATGAGTCATTATTAGTACAACAGTTTCTTTGTCTCCATTAATAGGATTCATGCAGGTTTATTGCTATGTATTAGGATTTGTTCACACTATTTACCAGGCGGCTTAATTTACAATTGTGAGTTCCCTAGTCCTTCCCTTCTTTTTCTGCACCTTTTGAATTTTATTCGTGTATGTTATCATGATTTAATAATAAAAATTACATAATTTTAAATATTTTGAATCTTACTCCAGTAGTGGTTTACTCACTATGGGTAATGTATAGAATTGTAGTTAAGAACAGACAGATGAGGTGCATGATAGCAGAAAGAAAAAGCTCAGAGGATCAGACAGGCAGCAGTGAACAGTAGGACAGCTAGGGAGGTGAGTTATGAGTTTGTATATCATTTTTTCTTTTTTTATCACTTGCTGACCCTTTGTGAATTATCAAAATGGCGGCCGGGTAGATTTTTTTTTTTTATCCTGACAAATAAAGTCACAGTGTTCAAATTTGCATGGTACAGTGAGTTTTTGCAGTGCGTAGCAACAGTCGACAAAGATCATCTCACCTGCTCTGCATTTCATAAGGAGTGCCAGGCGGGCACTTATTATGTCGCTATAAGAAGTGTAGTATAAAAGCAGGAGGACCACAAGAGTTTTTTCTTTAAAATTACAAAAGTTTTTATTTGAATATCAAAAAACAACAAACAAAACACACAGGTAAAAATGAATGTGCTCAGTCAGACACCAAAAGAAGGGAACTGTGGGCCTCCATACAAGATACATATCTCAATAAGTTGTGTATGTCATATTGATATATACCTCTGAGTAAGTGGACACCTCCCCTTGAGAAAGCAGCAGTAATGGAAGCGAAACGTGCGTCGGGGTGTGTTGGGACTGGGCTTTGAATGCTGCACTGGGTAAGAAGGATTAAGCATTTTCTTTTTCTCCCCCCTGTTTCTATAATGTCCGATTAAGAGGAATTTAGCACATGACGGGTAAAAGAAATACCGGACAAAAAGGAGAACTATTTATCAATATATGATCTCCTGGTATTTTACAGTGGCCCCATTATTGTCTTGGCGCTTTGGGATTTATTATAAAATCTATTGTTGGGCAACTCTCATATATTTTTTTCCTGCAGGGGGGCCACTTACTCAGAGGTATATATCAGTATGACATACACAAATTATTGAGATATGTATTTTGTATGGAGGCCAACAGTTCCCTTCTTTTGGTGTCTGACTGAGCACATTCATTTTACCTGTGTGTTTTGTTTGTAATTTTTTGATATTCAAATAAAAACTTTTGTAATTTTATAGAAAAAACTCCTGTAGTCCTTCTGTTTTCATATGACATTTACAGTGAAGTTAATGTTTCTGTTAAGGCACAGTAAATTTGTGCATAACATACAAAGAGTCTACTTTTCTGTACAAGAAGTGTAGTATGCAGTAGCTGATAATTTGCCAGCAGGGCAGCACAGGGGAAGAATGTGTGTAGTTTTTATTCCCCATAGTCTTTGGCACCTAGGACAACCATGTCTATACCCACTATCATCCATGCTATACCACTGGAATAAACAATGTCACCTGATGACTGCGGCCCACTGATCAGTCGCAACCTTTCCATACCAATTGAGGAGGAAAGTGCTGTTAGAACTGATATAATATGTCTTATACAAGTTTCAGTTGTAATTACATAGAAATGTATTATTTTTTTAACCTGTAGAGTTCAGCCATTTATATTGATTGTTACTTGAGTGTTTGTGTTTTCTATAAGCTGCAATCCTCAACGTTTATGACAGGCAGCAAACTTAAAGGTTATAATCTACAGCAAAACACAATTGCAAAAGAAAATTAGAGACTGTACCAAATATCATTTTAAATGAATATAACAAATCAATAAAACACTAAAGATAATGCAGCTGAAAACCACAAATTTACTATAGCATGTTGTAGTATCCAAGCTTAAAACAGCATTAGAGGCAAGTACGGGCCATTTGCCCAACTTCTAATAGGACAAATTTCAAGTTTTGTCATGAAGTCCCATGTGAAATATTGCACTCCACCCTCAAGATTACCATATCGAATTTAAGAAAAATTCATTGATGAGATGGTTTAACGGGGACCTATCAGTTACAAAAAGGCTATTTACCTGCTGACATTGTGGTAATCTACTGGTAAATAGCATTTAAATCATATGAGGCATGTGTAACGAAGGTGCAGCAACTGCAGGAAAATTAGTTAGAATTTCACTGCAGACACTCGCTTCCAGGCATCGGGGCGATGTGTAATAAGAAGCAGTAATGTCCCTGAAGAGCCCTTGCGGAATGTGCCATTAATTAGGCGAAATCGAGAGGAAGTAAATTGTGCTGAAAGATTTACAGGAGAAGCGACTGTGTGCTGGACCTGATCCGGAGACCCACAGAAAGGACTTCCTTTATATAGAAGCCATGAGCGCCAAACCGCAGAGAGATTTGGGAGCAGGGAAGAGAGCTGAGCAGACATGTTTCAGAAACGCCGCTGAGACAAGCGTACAGACCATGGTGCCGGTCACTACTTGGGAAGGTCTAGAGGAGATCTTCCAATTCCACCTATGCTGGTTAGGACCAGGATGAGCACCCTGCGATGGTCAAGTCTCCGAGACCTGACATCATCTGTCAACAGCCGAGGCCTAGTCTTCCCCACCCCAAGCCTGAGAGACTTATGCCAAGGAGACAGCAACAGGAGAGGCATGCCTGCAATTGGGGAGGAACAATGTGAGTGAGCAGGACCATCACTTTCAGATATAACCTACGACACCAGGGTCGGCTTGGATTAGGACAACAGGTTGGGAGGGGTCGGTTGGTATGTGGTAGCCTCCCCCCCTGCATTAAACTAAGCCAAAGATAAACTTGTGACCTAGAGGGAAAAATTAGGGACCCTCACTTGACCAAGAGCTGCAGAGAGAACTGATGTGACTCCCATGAATGAGAGCACCACCTTTGTGAAAGGAACATTGACGTTATGTAGTGAAAAACTTTCTTTTCTATATCAAACTCAATGTAATTCATTTCTATTTTGATATTAAATCACTGTAAAGTTACTGCTGTATATAAATAGAGTTATATCGATCCCTGACTGTTCCTGACTTGTTCTCTCTGTGCATTGCATCTAGACCCCTTCATTATATTTGGCGTCGTCTGCAAGATGCAACATTCATACAGAGAGATGGCAGACAAGTACGCGACCGAGCCTGGCATGGGACATATACCCTTGGGGGCTATGCTCAGCAATCTTCCCAAGTTCATGGGGAGCAGCGTGTTTGGGACTAGTAAGAGAAGCTGAGAAGCATGCTGTGCATGTAATCAGTGACCACTTTCTTCAGGCTGAGTCAGCCCTCCTGGCCCTTAATGAGGAGACCTGGAAGATGGTTATGTACCCCCTACTTAGGGACCATGACACTGTGAATAAGGTGATAAAAATCTTGTTAATGCATTGTAGAAATTGGCAACCCATATCACCACGAAGACCCAAGATGGGCAAAAAAGACTGGGTCCAAGTACTGTGGGACCCAGGGCCAGCATTAGGGGCAGGCAGACCAGGCAGCTGCCTAGGCCCCCCTCCTCAAGGGGCCCCCAGCTAGCAGCACATCACACAGCTGCAATGCAGTCCGTCAGGCAGGGGGGCCCAACTGCCACCAGCGCCGACTCCCCCTGCTGCCGCATTGAACTATACCAGCGTCATAGACACCGGTACAGTTCAAAGCAATGGTGGAGGAGAAAGCGTCAGCTCACGTTTCCTCTCCTATCATTCCCCGCTCTGCTTCTGACACAGCGGGTGCGCAATGATGTAATCGCGCTCTCACTGTGTGCCAGGCAGAGCAGGCTGAGACAGGAGCCGGGAGCAGCATGGGCACGAGGAGAAGGTGAGGAGAGTGGGGTTTTTTGTTTTTTTTAATCAGCGTGAGTACTGCACTATGGGGGCATTCTCGGGGGGAGCTATATACCATGCTGGGCTGTGTACCATGGTGGGCTGTATACCATGCCGCACTGTATACCATGGTGGGCTGTATACCTTGTTGGGCTGTATACCATGCTGGGCTGTATACCATGGTGAGCTGTATACCATGCTGGGCTGTATACCATGCTGGGCTGTATGCCATGCTGGGCTGTATACCATGGTGAGCTGTATACCATGGTGAGCTGTATACCATGCTGGGCTGTATTCCATGGTAGGCTGTATACCATGCTGGACTGTATACCATGGTGGGCTACATACCATGTGGTACTGTGCTATACACCATGTGGTACTGTGCTATATACCATTGTGGGTCTGTGCTATATACCATGTGGTGCTGGGCTGTATACCATGTGGTGCTGGGCTATATACTATGCAGCTGTGTTATATACCATGGGGGTACATTTTACATTGCATTCTATGTGTTATATAATATGGGGGGCTACATTATATTTAGAGATGAGCGACTTTACCTTTTTTCGGGTCGAGTTGGGTTTCGCGAAACCTAACTTTCGCAAAAGTCGAGTCGAACGAAATTGGCCGACTATAGGGAAAAGTCGGGGGTCCGACTGAAACACGAAACCCAATGTAAGTCAATGGGTAAGAAAAGTAGACAGTGAGAGGAGGACAGGAAACACACTTACAGTGCCCATTTGAATGCCAAAAGCATAAATTCTTATTACTGAAGCTTGTCACCCTTTATTTACTTCATAATACTAGTTACACACTGAAAAATGGGGGTTATTTGGCTAAAGTTGTGGGGGGGTAGGGCTCGCTCCAGGTTTTCATGTGCCCTGGGTGAAAGAGCGCCCCTTTAACACATACCACAACTCATGCTGCTCCGATATGGCAGAGAAATAGTGGTATACTACAAAGAAAAATACTTCACTTTTTACATCTCATGACGAGGCCCATCTATTTCTCCATACAGAATCATTGGTCCCATATAATGTTTGAAACAGTATATGATGAGCTCCACATAATGCTACAGTATATGTTGGTCCCCATGGATGAAGCTCCACTGTCTTATGGGCCCAAATAATGCTCCATACATAATGGGCCCCATTTCTAATGCTCTAGTGTATAATGGGCCCTGTAAATGCTGCTCCAGTGTCTGATGTCCACCTTTGGAATGTTCCAGTGTATGGTGGGCCCCATCTATCATTCTCCAGAGTATAGTGCTCCCCAAAAATTGCTGTCCCAACATTGAAAACAATGAAATAAGTCTCCTCGCTAGGGAATCCCTGTACTAGTCTGGACTCCTCGTCGTCCCCATCTTCCATCTCACTGCACAGTATTTCAACCTTGCAAGTGCTGTGATCCTGAGCAAGCAGGGGGGGCCCACTCGTTGGCGACGGCACTGGCACAGGGCCCCTGATAGTGCAGTGGTGTGTCTGACGGCGGGTGTGCCGAACCTGCACTTTCATCTGCAGTTTCCTCTTTGTCACCGTGTAAGATGGAACAGTATATGGGAAGGGTAACCTGAGTTTCATCAGGGTCAGATTCAGGCCGTGTAGAGTGCGAGGGGAATGTAGTGGTCTGGATCAATGTACCAGCAGATTCATCGAGCAGTGGCTGGGCATCAGTGCACTTGTGTCGCCCCCAGGAGTACGGTCGCCACAGTGGCATTACCTTCCTCCTAGGGAGTGTGATGTCATGCTTGGGAGCAACGAAGGATCTCTCTAGCAGGTTAACTGACTGGGCGGCGTTATTCCCACGAGTCACGACACTCCACACAGCGTTCATGAAGGCAAAGTGTTTGTTTTACGTGGGCAGTATGGTTGCAAAGCTGAACCTTAAAGGAATGTCCAGAAGGGCACCACCAGGAGTGGAGCCTGCGGCGTAATTTGACTCAACACGGGCAACCTCAACCATCCAGCAACAAAAAAGATGCACACATTGCAAGCTTAATTCCGTTAACAAACGAGACTCCGTCATGCCCCGCGGTCGAAGTCCGGCTTACTAGAGGGACACGCGAGGCTCTGGCACGTGAGATTGGCCAATAACTGGTGTGTCATGCCCTTACATGTCCGTGGCTGCATGTGCGCTACACTGAAAGGGCCAGCGTTTGTCGCTTACAGGTGCAGATAACCCGCTGAACACCGTTAGTGATGGGGATCTGGGATTACAATTATTACCCGCGAACGATGATTTCCCAGTAAGTGCAGGTCAACTGCAGTTCCGGAATTAGGCCTAACCGTCATTCCTGAAAAAATGAAAAAATTACGTGTGCAAACCACAGGTGCTGTATCTTGCTTAACAGCTCGCCAGCCGTTCTCAGGCCCAGTATGGATTACACGTGATTGCACAAAGGTGAGAAAGGGTACCGTATCACCGGATAACATGTATGGATAGCATAGTGTACACATTCAAAATATATGTCTATAGATCAGGAGGCAGGCTCAGACGGTGTCAGGCCCAGTATGGATTACACGTGATTGCACAAAGGTGAGAAAGGGTACCGTATCACCGGATAACATGTATGGATAGCATAGTGTACACATTCAAAATATATGTCTATAGATCTGGAGGCAGACTCAGATGGTGTCAGGCCCAGTATGGATTTGACGGCCCAGACTACACAGCGGAGGAGCAGGGAGAGGTAAAGATTGCAAATGCTGGGGCCCTGCCCAAGCAAGGGGGGCCCACTCGTGGGCGTCGGTACTGGCACTGGGCCCCTCATAGTACGGCGGTGTGTCTGACGGCGGGTGTGCACCACCACCATCAGAGACACTTGATTGCACTATGAGGGACCCTGTGCCAGTGCCCGCGCCCAAGAGTCGGCCTACCCACCTGTCCAGGGCAACGGCACTCGCACGGTTTCGTGAGCTAGGTGGTGACCCCGGCCATGGGGGGGAGGCAGCACTGTTAGGGAGTTTTAGAAAGTGGCATATGTTGATGTTGGACATTCAGCTGATGCAAAAGGCGAAATTGTTCAAGTCCCAGGAAAAGGAGGACCAAAGCAAGCCATTTTTCTGTCAACCTATGTGTCATCAGGGGAAGGTGGGACAAAATCCTTGGAAACCCATACATGGTTCATTTTAATGAAGGTGAGATCATCTACATTTTGGGTCGACAGACGGGTCCTTTTTTCTGTCAGGATTGATCCAGCAGCACTGAAGACTCTTTCCGATAGCACACTTGCAGCTGGGCAAGCGAGCTCCTGTAGCGCATATTGTGCCAATTCCGGCCAGGTGTCCAGTTTAGCGGCCCAATAGTAAAAGGGGAATGACCTGTGAGGGAGAACATCGACATGGGAGGAAAAGTAGTTTGTAACCATAGTTGACAAGTGCTGTCTCCTGTCACTTTCCATCGATGCAGTATTACCAGTCGTGTGAGCGGAACTTGAAAAATCAGTCCACAACATGGTCATGAAACCCCTGTCTCCAACGCCACTTCTGATGTGTGCACCACGAGCATCTCTTCCAAGCTGCCCCTGGCCCCTACGGCTCGTGTGAGAACCATCACCGCTGCTGTGTGCTGGGAATGCCTCAACCAACCGGTTTACCAGTGTAGCTTGTTTGTTAGCCAATATTAGGTCATGGTTCTCCTGTGGCATGATGTTTTGGAATTTGCCTTTATATCGTGGATCCAGGATGCTGGCCAACCAGTAGTCATCATCGTTCATCATTTTGGCAATGCGGGAGTCCCTTTTTAGGATCTGCAAGGCATAATCTGACATGTGGGCCAATGTTCCCGGTGTCAATGATGCAGTGCGACTGCTTGGTGGAGGAGCACTTTCTGGCAAATCCACATCCCTCCAGTCATGCACAAACCCTGTACCAACATTTTCTCTGGACACATGAGAAGCATCCTCCTCCCCTAAATAATCATCCCCATCATCACCCTCCTCCTCGTCTTCCTCTTCTTCCTCCACCTCGTCCAGGAGAGGTCCCGGAGCAGACAATGGCTGACTGCCATCAAGGATTTCCTCCTCCTCTTCCTCTTCATCAACCTCAGCTGCAGACACCTGCTCCTTAATGTGTGTCAAAGTTTGCATGAGCAGATGCATAAGTGGGATGCTCATGCTTATGATGGCGTCGTCTGCGCTTACCAGCCGTGTGCATTCCTCAAAACACTGAAGGACTTTACAGAGGTCTTTCAGCTTTGACCACTGCACACCTGTCAACTCCATGTCTGCCCTCAAAGTGCCTGTCCGGGTATCCTCCCACAAATGCATTACGGCCTGCCTCTGTTTGCACAGCCGCTCAACCATGTGCAGGGTGGAGTTCCACCTTGTTGCAACGTCGATAATTAGGCGGTGCTTGGGAAGGTGTAGCAATCGCTGCAGCTTCTGCATACGACTGGAGTGTACGGGCGACCGGCGGATGTGCGAGCACAGTTTTCGAACCTTCTGGAGCAGGCCTGTTAACTCTGGATAATTATTGAGGAAGCACTGCACCACCAGGTTCAAGGTGTGAGCCAAGCAAGATATGTGTCTGAGTTTTGAAAGGGCTATGGCAGCCACAAAATTACGGCCGTTATCGCTGACTACCTTGCCTGCCTCAAGATGTAGACTGCCCAGCCATGACTCAGTTTGTTGCTGAAAGTATTCGGCCAGTACCTCCGCGGTGTGTCTGTCTCCCAAACACATCATCTTCAACACAGCCTGCTGACGCTTTCCACTAGCTGAGCGATAGGGGGACAACTCGTGTACAACACTGGCAGCTGCGGATGGAGTGCTGCTGCAACTGCGCTCTGGGGACGAGCTTTCGCTTCTAGAGGAGTAGGAGGAGGAGGGTCGAAAGCCTACAGCCAACTGTTTCCTACACCGTGGGCTAGGCAGCACAGTCCCACCACCGCTGTCCCCTGTGGACCCTGCATCCACCACATTAACCCAGTGCGCAGTGATGGACACGTAACGGCCCTGGCCATGCCTACTGGACCATGCATCAGTTGTGAGGTGCACGTTTCCGCTCACTGATTGCTTGAGTGCATGGACAATGCGGTTGTCAGAGACACCGCACTACACTAGCTCATAGAGCCAGTGCACGTGTCCTGAGTACAGAAGCAGTGCTAAGAGTTACCTGGGGAGCAGGGCAGCAGAGGTGACAAAGCGTGCTTCAACTAATAGTGTCAGAGAAGCCAGAGAACTCAGATTATGGCAAAGCAGAAGTCATGCACGGTACAGACCAGCGAGGTACAGGAGGGAAAAACAGGCGGGAGGTCAGACAAAGCAAAAGGTCATACACAAGATATCAGTACAGTACCAGGGAGGAGACAGAGCGGATAATCAGGGCCAAGCAGAGATCAAAACCAAACAGACATAGGAGGTACCAGGCAGAATCCAAAGCGATATCCAGGGAACAGACTGAGTCATACACAGAGAATCAAGCAACCAGAACACAGCACTAACACACTCAGGGGTCACCACACAATGCCAAGGGCAAGAGTATAACTGACAGGGATGGGAGCATCCTGAGGCTATAAGAAGCCTCCCCCAGAACCAGGGAGAGGCCACAATCATAGCCCCAGGTGTGCAGGTAAGCCTGCATCGGGATCACAACCTTTAACCCCAGAAATGCCAGTCATCAGCACTGGTTCCAAACATTAACCCCACGTGTGCGAGTCAAACCCGCACTGAGATCATGACAGCGGTCCTTCACATGAAGGTGGAGGGCTGGGATGGCTTTGCGAGAAAAGAAGTGGCGACTGGGTAGTTCATAGCGTGGTACTGCGTAGGCCATGAGTTTGAGGAAAGCTGCGCTTTCCACCAACCGATACGGCATCATCTCTAACGAGATTAGTTTGGCAATGTGGGCGTTCAAACCCAGTGTACGCGGATGAGAGGATGAGTACTTTCTTGTCCTACTCATAGTCTCTGGCAGGGTGAGCTGGACTTGAGAGATGCCTATGGTGGAACTAGTGGTGGACAGGGCGGACTGAGAGAGGGTTGTTGATGGTGATGGAGTTGGTGTTCTTTCTGATGGCCTGGATTCAGTCTTTCGTTGATATAACATTGTGATTCCCTGACAGCTTTGGCCTTGCAACGACACCTCAACATTTGCTGCTGTGCTAACCGGTGGGCTTACAGTGGGGGAAACAATGTAGCGTTGCTGACTACCTTCTTTGAGAGCATTTGCACATGTGGTACTTGAGGTTTGGTGTTCCGTCCATGCTTGCAAGTGCATGGTGGTTAAATGTCTAAGCATGCAACCGGTTTTCAAAATTTTCAGATGTTTCCCTCGGCTAAATGTCTTTGCTCACTTCTTACAGATAACCTTGGCCTGATCATTAGGATTTTGTTCAAAAAAGTGCCACACTGCACTCTTCCTACTATGAAAGACATTTTGCATCCATGCACGCTGTGCTATTTTGACCGTCTGGCCAAGCAGTCCAGCAACTTTTTGGCTTTTTGTAACCCGTTTTTGGACTGCTCTGGGCCTGCCAGATAACAGCTGTTGTGATGTCGATGCCCGCTGCGGATGCTCCACCTCCTCTTCGGAGCTATTGGCAGCGGCACCCTCTTCCCCCAATGGATGCCAATCTGGGTCAACAACTGGGTCATCCATCACCTCCTCTTCAATGTCATGTGCACCTTCCTCTGTGTCACCGTGTACGGTGGTATAGTATGCTGGAAGGGGCACCTGAGTTTCATCAGGGTCAGAATCTGGCTCAGTACACTGCGAGGACAATGTCGTGCTCTTAGTGAATGTACCAGCAGAATCATCTATCAGTGGCTGTGCATTAGTGCACTCCATGTCAGATTCATCTTGGCCTGTGTAATTCAGCATTTCACTTGATAACCCAGGCATGGTATGTGAAAACAGCTCCATGGAGTATTCTGTTGTGTGGCCTGCCGCATCCTTCAATTTTGGTTGGGGTGAAGGGCACAAAGAAAGGTGTGGTTCATGACCATGAGCCTCCAAAGACGACTCAGTGCTTTTATTTTTTACAAGTTCAGAAGAGGAGGCGATAGAGCTGGAGGCCGAGTCAGCAATGTAGGCCAAAACTTGTTCCTGAAGCTCCGGCTTTAAAAGCGGTTTACCTACTCCCAGAAAAGGGAGCCTTCGAGGCCTTGTGGAGCCAGACAATGATGCAGGCTTAACACCTCCTGCATTAGGTGTTATTTTGCTTTTGCCACTACCAGCAGATCCAACAACAATACCATCATTAACAGCTGGCAACCCCCGCCCACTAACACGGACTCTTACACCACGCTTCCTCATTTTTTTGAAAAATGTACCCACAATTCCACCAACGATATGGAACTGTAAAACAAGGTACAAGATGTATATAGGACAGGGGAGAATTTAATTCTCCTACCACTTCTGGACACTGATGTATTGTGTCAGGCCAGTGTATATCACACCACTGTATGACAGGCTGAATTTGGCTGGTGTGTAAAATGTGATATATGACGGGAGAAATGGAATGTCCTTACACACTTCTGGACACTGATGTATTGTGTGAGGCCCAATATATATCACACCGCTGTATGACAGACTGAATTAGGCTGGTGTGAAAAATGTGACATAGGACGGCAGAAATGGATTGTCCCTACACACTTCTGGACACTGATGTATTGTGTCAGGCCAGTGTATATCACACCGCTGTATGACAGGCTGAATTTGGCTGGTGTGTAAAATGTGATATATGATGGGAGAAATGGAATGTCCTTACACACTTCTGGACACTGATGTATTGCGTGAGGCCCAATGTATATCACACCGCTGTATGACAGACTGAATTAGGCTGGTGTGAAAAATGTGACATAGGACGGCAGAAATGGATTGTCCTTACACATTTCTGGACACTGATGTAGTGTGTGAGGCCCAATGTATATCACACCGCTGTGTGACAGGCTGAATTTGTCTGGTGTGAAAAATGTGACATAGGACGGCAGAAATGGATTGTCCTTACACACTTCTGGACACTGATGTATAGTGTCAGGCCAGTGTACATCACACCGCTGTATGACAGGCTGAATTTGGCTGGTGTGTAAAATGTGATATATGATGGGAGAAATGGAATGTCCTTACACACTTCTGGACACTGATGTATTGCGTGAGGCCCAATGTATATCACACCGCTGTATGACAGACTGAATTAGGCTGGTGTGAAAAATGTGACATAGGACGGCAGAAATGGATTGTCCTTACACACTTCTGGACACTGATGTATTGTGTGAGGCCCAATGTATATCACACCGCTGTATGACAGGCTGAATTTGGCTGGTGTGAAAAATGTGACATAGGACAGCAGAAATGGATTGTCCTTACACACTTCTGGACACTGATGTATTGTGTCAGGCCAGTGTATATCACACCGCTGTATGACAGGCTGAATTTGGCTGGTGTGTAAAATGTGATATATGACGGGAGAAATGGAATGTCCTTACACACTTCTGGACACTGATGTATTGTGTCAGGCCAGTGTATATCACACCGCTGTATGACAGGCTGTATTTGGCTGGTGTGTAAAATGTGATATATGACAGGAGAAATGGAATGTCCTTACCCATTTCTGGACACTGATGTATTGTGTGAGGCCCATTGTATATCACACCGCTGTATGACAGACTGAATTAGGCTGGTGTGAAAAATGTGACATAGGACGGCAGAAATGGATTGTCCTTACACACTTCTGGACACTGATGTATTGTGTGACGCCCAATGTATATCACACCGCTGTATGACAGGCTGAATTTGGCTGGTGTGAAAAATGTGACATAGGATGGCAGAAATGGATTGTCCTTACACACTTCTGGACACTGATGTATTGTGTCAGGCCAGTGTATATCACACCGCTGTATGACAGGCTGAATTTGGCTGGTGTGAAAAATGTGACATAGGATGGCAGAAATGGATTGTCCTTACACACTTCTGGACACTGATGTATTGTGTCAGGCCAGTGTATATCACACCGCTGTATGACAGGCTGAATTTGGCAGGTGTGTAAAATGTTATATAAGACGGGAGAAATGGAATGTCCTTACACACTTCTGGACACTGATGTATTGTGTGAGGCCCAGTGTATATCACACCGCTGTATGACAGGATGAATTTGGCAGGTGTGAAAAATGTTATATTGGACGGGAGAAATGGAATGTCCTTACACACTTCTGGACACTGATGTATTGTGTCAGGCCCAGTGTATATCACACTGCTGTATGACAGGATGAATTTGGCAGGTGTGAAAAATGTTATATAGGGCAGGGCAGGATTGGAATCTCCCTAGAGTGGAGGTCTGTAAGAACGGATCATCTCCTCGACTTATCCTTACAGAGTCACACCCTTAGCTTCACTGTGGCCGTGATAACAGCCATTACACGGTACTGAGAGAGCAGCGTGCACGTACACTGCTGTCCGGTGTATGTTAAATTGTCAAGCTCCGTGTTTTTTAGTATACGGACTGACACATGCTGTCTCTCTATAGTTTTGAATGTAATCAAACAGCAAATAGACTAGACCGTTTGAAAAACAGACAAAACTATAAGGTGGAGGTCTGTAAGAACGGAACAACTCCTCGACTTATCCTTACAGAGTCACACCCTTAGCTTCACTGTGGCCGTGATAACAGCCGTTACACGCTACTGAGAGAGCAGCGTACACCGCTGTACGGTGTGAAAAAATGCACGCTCAGTATCTGACCAGGACAAAAAAAAAAGGATTGCTTTTAAAAAAGCAGTTTGCAAAGCAGTGTGAAACCAGCAATGCAGCTATCAGGTAGCCTTATAAGGCAGCCTAACAACCAACAGAGCTGATCCAGCAAAATATAGCCTCCCCTTGCACTGCACAGTGACTGGTGTGTTGTACAGGCAAAATCGCTAGCAGCAGCAGCTGATTTTTTTTCTTCTTCCCTGCCTAACGCTCTCCCTACAGAATCTGCATCAGCAGCATCTCTCCCTATACTGAGATCAGCAGAAATAAGATGGCGGTCGGCGTGCACGCCCTTTTATACCCCTGTGACGCCCCCCAAAGCAAGCCAATCACTTGCATGCCCTTCTCAAAGATGGTGGGGACCGCTGCCTATGTCATCACGTTGCCCACAGTGTCCGTTCTTCCTCATTGGCTGAAAAAGGGCGCTGAAGCATGTTTTGAAACGTGACTTTGGCGCTAAAGTCGCCGACCTCGTGGCCGACCTCACGCTGAGGTCGGGTTTCGTTTCATGAAACCCGACTTTGGCGAAAGTCAGCGACTTTTGAATTTTTTCGACCCGTTTCGCTCAACTCTAATTATATTCTATAGGGAGGTGGGCTGTATTATATTCTGTTTGGGGCTACATTATTTTCTATGGGGGCTGTATTACATTTATTATATTCTATGGGGGTGATTGCATCATACTCTATTGGGGGGCTACATTATACTATATTACGAGGCTACATTGTATTTTAAGGGGGGCTGCATTATATTCTATGGGGGGGCTAGATTATATTGTATGTGGGGCTTCATCATGCTATATGGGAGCTACGTTATATTTTATGGGAGCTGCATTATACTATGTGAGGAGGGCTACATTGTATTCTATGGAGGGGCTACATTATACTATATAAGGGGCTGCATTATACTCTATGAGGGGGTTGCCATACATTCTTTGGAGGGACTGCATTATACTATATGAGGGGGCTGCATTATATTTATGGGGGGTTACATTATATTCTGTGGAGTGGCTGCATTATTCTCTAAGGGGTGGCTGCATTATACGATAAGAGAAGGGCTGCATTATATTCTATGGTGGGTTACATAATGCTGTATAGCGGGGCTGCATTATACTCTATGAGGGGGTTGCCATATATTCTATGGAGGGGCTGCATTATACTATATGAGGGGGCTGCATTAAATTCTATGGGGGGTTACATTATATTCTGTGGGTGGCTTCATTATGCTCTATGGGGTGGCTGCATTATACTATATGTGGACTACATTATACTGTATTGAGGACTATTGGGAATACATTAAATGAAGAACTATGGGGTGCATTATACTATGGGAAGTGAATTGTACTACATGGATGATTATGGTGGTGCATTATACTGTATGGAGAACTATGAGGAGTGTATTATACTCTATGGAGGACTGAGCAGTGTATTTTAATATATGGAGGGCTGTGAGGAGAGTATTATACTATATGGAGGACTATAGGGAGTGTATTATACTATATGGAGGACTGAGGAGTGTATTATACTATATCGAAGACTATGGGGCAGATTATATTATGGAGAACTATGTGGTGTAAACTGTAGATGTGCTGCTGATAACATCATACTGTATGGTGATCTGTTAGTGATCCATTAGTGATCATTCTGTCCCCGTCATTCTTTCTCAGACGGTGGAAAGAGGCCGGGAAACAAGTGTTGAACGACTTCAATATTGTCAATCATGCTCATTTAGCGTCCTGAACTCAGCGCATGTAAATACAATCGAAATGCTTCTGTGTGATGTACAATATGTTAGTATTTGGGGCCACATTTTAAACTCTGCCAATGGCCTCACTTTGCCTAAAACTGGCCCTGGTGGTACCAACTAGTTGCTGAACTGAGGGATCCCTCCCTGAGGCAGGTCTTAAAAGAGTGCCTATGCTTGAATCCCACTCTAGGCTTCCTTGAGATCAGGGCTGAAGCTAGAGTTATGTGGGGAGAGGTCCATTTCCTGACCTGCATGGTCCAGAGTCATGAAGTGTTCACCCTTTAGTCAACCTGCAATGAGCCCAACTGGGTACAGGAGATGTGGCAAGAGATCTGGGACATTCAAGGTGAGCTGTACAGTATCAAAGGGACACATGCAGCCATCTCCCCAGCTGATCACACAGCCCCATGTGAAAGAAGGCCATAGTGGGAAAATTGTTTCTTCCCAGCCCTGTCACGCTGCATACATAGCACATAAGCAAAATACGAGCCAGTGTATTGGACATGCAGTGGAAGGGGACATATTTCAAGTGACTGCCCAAGAGGAGATGGGCTTGCCCATTAAACTAACGCGTCCCATTGTCATGAAGCATACCATGGGGTTTTGAGCCTCAGAAGGCAGAAGAGAGAACTCACTATGCCGGTACTGACCCATGTATCTTTAGTGGGTGTGGATGTACAGATTGAGCTGATAGAGGGAGAAGAAATGATGTCCAGATTATTGGCTTCCTGTACCCCTGCAACAAGGGCGGGTACCTGTGCTTTGTATAATCTTTAGTGGAGCAAGTTTACAGTTGACATCTGACAAAAAGGGGTCTTAGCATGCATAATGCTGATAGAACTCATCAGAGCTAATGTTATAGGACTGACACCTGTGGGAGGAGACCTGTGCTCGATAGCCAAGAGGGCAGAAGTGAACCACTGGCTGGATGTCACCTCTTGGAACAGATGGAGGCTAACATCACAGAGTTCTCCTTGAGGCAAGTTGAGCAAACTGAACAGCTTTTGTAGCAATATCGGGGTGCCTTCACACGACATGAAGACAACTTTGGGTTGTCTTCATGTTGTGTGAAGGCACCCCGATATTGCTATATATCTTCATCCTGCACCCAGGATATTCAACACAAGATCCCTATAGGAACTGCTACTCCCATTCAAGAGAGGTATCAGCAGATCCCACCTCAGATATACAGGAAGTGAAAGAACTGTTGGCCCAAATGATGCTCAATGTCGTGGTTTGCGAGAACCAGAGTCCTTGCGCAGCCCCTATCATGTTATTTAGAAAAAAGGACAGCACCCTGAGGTTCTGTGTGGACTACCAAAGGCAGAATGTGTGCACTGTACGGGACTCCTATCCCTTGCCCATAATCGAGGAGTTCCTATCTGCGTTGGGTAATGCTAAATATTTCTCCTACCTCGATTTGGCCAGTGGCTACTGGTAACATAGTAACATAGTTTTGAAGGCTGAAGGAAGACCTTATGTCCATCTAGTTCAGCCTATTTTAGTGCAGCTGTTCTGCATTGTTGTTCCTGGGGAAGGCAAAAAACCCACAGAGTAGAAGCCAATTTTCTTCATAGGGAAAAAAATTCCTTCCCGACTCCTAAGCTGGGTCAACCATCTATCTATAATATGTTATTCATAACCTTCTATACTGTTACTCACAAGAAAAGCATCCATTCCTTTCTAAATTCATTCAGTGAGTTGGCCATCACCACTTCCTCAGGAAGAGAATTCCAGAGCCTCACTGCTCTTACCGTGAACAACCCTCTTCTATGCTGGTGCAGAAATTGTCTTTCCTCCAAGAGAAGAGAATGCCCCCTTGTTCCTGTCACAGTCCTTGGTACAAACAGCTCACTGGAGAGATCTCTGTATTGCCCTCTGATATACTTGTACATATATATTAGGTCTCCTCTAAGTCTTCTCTTTTTTAGAGTAAATAGACCTAATTTTGATAACCTTTCTGGGTATTGTAGTGAACCAATTCCATTTATCATTTTTGTAGCCCGCCTTTGAACCCTTTCAAGTTCAGTAATGTCTTTCTTGAGCACCGGCGTCCAAAATTGCACACAATACTCCAAGTGTGGTCTGACGAATGATTTGTACAGAGGGAGAATTATGTTTTCATCTCGTGTCCCCAGACCTCTTCTAATGCATCCCATGACCCTATTTACTTTGGTGGCAGCTGCCTGACAATGGGCACTCCAATTTAGCCTCTTATTGACTAAGATGCCTAAGTCTTTTTCCATGTCTGATTTCCCCAGCAGTTTCCCATTTAGTAAGTAATTATAGCTAGAGTTGAGCGAAACGGGTCGAAAAAATTCAAAAGTCGCCGACTTTTGGCAAAGTCGGGTTTCATGAAACGAAACCCGACCCTAGGATGAGGTCGGCCACGAGGTCGGCGACTTACGCGCCAAAGTCGCGTTTCAAAAGTTTGTTTTGCGCTCTTTTTCAGGCAATCAGGATCCACGGACACTGTGGGCAACGTGATGACCTAGGCACGGGTCACTACCATCTTTCAGAAGGGCATGCAAGTGATTGGCTTCCTTGGTGGGCGTCACAGGGGGTATAAAAGGGCGTGCACGCCGACCGCCATCTTACTTCTGCCGATCTTAGTATAGGGAGAGGTTGCTGCTGATTCTGTAGGGAAAGCGTTAGGCAGGGAAGAAGACAAAAAAACTGCTTCTGCTGCTAACGATTTGGCCTGCACAACACACAAGTCACTGTGTGTGCAGTGCAAGGGGAGGCTATATTGTGGTGTATCAGTGGTGTTGGTTGTTGGGCTGCCTTTTAAGGCTTCCTGACACGCTGGCATTGATGTTTACCCACTGCTCCGCAAACTGCTTTTTTAAAAGCAATCCAATCTCCCTTATCCTCTAGTCACTTTTGTCACAGCTGTGCCATCGAGCGTGTCACATAGCGCTCAGATATCAGTGGGCCTCACACAATCCACAAGTGTCCAGTGTCCAAAAGTGTACGCAGAGATTCAAAATCTCCATTATTCTCTCGTCACTTTGGTCACAGGCAGCTGTGCCATCGAGCGTGTCACATAGCGCTCAGATATCAGTGGGCCTCACACAATCCACAAGTGTCCAGTGTCCAAAAGTGTACGCAGAGATTCAAAATCTCCATTATCCTCTCGTCACTTTGGTCACAGGCAGCTGTGCCATCGAGCGTGTCACATAGCGCTCAGATATCAGTGGGCCTCACACAATCCACAAGTGTCCAGTGTCCAAAAGTGTACGCAGAGATTCAAAATCTCCATTATCCTCTCGTCACTTTGGTCACAGGCAGCTGTGCCATCGAGCGTGTCACATAGCGCTCAGATATCAGTGGGCCTCACACAATCCACAAGTGTCCAGTGTCCAAAAGTGTACGCAGAGATTCAAAATCTCCATTATCCTCTCGTCACTTTGGTCACAGGCAGCTGTGCCATCGAGCGTGTCACATAGCGCTCAGATATCAGTGGGCCTCACACAATCCACAAGTGTCCAGTGTCCAAAAGTGTACGCAGAGATTCAAAATCTCCATTATCCTCTCGTCACTTTGGTCACAGGCAGCTGTGCCATCGAGCGTGTCACATAGCGCTCAGATATCAGTGGGCCTCACACAATCCACAAGTGTCCAGTGTCCAAAAGTGTATGCAGAGATTCAAAATCTCCATTATCCTCTCGTCACTTTGGTCACAGGCAGCTGTGCCATCGAGCGTGTCACATAGCGCTCAGATATCAGTGGGCCTCACACAATCCACAAGTGTCCAGTGTCCAAAAGTGTGCGCAGAGATTCAAAATCTCCATTATCCTCTCGTCACTTTGGTCACAGGCAGCTGTGCCATCGAGCGTGTCACATAGCGCTCAGATATCAGTGGGCCTCACACAATCCACAAGTGTCAAGTGTCCAAAAGTGTACGCAGAGATTCAAAATCTCCATTATCCTCTCGTCACTTTGGTCACAGGCAGCTGTGCCATCGAGCGTGTCACATAGCGCTCAGATATCAGTGGGCCTCACACAATCCACAAGTGTCCAGTGTCCAAAAGTGTACGCAGAGATTCAAAATCTCCATTATCCTCTCGTCACTTTGGTCACAGGCAGCTGTGCCATCGAGCGTGTCACATAGCGCTCAGATATCAGTGGGCCTCACACAATCCACAAGTGTCCAGTGTCCAAAAGTGTACGCAGAGATTCAAAATCTCCATTATCCTCTCGTCACTTTGGTCACAGGCAGCTGTGCCATCGAGCGTGTCACATAGCGCTCAGATATCAGTGGGCCTCACACAATCCACAAGTGTCCAGTGTCCAAAAGTGTACGCAGAGATTCAAAATCTCCATTATCCTCTCGTCACTTTGGTCACAGGCAGCTGTGCCATCGAGCGTGTCACATAGCGCTCAGATATCAGTGGGCCTCACACAATCCACAAGTGTCCAGTGTCCAAAAGTGTACGCAGAGATTCAAAATCTCCATTATACTCTCGTCACTTTGGTCACAGGCAGCTGTGCCATCGAGCGTGTCACATAGCGCTCAGATATCAGTGGGCCTCACACAATCCACAAGTGTCCAGTGTCCAAAAGTGTACGCAGAGATTCAAAATCTCCATTATCCTCTCGTCACTTTGGTCACAGGCAGCTGTGCCATCGAGCGTGTCACATAGCGCTCAGATATCAGTGGGCCTCACACAATCCACAAGTGTCCAGTGTCCAAAAGTGTACGCAGAGATTCAAAATCTCCATTATCCTCTCGTCACTTTGGTCACAGGCAGCTGTGCCATCGAGCGTGTCACATAGCGCTCAGATATCAGTGGGCCTCATACAATCCACAAGTGTCCAGTGTCCAAAAGTGTACGCAGAGATTCAAAATCTCCATTATCCTCTCGTCACTTTGGTCACAGGCAGCTGTGCCATCGAGCGTGTCACATAGCGCTCAGATATCAGTGGGCCTCACAAAATCCACAAGTGTCCACTGTCCACAAGTGTGTGCAGAAATTCTAAAACTCCCCTGTCCTATAGACACCTTGTACCTTGTTTTACATTACTATATAGTTTGTTGGATTTTGTCTACATTTCTACCAAAAATGAGGAAGGCTGGTGGAAGAGGCCGTGGAATTGGGCGGGGGTTGGCAGCTGGTAATGATGGTGTTGGTGGTGGATCTGATGGTAGTGGCAAGAGCAAAATAGGACCGAATGCAGGAGGTGCTGACCCTGCGTCATCGTCTGGCTACATAAGGCCTCGAACGCTTAGTTTTCTAGGAGTTGGCAAACCGCTTTTAAAGGCAGGGCATCAGGAAAAAGTTTTGTCTTACATTGCTGACTCAGCCTCCAGCTCTATCGCCTCCTCTTCTTCAGTTGTAAAAAGTAAAAGCACTGAGTCGTCATTGGAGGCTCATGTTCATGAACCACACCTTTCCTTGTGTCCTTCACCCCAACCAAGATTGAAGGATGATGCAGGCCATACTACTGATTACTCCATGGAGCTGTTTTCACATACCATGCCTGGATTATCAAGTCAAATGGTGAATTACCCAGGCCAAGATGAATCTGACATGGAGTGCACTGATGCACAGCCGCTGATGGATGATTCTGCTGGTACATTCACTCAGAGCACTACATTGTCCTCGCAGTGTACAGAGCCAGATTTTGACCCTGATGAGACTCAGGTGCCCCTTCCCGCACACTATACCACCATACACGGTGACACAGAGAAAGGTGCACATGACATAGAAGAGGAGGTGATGGATGACCCAGTTGTTGACCCAGATTGGCATCCATTGGGGGAAGAGGGTGCTGCTTCCAATAGCTCAGATGAGGAGCATCCACAGCAGACATCGACATCGCAACAGCTGTTATCTGGCAGGCCCGGAGCACTCCAAAGACAGGTTCCAAACATCAAAAGAGTTGCTGGACAGCTTGTCCAGAGGGTCAAAAGATCACAGCGTGCTAGGCCGCAAAATGTCTGCCAAAGTAGGAAGAGTGCAGTGTGGCACTTTTTTGAACAAAATCCTCATGATCAGGCCAAGGTTATCTGTAAGAAGTGCGCAAAGACCTTTAGCCGAGGGAAAAATCTGAAAAATTTGAATACCAGTTGCATGCTTAGACATTTATCCAGCATGCACTTGCAAGCGTGGACACAACACCAAACCTCAAGTGCCACATGTGCAACTGATCACAACGAAGGTAGTCAGCAACGCTACATTGTTTCCCCCACTGTAAGCCCACCGGTTAGCACAGCAGCAAATGTTGAGGTGTCGTTGCAAGGCCACAGCAGTCAGGGAATCCCACTGTTATATCAACGAAAGACTGATTCTAGGCCATCAGAAAGAACACCAACTCCATCACCATCATCAACCCTCTCTCAGTCCGCCCTGTCCACCGCTACTTCCACCATATGCAGCTCTCAAGTCCAGCTCACCCTCCCAGACACTATGAGTAGGTCAAGAAAGTACTCAGTCTCTCATCCGCGTACACTGGGTTTGAACGCCCACATTGCCAAACTAATCTCGTTTGAGATGATGCCCTTTCGGTTGGTGGAAAGCACAGCTTTCCGCGAACTCATGGCCTATGCAGTACCACGCTATGACCTACCCAGTCGCCACTTCTTCTCTCGCAAAGCCATCCCAGCCCTCCACCATCATGTGAAAGACCGCATTGTCCATGCACTCAAGCAGTCAGTGAGCGGAAAGGTGCACCTCAAAACTGATGCATGGTCCAGTCGGCATGGCCAGGGCCGTTACGTGTCCATCACTGCGCACTGGGTTAATGTGGTGGATGCAGGGTCCACAGGGGACAGCGGTGGTGGGACAGTGCTGCCTAGCCCACGGTATAGGAAACAGCTGGCTGTAGGCGTTCGACCCTCCTCCTCCTCCTCCTCCTCCTCCTCCAGAAGCGAAAGCTCGTCCACAGAGCGCAGTCGTACGAGCACTCCATCTGCAGCTGCCACTGTTGCATACGATGTGTCCCCCTATCGAGCAGCTAGTGGAAAGCGTCAGCAGGCTGTGTTGCAGATGATGTGTTTGGGCAACAGACACACCGCCGAGGTGCTGGCCGAGTACTTGAAGCGACAAACTGAGTCATGTCTGGGCAGTGTACATCTTGAGGCAGGCAAGGTAGTTAGTGATAACGGCCGTAATTTTGTGGCAGCCATAGCCCTTTCAAAACTCAGCCACATACCTTGCTTGGCTCACACCTTGAACCTGGTGGTGCAGTGCTTCCTCAAAAATGATCCGGAGTTAACAGCCCTGCTCCAGAAGGTGCGAAGACTGTGCGCGCACATCCGCCGGTCGCCTGTACACTCCGTTCGTATGCAGAAGCTGCAGCGATTGCTCCACCTTCCCAACCACCGCCTCATTATCGACATTGCAACAAGGTGGAACTCCACCCTGCACATGGTGGAGCGGCTGTGCGAGCAGAGGCAGGCCATAATGCATTTGTGGGAGGATACACGGCCAGGCACTTTGAGAGCAGACATGGAGTTGACAGGCGTGCAGTGGTCGAAGCTGAAAGACCTTTGTAAAGTCCTTCAGTGTTTTGAGGAATGCACACGGCTGGTAAGCGCAGACGACGCCATCCTAAGCATGAGCATCCCACTTATGCGTCTGCTCATGCAAACTTTGACGCACCTTAAGGAGCAGTCGTCTGCAGCCAATGTTGATGAGGAGGAAGAGGAGGAGGGAATCCTTGATGACATTCAGCCATTGTCTGCTCAGGGACCTCTCCTGGACGAGGTGGAGGAAGAAGAGGAGGAGGAGGAGGAGGATGATGGGGATGATTACTTAGGGGAGGAGGATGCATCTCGTGGGGCAAGTGAAAATGTTGGCGTGGCAAGTTCTGGTACAGGGTTTGTGCGTGACTGGAGGGATGTGGATTTGCCAGAAAGTGCTCCTCCACCCAGCACTCGCAGTGCATCATTGACACCGGGAACATTGGCCCACATGTCAGATTATGCCTTGCGGATCCTAAAAAGGGACCCCCGCATTGCCAAAATGATGAACGATGACGACTACTGGTTGGCCAGCATCCTGGATCCACTCTATAAAGGCAAATTACAAAACATCATGCCACAGGAGAACCTTGACCTAATATTGGATAATAAACAAGCAACTCTGGTAAATCGGTTGCTTGAGGCATTCCCAGCACACAGCAGCGGTGATGGTTCTCACACGAGCCGTACGGGCCGGGGGCAGCTTGGCAGATGTGTTCGTGGTGCACACAGCAGAAGTGGCGTTGGAGACAGGGGTTTCATGAAAATGTTGTGGACTGATTTTTCAAATACCGCTCACACAACTGGTAATACTGCATCGATGGAAAGTGACAGGAGACAGCAGTTGTCAACTATGGTTACAAACTACTTTTCCTCCCATATCGATGTTCTCCCACACAGGTCATTCCCCTTTGACTATTGGGCCGCTAAACTGGACACCTGGCCTGAATTGGCCCAATATGCCTTACAGGAGCTCGCTTGCCCAGCTGCAAGTGTGCTATCGGAAAGAGTCTTCAGTGCAGCTGGATCAATCCTGACAGAAAAAAGGACCCGTCTGTCAACCCAAAATGTGGATGATCTAACCTTCAATAAAATGAACCACGCATGGGTTTCCAAGGATTTTGTCCCACCTTCCCCTGATGACACATAGGGTGACAGAAAAATGGCTTGCTTTGGTCCACCTCTTCCTGGTACTTTACCTATTTCACCTTTTGCATCAGCTGAATGTCCAACATCAACATATGCCACTTTCTAAAACTCCCTAACTGTGCTGCCTCCCCCCCCATGGCCGGGGTCACCACCTAGCGCACGACACCGTGCGAGTGCCGTTGCCCTGGACAGGTGGGTAGGCCGACTCTTGGGCGCGGGCACTGGCACAGGGTCCCTCATAGTGCAATCAAGTGTCTCTGACGGTGGTGGTGCACACCCGCCGTCAGACACACCGCTGTACTATGAGGGGCCCAGTGCCAGTACCGACGCCCACGAGTGGGCCCCCCTTGCTTGGGCAGGGCCCCAGCATTTGCAATCTTTACCTCTCCCTGCTCCTCCGCTGTGTAATCTGGGTCGTCAAATCCATACTGTGCCTGACACCGTCTGAGCCTGTCTCCTGAGACATATATTTTGAATGTGTACGCTATCCATACATGTTATCCAGGGATACGGTACCCTTTCTAACCTTTGTGCAATCACGTGCAATCCATACTGGGCCTAACACCGACTGAGCCTGCCTCATGCTGTATAGACATATATTTTGAATGTGTACGCTATCCATACATGTTATCCGGGGATACGGTACCCTTTCTAACCTTTGTGCAATGACGTGCAATCCATACTGGGCCTAACACCGTCTGAGCCTGCCTCATGCTGTATAGACATATATTTTGAATGTGTACGCTATCCATACATGTTATCCGGGGATACGGTACCCATTCTAACCTTTGTGCAATGACGTGCAATCCATACTGGGCCTAACACCGTCTGAGCCTGCCTCATGCTGTATAGACATATATTTTGAATGTGTACGCTATCCATACATGTTATCCGGGGATACGGTACCCTTTCTAACCTTTGTGCAATCACGTGCAATCCATACTGGGCCTAACACCGTGTGAGCCTGCCTCATGCTGTATAGACATATATTTTGAATGTGTACGCTATCCATACATGTTATCCAGGGATACGGTACCCTTTCTAACCTTTGTGCAATGACGTGCAATCCATACTGGGCCTAACACCGTCTGAGCCTGCCTCATGCTGTATAGACATATATTTTGAATGTGTACGCTATCCATACATGTTATCCGGGGATACGGTACCCTTTCTAACCTTTGTGCAATGACGTGCAATCCATACTGGGCCTAACACCGTCTGAGCCTGCCTCATGCTGTATAGACATATATTTTGAATGTGTACGCTATCCATACATGTTATCCAGGGATACGGTACCCTTTCTAACCTTTGTGCAATCACGTGCAATCCATACTGGGCCTAACACCGTCTGAGCCTGCCTCATGCTGTATAGACATATATTTTGAATGTGTACGCTATCCATACATGTTATCCAGGGATACGGTACCCTTTCTAACCTTTGTGCAATCACGTGCAATCCATACTGGGCCTAACACCGTCTGAGCCTGCCTCATTCTGTATAGACATATATTTTGAATGTGTACGCTATCCATACATGTTATCCGGGGATACGGTACCCTTTCTAACCTTTGTGCAATCACGTGCAATCCCTACTGGGCCTAACACCGTCTGATCCTGCATCATGCTGTATAGACATATATTTTGAATGTGTACGCTATCCATACATGTTATCCAGGGATACGGTACCCTTTCTAACCTTTGTGCAATCACGTGCAATCCATACTGGGCCTAACACCGTCTGAGCCTGCCTCATGCTGTATAGACATATATTTTGAATGTGTACGCTATCCATACATGTTATCCGGGGATACGGTACCCTTTCTAACCTTTTTGCAATCACGTGCAATCCATACTGGGCCTAACACCGTCTGAGCCTGCCTCATGCTGTATAGACATATATTTTGAATGTGTACGCTATCCATACATGTTATCCAGGGATACGGTACCCTTTCTAACCTTTGTGCAATCACGTGCAATCCATACTGGGCCTAACACCGTCTGAGCCTGCCTCATGCTGTATAGACATATATTTTGAATGTGTACGCTATCCATACATGTTATCCAGGGATACGGTACCCTTTCTAACCTTTGTGCAATGACGTGCAATCCATACTGGGCCTAACACCGTCTGAGCCTGCCTCATGCTGTATAGACATATATTTTGAATGTGTACGCTATCCATACATGTTATCCAGGGATACGGTACCCTTTCTAACCTTTGTGCAATCACGTGCAATCCATACTGGGCCTAACACCGTCTGAGCCTGCCTCATGCTGTATAGACATATATTTTGAATGTGTACGCTATCCATACATGTTATCCGGGGATACGGTACCCTTTCTAACCTTTTTGCAATCACGTGCTATCCATACTGGGCCTAACACCGTCTGAGCCTGCCTCATGCTGTATAGACATATATTTTGAATGTGTACGCTATCCATACATGTTATCCAGGGATACGGTACCCTTTCTAACCTTTGTGCAATCACGTGCAATCCATACTGGGCCTAACACCGTCTGAGCCTGCCTCATGCTGTATAGACATATATTTTGAATGTGTACGCTATCCATACATGTTATCCAGGGATACGGTACCCTTTCTAACCTTTGTGCAATCACGTGCAATCCATACTGGGCCTAACACCGTCTGAGCCTGCCTCATGCTGTATAGACATATATTTTGAATGTGTACGCTATCCATACATGTTATCCAGGGATACGGTACCCTTTCTAACCTTTGTGCAATGACGTGCAATCCATACTGGGCCTAACACCGTCTGAGCCTGCCTCATGCTGTATAGACATATATTTTGAATGTGTACGCTATCCATACATGTTATCCAGGGATACGGTACCCTTTCTAACCTTTGTGCAATCACGTGCAATCCATACTGGGCCTAACACCGTCTGAGCCTGCCTCATGCTGTATAGACATATATTTTGAATGTGTACGCTATCCATACATGTTATCCGGGGATACGGTACCCTTTCTAACCTTTTTGCAATCACGTGCTATCCATACTGGGCCTAACACCGTCTGAGCCTGCCTCATGCTGTATAGACATATATTTTGAATGTGTACGCTATCCATACATGTTATCCAGGGATACGGTACCCTTTCTAACCTTTGTGCAATCACGTGCAATCCATACTGGGCCTAACACCGTCTGAGCCTGCCTCATGCTGTATAGACATATATTTTGAATGTGTACGCTATCCATACATGTTATCCAGGGATACGGTACCCTTTCTAACCTTTGTGCAATGACGTGCAATCCATACTGGGCCTAACACCGTCTGAGCCTGCCTCATGCTGTATAGACATATATTTTGAATGTGTACGCTATCCATACATGTTATCCGGGGATGTGGTACCCTTTCTAACCTTTGTGCAATGACGTGCAATCCATACTGGGCCTAACACCATCTGAGCCTGCCTCATGCTGTATAGACATATATTTTGAATGTGTACGCTATCCATACATGTTATCCAGGGATACGGTACCCTTTCTAACCTTTGTGCAATGACGTGCAATCCATACTGGGCCTAACACCGTCTGAGCCTGCCTCATGCTGTATAGACATATATTTTGAATGTGTACGCTATCCATACATGTTATCCAGGGATACGGTACCCTTTCTAACCTTTGTGCAATGACGTGCAATCCATACTGGGCCTAACACCGTTTGAGCCTGCCTCATGCTGTATAGACGTATATTTTGAATGTGTACGCTATCCATACATGTTATACGGGGATACGGTACCCTTTCTAACCTTTGTGCAATGACATGCAATCCATACTGGGCCTAACACCGTCTGAGCCTGCCTCATGCTGTATAGACATATATTTTGAATGTGTACGCTATCCATACATGTTATCCAGGGATACGGTACCCTTTCTAACCTTTGTGCAATGACGTGCAATCCATACTGGGCCTAACACCGTCTGAGCCTGCCTCATGCTGTATAGACATATATTTTGAATGTGTACGCTATCCATACATGTTATCCAGGGATACGGTACCCTTTCTAACCTTTGTGCAATCACATGCAATCCATACTGGGCCTAACACCGTCTGAGCCTGCCTCATGCTGTTTAAACATATATTTTGAATGTGTACGCTATCCATACATGTTATCCGGGGATACGGTACCCTTTCTAACCTTTGTGCAATGACGTGCAATCCATACTGGGCCTAACACCGTCTGAGCCTGCCTCATGCTGAATAGACATATATTTTGAATGTGTACGCTATCCATACATGTTATCCGGGGATACGGTACCCTTTCTAACCTTTGTGCAATGACGTGCAATCCATACTGGGCCTAACACCGTCTGAGCCTGCCTCATGCTGTATAGACATATATTTTGAATGTGTACGCTATCCATACATGTTATCCAGGGATACAGTACCCTTTCTAACCTTTGTGCAATGACGTGCAATCCATACTGGGCCTAACACCATCTGAGCCTGCCTCATGCTGTATAGACATATATTTTGAATGTGTACGCTATCCATACATGTTATCCAGGGATACGGTACCCTTTCTAACCTTTGTGCAATCACGTGCAATCCATACTGGGCCTAACACCGTCTGAGCCTGCCTCATGCTGTTTAGACATATATTTTGAATGTGTACGCTATCCATACATGTTATCCGGGGATACGGTACCCTTTCTAACCTTTGTGCAATCACGTGCAATCCATACTGGGCCTAACACCGTCTGAGCCTGCCTCATGCTGTATAGACATATATTTTGAATGTGTACGCTATCCATACATGTTATCCGGGGATACGGTACCCTTTCTAACCTTTGTGCAATCACGTGCAATCCATACTGGGCCTAACACCGTCTGAGCCTGCCTCATGCTGTATAGACATATATTTTGAATGTGTACGCTATCCATACATGTTATCCGGGGATACGGTACCCTTTCTAACCTTTGTGCAATCACGTGCTATCCATACTGGGCCTAACACCGTCTGAGCCTGCCTCATGCTGTATAGACATATATTTTGAATGTGTACGCTATCCATACATGTTATCCAGGGATACGGTACCCTTTCTAACCTTTGTGCAATCACGTGCAATCCATACTGGGCCTAACACCGTCTGAGCCTGCCTCATGCTGTATAGACATATATTTTGAATGTGTACGCTATCCATACATGTTATCCAGGGATACGGTACCCTTTCTAACCTTTGTGCAATGACGTGCAATCCATACTGGGCCTAACACCGTCTGAGCCTGCCTCATGCTGTATAGACATATATTTTGAATGTGTACGCTATCCATACATGTTATCCAGGGATACGGTACCCTTTCTAACCTTTGTGCAATCACGTGCAATCCATACTGGGCCTAACACCGTCTGAGCCTGCCTCATGCTGTATAGACATATATTTTGAATGTGTACGCTATCCATACATGTTATCCAGGGATACGGTACCCTTTCTAACCTTTGTGCAATCACGTGCAATCCATACTGGGCCTAACACCGTCTGAGCCTGCCTCATGCTGTATAGACATATATTTTGAATGTGTACGCTATCCATACATGTTGTCCAGGGATACGGTACCCTTTCTAACCTTTGTGCAATCACGTGCAATCCATACTGGGCGTGAGAACGGCTGCCGAGCTGTTAAGCAAGCTACAGCACCTGTCCAGACAAGTACAGGGATTCCCTAGCGAGGAGACTTATTTGATTGTTTTCAATGTTGGGACAGCAATTTTTGGGGAGCACTATACTCTGGAGAATGATAGATGGGGCCCACCATACACTGGAACATTCCAAAGGTGGACATCAGACACTGGAGCAGCATTTACAGGGCCCATTATACACTAGAGCATTAGAAATGGGGCCCATTATGTTTGGAGCATTATTTGGGCCCATAAGACAGTGGAGCTTCATCCATGGGGACCAACATATACTGTAGCATTATGTGGAGCTCATCATATACTGTTTCAAACATTATATGGGACCAATGATTCTGTATGGAGAAATAGATGGGCCTCGTCATGAGATGTAAAAAGTGAGGTATTTTTCATTGTACTATACCGCTATTTATCTGCCGTATCGGAGCATGATGAGTTGTGGTATGTGTTAAAGGGGCGCTCTTTCGCCCAGGGCACATGAAAACCTGCAGCCAGCCCTCCCCCCCCCCACAACTTTTGCCAAATAACCCCCATTTTTCAGTGCGTAACTTATATTATGAAGTTAATTAAGGTTGACAAGCTTAAGTAAGAAGAATTGATGCTTTTGGCATTCAAATGGGCACTGTAGGTGTGTTTCCTGTCCTCCTCTCACTGCCGACTTTTATTCCCCATTGACTTACATTGGGTTTCGTGTTTCGGGACGACGCCGACTTTTCCCTATAATCGGACGATCTTGCTCGACCCGACTTTTGGAAAAGTCGGGTTTCACGAAACGAAACACGACCCTAAAAAACCAAAAGTCGCTCAACTCTAATTATAGCATCTGTTTCTCCTACCCATGTGCATAACCTTACACTTATCTGTGTTAGTCATCATTTTCCATTTTTCAGCCCAATTCTCCAATTTACTCAAATCTGTCTGTAGTTGCAAACTGTCCTCCTTTGTGTTAACTACCTTACATAGTTTTGTAAGTCTCGGTGGCTGTGAAAGATCCCCCAAAGACAACCTTTGTCCTCCCTACGGGCCTGTTTGATTTCAACTGGATGTCTTTTCGACAGACAAATGCACCAGGTTCATTCCAGAGTTTGATGGAAATATGTTTGGGAGATCTGAATTTTAAAGTCACTTTGATATATCTAGACTACATAATCATTTATTCTGCCACATTTGAAGATTACCTGGAGCAAGTATTGGAGCGACTTCAAATACATGAGTTAAAAGTTAAGCCCCAGAAGTGTCACCTATTCAAGCGGGAAATTAAATACTTGGGACACACTGTGCCTAATGCGGAAGTTTACCCCACCGCAGAGAAGGTGGCTGCAGTGCAGAAGTGGCGCACACCTACTCCCTGAGAGAACTGAGAGCATTCTTAGGGTTAGCTGGATACTACTGAAGGTTCATAAAAGACTTCGCCAAGATTGTGGTACCACTCAACAAGCTGTTGCGGTGAACGGCCAGGGGTGCCAAGCGTCAACCAATCCAGTGGGACCCATGGCAAGAGAAAGCGCTTCAGAAATTGAAGATGGCACTGACAGATGTCTCATTCTTGGCCTATGCTCATTTTTTGCAGTCCTTCATGCTGTACTCTGACAGAAGCCTGCAAGGACTGGGGCAGTAAAGGCTTAGGTGCAAGAAGGAAGAGAGAGAGTTTTTGCTTATGCCAGTAGGTCGCTGAGAGACATGGAAAATAATACGGACAATTACAGTTCATTCAAACTAAAGTTGCTGGCGCTGTAATGGCCATTACAGAAAAATTTGCAGAGTATTTGTCAGTGTCCATAATATATGTGTGGACGGACAACAATCTCCTGGCCCACCTAGAGAATGCTAAGCTCGATGCTCAAGAACAGCAGTGGGTCAAAAATATATCCAAATATCAGTTTAGGATCTCCTATTGGACTAAGACCCAAAACATCCATGCAGATGCCCTGTCCCACGTCACCCAAGCTGGACCAAAGAGAAACATAGATGAGGAGCTTGAAGTTGATGCAATCCTGGAGGCAGTTTGCCGCAACTGTAGTAACCACTCAGGAGTCTAGAGAAGAGTACAGACCCACGTAGATCCTGGGCCATTCAATAGATGAGTGGATACAACTACACCTTCTATCTGTAGCTTGTGAAGCTGAGAAAATGGGTTGCTCTGGGGCAAAGGCCTGATCAGGAGGCTGGAACCACTTTGCCCCCATTATCCTGCAGATCTTGCGCCAGTGGGAAAGGCTCTTCCTGAAAGATGACCTGCTGTGCCAAAGGATTCAACCTCCTTGAAATTTCGAAGTCATCTGGCATGTAATGGCTCCATAGCGCTGGTAGTGGAGTGAGCTAAAGAAGCTCATAAGAGGAGAGGGGTGCCCACTTCTGTGTATACCGGACTCGTATACTGGCCTCAACTGTGACAGGAGGTTGAGGGTGTTTGCCAAAGATTTTGTTGGTATGAGCAGAGCAGAGAGTTACTATTCAGGCTATCCAAACTTCCAAACCTCTGTGCCCTTTGAGGTTCTGATGATCAACTATCTAGTGATTGGAACTTCCCAAAACAGCTATGGGTATTGCTTGGTCAAAACCGATCACTTCAAGGGAACGTGTCCTGTGAACGCTTCAACCCTGTTTCAAATGTTGCAGACCCTGGAGGAGGACAAGAATATGAGATGGCCCAAATTTGTGTCTGAGTTGGTGTAGGTTTATAACAATCGAGTCCATGCAACTACCAGTTACACTCCTTACATGCCACTGTTTGGGCTAAGCAGATGAGAGATCACTGAACTGGAGTTAGATTCGCAGGAACCCTTTCTGGACAGTAAGGCCTGTTTCACACTTGCTTTTTTTTGCAGCGCGTTTTTCCCGCAAAAAAACGCATTGAAAAACGCATACAAAAGCATACAACTGCTGCGTTTTTTTCAAGCATTTTTATGAGCATGCATGAAAAAAACGCAGCGTTTTTATGCGTTTGTATGCGTTTTTAGTGCGTTTTTACCGCGTTTGCGTTTTTTCCAACATTAGGTGGCCCCTCACACTAACCCAAACCATGACTTTACTAACCCTAACCCTGACCCTAACCCTAACCCTAACCCTGACCCTAACCCTAACCCTAACCCTAACCCTTAACCAAACCATACTTAACCCTAACCCTGACCCTAACCTTAACCCTGACCCTAACCCTAACCCTTAACCAAACCATACTTAACCCTAACCCTGACCCTAACCCTGACCCTAACCCTAACCCTAACCCTGACCCTAACCCTTAACCAAACCATACTTAACCCTAACCCTGACCCTAACCCTAACCCTAACCCTAACCCTGACCCTAACCCTTAACCAAACCATACTTAACCCTAACCCTGACCCTAACCCTAACCCTAACCCTTAACCAAACCATACTTAACCCTAACCCTGACCCTAACCCTAACCCTAACCCTGACCCTAACCCTAACCCTTAACCAAACCATACTTAACCCTAACCCTGACCCTAACCCTGACCCTAACCCTAACCCTAACCCTGACCCTAACCCTTAACCAAACCATACTTAACCCTAACCCTGACCCTAACCCTAACCCTAACCCTAACCCTAACCCTGACCCTAACCCTTAACCAAACCATACTTAACCCTAACCCTGACCCTAACCCTAACCCTAACCCTGACCCTAACCCTAACCCTAAACCCCCTTAACTAACCCTAACTCTAACCCAAACCCCTAAATTCCATGGTTAACAAAAAAAAACGCATGTGCAAAAAAACGCATACATAAGCATGCCAATGCGCACATATGCGCACCCATAGACTTATATTGGGTGTCTTGCTGTAAAAAAACGCATTGCGTGCGCATGCGTTTTTTTGAGGCAAATCGGACGCACAAAAAATGCAACAAGTTGCATTTTGTGCGCCCGAGCGCATACCGCAAAAAAACGCATGCGCGGTAAAACGCGTACAAACGCATGTGTATGCGCACATAAGCGCATCCCATGCAAAGTATAGGAAAAAAAACGCATGCGCTATTTAGCACTAAATTACCGCGAAAAAAAACGCAAATGTGAAACCAGCCTAAGTGCCTGGATCCAAGAACATTGACTTCACATAGTAAGGAAGTTGATTAAAAAGGAGTTTTGGGAAGTGGAACATTTGAGTCGATCCCCAATGTCAGGTGAATAACTTCAGTGCAGTGGATGAATGTCATCCGCTCAATGCCGACTTTTATTTCCCATTGACTTACATTGGGGTCGGGTTTCGGACGAAACACCGACTTTTTTTGCCCTAGTCGGACCAGTTTCATCCGAATCAAATTTTGTTTCATTTGGATTTCACGAAATCCGACCAAAGACGCTCAACTCTAATGACTAGTATCATAAAAGCAACATTTTTGCAGGATAAAATAAAATTTTCATTTTTTCATCCACATTGCTTAAATTCCTGTGAAGCACCTAAATGATTAATATATTACATGAATGTGGTTTTGAGCACTTTGAGGGGTGCAGTTTTTTAAATGGTGTCAATTTTGTGTACTTTCTGTCATATAGGCCCCTCAAAGTCCCTTCATGTGTTGGTGTCCCTAAAATAATTGGTTTAATAAATTTTGTTGGAAAAATGAGAAATCGCTGATAAACCACCTAACAAAAAAAATAATATGTTTAAAAAATTACAATGATGTAAAGTTGCCATGTAGTAAATGTTTTTATTAACTATATTGTGTGATATAACTATTTTGTCTAGGGGCGTAAGAATTAAAGGTTTGAAAATTGCAAACTTTTCATCAAAATTCTGATATTTTCACAAATAATCATACAAAATATCGACCTACATTTACCACTACCATAAAGTATAATGTATCATGAAAACACATTCCCAGATCCTCTGGTATATGTTGAAGCCTTCCAGAATTGTTACCTTGTGAATTGATACTTCTCAGAATAGTTAAATTTTTCCAGGTCGGGAAGGTGAAAACAGGCTCTGAGGTAAAGGAGTTAATTCTAATGATCTTTCAGATAAAAAATATGCATTTCATCTCATCTCTTGGCATTACAGACTTGGCCCTATCTTGGATCGCATGATACTTAAAAGATCAGACATTCAGTGTCTCCCACTCACACAACACCTCCTCACCTTGCCCCCTATCTGTCGGAGTCCCACAAGATTCAGTCCTAGGGTCCCTGCTCTTCTCAATTTACACCTTCGGACTGGCACAGCTCATAGAATCTCACATCTTGCAGTATCACCTCTATGCTGATGACTCACAGATCTACCTCTCTGGACCAGATATCTCCCTACTAACCAAAATCCCACAATGTCTGTCCACTATTTCATCCTTCTTCTCTGCTAGATTTCTAAATCTTAACATGGACAAAACAGAATTCATCATCTTTCCCTCATCTCACTCGACTCTCCCAACAAACCTATCCATTAAAGTAAGCGGTGCACTCTCCCCAGTCCCACAAGCTCGTTGCCTCGGTGTAATCCTTGACTTTGATCTCTCCTTCAAACCACATATCCAAGCCCTTTCCACCTCCTGCCGACTTCAACTCAAAATCATTTCCCAGATCCGTACATTCCTCAACCTAGAATCTGCAAAAACTCTAGTGCATGCCCTCATCATCTCCCGTCTTGACTACTGCAACCTCCTGCTGTGTGGTCTCCTCTCTAACACTCTAGAGCTCCTCCAATCTATCTTAAACTCTGCTGCCCGACTAATCCACCTATCCCCCCCCGCTATTCCCCGGGCTTTCCTCTCTGTCAATCCCTTCACTGGCTCCCTATTACCCAGAGACTCCAGTTCAAAACCCTAACCATGGCATACAAAGCCATCCACAACCTGTCTCCTCCATACATCTGTGACCTTGTCTCCCCGTACCTACCAGCACGCGACCACAGATCCTCACAAGATCTCCTTCTCGTCTCCCCTCTTATCTCTTCTTCCACACAATCGCATACAAGATTTTTCCTGCACATCCCCCCTCCTCTGGAACTCTCTACCACAATATATCAGACTCTCGCCTACCATAGAAACCTTCAAAAGGAACCTGAAGACCTACCTTTTCCGACAAGCCTGCAACCTGCAGTAACCACCGTTCCACCAAACCACTGCACAACCAGCTCTGCCCTCACCTACTGTATCCTCACCCATCCCTTGTAGATTGTGAGCCCTCATGGGCAGGGTCCTTTCTCCTCCTGCACCAGTCGTGACTTGTATTGATGAAGAATATCGCACTTGTTATTTACTATGTATACCCCTCATCACATGTAAAGCTCCATGGAATAAAAGGTGCTATAATAATAAATAATAACAATAATAATAATTTCAAGAAACACATTAGAATTGTGGATTTTTTTTCGGATTCTGTTCCGCAATCCACATAAATAACATGTCCAATACTCTTTGAATAAGCTTCATATTGATATCAATCGAAGAACATGCTATAGGCACATTCTGTTGACTGTTTCAATGCTTTTTTAAGCATGCAATAAAAAAAGAACAAGAATTTTTGAGTTGTTTCTGCCTAACAACACCTACAAATTTAAACACTGAATGAAAAAACAGAAAAATACACCGTTGTACAGAAAAAAAGAGATTTTTGTATAAAAATACTTGGTTCTTAGCTTGTTTTTTTAAGTGGATTTTTTCAAACAGAAAAATCCATGAGCAAAAACTATTGAAACAAATTTGTCTACCATAAACGTCATCAATAATGTTGGCTAAGGTGCTTTAGGGAAACTATTCACATGGGTATAGCAGTGAGTGACAGCTCCTGCTATGAGAAGGCTCCCAATATACAGGATGTAGGCCATTACTGGAAATTAGTGAATTGATTACATGCAAATTTGACAATTAAAAATTAGATTTGTGTGAACTTACAAAAATGTTTATCGCTATTTTACACAATGCAGAAGATTGCATCAACCAGAAAAGGCGCACAATCAGGTGGACTATCCATCATATAGTAAAAGAACGTTGTATAATATATGAGAACTAGTGTTGAGTAGAGTTGAGCGAAACGGGTCGAAAAAATTCAAAAGTCGCCGACTTTTGGCAAAGTCGGGTTTCATGAAACGAAACCCGACCCTAGGATGAGGTCGGCCACGAGGTCGGCGACTTACGCGCCAAAGTCGCGTTTCAAAAGTTTGTTTTGCGCTCTTTTTCAGCCAATCAGGATCCACGGACACTGTGGGCAACGTGATGACCTAGGCACGGGTCACCACCATCTTTCAGAAGGGCATGCAAGTGATTGGCTTGCTTTGGTGGGCGTCACAGGGGGTATAAAAGGGCGTGCACGCCGACCGCCATCTTACTTCTGCCGATCTTAGTATAGGGAGAGGTTGCTGCTGATTCTGTAGGGAGAGCGTTAGGCAGGGAAGAAGACAAAAAAACTGCTTCTGCTGCTAGCGATTTGGCCTGCACAACACACAAGTCACTGTGTGTGCAGTGCAAGGGGAGGCTATATTGTGGTGTATCAGTGGTGTTGGTTGTTGGGCTGCCTTTTAAGGCTTCCTGACATGCTGGCATTGCTGTTTACCCACTGCTCCGCAAACTGCTTTTTTAAAAGCAATCCAATCTCCCTTATCCTCTAGTCACTTTTGTCACAGCGGTGCCATCGAGCCTGTCACATAGCGCTCAGATATCAGTGGGCCTCACACAATCCACAAGTGTCCAGTGTCCAAAAGTGTGCGCAGAGATTCAAAATCTCCATTATCCTCTCGTCACTTTGGTCACAGGCAGCTGTGCCATCGAGCGTGTCACATAGCGCTCAGATATCAGTGGGCCTCACACAATCCACAAGTGTCCAGTGTCCAAAAGTGTGCGCAGAGATTCAAAATCTCCATTATCCTCTCGTGACTTTGGTCACAGGCAGCTGTGCCATCGAGCGTGTCACATAGCGCTCAGATATCAGTGGGCCTCACACAATCCACAAGTGTCCAGTGTCCAAAAGTGTGCGCAGAGATTCAAAATCTCCATTATCCTCTCGTCACTTTGGTCACAGGCAGCTGTGCCATCGAGCGTGTCACATAGCGCTCAGATATCAGTGGGCCTCACACAATCCACAAGTGTCCAGTGTCCAAAAGTGTGCGCAGAGATTCAAAATCTCCATTATCCTCTCGTCACTTTGGTCACAGGCAGCTGTGCCATCGAGCCTGTCACATAGCGCTCAGATATCAGTGGGCCTCACACAATCCACAAGTGTCCAGTGTCCAAAAGTGTACGCAGAGATTCAAAATCTCCATTATCCTCTCGTCACTTTGGTCACAGGCAGCTGTGCCATCGAGCGTGTCACATAGCGCTCAGATATCAGTGGGTCTCACACAATCCACAAGTGTCCAGTGTCCAAAAGTGTGCGCAGAGATTCAAAATCTCCATTATCCTCTCGTCACTTTTGTCACAGGCAGCTGTGCCATCGAGCCTGTCACATAGCGCTCAGATATCAGTGGGCCTCACACAATCCACAAGTGTCCAGTGTCCAAAAGTGTACGCAGAGATTCAAAATCTCCATTATCCTCTCGTCACTTTGGTCACAGGCAGCTGTGCCATCGAGCGTGTCACATAGCGCTCAGATATCAGTGGGTCTCACACAATCCACAAGTGTCCAGTGTCCAAAAGTGTGCGCAGAGATTCAAAATCTCCATTATCCTCTCGTCACTTTTGTCACAGGCAGCTGTGCCATCGAGCCTGTCACATAGCGCTCAGATATCAGTGGGCCTCACACAATCCACAAGTGTCCAGTGTCCAAAAGTGTGCGCAGAGATTCAAAATCTCCATTATCCTCTCGTCACTTTGGTCACAGCTGTGCCATCGAGCCTGTCACATAGCGCTCAGATATCAGTGGGCCTCACACAATCCACAAGTGTCCAGTGTCCAAAAGTGTGCGCAGAGATTCAAAATCTCCATTATCCTCTCGTCACTTTGGTCACAGGCAGCTGTGCCATCGAGCGTGTCACATAGCGCTCAGATATCAGTGGGCCTCACACAATCCACAAGTGTCCAGTGTCCAAAAGTGTGCGCAGAGATTCAAAATCTCCATTATCCTCTCGTCACTTTGGTCACAGGCAGCTGTGCCATCGAGCGTGTCACATAGCGCTCAGATATCAGTGGGCCTCACACAATCCACAAGTGTCCAGTGTCCAAAAGTGTACGCAGAGATTCAAAATCTCCATTATCCTCTCGTCACTTTGGTCACAGGCAGCTGTGCCATCGAGCGTGTCACATAGCGCTCAGATATCAGTGGGTCTCACACAATCCACAAGTGTCCAGTGTCCAAAAGTGTGCGCAGAGATTCAAAATCTCCATTATCCTCTCGTCACTTTTGTCACAGGCAGCTGTGCCATCGAGCCTGTCACATAGCGCTCAGATATCAGTGGGCCTCACACAATCCACAAGTGTCCAGTGTCCAAAAGTGTGCGCAGAGATTCAAAATCTCCATTATCCTCTCGTCACTTTGGTCACAGCTGTGCCATCGAGCCTGTCACATAGCGCTCAGATATCAGTGGGCCTCACACAATCCACAAGTGTCCAGTGTCCAAAAGTGTGCGCAGAGATTCAAAATCTCCATTATCCTCTCGTCACTTTGGTCACAGGCAGCTGTGCCATCGAGCGTGTCACATAGCGCTCAGATATCAGTGGGCCTCACACAATCCACAAGTGTCCAGTGTCCAAAAGTGTGCGCAGAGATTCAAAATCTCCATTATCCTCTCGTCACTTTGGTCACAGGCAGCTGTGCCATCGAGCGTGTCACATAGCGCTCAGATATCAGTGGGCCTCACACAATCCACAAGTGTCCAGTGTCCAAAATTGTGCGCAGAGATTCAAAATCTCCATTATCCTCTAGTCACTTTGGTCACAGGCAGCTGTGCCATCGAGCGTGTCACATAGCGCTCAGATATCAGTGGGCCTCACACAATCCACAAGTGTCCAGTGTCCAAAAGTGTGCGCAGAGATTCAAAATCTCCATTATCCTCTCGTCACTTTGGTTACAGGCAGCTGTGCCATCGAGCGTGTCACATAGCGCTCAGATATCAGTGGGCCTCACACAATCCACAAGTGTCCAGTGTCCAAAAGTGTGCGCAGAGATTCAAAATCTCCATTATCCTCTCGTCACTTTGGTCACAGGCAGCTGTGCCATCGAGCGTGTCACATAGCGCTCAGATATCAGTGGGCCTCACACAATCCACAAGTGTCCAGTGTCCAAAAGTATGCGCAGAGATTCAAAATCTCCATTATCCTCTCGTCACTTTGGTCACAGGCAGCTGTGCCATCGAGCGTGTCACATAGCGCTCAGATATCAGTGGGCCTCACACAATCCACAAGTGTCCAGTGTCCAAAAGTGTGCGCAGAGATTCAAAATCTCCATTATCCTCTCGTCACTTTGGTCACAGGCAGCTGTGCCATCGAGCCTGTCACATAGCGCTCAGATATCAGTGGGCCTCACACAATCCATAAGTGTCCAGTGTCCAAAAGTGTGCGCAGAGATTCAAAATCTCCATTATCCTCTCGTCACTTTGGTCACAGGCAGCTGTGCCATCGAGCCTGTCACATAGCGCTCAGATATCAGTGGGCCTCACAGAATCCAAAAGTGTCCACTGTCCACAAGTGTGTGCAGAAATTCTAAATCTCCCCTGTCCTATAGCCACCTTGTACCTTGTTTTACATTACTATATAGTTTGTTGGATTTTGTCTACATTTCTACCAAAAATGAGGAAGGCTGGTGGAAGAGGCCGTGGAATTGGGCGGGGATTGGCAGCTGGTAATGATGGTGTTGGTGGTGGATCTGATGGTAGTGGCAAGAGCAAAATAGGACCGAATGCAGGAGGTGCTGACCCTGCGTCATCGTCTGGCTACATAAGGCTTCGAACGCTTAGTTTTCTAGGAGTTGGCAAACCGCTTCTAAAGGCAGAGCATCAGGAAAAAGTTTTGTCTTACATTGCTGACTCAGCCTCCAGCTCTATCGCCTCCTCTTCTTCAGTTGTAAAAAGTAAAAGCACTGAGTCGTCATTGGAGGCTCATGTTCATGAACCACACCTTTCCTTGTGTCCTTCACCCCAACCAAGATTGAAGGATGACGCAGGCCATACTACTGATTACTCCATGGAGCTGTTTTCACATACCATGCCTGGATTATCAAGTGAAATGGTGAATTACCCAGGCCAAGATGAATCTGACATGGAGTGCACTGATGCACAGCCGCTGATGGATGATTCTGCTGATACATTCACTCAGAGCACTACATTGTCCTCGCAGTGTACAGAGCCAGATTTTGACCCTGATGAGACTCAGGTGCCCCTTCCCGCACACTATACCACCATACACGGTGACACAGAGAAAGGTGCACATGACATAGAAGAGGAGGTGATGGATGACCCAGTTGTTGACCCAGATTGGCATCCATTGGGGGAAGAGGGTGCTGCTTCCAATAGCTCAGATGAGGAGCATCCACAGCAGACATCGACATCGCAACAGCTGTTATCTGGCAGGCCCGGAGCACTCCAAAGACAGGTTCCAAACATCAAAAGAGTTGCTGGACAGCTTGTCCAGAGGGTCAAAAGATCACAGCGTGCTAGGCCGCAAAATGTCTGCCAAAGTAGGAAGAGTGCAGTGTGGCACTTTTTTGAACAAAATCCTCATGATCAGGCCAAGGTTATCTGTAAGAAGTGCGCAAAGACCTTTAGCCGAGGGAAAAATCTGAAAAATTTGAATACCAGTTGCATGCTTAGACATTTAACCAGCATGCACTTGCAAGCGTGGACACAACACCAAACCTCAAGTGCCACATGTGCAACTGATCACAACGAAGGTAGTCAGCAACGCTACATTGTTTCCCCCACTGTAAGCCCACCGGATAGCACAGCAGCAAATGTTGAGGTGTCGTTGCAAGACCACAGCAGTCAGGGAATCCCACTGTTATATCAACGAAAGACTGATTCTAGGCCATCAGAAAGAACACCAACTCCATCACCATCATCAACCCTCTCTCAGTCCGCCCTGTCCACCGCTACTTCCACCATATGCAGCTCTCAAGTCCAGCTCACCCTCCCAGACACTATGAGTAGGTCAAGAAAGTACTCAGTCTCTCATCCGCGTACACTGGGTTTGAACGCCCACATTGCCAAACTAATCTCGTTTGAGATGATGCCCTTTCGGTTGGTAGAAAGCACAGCTTTCCGCAAACTCATGGCCTATGCAGTACCATGCTATGACCTATCCAGTCGCCACTTCTTCTCTCGCAAAGCCATCCCAGCCCTCCACCATCATGTGAAAGACCGCATTGTCCATGCACTCAAGCAGTCAGTGAGCGGAAAGGTGCACCTCACAACTGATGCATGGTCCAGTCGGCATGGCCAGGGCCGTTACATGTCCATCACTGCGCACTGGGTTAATGTGGTGGATGCAGGGTCCACAGGGGACAGCGGTGGTGGGACAGTGCTGCCTAGCCCACGGTATAGGAAACAGTTGGCTGTAGGCGTTCGACCCTCCTCCTCCTCCTCCTCCTCCTCGTCCTCCAGAAGCGAAAGCTCGTCCACAGAGCGCAGTCGTACGAGCACTCCATCTGCAGCTGCCACTGTTGCACATGATGTGTCCCCCTATCGAGCAGCTAGTGGAAAGCGTCAGCAGGCTGTGTTGCAGATGATGTGTTTGGGCGACAGACACACCGCCGAGGTGCTGGCCGAGTACTTGAAGCGACAAACTGAGTCATGGCTGGGCAGTGTACATCTTGAGGCAGGCAAGGTAGTTAGTGATAACGGCCGTAATGTTGTGGCAGCCATAGCCATTTCAAAACTCAGCCACATACCTTGCTTGGCTCACACCTTGAACCTGGTGATGCAGTGCTTCCTCAAAAATGATCCGGAGTTAACAGCCCTGCTCCAGAAGGTGCGAAGACTGTGCGCGCACATCCGCCGGTCGCCTGTACACTCCGTTCGTATGCAGAAGCTGCAGCGATTGCTCCACCTTCCCAACCACCGCCTCATTATCGACATTGCAACAAGGTGGAACTCCACCCTGCACATGGTGGAGCGGCTGTGCGAGCAGAGGCAGGCCATAATGCATTTGTGGGAGGATACACGGCCAGGCACTTTGAGAGCAGACATGGAGTTGACAGGCGTGCAGTGGTCGAAGCTGAAAGACCTTTGTAAAGTCCTTCAGTGTTTTGAGGAATGCACACGGCTGGTAAGCGCAGACGACGCCATCCTAAGCATGAGCATCCCACTTATGCGTCTGCTCATGCAAACTTTGACACACCTTAAGGAGCAGGCGTCTGCAGCCAATGTTGATGAGGAGGAAGAGGAGGAGGGAATCCTTGATGACATTCAGCCATTGTCTGCTCAGGGACCTCTCCTGGACGAGGTGGAGGAAGAAGAGGAGGAGGAGGAGGAGGATGATGGGGATGATTACTTAGGGGAGGAGGATGCATCTCGTGGGGCAAGTGAAAATGTTGGCGTGGCAAGTTCTGGTACAGGGTTTGTGCGTGACTGGAGGGATGTGGATTTGCCAGAAAGTGCTCCTCCACCCAGCACTCGCAGTGCATCATTGACACCGGGAACATTGGCCCACATGTCAGATTATGCCTTGCGGATCCTAAAAAGGGACCCCCGCATTGCCAAAATGATGAACGATGACGACTACTGGTTGGCCAGCATCCTGGATCCACGCTATAAAGGCAAATTACAAAACATCATGCCACAGGAGAACCTTGACCTAATATTGGCTAATAAACAAGCAACTCTGGTAAATTGGTTGCTTGAGGCATTCCCAGCACACAGCAGCGGTGATGGTTCTCACATGAGCCGTACGGGCCGGGGGCAGCTTGGCAGAGGTGTTCGTGGTGCACACAGCAGAAGTGGCGTTGGAGACAGGGGTTTCATGACAATGTTGTGGACTGATTTTTCAAATACCGCTCACACAACTGGTAATACTGCATCGATGGAAAGTGACAGGAGACAGCAGTTGTCAACTATGGTTACAAACTACTTTTCCTCCCATATCGATGTTCTCCCACACAGGTCATTCCCCTTTGACTATTGGGCCGCTAAACTGGACACCTGGCCTGAATTGGCACAATATGCCTTACAGGAGCTCGCTTGCCCAGCTGCAAGTGTGCTATCGGAAAGAGTCTTCAGTGCAGCTGGATCAATCCTGACAGAAAAAAGGACCCGTCTGTCAACCCAAAATGTGGATGATCTAACCTTCATTAAAATGAACCACGCATGGGTTTCCAAGGATTTTGTCCCACCTTCCCCTGATGACACATAGGGTGACAGAAAAATGGCTTGCTTTGGTCCACCTCTTCCTGGTACTTCACCTATTTCGCCTTTTGCATCAGCTGAATGTCCAACATCAACATATGCCACTTTCTAAAACTCCCTAACTGTGCTGCCTCCCCCCCCATGGCCGGGGTCACCACCTACCGCACGACACCGTGCGAGTGCCGTTGCCCTGGACAGGTGGGTAGGCCGACTCTTGGGCGCGGGCACTGGCACAGGGTCCCTCATAGTGCAATCAAGTGTCTCTGACGGTGGTGGTGCACACCCGCCGTCAGACACACCGCTGTACTATGAGGGGCCCAGTGCCAGTACAGACGCCCACGAGTGGGCCCCCCTTGCTTGGGCAGGGCCCCAGCATTTGCAATCTTTACCTCTCCCTGCTCCTCCGCTGTGTAATCTGGGCCGTCAAATCCATACTGTGCCTGACACCGTCTGAGCCTGCCTCCTGAGACATATATTTTGAATGTGTACGCTATCCATACATGTTATCCGGGGATACGGTACCCTTTCTAACCTTTGTGCAATCACGTGCAATCCATACTGGGCCTAACACCATCTGAGCCTGCCTCCTGAGACATATATTTTGAATGTGTACGCTATCCATACATGTTATCCGGGGATACGGTACCCTTTCTAACCTTTGTGCAATCACGTGCAATCCATACTGGGCCTAACACCGTCTGAGCCTGCATCCTGAGACATATATTTTGAATGTGTACGCTATCCATATATGTTATCCGGGGATACGGTACCCTTTCTAACCTTTGTGCAATCACGTGCAATCCATACTGTGCCTGACACCGTCTGAGCCTGCCTCCTGAGACATATATTTTGAATGTGTACGCTATCCATACATGTTATCCAGGGATACGGTACCCTTTCTAACCTTTGTGCAATCACGTGCAATCCATACTGGGCCTGACACCGTCTGAGCCTGCCTACTGAGACATATATTTTGAATGTGTATGCTATCCATACATGTTATCCAGGGATACGGTACCCTTTCTAACCTTTGTGCAATCACGTGCAATCCATACTGGGCCTAACACCGTCTGAGCCTGCCTCCTGAGACATATATTTTGAATGTGTACGCTATCCATACATGTTATCCGGGGATACGGTACCCTTTCTAACCTTTGTGCAATCACGTGCAATCCATACTGGGCCTAACACCGTCTGAGCCTGCCTCCTGATACATATATTTTGAATGTGTACGCTATCCATACATGTTATCCGGGGATACGGTACCCTTTCTAACCTTTGTGCAATCACGTGCAATCCATACTGGGCCTAACACCGTCTGAGCCTGCCTCCTGAGACATATATTTTGAATGTGTACGCTATCCATACATGTTATCCGGGGATACGGTACCCTTTCTAACCTTTGTGCAATCACGTGCAATCCATACTGTGCCTGACACCGTCTGAGCCTGCCTCCTGAGACATATTTTGAATGTGTACGCTATTCATACATGTTATCCGGGGATACGGTACCCTTTCTAACCTTTGTGCAATCACGTGCAATCCATACTGGGCCTAACACCGTCTGAGCCTGCCTCCTGAGACATATATTTTGAATGTGTACGCTATCCATACATGTTATCTGGGGATACGGTACCCTTTCTAACCTTTGTGCAATCACGTGCAATCCATACTGTGCCTGACACCGTCTGAGCCTGCCTCCTGAGACATATATTTTGAATGTGTACGCTATCCATACATGTTATCCAGGGATACGGTACCCTTTCTAACCTTTGTGCAATCACGTGCAATCCATACTGGACCTAACACCATCTGAGCCTGCCTCTTGAGACATATATTTTGAATGTGTACGCTATCCATACATGTTATCCAGGGATACGGTACCCTTTCTAACCTTTGTGCAATCACGTGCAATCCATACTGGGCGTGAGAACGGCTGACGAGCTGTTAAGCAAGCTACAGCACCTGTCCAGACAAGTACAGGGATTCCCTAGCGAGGAGACTTATTTGATTGTTTTCAATGTTGGGACAGCAATTTTTGGGGAGCACTATACTCTGGAGAATGATAGATGGGGCCCACCATACACTGGAACATTCCAAAGGTGGACATCAGACACTGGAGCAGCATTTACAGGGCCCATTATACACTAGAGCATTAGAAATGGGGCCCATTATGTTTGGAGCATTATTTGGGCCCATAAGACAGTGGAGCTTCATCCATGGGGACCAACATATACTGTAGCATTATGTGGAGCTCATCATATACTGTTTCAAACATTATATGAGACCAATGATTTTGTATGGAGAAATAGATGGGCCTCGTCATGAGATGTAAAAAGTGAGGTATTTTTCATTGTACTATACCGCTATTTATCTGCCGTATCGGAGCATGATGAGTTGTGGTGGTATGTGTTAAAGGGGCGCTCTTTCGCCCAGGGCACATGAAAACCTGCAGCCAGCCCTCCCCCCCACAACTTTAGCCAAATAACCCCCATTTTTCAGTGCGTAACTTGTATTATGAAGTTAATTAAGGTTGACAAGCTTAAGTAAGAAGAATTGATGCTTTTGGCATTCAAATGGGCACTGTAGGTGTGTTTCCTGTCCTCCTCTCACTGCCGACTTTTATTCCCCATTGACTTACATTGGGTTTCGTGTTTCGGGATGACCCCGACTTTTCCCTATAATCGGATGATCTTGCTCGACCCGACTTTTGGAAAAGTCGGGTTTCACGAAACGAAACGCGACCCTAAAAAACCAAAAGTCGCTCAACTCTAGTGTTGAGCATTCCGATACCGCAAGTATCGGGTATCGGCCGATATTAGCTGTATCGGAATTCCGATACTGACTTCCGATACTTTTTTCATATCGGATACCGGAATCTGAAGTTCCCATAATGCTATTAGCCCGCTAACTTTGATTCAGCCAATGGGAATCCTCAGAAGTGTGGGCACATCCTGTTAGGCATGTAGGCATGTTAACTAATGGCATGGCTGTGATTGGCTGCTGAAATGATGTCATGATGCACTATAAAAGCCGCCGCCGCCATTTCTGGTCACTCTGCTGTGAATTCAGTTAGGGACAGGCTGCTGTTGAAGACTGTGATGGACAGTTAGAAATAGCGATTCTACAAAACATATTGTGCTTTAACCAGGCTACATAAACCACCACTGTACCTTTATTTTCCCTAGCAGCAGTGTTCACAGCTGTCTGCAAGGGCTGTGTGAGTGCAGCTCACACTGTGGAGTGGGTCCTGCAGCCACGTCTGGTTGTAGGCCGCCCAGCGTGCCTCACAGCTGCCTCATACATATTTTTCCTTTTCAGCTGCTTATTTTTCAAAAATTCTATCTAGTGAGCTTCCATCTGTATCCAAATACGTTGGCTGCAAACACTAGTAGTAGACAGCGGAGCCTTTCTGCAGCCTTTCAGTGCGAGTGCCCACTTAGCTGCACTGTTCACGGCTGTCTGAGAGGTCTCTGACTGTGTGTGAGTGCAGCTCATGCTGAGTAGTGTGTCCTGCAGCTACGTCTGGTTGTAGGCCGCTCAGCGTGCGTCAGTGCCTCACACATATTTTTCTTTAATTGCAGCTCATTTTTTCTTCTCCTATTAGTGTGCATCCATCCGTATCCATCTACATTGGTTGGCTGCAAACACTATATAGGAGCAGATAGAGGAGCCTTTTTTCTGGCTTGTGCCCTTCAGCTGCAGCCAGATTAGTATTACTCAATTTTTTTGGAGCCTCATCTTTTGCATTGTAGGTTACCTTCCTGCATTGTAATAGCTCCAAAAAGTTGGTGATACTATCACTTTCAAATCTTTGGTCACATCCTTTTAGTTTTTTTTCACAAAAAAACAATAAAATTCACCAAACACTACATTTGAAAGTTGTGTAGGCCACATTAGCTCCTATTAAAGTGTAGTCCACACACTTCATAAAATTAGTGTTTCTTCTACCTGTAGCCAGCTGTTCAGGAATAAGCACACTAAGTCCCCCCTTTGTACTTTTCTGCCTATCTTTATCAGTTTAGCAAGATGAAGAAGGCAGGGAGTAAGGCACGTGGGCGTGGGCGTGGAGTTTCAGCAGGGAGAGGACGTGGGGATTCTGCAGGGAGAGGACATGGGGATTCTGCAGGGAGAGGACGTGGGGATTCTGTGCCAGCTGCGGGCACCAATGAGTCAGCAGCCCCCAGTTTTAGCAGGCAACAGTCCTTTATGCGCAGCTTTGTAGGACCTCGCCATACCCCACTCCTGCGGGAGGAACAAATTGAAGCCGTTGTCGGATGGATGGCAGCTAACGCATCGACTTCAATGACTTCCACATCCTCTCAGGGCCAGAGCACCGAAGAGCAACCATCTGTCTCTTCACCACCTGCCAAAGTGCCCAGGCAGTCAGAGAGCCCTGGATAGGAGCCATCACAGTCTCTACTTCTGTTCTCTGAATCTGTTGGCTTGGAAAGAGGGGGCCAGCCAAGCAGCATTCCAGAATGTGAAGAAGAGGGAGTATGCAGTGATGCGCAACTTCTTTGTCCCTCTGAATCTGAAGAGGCGGGTGGGCCAGTGCCTATGGTCAGCACACCTCAGTACGCATCAGATGATGACAAGACACAGGTGCCACTTTCTGGTGCGTACGGTGCTAGCGAGACAACCCAGGAGAAGCAGGTGTTTGAAGAGGGGAGTGTAGATGATGAGGTCCTTGACCCATCATGGCGTGAGGAACAGGAAGGTGGTGGGAGCAGCTCTGAGGAAGAGATTCCCCGAACGGCCAAAACAGGAGGGAGAGGGAGGGGGCAGACTTGGTTGTCTGTAGCCTCCACTTCGGCACCCGTTAGGAGCATTCCTCTTTCAAAAGGCAAAACGGGCGCTCCCAAGACTTGCAGTGCGTGGTCCTTTTTTGACACAGTTGCAGATGACATTTGCTTTTTCAAATGCAAGCTGTGCCATCAGAGTGTCAAAAGAGGGAAAAATGTCAGCAACCTCAATACCACTAATATGTGGAAACATGTGCGGACCAAGCACGAGGTGGAGTTACACAGACACACTGAAGATGTAGGCCAACATACAGCACCACCTACCACCTCTTCAGCTCATGTTGGGGCCTCTTCCTCCAGCTCACACACAGCTGGCTCGGCTTTCTCACAGGATCGCCAAGGAAGAACCTCTGGCACTGTTGTTCGGAGACCCTGTGACATTCCACCCACAGCACCACGTTCCCAGTCATCCTCACACTCCCAGGCCACTCGACAGCCATCGGTAGCACAGGCATGGGATAAAAGGCGGCCATACTCGGCAAACCATCCCTGAGCACAGGCTCTGAATGCTGGCATTGCCCAACTACTGGCACTTGAAATGCTCTCATTCAGGCTGGTGGAGACTGACACCTTCCGGGACTTCATGGCATTGGCAGTCCCACAATACACCATGCCCAGCCGCTTTTATTTCAGCAGGTGAGCCGTCCCTGCCCTGCAGAAACATGTGGAGTAAAAAATAAAACATGCGCTACTAAACGCCGTTAGTAGCAAGGTCCACCTGACCACCGATGCGTGGACCAGTAACCATGTACAGGGATGATACCTTTCCCTCACTGCCCTTTGGGTCAATGTTGTGGAGCGGGGTACAGATCTGGAGAGTGGCGCTGTACGTGTTCTGCCAACTCCACTGATTGCAGGAATCCAGTCTGTACACATAGACTCCTCCTCCTACTCAAGTTCCTCAGAAACAGCGCAGCAGGAGCTTGTTTCTACCGATATGAGCACAGCCGTGGCCAAACGTCAACAGGCCATACTCAAATTAATTTCTTTGGGGAATCGAAGCCACACAGCGCAGGAGCTCTGGAATGCTATCAAGCAGGAGAGCGACGTGTGGTTTGTGCCAGCGAATCTCCAGCCGGGCTTGGTAGTGTGTGACAATGGCCGAAATCTGGTGGCAGCTCTTGGCCTAGGCAACCTCACTCTCATCCCATGTCTGGCACATGTGCTGAACTTAGTCGTGCAGAGCTTTCTGAGGGACTATCCGGATCTTGATGCACTGCTGCACAAGGTCCGCATAGAGTGCGCTCACTTGCGGCGTTCCAGCACGGCAAGATCGCGCCTTGCTGCTCTGCAGCGCCGATTACGCCTTCCGGAACATCGCATCATATGTGACTTACCCACCAGGTGGAATTCAATGTTACATATGTTGGAGCGGTTGTATGAGCAGCAGGCTGCAGTCATGGAGTAGCAGCTGCATCAGGCGCAAACAAGTCGTACTGTGCGCCGGTCACACTTCAGCACCACTGAGTGGGCCTCTATGAAGGACATCTGCCTCGTTTTGCATGCCTTCGATGATTCCATGCCGATGGTGAGTGCAGATGATGCACTAGTCAGCATGACTGTCCCCCTTATCTGCCTGCTTCAAAAAACACTGCAAGCACTAAGGGATGAGGTTTTGGAAGTGGTGGAGGATGAGGAGTCCCAAATGCCATCTGCTTCTGGACAGTCTGCGCTGCATGGTTCCTCACAAAGGCCTTGGCAAGGGACACTTTGTGAGGAGGATGAGAAGGAGTCGATATAGGAGGAAGACATCTCTCCAGAGGAGGGAGGTACATAAAGCTCTAGTCAGTATGTACAGCGAGGGTGGGGTGATGCAGAGCAGGCAGAGATCACGCCTCAAGCAGAGCACAGCGGTTCTTTGGCAGTTGGGAATCTGCGGTACATGGTTGATTTCATTCTGCAGTGCCTGAGGAACGTCCGCCACATCGCCCACATTCTCTACACGGCTGATTATTGGGTGTACACCCTCCTAGATCCTCGCTACCGGGACAACTTACAAGCCTCATACCAATGTTGAACCGGGAGCGTAAACTGCAGGAGTACCGAGACACACTGGTGCAGTCCATCATGTTTTTCATTCCACCCAACAGCAGTGGTGCTAGTGCTTTACAAAGCAGCTCTGTGCGTCGAGGCAGTGGAGGAAACTCGGCACAAAGAGGCAGCAGAGGCAGTGCCTCAGCACAAGGCAAGACCACTATGGCCCAAATGTGGCAAAGTTTTGTGTGTCCGCCACAATTGTCTACACCATCACAGACGGCTCCAGTCAGCAGGAGGCAACGTCTCCGTCAGATGGTGACAGACTACATGTCTTGCCCTGTCAGTGTACTCCCAGATGGCTCTTCCCCCTTCAAGTTTTGGGACTCTAAGCTGGATACATGGCCAGAGCTTAGCCAGTATGCATTGGAGGTGCTGGCTTGCGTCTTTAGTGCCGCAGGTGGTGTACTAACAGACCGTCGCATGCGACTATCTTCCGAAAACGTCGACCGGCTAACTTTTCTGAAAATGAACAAGGCCTGGATCTCTCCAGAATTTGCCAGTCCTCTTCCCGACTAAATAATTGGTTGGCAATTGTATCCAGGTCTCCTGTTGTGTTCATGTTTCTACCACCTGAACTATAATCCCTGGGCTTCAACACAGCCAGTTGTCGCTCAGATGTGTTGTCTGCAGACAGAAAAACACACTAGCTCCTGTGTTAGTGGGGTTCAGTAACGCCAGCTGCTCCCCTGCTGTGTGGACGGCAAAGTCTCCTGCTCCATCCACATTCAAACTCCTACTGATTTTTAACCGTGCTCCACTTAGGCCTCTGGCTCCACTATCTCTAGTATTTCCCCTGGTCTCCAACCCCGCTTGTTACAGCTCTGAAGTGGCGTCTGCACAATCCACACTTGTTCCTGTGTTACTTGGGCTCAGTCACGTCAGTTGATCCCCTGATATGTGTCCGGCAAGGTCTCCTGCTCTGTCCACATTCCCATTACTAGAAGTGTAAATGAGGACAGAGCAGGAGACCTTGCCGGACACACATCAGGGGATCAACTGACGGGACTGAGCCCCAGTAACACAGGAACAAGTGTGGATTGTGCTGATGCCACTTCAGAGCTGTAACTGGTGGGATTGGAGGCCAGGGGAAATACTAGAGACAGTGGAGCCAGAGGCCTAAGTGGAGCACGGTTACAATCAGTTGTAGTCTACAACCTCTATAAAACTAGCTGCAAGTTGGCCTCCGCCTGCTGCATGCCTCATCCTGGGCTCCAACAACGCCAGTTGGTGTTCAGAAGTGCCGTCTTCACAGAGAAAAACACACTAGCTCCTGTGTTAGTGGGGTTCAGTAACGCCAGCTGTTCCCCTGCTGTGTAGATGGCAAAGTCTCCTGCTGCCTCTACATGCCAACAACATCAGGCCTCAGCCTGCTCCATGCCTTATCCTGGGCTCCAACAACGCCAGTTGGTGTTCAGAAGTGCCGTCTTCCCAGAGAAAAACACAATATCTCCTGTGTTAGTGGGGTTCAGTAAAGCCAGCTGTTCCCCTGTTGTGTAGACGGCAAAGTCTCCTGCTGCCTCCACATGCCAACAACATCAGGCCTCAGCCTGCTCCATGCCTCATCCTGGGCTCCAACAACGCCAGTTGGTGTTCAGAAGTGTCGTCTTCCCAGAGAAAAACACACTAGCTCCTGTGTTAGTGGGGTTCAGAAACGCCAGCTGTTCCCCTGCTGTGTAGACGGCAAAGTCTCCTGCTCCATCCACATTCAAACTACTACTGATTTTTAACCATGCTCCACTTAGGCCTCTGGCTCCACTGTCTCTATTTTTCCCCTGGCCTCCAACCCCGCCAGTTGCTGCTCTGAAGTGGCGTCTGCACAATCCACACTTGTTCCTGAGTTACTGGGGCACAGTCACGACAGTTGATCCCCTGATGTGTGTCCAGCAATGTCTCCTGCTCTGTCCACATTCCCTTTACTAGTAGTGTGAATGAGGACTGAGCCGGAAACCTTGCCAGACACACATCAGGGGATCAACTGACGTGACTGAGCCACAGTAACACAGGAACAAGTGTGGATTGTGCAGACGCCACTTCAGAGCTGTAACTGGCGGGGTTGGAGACCAGGGGAAATAATAGAGACAGTGGAGCCGGAGGCCATATTGGAGCAAGGTTACAATCAGTAATAGTCTACAACCTCTATAAAACCAGCTGCAAGTTGGCCTCCGCCTGCTGCATGCTTCATCCTGGGCTCCAACACAGCCAGTTGTAGCTTGGAAGTGCCGTCCGCACAGATAGAAACACTCGCTCCTGTGTCTGTGGGGTTCAGTAACACCAGCTGTTCCCCTGCTTTGCGGATGGCAAAGTCTCCTGCTGCCTCCAAAATCATGCAACATCTTATTTTCTACTTGCTCCAAGTAGGCCTCAGCCTGCTCGGAGCATTGATCCTGGGGTCCAACACAGCCAGTTGTAGCTTGAAAGTTCCGTCCGCACAGATAGAAACACTCGCTCCTGTGTCTGTGGGGTTCAGTAACACCAGCTGTTCCCCTGCTGTGCGGATGGCAAAGTCTCCTGCTGCCTCCAAAATCACGCAACATCTTATTTTCTACTTGCTCCAAGTAGGCCTCAGCCTGCTCGGAGCATTGATCCTGGGGTCCAACACAGCCAGTTGTAGCTTGGAAGTGCCGTCCGCACAGATAGAAACACTCGCTCCTGTGTCTGTGGGGTTCAGTAACGCCAGCTGTTCCCCTGCTGTGCGGATGGCAAAGTCTCCTGCTGCCTCCAAAATCATGCAACATCTTATTTTCTACTTGCTCCAAGTAGGCCTCAGCCCGCTCGGAGCATTGATCCTGGGCTACAACACAGCCAGTTGTAGCTTTGAAGTGCCGTCCGCACAAATAGAAACACTCGCTCCTGTGGTCTGTGTGGTTCAGTAATGCCAGCTGTTCCCCTGCTGTGTGGATGGCAAAGTCTCCTGCTGCCTCCCAAATCACACGACATCTTATTTTCTACTTGCTCCAAGTAGGCCTCAGCCAGCTCCGTGATTGATCCTGGGCTTCATAACAGCCAGTTGTTGCTTGGAAGTGCCATCTGCACAGATAGAAACACTCGCTCCTGTGTCAGTGTGGTTCAGTAACGCCAGCTACTCCCCTGCTGTGTGGATAGCAAAGTCTCCTGCTGCCTACACAGTCACACTACTACTGATTTTTAACCATGCTCCACTTAGGCCTCTGGCTCCACTGTCTAGTATTTCACCTGGCCTCCAACACCGCCAGCTGCTGCTCTGAAGTGGCGTCTGCACAATCCACACTTGTTCCTGGGTTACAGGGGCTCTGTCACGTCAGTGGATCCCCTAATGTGTGTCCGGCAATGTCTCCTGCTCTGTCCACATTCCCATTACTAGTAGCAACTTCAGAGCAGCAGCTGGCGGTGTTGGAGGCCACGTGAAATACTAGAGACAGTGGAGCCAGAGGCCTAAGTGGAGCATGGTTAAAAATCAGTAGTAGTGTGACTGTGTAGGCAGCAGGAGACTTTGCCATCCACACAGCAGGGGAGCAGCTGGCGTTACTTAGCCGAGTCTATGGTGCCTGCAGTTTCGGTACTTCCTATATGGGCTGCGGGTTCTGGTAATAAAGGCTGGTTCCGTAGTGCCAATAGGACAAGCACCCCCTGTTGGGCTGTGGGTTTCGGTAACTGCATCCTGCTCGTGGCCTTGCAGCTTTGTTGATTATGGGTACCTTGTGCTACCCATATGGGTTCCAGCACCGTCAGCTGTTTCTTGGCAGTGTCTTTGGCACGGGTACTCCATCCTGCCCAGCCGGTTTCCAGCACCGGCAGCTGCTTCTCGGCAGAGCCTTTGGCTTGGTCGTGCTTTTTAGCACAGGTACCTCCTGCTTAGAAACCGTGTTCCAGCACCGTCAGCTGGTCCACAGTTGTGCCATTGGCTCTTGTTTCTTCTGCTACCCATCCGGGTTCCAGCACCGTCAGCTGGTTCTCGGCAGTGTCTTTGGCACGGGTACTCCCTCCTGCCCAGCCTGGTTCCAGCACGCCTGCTGTTCCTGGGTAGTGTCAACGTCACTTTGCCACCAATACGTTGTCCAGTCGTGTTGCGGTCGGCTTAGCCGAGTCTATGGTGCCTGCAGTTTCGGTGATTCCTATGTGGGCTGCGGGTTCTGGTACTAAAGGCTGGTTCCGTAGTGCCAATAGGACAAGCACCCCCTGTTGGACTGTGGGATTCGATAACTGCGTCTTGCTCGCGGCCTTTCAACTTTGTTGATTTTGGGTACCTTCTGCTACCCATCTGGGTTCCAGCACCGTCAGCTGGTTCTCGGCAGAGCCTTGGGCCTAGGTGCCTCCTTCTCGGTATCCAAGTTCCAGCAACGTCTGCTGGTCCTTGGTAGTGCTTTGTAGCACCGGTACTTCCTGCTTAGTAACCGTGTTCCAGCACCGTCAGCTGGTCCACGGTTGTCCCATTGGCTCTTCTTCCTTCTACTGCCCCTCCGGGTTCCAGCACCGTCAGGTGGTCCTCGCTAGTTTCATTTGCTCTTGCAGCTTCTGCTACCCATCCGGGTTCCAGCACCATCAGCTGGTTCTCGGCAGAGCCTTTGGCCTAGGTGCCTCCTTCTTGGTATCCGAGTTCCAGCAACGTCTGCTGGTCCTTGGTAGTGCTTTGTAGCACAGGTACCTCCTGCTTAGTAACCGTGTTCCAGCACCGTCAGCTGGTCCACAGTTGTGCCATTGGCTCTTGTTCCTTCTGCTGCCCCTCCGGGTTCCAGCACCACCAGATGGTCCTCGCTAGTTCCATTTGCTATTGTTCCTTCTGCTACCCATCCAGGTTCCAGCACCGTCAGCTGTTTCTCGGCAGAGCCTTTGGCCAAGGTGCCTCCTTCTCCGTGTCCGAGTTCCAGCAACGTCTGCTGGTCCTTGGTAGTGCTTTGTAGCACAGGTACCTCCTGCTTAGTAACCGTGTTCCAGCACCGTCAGCTGGTCCACAGTTGTGCCATTGGCTCTTGTTCCTTCTGCTGCCCCTCCAGGTTCCAGCACCGTCAGCTGGTCCTCGCTAGTTCCATTTGCTATTGTTCCTTCTGCTACCCATCCGTGTTCCAGTACCGTCAGCTGATTCTCGGCAGTTCCTCAGCCTTCTTGTACCTTCTGCTACTTTTCCAAGTTCAAGTTTGTGGAAATGGTTTTGATTTTTACTCTGGATCTCCCTGACAATGACCCTGAAGACGACGACCCTGAAGACCACACCGAAGACCTAAAAGATGACCCTGAAGAAGATGACCAAGAGGAAAAAGAACATGAAGACAACCACCAAGATGCAGAGCAACAAGAGACAGAAGAACAAGAAGCATAAAAACCAAAAGCAGAAGAACATTAAGCACAGTTGTTAACAATTCCGAAAAGAGGGAAGAATAGGAAGCATTTAAGGAAACCAGGATGGATGAACACAGAACTTAAGCACATGCTAAAAAGGAAGAAAAAAATATTTATAAAATGGAAAGAGGGAGGCATATCTAAAGAAGAATATAATGCTGTCTGCAGAACCTGCAGGGTACAAATCAGATTAGCTAAAGCTGAAAATGAATTGAGGCTTGCAAGAGATGTCAAAAGCAATAATAAAGGATTTTGAGGATATGTCAAAAGTAAAAGAAAAGTCAAAGATGCTATAGGATTTTTACAGGATGAAAATGATGAAATGGTAAGACAGGATATTGAGAAGGCTTAACTTTTAAATTCCTATTTTGCATCTGTTTTCTCTCAGAAAGGAAATGTAGCATCAACTGTTCTTCACTGTCCTATTAAGGGAATAGAAGAATCCAGGATATCTATAAACAGAAAGATAGTGAGGAAACACTTAGCTAACCTAAATGAATTCAAGTCTCCAGGTCCAGAAGAATTACACCCCAGAGTACTGAAGGAGATAGCAGAAGAAATTTTTGAACCCCTCTCCATGATCTTTGAAAATTCTTGGGGAACAGGAGAAGTGCCAGAAGACTGAAGAAGAGCAAATGTTGTTCCTATCTTCAAAAAGGGGAAGAAGGTGGACCCAGGCAACTATAGGCCGGTGAGTCTGACTTCTATACCAGGAAAGATCTTTGAACAAATTATTAAACAACATGTATGTCAGTACCTGGATAAGAATGAAGTGATTAAACAGAGTCAGCATGGGTTTGTAACTAATAAGTCATGTCAGACTAACTTAATTTCCTTCTATGATGGAATCACTGATTGGGTGGATCAAGGAAATGCTGTAGATATAGTATATCTTGACTTCATCAAAGCATTTGACAAAGTCTCTCATACAATCCTTATTGAAAAAATGACTATGTATGGAATGGACAAGGCAACTGTTAGGTGGTTTCATAACTGGCTTAGTGATCGGACCCAAAGAGTGGTCGTAAATGGCTGCACATCCAGTTGGCCCTGTATTGTTCAACATCTTTATCAACGATTTAGATGAAGGAATTGAGGGTAAACTGATTAAATTTGCTGATAACACAAAGCTAGGAGGGATAGCTAATACTAGAGAAGAGAGAGAGAGAGGATTAAAAAAGATATAAATAAACTGGAGAAGTGGGCAGCAACTAACAGAATGGTTTTTAACAGGGAGAAACGCAAAGTACTACATCTGGGCAATAAAAATGAAAAAAACATATACAGAATGGGAGGAATAGGGCTAAGGGACAGAACATGTGAAAAAGACTTGGGTATACTAATAGATCACAGACTGAATATGAGTCAACAGTGTGATGCAGCAGCAAAAAAGGCAAATGCAATTCTAGGATGTATTAACAGAAGCATGCAGTCTAGATCACGTGAAGTCAGTATTTCCCTCTACTCCTCTTTGGTCAGACCTCATCTGGAATATTGTGTCCAGTTTTGGGCACCACATTTTAAAAAAGACATCAACAAACTGGAGCAAGTTCAGAAAAGAGCGACAAGAATGGTGACCGGTCTGCAAACCCTGTCTTATGAGGAAAGTTTGCAGGATTTGGGTATGTTTAGTTTGCAAAAGAGAAGACTGAGAGGAGACTTAATAGCTGTCTACAAATATCTAAATGGCTGTCACATTGTAGAAGGATGAACTTTATTCTCATTTGCACAAGGAAAGACTAGAAGCAATGGGATGAAACTGAATGGGAGGAGACACAGATTAGATATTAGAAAAAACATTTTGACAGTTAGAGTGATCAATGAGTGGAACAGGCTGCCACGAGAAGTGGTGAGTTCTCCTTCAATGGAAGTCTTCAAACAGAGGCTGGACAGACATCTGACTGGGATGATTTAGCGAATCCTGCTTTGAGCAGGGGGTTGGACCAGATGGCCCAGGAAGTCCCTTCCAACTCTACAATTCTATGATTCTATGATTCTATGATTCTATGATAAGACTAAAAATCTGAGCACATGATATTATCTAATTTATAAGCAGAAGAAGCATAAGCAGCATATGGGGGTGAGTCCGTTCCTCCTCGTGGTGCCCCTGGAAAAGGCCTGCTGCTGCAGGCCAAACTGAACGCGGACAAATCCTGTTGTAAATCTTTTGTGACAGGCGAACGGAAGGTGTAATCTTCAAACTTTTATAGATTACAACTACAGGAATGCCTGTCACAAATAAGAAGATGATGAAGAAGAAGAATAGGAAGAAGATGAAGAAGTAGAATATGAAGAAGAATAATAGTTGAATAAGAAGAATATGAAGAATGTAAAAAAAATAGGAAGAAGGTGAAGAAGAAGAAGAAGAAGAAGAAGAAGAAGAAGAAGAAGAAGAAGATGAATAAGGTGAAGAAGTTGATGAAAAAGATGCTGCTGAGGATGATGAAGGAGAAAGTGTGGGAGAAGTAAAAAAGAAGGTGAAGAGCATGGAAGTAGTGAAACATACATATCTGACAAAATATTAAAGACTTTAACATAGTCAATATCTTTGTAACTACGAACGCCTTTAAAAAAAAAAACAAATTACTGCTATTCCATTTGATTGGGCTAAACCTCTATGGCTTTAATGTCTCCTACACCTCCCACAATACATTTTACATTATTATTAGTTGTTTTTCTTCATGTAGAATTAACCTACAGGGAAAAAAAGGGTTTTTTTTAATTCTGATATTTCTGTTCCATTGACTTTAATGGGACTTCCGGGATCGGAATCGGCGATACCCGATAGTTTTTTTTAGATCGGCCGATCCTTTCCGATCCGATATTTTTCAGTGTTGGGTGGTATCGCTCAACACTAATGACAACTTATCACAGTCAGTATAAAAGCCAAAGCAGGGAATGCAGTGCAGAAACCATTTTTGAGTACATCCGTTTATTCAAAGGATAATATTACTCACATATTATCAGTAGAGATAGAGAAAAGCCAAAATACTCTGCAAATTCTGTACAGATAGTGTGTGCCAAAAATAGCAATGAAAAATATTGCTTTACATTTACCTTTATAGTCGTTAACCTTGACTTTATGGGGAGGCCCCTTTGATAGCTTGAAAGGGGTTAAATACAGACCTAGGAGACCTCAGAATATTATCGATATTTTTTCAGGGCAATTTTAGTACCTGTGTTTTGCTGTGAATTTTATTGCCATGAATAGAATATTTTGGAAAAATTTGCAAAAGCTTGCAAATGCAAATTTAAAAAAAGTGATCATTTCTGGCCATTACTTTTGCCATTATGGAATGGAGATATTGTACCCCTGTAACAGAGCTTGGTCTCTCTTTGTCTTCCTTTTGGAGTTTTGCTTTCATTGGTTTCATTATTTCATTTTTTTTATAGTCAGTTCATTAAAGTGATAATTTGCGTTACTTTCACAAATTCTATATTGCTTTCTCATACGTGGACATCTTGCCAAAACACAATCATCTCCTCTTGGTGCTTCAAATATTGACTGGCTAAATTAAGCTTTTAGACTATCACTTCATATTCTATCCTTGAAGGCAGTGTTGGAGCTATGATCGAGCTTTTAACTTTAATGCCTGTGAATGTGAACCAGAATTATTCAACTCAATTCTCTAAGTGATGCTCATAAATATATTTCTTAAGGCTATTATATTTCTAAACACTATATACCTTGAGGGTGTTCTGACACAGAGGCAAGGCAGAGAGATGACAGCTCAGCAAGTATAAATTGATAAATTTCTTTGTAATGCTGCATTGTGTAACTTCATCCTAACTCCTGCAATTTCCAAAATGAATTCTTACGGGAATAAATAGGGGCAAAGTAGCCTGATAAATTGCAGATGGCATATGTTCAAAGCCCCATATTATCAATTGAAAAGGAATCTGCTGACACTCCACCTTGATTTATGCATTATGCAGTTTTAGAGTGACTACACCACCTACGATGCGCTGTAGAGGATGGCATTTCTTTTAATAAATAGAATAGGGTATACGCGTTAAACATAATGAGAATAGAAAGTGAAGTTTAGACAACATCACTCTGGTATTTCAGTGCGTCTGAATGTATTTATGTGCAAGATCTCCCTTTCCCTATCTTCCTGCTTTCTTGCTCTCTCTCTTTTCTCTTCCCGCTTTTTCCTTCCTCTCATGGTTAGAATTCTTTTCTCCCTTTTCTTTCTTCTTCAACTTTTCTTCAATTAAAATGTAAATATTTATCATTAACCCCTTCACCCCCAAGGGTGGTTTGCACGTTCATGACCGGGCCAATTTTTACAATTCTGACCACTGTACCTTTATGAGGTCATAACTCTGGAACGCTTCCATGGATCCCGGTGATTCTGACATTGTTTTCTCGTGACATATTGTACTTCATGTTAGTGGTAAAATTTCATTCAAATAACTTGCGTTTATTTGTGAGAAAAACGGAAATTTGGCGAAAATTTTGAAAATTTCGCGATTTTCCAAATTTGAATTTTTATGCCCTTAAATCACAGAGATACGGCACACAAAAAACTTGATAACTAACATTTCCCACATGTTTACTTTACATCAGCACAATTTTGGAACCAAAATATTTTTTTGTTAGGAAGTTATAAGGGTTAAAAGTTGACCAGCGATTTCTCATTTTTACAACACCATTTTATTTTTAGGACCACATCACATTTGAAGCCACTTTGAGGGGTCTATATGATAGAAAATACCCAAAAGTGACACCATTCTAAAAACTGCACCCCTTAAGGTGCTCAAAACCACATTCAAGAAGTTTATTAACCCTTTAGGTGCATCACAGGAATTTTTTTGAATATTTAAAAAAAAATGAACATCTAACTTTTTTTCATAAAAAAAATAATTCAGGTTCAATTTTTTTTATTTTACCAAGGGTAACAGGAGAAATTGAACTGCAAAAGTTATTGTGCAATTTGTCCTGAGTACGCAGATACCTGATATGTGGGGGGGAACGACTGTTTCGGCGCATGTCAGAGCTCAGAATGGAAGGAGCGCCGTTTGACTTTTTCAATGCAAAATTGGCTGGAATTCAGATTGGACGCCATGTCACGTTTGGAGAGTCCCTGATGTACCTAAACAGTGGAAACCCCCTACAAGTGACCCCATTTTGGAAACTAGACCCCCCAAGGAACTTATCTAGATATGTGGTGAGAACTTTGAACCCACAAGGGCTTTACAGAGGTTTATAACGTACAGCGGTACAATTAAAAAATCATATTTTTTCCACAAAAATGATCTTTTCACCCTCAATTCTTATTTTTCCAAGGGTAACAGGACCCTAAAAGTTATTGTGCAATTTGTCCTGAGTACGCTGATACCCCACATGTGGGGGTAAACCACTATTTGGGCGCATGGCAGAGCTCGGAAGGGAAGCAGCGCCATTTGACGTTTTGGGCTGGAATTGAGATCGGACACCATGTCGCGTTTGGAAAACTCCTGATGTACCAAAACAGTGGAACCCCCCACAAATGACACCATTTTGGAAACTAGACCCCCTAAGGAACTTATCTAGATGTGTGGTGAGCACTTTGACCCCCCCAGTGCTTCACAGAAGTTTATAACACCCGGGCGTGAAAATAAAAAATTCGTATTTTTTCCACAAACATGATCTTTTAATCACCATTTTTTTATTTTCCCAAGGGTACCAGGAGAAATTGGACCCCAAAAGTTGTTGTCCAATTTGTCCTGAGTGTGCTGATACCCCATATGTGGGAGAAAACTACTGTATGGGCACACGTCGGGGCTCGGAAGGGAAGTAGTGACGTTTTGGAATGCAGACTTTGATGGAATGGTCTGCGGGTGTCATGTTGCCTTTGGAGAGCCCCTAATGTACCTAAACAGTGGAAACCCCCCACAAATGACACCATTTTGTATACTAGACCCCCTAAGGAACTTATCTAGATGTGTGGTGAGCACTTTGAACCCCCCCCAGTGCTTCACAGAAGTTTACAACGCCCGGGCGTGAAAATAAAAAAATTCGTATTTTTTCCACAAACATGATCTTTTAGTCACCATTTTTTTATTTTCCCAAGGGTACCAGGAGAAATTGGACCCCAAAAGTTGTTGTCCAATTTGTCGTCAGTATGCTGATACCCCATATGTGGGAGAAAACTACTGTATGGGCACACGTCGGGGCTCGGAAGGGAAGTAGTGACGTTTTGGAATGCAGACTTTGATGGAATGGTCTGCGGGTGTCATGTTGCCTTTGGAGAGCCCCTAATGTACCTAAACAGTGGAAACCCCCCACAAATGATCCCATTTTGAAAACTAGACCCACTAAGGAACGTATCTAGATGTGAGGTAAGCACTTTGAACCCCCAAGGGCTTCACAGAAGTTTATAATGCCAGGGCATGAAAATAAAAAAATCGTATTTTTTCCACAAACATGATCAATTAGTCCCCAATTTTTTCATTTTCCCAAGGGTAACAGGAGAAATTGGACCCCAAAAGTTGTTGTCCAATTTGTCCTGAGTACGTTGACACCCCATATGTGGGAGAAAACTACTGTATGGACACATGTCGGGGCTCGGAAGGGAAGCAGTGACGTTTTGGAATGCAGACTTTGATGGAATGGTCTGCGGGTGTCATGTGCGTTTGGAGAGCCCCTGATGTACCTAAACTATTGAAACTCCCCACAAGTGACCCCATTTTGGACACTAGACCCCCCACGGAACTTATCTAGATGTGTGGTGAGCACTTTGAACCCCCAAGTGCTTCACAGAAGTTTATAACACTCGGACGTGAAAATAAAAAAATCATTTTTTTCCAGAAAAATGATATTTTTGCCCCCAATTTTTTATTTTCCTAAGGGTAACAGGAGAAATTGGACCCCAAAAATTGTTTTGCAATTTGTCCTGAGTAGGCTGATACCCTACATGTGGGGGTAAAACACTGTTTGGGCGCATAGCAGAGCTTGGAAGGGAAGGAGCACCATTTGACTTTTTCAACTCAGAATTGGCTGGAATTGAGATCAGACGCCATGTTGCATTTGGAGAGCCCCTGATGTGCCCAAACAGTGGAAACCCCCAATTCTAACTCCAACCCGAACCCCAACACGCCCCTAACCCTAACCCTAGCCCTAACCCTAACCCTAGCCCTAACCCTAACCCTAGCCCTAGCCCTAACCCTAACCCTACCCTAACCCTAACCCTACCCCAACACACCCCTAGCCCTAACCCTAGCCCTAACCCTAATGGAAAAATGGAAATAAATACATTTTTTTAATTTTATTATTTTTCCCTAACTAAGGGGGTGATAACGGGGGGTTTGATTTACTATTTATGGCGGTTTTTATGTTTGGCGGCTGTCGCACGCTAAAAGACGCTTTTTATTGTAAAAATAGTTTTTGCATCACCACATATTGAGAGCTATAATTTTTCCGTATTTTGACCCACCGAGTCATGTGAGGTCTTATTTTTTGCGGGACAAGTTGATGTTTTTATTGGTACCATTTTCGGGCACATGCAATTTTTTGATCGCTTTTTATTCCGATTTTTGGGACGCAGATGAACAAAAACCAGCGTTTCATGAATTTCTTTTGGGGGGGTGCGTTTACACTGTTCCGCGTGCTATAAAATTGATAAAGCGGTTTTATTCTTCGGGTCAGTGCAGTTACAGCGATACCTCATTTAGGTCATTTTTTATGTTTTTGTTGGTTTTATGCAATGAAAACTATTTTATATAAAAAATAATTATTTTTGCATCGCTTTATTCAGCGAGCTATAACTTTTTTATTTTTTCGCTGATGATGCTGTGTGGCGGCTCGTTTTTTGCGGGACAAGATGACGTTTTCAGCGGTACCATGGCTATTTATATGCATCTTTCTGATCGCTCGTTATTACACTTTTTGTTTGGCGGTATGATAATAAATCATTATTTTTTGCTTCGTTTTTTATTTTTATTTTTTAAGGGGTTCGCTAAAGGGGTTAACTAAGTGGACAGTTTTATAGGGCGGGTCGTTACGGACGCGGCGATACCTAATATGTGTACTTTTATTGTTTTTTTTTATTATTATTTCCGAAAAATGGATTTATTGGGGGAATATTTTTTTTTTTTTTCTAATTTATTTGGCGATTTTTTTAAATTATTTTTACACTTTTTATTTTTTTTTTACTTTATTAAATAGTCCCAGGTGGGACATCACTGTCCTGTGACAGATCGCTGATCTGTCACATCACAGATCACTGTGACAGATCAGCGATCTGACACAGGCACTGCAGAAGGCTTCCTCATGCCTGCGCTTTGCAGGCACTGAGGAAGCCAGCTTCCGCAGGCCCCCGTCGCCATCTTGGATTCGGGGGCCTGGAGGAAGGGAGTCCCCCGCAGCAGCGCTGCACATTGCGCTGCCGTGGGGGGCTCAGGGAAGCACGGAGGGAGCCCCCTCCCTGCCGATGCTTCCCTTTAACCCCCGGTACACCGCGATCGTGTTTGATCGCGGTGTGCAAGGGGTTAACGTGTCGGGGGCGGTCCGTGACCGCCCCTGACACATTGTGCCGGGTGTCAGCTGTGATAATCAGCTGACACCCAGCCGCGATCAGCGGCGCTCACCACGTGGGCGCCGCTGATCGCGCCGACGTACTATCCCGTCCCCGGTCATACGGGCCCGGGTACCGTGTACGGGATAGTACGTCGGATGGCAGGAAGGGGTTAATATCTCTCCTCCTTCCCACTAGTCTTTTTGGCTTGCCTTTTCTCTCCCTCACTCTATTTTTTTTCTTTCCTTTTTTTCCTTTTTTATCTGTCTTTTTATTTCTTTTTCTCTATTTTTTTGTTCTCTATCCCATTATAATCTATTTTGTTTGCCTTTCCTCCAACTTTATTTTACTCCTTTTTTATTCTTCCTCTCTTTCTATTTTCTTTCCTTTTCTTTATTTCCTCTTTTCATTCTCTATCTTTCTTTATCTTTCCTCTTTTTGCTCTTCCTTCCTTATTACGTTCCTTATTTCCTTCTTTTCTTTCTCTATTTTTCCCTCTACTTTGATATCTTTACTCTTCTCCTTTGCTCTCTACCCAGCATAATAAATTTCAGTAAACTTGGTATGAATGGTGATTTTTCATAAAAAAACTCCATAAATTACATTTATTACCTGAACACAACCTATATAATTAAATCTAGCCTACCATAACCCAGAACTTTACTGCAAAATAAACAAAATGTTTAGTTTGAAATGTGCCACATGCTGGCATTTCTTTTACATCAAACTATGGCTTATTGTATCAATTTTTAATGTACTGATTCAGAATAAAGTTTGGATTTTACAGAAGTACACAACTGCTATTTCATGTGTTCTACTGTTCTTTAAATTGCAAAGCAACTAAAAGAAGACTGAAAATCCTCTAAAAATTCAAAAAACAGCAGAAAGAAGGCAGCGATGTTTACCTGCTCAGGCTTCCAGACAAATGCACTGCTGTGCTGCTTTCTTCTGTGCTGCGCCTTGTGGTGCCACAGACTTTTTAAAGCCTTTGTCAGCACTGCTACTGTTGATGCTGCTGGTGAACAAAGAAGAAAAAAAAAGAAGAGTTCCTGAGTTTTTGCTCCCTCCTTGACCCCTTACAGATCTTTCCTAATCCACCCCAATCCCCCTCTCCCACCTTTCTCCCCACTATCTCCCACCTTCTGCCACCGAGTGCTGACCAGTACTTGATCTCTCGATTTTTGGCAGGTTTTTCATGTGTCCTGCAGCTGCCAAGCGCTGCTCAGTGATGCATATCACTGATCCGCACTCATGCTTGCTGTATTCCACACTATTGTTTTCATCTATTATTTCTCCCCCCTTTGAACCACCCCGTGTGTGCATCTTGCCGCCGCCAAGCAATGATCAGTGATGAAAATGATTGATCCGCACTCATGCTCGCTGCTTTTAATGACTTTTTTTGTCCCTGTCTACATCCACCCTCACACACATTTTGCACCACATTTTGTGTGTGCGTTCGTCAGCCGGTGGGCTGCTAATCAGACGCACACCACTGATTGGCACCAGCACTCACTTTTGGCAAGATTTTTTTGTTTTTCTCCCCTGTTTCCACCACATTTGTGCATGCGTCCTACTGCCGTTGAGCGCTGTTCGATGACTGATATCACTGGCAGACCTCAGCTTGTTTTTTTTTGTTGTCTACTTTTGGGGTCCAATTTCTCCTGTTATCCTTTTGAAAATAAAAAAGGGGCTAAAAATCATTTTTGTGGATAAAATATGATTTTTCATTTTCACGGCTCTACGTTATAAACTTCTGTGAAGCACTTGGGGGTTCAAAGTGCTCACCACACATCTAGATAAGTTCCTTGACAGGTCTAGTTTCCAAAATTGGGTCATTTGTGTGGGGTTTCCATTGTTTAGGCACATCAGGGGCTCTCCAAATGCAACATGGCGTCCGCTCTAAATTCCAACCAATTCTACGTTTAAAAAGTCAATTTTACCACTATCATGAAGTACAATATGTCATGAAAAAACACTCTCACTCTTATTGGGATATGTTGAAGCATTCCAGAGTACATGAAAAAGTGACAGCGGTCAGAACTGTACAATTTGGCCTGGTCATGAAGGTGCAAACAGTCTTGGGGGTTGAAGGGGTTAAGAACCATCTTCGGTGTAAAGAAGAGCCAGCAGTCCTGGAAGTGATGATATGACTCCCAGATGATGTCATCATTGAGTCTGTCTGGAATTACATGAAATGATAGAAGGATTTATGGAGGACTACATCCTTAGAACATCCAAGATGTTTGCAACAGCCTCCCTACCGAGTTCCTTCAAAACCCATGTGCAGGTGTACGTAGTAGATTCTCATGTTCTTTCCTATACAATTTAACAATTTATTGAACAAGCAGACAAAATTTTGGTATCGTAATACTTTAGCTGGGGTAAATATAAAAATCGGCCAGGTGGCAAGCACATATCATACATTATATAGCTTAGAGGAAGACTATGCTGCTCCAAATTAGCCCTTGGTTAGTGGGTTCATCCTTTAGTTGGGCTATCCAGCTTGCAGCTAGGTGACAAAAAATTGTGTAGGATTTTCTTCTCCAGGGCAATTGCATCGTTAGTCAAGAGCAATGAGGAATACACCAAAGTATAATGGAAAGAGCTTTGAAGCATGAAAAATAGGCATATTGGCTCAATGGTTGCACTGCTGCTTGCAGGACTGGAGACCTGGGTTTGAATCTCACGAAGGAAAACATCTGCATCTACAGTGCATGTTCCTATAGTGTTTTTGTACATTATCTAAGGAGAATAATAAGAAAGGAAATAAATTAAATCTAGCACCATGATGTAGGAGTCATCTTAATAATGGAGTCCCTTGTCTTTGATTTATGTCATTGCCATATGGAGTCGAGGATGGTTGAGATTATATTTATACAGTATATTTAAAACCTTTACAGTTTTATGAGAAAATGCTCCAAGGGGTAACGTTTCTCCTTGCGGAGAGTGACATGTTACGCATACTGAGATGAGGAGACTTTTAAGCCGCAATGCTCCTCTGGGAAATATGCAAATTGTCTCTTCAGCGAGGAAGAGGACTAGAACTCTGGCACCACCTATAGGAAGTAGCAATCCTAAAAGTCAATGTCAACCCTTTAACAAGCCTTGCCACATGACTTAGGATAAGATTCTGGTTTTGACTTTTATCCTAAGTCATGTGACAAGGCTCATTAATGGGTCGACATTGACTTTTCGGATTGCTCCTTCCTATAGGTGGCATTAGAGTGCTAGTGCTCTTCCTCTCTGAAGAGACAAATTGCATGAGAAAATGCTGAAAGTTTGCTATATTATTATCATTATTTATGTTACAAAGAAAAAAATACTTAGTAAATAAGTATGAGGTTTAGGATTAGGTTACTACTGTAATATGAAAAACCTCTTTTTTTGGAGACATTTTTAATGATAAGATTTAATTTGGCATGTTCTTTGGTATTTTTCAGTATTTCTAATTGCTCCCCAAGCAGTTTTTTATGAAGTATTAAGATGCTGTCCTTCATACTCTACTTTACATTTGTCCCTGAGTTGTACAATATTCCGGAAAACACGAGGGATTGACTGTACTGCTTGGAGATGACATCAACTTGTTTTTATACCGCTATTGATTAAAATTTGTGCTTTTAAAAATTCAATGCATGTAGAATATTAATGCTCACAGTATTACAGAAAGTTTTATGTGAAGAGAGAATATTTTAAATAAATATTCTGTTTTATTCAGTGCAGATTCTCTAGTATGTGATGAAAATAAACACAAACATACATACTAACAAACACTACAATATTTCAGTGAAAGTTTGTTAGCTTGTTAAAACATATAATGTTGGGCACTAAAAAAATTGTCTATGGCACTAAAAAAAGTGTACTCTAAAAATGGTAATACGTGATTGTCATTTCTGTGATGGGTCTACTGTTTTATAGTAGATTAGATTTCCACACCCAGATCTCAGGAGCTTGCCATCACTTGCCATTGCCATTTAAAAAGAACCTGTCACCAAAAGTGGGCTATTTTGACTCTGATTTTATTCCTGCTACTCCCCAAAGTATTGCATTTTCTGTTTTTTTAAAATCCATCATCCAAATACTTTCTATTTAGTTTTCCCTTTTATGGTCTTTACCAAGGGAGCGTGGCCCACAGAGTAATAAGGCCGAGCAGCCTAAAGACACGCCTCAGAGGATTCTGTGAGCCACTGTCCATTGTAAAGACCATACAAATTAGTGCTAAATAAAAAATCTCATTTCTCTGGTACTGTATACTGGACTTAACATTTTTTGGACCCTCTAAGTACAGTCTCCACTGAGGGCCAAATTCCAACAATGGTCTATCGCAAACCAATTGCAACAAATTCGCTAGTGCACGCAACCTCGGCTCACCCTCAAAATACCATTCAGGGCATACTACTAGGGCAGTTTTTAATGATTAAAAGGATATGCTCAGAAGAAGTTGATTTCCAATGAGAAGCTCAAGAGCTTACCAAACACTTCAAAAAGCGAGGCTACAGTCGGGGGACCATCTCTAGGGGATATCGGAGAGCGAAAAAGACATCAAGAAATCTCTTATTACATCAAAACCAACCACTACGAAACAAAACTTTAGGTGGGGAAAAGGTAAGGTTTATTACCAAATTTAACAATAAGTGGCAAGACCTTAGAAATGTCATGAAAAAGCATTAGCCAATCTTACTAACTGACCCCACATTTAAAGAAATTCTACCACGTGAACCATTTACGGTTGTTAGGCACTCCAGCAATTTATGGGACATCTTGACACATAGCCATTACGTCCCAAACAAATTTGATGAAACCATATAGGGAGGAACCAAATTAGGCTTTTTTCCCTGTGGCATGTGTAAGGAGTGTGCTAATATGGTGAATAGTAGAAATTTAAGCAACCAAGAAGTAACTAGACAGTATGACATCAGAGCTTACATTACATGAGATGTGATTTATTATGCAGTTTGTCCTTGTAATAAAATTTACATTGGTTTAACTAGCAGGCTGCTGATGACAGCCTTATGAAAACCATTCCGAAACATTTAAAAAAATTCCATAAGTGCAACCCCAATCTTTTAAAATTTAGGGGCAATGATCTCCTCTCTATGGGCTTCAGAGGGAGAGATCTAGGCAAAAAATTGGCAAGAAAAGAATGCCAATGGATTTATAGATTGGGAACTCTTGCCCATGGTGGTCTTAATGAGAGTTTTAGTTTTAGTGCATTCCTTTACAGCTCTTTCGATTATAGTCTGCTATTTTTTATTTATTATTTTCTGTTATTTATTTTTCATTATTTTTTATTTTTTTCTTTATGCAAAGTATGATTTAATTATGGTACGTTGATTAATTGAAGCATTGAGACAGGGGTTTTTTGTTTGTCCAGTTTTTATTTCATTTTTTTGTATTTTATTGTCGTGTTTATTCATTAATTTATTTTGCCACCTTCTTGCAGTTCTCATCTTTTTTATCTCTGTTCGCATTCTGGGAGAATCTGGAGAAAGACTGGATTGGTGGGGATTTTTTCAGCTTTTTTCCTTGGATCTCAGCATTGGTTTTTGCTGTTTGGGATATCGTGTGATGGCTGGCAGAGGACCCTTCAAGCTCCATATGATGACTGTATCTATAAAGGAAATTTTGATGAGAAGAATTATCGAACATTCATAAACTGGTACCATTTAGGAACATCATGTTCACAAAATATTTTTTTTTATAGGGTTGGTTTACCCCATTAACAACCTTTTTTGAGGGAATTTTGAAAAAAAAGTATTAAAAAAAAGTTCAATTTTTTTCCCACTATATAACTAGTTTTATAACCTTCATCATAACAGCATTATTTTAGGGTCCCTTATTACACATTATTTACACTTCAATATTTGTTTTGTTCACAATTAGTCTTCCATACACATTCACAATTGCATTTCATGCAATATATTCTTTCATTGAGCATTCACATTATATTTTTATTTCCCCCTTTTTTAATTACTAAATAAAACAGAACGCTCTCGTGCAGTCCGCCTGGGATTGAACAGATAATTAGAAACTTGACTAACTCCATTCTAATGGAGAAAAATATATATATTAAGAGAGGTGCTGTTAAGAAATTTGGGGAAAAATGGGGAAAATGGATCAAATGTACCCGTGTTGTTTCAGAGGCGCTCGCTGGAGATGTGATATTTAATACATTTATGTTAGAGCAGGATATATAAGGGCATAGGAATTATATCATCTGAAGACTGAATGTATTAATGAATATTGCAGAAACAAACACATAGGAAAAGAAGACATACCAGCCAAGGGAGGGGGGTGTTTTGGGGGAAGAGTTTAATTGGGGAGGGGAGGGAACATTTTGTTAATTGGTTTGCAATAAAATTTTAAGGTTATGCCATGATACAATACAGGTATGATTATAACAATGTCTTGAAAATGGATGGATTTACAGTGCTATGTAATACAAGAATGTAATATGCATTGCTGGGAAATTGTGAATGTCAAAATAAAAATGGTTTTGATTAAAAAAATAAATAAATAAAGCAGAATGTTCAAGGACCTTCATAAATAGGGCAGCACGGTGCTCAGTGGTTAGCGCTGAAGCCTTGCAGCGCTGGGGTCCTGGGTTCAAATCCCACCAAGAACAACATCTGCAAGGAGTTTGTATGTTCTCCCCGTGTTTGCGTGGGTTTCCTCCGGGCACTCAGGTTTCCTCCCACATTCTAAAGACATACTGATAGGGAATTTAGATTGTGAGCCCCATCGGGGACAGTGATGATAATGTGTGCAAACTGTAAAGCGCTGCGGAATATGTTAGCGCTATATAAAAAATAAAGATTATTATAAATAATTTTTTGTCACTTATTTACACTATTTTTTTTTCACAAATATTCCACAAAAAATTGCCACACACTTTTTCTTATTCTAATAACAGGTATACTTATGTTTTTGCAATTCCCTTTTTCCTTTATATTCAGATAGTCAAGCTTACATATTGGTTATTTCTAACACCATAAAATTGTAATTACAACCTCATTTCTATTTCCTCCATAAGGATCTGTCTGTTTTTGAAAGAGAGCGCATGCGCAAGCCGCTGGCTCGCTAGTTCTTGGAGCCGTGGTCCAGATGAGGAGACTGGCTTACGTCATGCCTTAGGGGAGTGGCTTGGGTCCATCTCTCACATGACTGGGGGCTTCGTGAGCTTCTTTGACTCAGCGAAGCAGTAGAGCGGGCACATGCACCGTTAAAGTTGGTGACGCAGCTAAACCTCCTCCCACCTTCCCTTGATTGGTCAACAGGAATATTTAAACTCTGACACCCCCTGTCCTGACCTGATATGCCTCCCGAAGAAGCGGAGCGAAATGCGCGTGGGGACAGAGACGACGCCATTGTGTACTCAGCAGTTCAGCCTGACAGGAATAAAATATTTTTTGATCAAGCTCATTATCCTTTTTTTAGCTATAAGACTTATGGATGCACTTCCGCTGATGGCACCTTACCATTGGGGTTTTTGCTTACCTACAATCTTATCTTATTTTGCCTGCCTGGCTCCATATTATTTCAAACAGTCTATATATGGATTAACCTTGTGCTTGGAAGACCACCCTATGAATGCACCTTATTGCTGATATTTTGCCATAGGGATCTAGTGAGGCAATATTTGACTGAAACTTTTTCGCTTGTTTGATATTAGTTTGTGAACTGCTACTACTTATATTTTTCAGCACACTTTGGAATAAGTTCCCTTTTTTAATTCCTAGCACCTTTCCAGTTTTTTAATACATTTGATTTTATCTATTGTTGTTTAATACATTATATTTTAATATCTACTTTTGTACTTCATTTTTACCTTGAGAATACTAATTTTTGGTAGATATTGGTTGAAAGATTTATTTATAATGAAGTAATATCTATCATGGTATGGTAGCTCCATACTTTAAAAAAGGACTAACATTGTTATTTAATTGAGCCACTGTCCAATGTAAAGACCATACAAATTAGTGTTAAATAAAAAAAAAAACTCATGTCTCTGGTACTGTATACTGGATTTAAAAAAAAATCAAAACTGCGAGAAGCAGTGAGAATAAAATAAGAGCAACAAGAGGCCGCTTTTGATCTCATGACAGGTCATCTTTAAAGGAAATCTGTCAGTAGGTTCAACCCTGCTAAGCCATCTATATGGGCATGTAGGTCTTAGAATAATGAATAAAGTGATACTTTGATATCTGCTATCGGATGTCTTATTCAAGATAAATCTTTATTTTCTTACATGTAAATAAGCTGCTAAGATCTATGGGTCGGACACTGATCTACAGTTGTGGCGAAAAGTATTGACACCCCTGCAATTTTGTAAGATAATACTCAGTTTCTTCCTGAAAATGATTGCAAACACAAATTCTTTGGTATTATTATCTTCATTTAATTTATCTTAAATGAAAAAACACAAAAAGAATTGTCCTAAAGCCAAATTGGATATAATTCCACACCAAACATAAAAAAGATGGTGGACAAAAGTATTGGCACTGTTCGAAAAATCATGTGATGCTTCTCTAATTTGTGTAATTAACAGCACCTGTAACTTACCTGTGGCACATAACAGGTGCTGGCAATAACTAAATCACACTTGCAGCCAGTTGACATGGATTAAAATTGACTCCACCTCTGTCCTGTGTCCTTGTGTGTACCACATTGAGCATGGAGAAAAGAAAGAAGACTAAATAACTGTCTGAGGACTTGAGAAACGAAATTGTGAGGAAGCATGAGCAATCTCAAGGCTACAAGTCCATCTCCAAAGACCTGAATGTTCCTGTGTCTACCGTGCACAGTGTCATCAAGAAGTTTAAAGCCCAAGGCACTGTGGCTAACCTCCCTAGATGTGGACGGAAAAGAAAAATTGACAAGAGATTTGAATGCAAGATTGTGCGGAAGTTGGATAAAGAACCTCGACTAACATCCAAACAAGTTCAAGCTGCCCTGCAGTCTGAGGGTACAACAGTGTCAACCCGTACTATCCGTCGGCATCTGAATGAAAAGGGACTGTATGGAGACCCAGGAAGACCCCACTTCTTACCCCGAGACATAAAAAAGCCAGGCTGGAGTTTGCCAAAACTTACCTGAAAAAGCCTAAAACATTTTGGAAGAATGTTCTCTGGTCAGATGAGACAAAAGTAGAGCATTTTGGGCAAAGGCATCAACATAGAGTTTACAGGAGAAAAAAAGAGGCATTCAAAGAAAAAACATGGTCCCTACAGTCAAACATGGCGGAGGTTCCCTGATGTTTTGGGGTTGCTTTGCTGCCTTTGGCACTGGACTGCTTGACCATGTGCATGGCATTATGAAGTCTAAAGACTACCAACAAATTTTGCAGCATAATGTAGGGCCCAGTGTGAGAAAGGTGGGTCTCCCTCAGAGGTCATGGGTCTTCCAGCAGGACAATGACAAAAAACACACTTCAAAAAGCACTAGAAAATGGTTTGAGAGAAAGCACTGGAGACTTCTAAGGTGGCCAGCAATGAGTCCAGACCTTGAGTCCAGACCTGTATCCCATAGAACACCTGTGGAGAGATCTAAAAATGGCAGTTTGGAGAAGGCACCCTTCTAATATCAGGGACCTGGAGCAGTTTGCCAAAGAAGAATGGTCTAAAATTCCAGCAGAGCATTGTAAGAAACTCATTGATGGTTACCGGAAGCGGTTGGTCACAGTTATTTTGGCTAAAGGTTGTGCAACCAAGTATTAGGCTGATGGTGCCAATACTTTTGTCTGGCCCATTTTTGGAGTTTTGTGTGAAACGATCAATGTTTTGCTTTTTGCTTCATTCTCTTTTGTGTTTTTTCATTTAAGACAAATTAAATGAAGATAATAATACCAAAGAATTTGTGTTTGCAAACATTTTCAGGAAGAAACTGAGTATTATCTGACAAAATTGCAGGGGTGTCAATACTTTTGGCCACAACTGTACATGAGAATCTGCCTCAAGCGCTTATCTTTAGTAAAAGGAGGTGTTACCAATGTGAGAGATGTCACTAACGCAGAACATTTGAACTGAACTGTGTCTTCTTATAAGCACAATTGCTGCAGCTCTCACAGCTCTGCTGTATTGCACCACTGGCTACCTGTGAGATGGAAGCTGAAGCACTGAGAGGAAATTGTACAGGGTGGTCCATGTGTATGGATACACCTAAATAAATTGGGAATGGTTGGTGATATCAACTTCCTGTTTGTGGAGCATTAGTATATGGGAGGGCAAAGCTTTTCAAGATGGGTGGTGACCATGGCGACCATTTAGAAGTAGGCCATTTTGGATCCAACTTTATTTTTTCCAATGGGAAGAGGGTCATGTGACACATCAAACTTATTTAGAATATCACAAGAAAAACAATGGTGTGCTTGGTTTTAACGTAGCTTTATTTTTTCATGAGTTATTTACAAGTTTCTCTTTGTTTACAGCCATTAACATGTAGCAGAGGTTAACACGTGAGGAGCGGATAGAAATTGTGTTGATGTCTGGTGAACGCAGTACCCGGATCATTGCAGCAGATTTCAATGCAAGACACCCTACACAAGAAAACTGTCACCATTCCAATTTTATTTCGGTGAATCAATATAAATTGCCCACCCAAAAAAGTTTGCCTCATCACTGAACATAATGTTCTTTGTAAACTGAGGGTGCTGTTCCAATTTTTGTTTTGGTCATTCTGCAAATTCATCAGGTCGATCTGGCATCAGTCGAACATCATTTCGGTGGATATTAGCTGCTCACAAATGGCACCCTTACAAGATCCAGCTGCTGCAGCATCTCAACGAGGATGACCCATATCGGCACACTGAATTTGCAGAATGGGCAAAGCAAAACTTGGAACAGGACTCTCAGTTTACTCAGCACATTATGTTCATTGATGAGGCAAACTTTTTAGGTGGGTCATTTATATGGATACTAGAGTTGAGCGATACCAGCCGATACTTGAAAATATCGGATCGGAATGGATCGGCCGATCTTAAAAAAAAGTATCGGTATCGCCGATTCCGATACCGGGAACCAATGCAAGTCAATGGGGCCAAAATATCGGAATTAAAAAAAACCCTTTCTTTCCTTGTAGGTTAATTCTACATGAAGAAAAACAACTAAGAATAATGTAGAATGTATTGTGGGAGGTGGAGGAGACATTAAAGCCATAGAGGTTTAGCCCAATCAAATGGAATAGCAGGAATTAAACTTTTTTTTTAAAGATGTTAGGAGTTACAAAGATATTGACTATGTTAGCCTCATTTATATTTTGCCAGACATGTATGTCTTCTTCTTCTACTTCCTTTTTTTACATTCTTCTTCTTCTTCTTCTACTTCCTTTTTTTACATTCTTCTTCTTCTTCTTCTACTTCCTTTTTTTACATTCTTCTTCTTATTCCTTTTTTTACATTCTTCTTCTTCTTCTTCTACTTCCTTTTTTTACATTCTTCTTCTTCTTCTTCTTCTTCTTCTTCTTCTTCTTCTTACATTCTTCATATTCTTCTTATTCAACAATTATTATTCTACATATTCAGCTTCTTCATCTTCTTCCTATTCTTCTTCATCATATTCTTGTTTGTGTCAGGCATTCCTGTAGTTGTTATCTAGAAAAGTTAGAAGTTTACACCTTCCGTTCTGCCTGTCACAAAAGATTTACAACAGGATTTGTCCGCGTTCAGTTTGGCCTGCAGAAGCAGGCCTTTTCCAGGGGCACCACGAGGAGGAACGGACTCACCCCCATACACTGCTTAGTCTTCTTCTGCTTATAAATAAGATAATATCATTTGCTCAGAGTATTAGTCTTATGCTTAATGTTCTTCTGCTTTGTTTTTTTTATGCTTCTTTGTCTTCTCTCTCTTGTTGTTCTGCATCTTGGTGGTTGTCTTCCTGTTCTTTGTCCTCTTGAACCAGCTGACGGTACTGGCACCCGGAGGGGCAGCAGAAGGAACAAGAGCCAATGGCACTACCGAGGACCAGCTGACGGTGCTGGAACCCGGTTACTAAGCAGGAGGTACCTGTGCTACAAAGCACTACCAAGGACCAGCAGACGTTGCCGGAACTCGGATACCGAGATGGAGGCACCTAGGCCAAAGGCTCTGACGAGAACCAGCTGACGGTGCTGGAACCCGGAGGGGTAGCATAAGCTGCAAGAGCAAATGGAAATAGCGAGGACCAGCTGACAGTGCTGGCACCCGGAGGGGCAGCAGAAGGAATAAGAGCCAATGGCACAACCGAGGACCAGCTGACGGTGCTGGAACCCGGTTACTAAGCAGGAGGTACCTGTGCTACAAAGCACTACCAAGGACCAGCAGACGTTGCCGGAACTCGGATACCGAGATGGAGGCACCTAGGCCAAAGGCTCTGACGAGAACCAGCTGACGGTGCTGGAACCCGGAGGGGTAGCATAAGCTGCAAGAGCAAATGGAAATAGCGAGGACCAGCTGACAGTGCTGGCACCCGGAGGGGCAGCAGAAGGAATAAGAGCCAATGGCACAACCGAGGACCAGCTGACGGTGCTGGAACCCGGTTACTAAGCAGGAGGTACCTGTGCTACAAAGCACTACCAAGGACCAGCAGACGTTGCTGGAACTCGGATACCGAGATGGAGGCACCTAGGCCAAAGGCTCTGATGAGAACCAGCTGACGGTGCTGGAACCCGGAGGGGTATCAGAAGTTACCCCTGAAAAGCAAAGTTGGCATGCCGCAAGCTGGCCGCAGTTACCGAATCACACAGTCCTACAGGGGGTGCTTGTCCTACTGGCACTATGGAACAAACCTTTCTTACCAGAACCCGCAGTCCACATAGGAAGCACCTAAACTGCTGGCACCCTAGCCTCGGCTAACCCAACCGCAACACGACATGGCAACTTGGGGTGGCAAACTGACATTGACACTTCCCGGAAACAGCAGGCAGGGCTGGAACCAAGCTGGGCAGGAGGGAGTACCCGTGCCAAAGTCAGTTATGAGCAGCAACTGGCGATGTTGGAGGCCAGGACAAGCACTTAGCAGGCTGAGGCCTGATGTGCTGTCAATTGGGAGGCAGCAGGACAGATTGCCATCAAAACAGCAGGGGAACAGCTGACGTTACTGAACCCCACAAACACAGGAGCTAGTGTTTTACTCTGTGAAGACGGCACTTCCGAGCAACAACTGGCTGTGTTGAAGCCCAGGGACAAGCACGGAGCAGGCTTAGGCTGCATTGAAGAAATTTTAAGATCGGTTGTAGACTACTAATTTGAACCAAGCTCCACTTAGGCCTGTGGATTCACTGATTTTCGTATTTCCCCTGTCCTCCAACCCCGCCAGTTACAGCTCCGAAGTGGCGTCTGCACAATCCACACTTGTTCCTGTGTTACAGGTGTTCAGTCCGGTCAGTTAATCCCCTGATGTGTGTCCGGCAATGTCGCCTGCTCTGTCCACATTCCGATAATGGGAATGTGGACAGAGCAGGCGACATTGCCGGACACACATCAGGGGATTAACTGACCGGACTGAACACCTGTAACACAGGAACAAGTGTGGATTGTGCAGACGCCACTTCGGAGCTGTAACTGGCAGGGTTGGAGGACAGGGGAAATACGAGAGACAGTGGAGCCACAGGCCTAATTGGAGCACGGTTAAAAATCAGTAGTGGTACGACTGTGTAGGCAGCAGGAGACTTTGCCATCCACACAGCAGGGGATCAGCTGACATTACTGAACCCCACTGAGACACGGGAGCAAGTATCTCTTTCCATGTGGACGGCACTTCCGAACTACAACTGGCTGTGTTGAAGCCCAGGAAATAGGAGGGTGTAGGCAGAGGCCTACTGAATTTTGAATGAGGTGACAGCAGGAGAGACTGCCATCCACACAGCAGGGGATCAGCTGACGTTACTGAACCCCACTGAGACACGGGAGCAAGTGTCTCTTTCCGTGTGGACGGCACTTCCGAACTACAACTGGCTGTGTTGAAGCCCAGGAAATAGGAGGGTGTAGGCAGAGGCCTACTGAATTTTGAATGAGGTGACAGCAGGAGAGACTGCCATCCACACAGCAGGGGATCAGCTGACGTTACTGAACCCCACTGAGACACGGGAGCAAGTGTCTCTTTCCGTGTGGACGGCACTTCCGAACTACAACTGGCTGTGTTGAAGCCCAGGAAATAGGAGGGTGTAGGCAGAGGCCTACTGTATTTTGAATGAGTTTACAGCAGGAGAGACTGCCATCCACACAGCAGGGGATCAGCTGACGTTACTGAACCCCACTGAGACACGGGAGCAAGTATCTCTTTCCGTGTGGACGGCACTTCCGAACTACAACTGGCTGTGTTGAAGCCCAGGAAATAGGAGGGTGTAGGCAGAGGCCTACTGAATTTTGAATGAGGTGACAGCAGGAGAGACTGCCATCCACACAGCAGGGGATCAGCTGACGTTACTGAACCCCACTGAGACACGGGAGCAAGTGTCTCTTTCCGTGTGGACGGCACTTCCGAACTACAACTGGCTGTGTTGAAGCCCAGGAAATAGGAGGGTGTAGGCAGAGGCCTACTGTATTTTGAATGAGTTTACAGCAGGAGAGACTGCCATCCACACAGCAGGGGATCAGCTGACGTTACTGAACCCCACTGAGACACGGGAGCAAGTATCTCTTTCCGTGTGGACGGCACTTCCGAACTACAACTGGCTGTGTTGAAGCCCAGGAAATAGGAGGGTGTAGGCAGAGGCCTACTGTATTTTGAATGAGTTTACAGCAGGAGAGACTGCCATCCACACAGCAGGGGATCAGCTGACGTTACTGAACCCCACTGAGACACGGGAGCAAGTGTCTCTTTCCGTGTGGACGGCACTTCCGAACTACAACTGGCTGTGTTGAAGCCCAGGAAATAGGAGGGTGTAGGCAGAGGCCTACTGTATTTTGAATGAGTTTACAGCAGGAGAGACTGCCATCCACACAGCAGGGGATCAGCTGACGTTACTGAACCCCACTGAGACACGGGAGCAAGTGTCTCTTTCCGTGTGGACGGCACTTCCGAACTACAACTGGCTGTGTTGAAGCCCAGGAAATAGGAGGGTGTAGGCAGAGGCCTACTGTATTTTGAATGAGTTTACAGCAGAAGAGACTGCCATCCACACAGCAGGGGATCAGCTGACGTTACTGAACCCCACTGAGACACGGGAGCAAGTATCTCTTTCCGTGTGGACGGCACTTCCGAACTACAACTGGCTGTGTTGAAGCCCAGGAAATAGGAGGGTGTAGGCAGAGGCCTACTGAATTTTGAATGAGGTGACAGCAGGAGAGACTGCCATCCACACAGCAGGGGATCAGCTGACGTTACTGAACCCCACTGAGACACGGGAGCAAGTGTCTCTTTCCGTGTGGACGGCACTTCCGAACTACAACTGGCTGTGTTGAAGCCCAGGAAATAGGAGGGTGTAGGCAGAGGCCTACTGTATTTTGAATGAGTTTACAGCAGGAGAGACTGCCATCCACACAGCAGGGGATCAGCTGACGTTACTGAACCCCACTGAGACACGGGAGCAAGTATCTCTTTCCGTGTGGACGGCACTTCCGAACTACAACTGGCTGTGTTGAAGCCCAGGAAATAGGAGGGTGTAGGCAGAGGCCTACTGTATTTTGAATGAGTTTACAGCAGGAGAGACTGCCATCCACACAGCAGGGGATCAGCTGACGTTACTGAACCCCACTGAGACACGGGAGCAAGTGTCTCTTTCCGTGTGGACGGCACTTCCGAACTACAACTGGCTGTGTTGAAGCCCAGGAAATAGGAGGGTGTAGGCAGAGGCCTACTGTATTTTGAATGAGTTTACAGCAGGAGAGACTGCCATCCACACAGCAGGGGATCAGCTGACGTTACTGAACCCCACTGAGACACGGGAGCAAGTGTCTCTTTCCGTGTGGACGGCACTTCCGAACTACAACTGGCTGTGTTGAAGCCCAGGAAATAGGAGGGTGTAGGCAGAGGCCTACTGTATTTTGAATGAGTTTACAGCAGAAGAGACTGCCATCCACACAGCAGGGGATCAGCTGACGTTACTGAACCCCACTGAGACACGGGAGCAAGTATCTCTTTCCGTGTGGACGGCACTTCCGAACTACAACTGGCTGTGTTGAAGCCCAGGAAATAGGAGGGTGTAGGCAGAGGCCTACTGAATTTTGAATGAGGTGACAGCAGGAGAGACTGCCATCCACACAGCAGGGGATCAGCTGACGTTACTGAACCCCACTGAGACACGGGAGCAAGTATCTCTTTCCGTGTGGACGGCACTTCCGAACTACAACTGGCTGTGTTGAAGCCCAGGAAATAGGAGGGTGTAGGCAGAGGCCTACTGAATTTTGAATGAGGTGACAGCAGGAGAGACTGCCATCCACACAGCAGGGGATCAGCTGACGTTACTGAACCCCACTGAGACACGGGAGCAAGTGTCTCTTTCCGTGTGGACGGCACTTCCGAACTACAACTGGCTGTGTTGAAGCCCAGGAAATAGGAGGGTGTAGGCAGAGGCCTACTGTATTTTGAATGAGTTTACAGCAGGAGAGACTGCCATCCACACAGCAGGGGATCAGCTGACGTTACTGAACCCCACTGAGACACGGGAGCAAGTGTCTCTTTCCGTGTGGACGGCACTTCCGAACTACAACTGGCTGTGTTGAAGCCCAGGAAATAGGAGGGTGTAGGCAGAGGCCTACTGTATTTTGAATGAGTTTACAGCAGGAGAGACTGCCATCCACACAGCAGGGGATCAGCTGACGTTACTGAACCCCACTGAGACACGGGAGCAAGTGTCTCTTTCCGTGTGGACGGCACTTCCGAACTACAACTGGCTGTGTTGAAGCCCAGGAAATAGGAGGGTGTAGGCAGAGGCCTACTGAATTTTGAATGAGGTGACAGCAGGAGAGACTGCCATCCACACAGCAGGGGATCAGCTGACGTTACTGAACCCCACTGAGACACGGGAGCAAGTATCTCTTTCTGTGTGGACGGCACTTCCGAACTACAACTGGCTGTGTTGAAGCCCAGGAAATAGGAGGGTGTAGGCAGAGGCCTACTGAATTTTGAATGAGGTGACAGCAGGAGAGACTGCCATCCACACAGCAGGGGATCAGCTGACGTTACTGAACCCCACTGAGACACGGGAGCAAGTATCTCTTTCCGTGTGGACGGCACTTCCGAACTACAACTGGCTGTGTTGAAGCCCAGGAAATAGGAGGGTGTAGGCAGAGGCCTACTGAATTTTGAATGAGGTGACAGCAGGAGAGACTGCCATCCACACAGCAGGGGATCAGCTGACGTTACTGAACCCCACTGAGACACGGGAGCAAGTATCTCTTTCCGTGTGGACGGCACTTCCGAACTACAACTGGCTGTGTTGAAGCCCAGGAAATAGGAGGGTGTAGGCAGAGGCCTACTGTCTTTGTAATGCGGAGACAGCAGGAGAGACTGCCATCTCCACAGCAGGGGAACAGCTGGCAGTGCTGAACCCCACTAACACTTGAACGAATGTGTTTGGCTCTGTGGAGACGACACTTCTGAACACCAACTGACGCTGTTGGAGCCCAGGATTAGGCGAGGAGCAGGCTGGGGCCTACTGGATTTTGGCAGGTGAAGGCAGCAGGAGACTTGCCATCTCCACAGCAGGGGAACAGCTGGCAGTGCTGAACCCCACTAACACTTGAACGAATGTGTTTGGCTCTGTGGAGACGACACTTCTGAACACCAACTGACGCTGTTGGAGCCCAGGATTAGGCGAGGAGCAGGCTGGGGCCTACTGGATTTTGGCAGGTGAAGGCAGCAGGAGACTTGCCATCTCCACAGCAGGGGAACAGCTGGCAGTGCTGAACCCCACTAACACTTGAACGAATGTGTTTGGCTCTGTGGAGACGACACTTCTGAACACCAACTGACGCTGTTGGAGCCCAGGATTAGGCGAGGAGCAGGCTGGGGCCTACTGGATTTTGGCAGGTGAATGCAGCAGGAGACTTGCCATCTCCACAGCAGGGGAACAGCTGGCAGTGCTGAACCCCACTAACACTTGAACGAATGTGTTTGGTTCTGTGGAGACGACACTTCTGAACACCAACTGACGCTGTTGGAGCCCAGGATTAGGCGAGGAGCAGGCTGGGGCCTACTGGATTTTGGCAGGTGAAGGCAGCAGGAGACTTGCCATCTCCACAGCAGGGGAACAGCTGGCAGTGCTGAACCCCACTAACACTTGAACGAATGTGTTTGGCTCTGTGGAGACGACACTTCTGAACACCAACTGACGCTGTTGGAGCCCAGGATTAGGCGAGGAGCAGGCTGGGGCCTACTGGATTTTGGCAGGTGAAGGCAGCAGGAGACTTGCCATCTCCACAGCAGGGGAACAGCTGGCAGTGCTGAACCCCACTAACACTTGAACGAATGTGTTTGGCTCTGTGGAGGCGACACTTCTGAACACCAACTGACGCTGTTGGAGCCCAGGATTAGGCGAGGAGCAGGCTGGGGCCTACTGGATTTTGGCAGGTGAAGGCAGCAGGAGACTTGCCATCTCCACAGCAGGGGAACAGCTGGCAGTGCTGAACCCCACTAACACTTGAACGAATGTGTTTGGCTCTGTGGAGACGACACTTCTGAACACCAACTGACGCTGTTGGAGCCCAGGATTAGGCGAGGAGCAGGCTGGGGCCTACTGGATTTTGGCAGGTGAAGGCAGCAGGAGACTTGCCATCTCCACAGCAGGGGAACAGCTGGCAGTGCTGAACCCCACTAACACTTGAACGAATGTGTTTGGCTCTGTGGAGACGACACTTCTGAACACCAACTGACGCTGTTGGAGCCCAGGATTAGGCGAGGAGCAGGCTGGGGCCTACTGGATTTTGGCAGGTGAAGGCAGCAGGAGACTTGCCATCTCCACAGCAGGGGAACAGCTGGCAGTGCTGAACCCCACTAACACTTGAACGAATGTGTTTGGCTCTGTGGAGACGACACTTCTGAACACCAACTGACGCTGTTGGAGCCCAGGATTAGGCGAGGAGCAGGCTGGGGCCTACTGGATTTTGGCAGGTGAAGGCAGCAGGAGACTTGCCATCTCCACAGCAGGGGAACAGCTGGCAGTGCTGAACCCCACTAACACTTGAACGAATGTGTTTGGCTCTGTGGAGACGACACTTCTGAACACCAACTGACGCTGTTGGAGCCCAGGATTAGGCGAGGAGCAGGCTGGGGCCTACTGGATTTTGGCAGGTGAAGGCAGCAGGAGACTTGCCATCTCCACAGCAGGGGAACAGCTGGCAGTGCTGAACCCCACTAACACTTGAACGAATGTGTTTGGCTCTGTGGAGACGACACTTCTGAACACCAACTGACGCTGTTGGAGCCCAGGATTAGGCGAGGAGCAGGCTGGGGCCTACTGGATTTTGGCAGGTGAAGGCAGCAGGAGACTTGCCATCTCCACAGCAGGGGAACAGCTGGCAGTGCTGAACCCCACTAACACTTGAACGAATGTGTTTGGTTCTGTGGAGACGACACTTCTGAACACCAACTGACGCTGTTGGTGCCCAGGATTACGCATGCCGCATGCAGAGGCCAATGGGCAGCGGTTTTTATGGAGGTTGTGGACTACTACTGATTCTAACCATGCTCCACTTAGGCCTCTGGCTCCACTGTCTCTACTATTTACCCTGGCCTCCAACCCCGCCAGCTACATCTCTGAAGTGGCGTCAGCACAATCTACACTTGTTCCTGTGTTACTGGTGCTCAGTCCCATCAGTTGATCCCCTGATGTTTGTCCGGCAAGTTCGCCAGCTCTGTCCTCATTCCCACTACTGGTTATGGGAATGTGGACAGAGCAGGAGACCTTGCCGGACACACATCAGGGGATAAACTGATGGGACTGAGCCACAGGAACACAGGAACAAGTGTAGATTGTGCTGACGCCACTTCAGAGATGTAGATGGCGGGGTTGGAGGTCAGGGGAAATAGTAAAGACAGTGGAGCCAGAGACCTAAGTTGGGCACGGTTAAAAATCAGTAGTGGTTTGAATGTTGATGGAGCTGGTGACTCTGCCGTCCACACAGCAGGGGATCAGCTGGCATTACTGAACCCCAGTAACACAGGAGCTAGTGTGTTTCTCTGTGCAGACGACACATCTGAGCGACAACTGGCTGTGTTGAAGCACAGGGATTATAGTTCAGGTGGTAGAAAAATGAACACACCAGCAGACCTGGATACAGTTGCCAACCACTAATTTAGTCTGTAAGAGGAATGGCAAAGTCTTTGGAGATCCAGGCCTTGTTCATTTTCAGAAAAGTCAGCCGGTCAACATTATCGGAAGATAGTCGCGTGCGACGGTCTGTTAGTACACCACCTGCGGCACTAAAGACACGTTCCGATAATACACTGGCAGCAGGGCAAGCCAGCACCTCCAATGCATACTGGCTAAGCTCTGGCCATGTATCCAGCTTAGAGACCCAAAACTTGAAGGGGGAAGAGCCATCTGGGAGTACAGCGACAGGGCAAGACATGTAGTCTGACACCATCTGACGGAAGCGTTGCCTCCTGCTGACTCGAGGCGTCGCTGATGGTGTAGACAATTGTGGTGGACACACAAAACTTTGCCACATTTGGGCCATAGTGGTCTTGCCTTGTGCTGCGGCACTGCCTCTGCTCCCTCTTTGTGCAGAGTTTCCTCCACTGCCTCGACGCACAGAGCTGCTTTGTAAAGCACTTGCAACAATGCTGTCGGGTGGAATGGAAAACATTATGGACTGCACCAGTGACTCTTCGTACTCCCGCATTTTACGCTCCCGGTTCAACGTTGGTATGAGCCTTTGTACGCTGTCCCGGTAGCGAGGATCTAGGAGGGTGTACACCCAATAATCAGCCGAGACGAGAATGTGGGCGATGCGGCGGTCGTTTCTCAGGCACTGCAGCATGAAATCAACCATGTGCTGCAGACTCCCAACTGCCAAAGAACCGCTGTCCCCTGTTTGAGGCGTGACCTCGACCTGCTCTGCATCACCCCACCCTCGCTGTACATACTGAGTAGAGGTTTGTGTACCTCCCTCCTCTGGAGAGATGTCTTCCTCCTCCATCGACTCCTCCTCATCCTCCTCACAAAGTGTCCCCTGCCTAGGCCTTTGTGAGGAAACACGTAGCGCAGACTGTCCAGAAGCAGATGGCATTTGGGACTCCTCATCCTCCACCTCTTCTGAAACCTCATCCCTTAGTGCTTGCAGTGTTTGTTGAAGCAGGCAGATAAGGGGGACAGTCATGCTGACTAGTGCATCATCTGCACTCGCCATCCGCGTGGATTCATCGAAGGCACGCAAAACGAGGCAGATGTCCTTCATAGAGGCCCACTCAATGGTGCTGAAGTGTGAACGGCGCACAGTGCGACTTGTTTGCGCCTGATGCAGCTGGTACTCCATGACTGCTGCCTGCTGCTCACACAACCGCTCCAACATATGTAACGTTGAATTCCACCGGGTGGGTAGGTCACATATGATGCGATGTTCTGGAAGGCCAAATCGTCGCTGCAGAGCAGCGAGGCGCGATCTTGCCGTGCTGGAACGTCGCAAGTGAGCGCACTCTATGCGGACCTTGTGCAACAGTGCATCAAGATCCGGATAGTCCCTCAGAAAGCTCTGCACGACCAAGTTAAGAACATGTGCCAGACATGGGATGTGTGTGAGGTTGCCTAGGCCAAGAGCTGCCACCAGATTTCGGCCATTGTCACACACTACCAAGCCCGGCTGGAGATTCGCTGGCCCAAACCACACATCGCTCTCCAGCTTGATAGCATTCCAGAGCTCCTGCGCTGTGTGGCTTCGATTCCCCAAAGAAATTAATTTGAGTACAGCCTGTTGACGTTTGGCCACGGCTGTGCTCATATCGGTCGTAACAGGCTCCTGCTCTGCTGTTTCTGAGGAACTTGAGTAGGAGGAGGAGTCTATGTGTACAGACTGGAGTCCTGCAATCCGTGGCGTTGGAAGAACACGTACAGCGCCACTCTCCAGATCCGTACCCGGCTCCACAACATTGACCCAGTGGGCAGTGAGGGAAAGGTATCGTCCCTGTCCATGGTTACTGGTCCACGCATCGGTGGTCAGGTGGACCTTGCTACTAACGGCGTTTAGTAGCGCATGTTTTATTTTGCCCTCAACATGTTTCTGCAGGGCAGGGACGGCTCGCCTGCTGAAATAAAAGCGGCTGGGCACGTTGTATTGGGGGACTGCCAATGCCATTAAGTCCCGGAAGGTGTCAGTGTCCACCAGCCTGAATGACAGCATTTCAACTGCCAGAAGTTTGGCAATGCCAGCATTCAGAGACTGTGCTCGGGGATGGTTTGCCGAGTAAGGGCGCCTTTTATCCCATGCCTGTGCTACCGATGGCTGTGATGGATGGGAACGTGCTGTTATGGGTGGAATCTGACAGGGTCTCCGGACAACAGTGGCAGAGGTTCTTCCTTGGCGATCCTGTGAGGAAGCCGAACCAGCAGTGTGTGAGCTGGAGGAAGAGGGCCCAACACGAACTGAAGAGGTGGTAGGTGGTGCTGTACGTTGGCCTACGTCTTGAGGGTGTCTATGCAACTCCAACTCGTGCTTGGTGCGCACATGTTTCCACATATTTGTGGTATTGAGGTTGCTGACATTTCTCCCTCTTTTGACTCTCTGATGACACAGCTTGCATTTGACAAAGCAAATGTCATCTGCAACTGTGTCAAAAAAGGACCACGCACTGCAACTCTTGTGAGCGCCCGGTTTGCCTTTGGAAGGAGGAATGCTCCTAACGGGTGCCGAAGTGGAGGGTACAGGCAACCAAGTCTTCCCCCTCCCTCTGCCTCCTGTTTTGGCCGGTAGGGGAATCTCTTCCTCCGAGCTGCTCCCACCACCTTCCTGTTGCTCACGCCATGATGGGTCAAGGACCTCATCATCTTCCCTCCCCTCTTCAAACAGCTGCTTCTCCGGGGTTGTCTCGCCAGCACCGTACGCACCAGAAAGTGGCAACTGAGTCTCGTCATCATCTGATGCGTACTGAGGTGTGCTGACCATAGGCACTGGCCCACTCGCCTCTTCAGATTCAGAGGGACAAAGAAGTTGCGCATCACTGCATACTCCCTCTTCTTCACATTCAGGAATGCTGCTTGGCTGGCCCCCTCTTTCCAAGCCAACAGATTCCGAGAACAGAAGTAGAGATTGTGATGGCTCCTGTCCATGTCTCTCTGACTGCCTGGGCACTTTGGCAGGTGGTGAAGAGACAGATGGTTGCTCTTCGGTGCTCTGACCCTGAGAGGATGCGGAAGTAATTGAAGTCGATGCGTTAGCTGCCATCCATCCGACAACGGCTTCAATTTGTTCCTCCCGCAGCAGTGGGGTACGTTGAGGTCCTACAAAGCTGCGCATAAAGGACTGTTGCCTGCTAAAACTGGGGGATGCTGATCCACTGGTGCCCGCAGCAGGCCCAGAATCCCCACGTCCTCTACCTGTAGAATCCCCACATCCTCTCCCTGCAGAATCCCCACGTCCTCTCCCTGCTGAAACTCCACGCCCACGCCCACGCCCCCGCGCCTTACTCCCTGCCTTCTTCATCTTGCAAGACTGCTTAAGATAGGCAAAAAAGGACAAAGGGGGGCCTTAGTGTGCTTATTCCTGAACAGCTGGTTACAGGTACAAGAAACACTAATTTTATGAAGTGTGTGTGTGTGGACTAGACTTTAATAGGAGCTGATGTGGCCTACACAAGTTCAAAATGTAGTGTTTGGTGAACTTTTTATGTGGTTTCTTTGTTTGAAACAAACTCAAAGTATGAGAACAAAGAATTGAAACTGATAGTATCACCAACTTTTTGGAGCTATTACAATGCAGGCAGGTAACCTACAATGCAAAAGATGAGGCTCCAAAAAAATTGGGTAATACTAATCTGGCTGCGCCGGCAGGGCACAAGCCAGAAAAAAAGGCTCCTCTATCTACTCCTATATAGTGTTTGCAACCAACCAATGTTGATGGATACGGATGGATGCACACTAATAGGAGAAGAAAAAATGAGCTGCACTCAGAGACAAATATGTGTGAGGCAGTGACGCACGTTGAGCGTCCTACAACCAGACGTAGCTGCAGGACACTCTACTCAGCGTGAGCTGCACTCACACACAGTCAGAGACCTCTCAGACAGCCGTCAACAGTGCAGCTAAGTGGGCACTGGCACTGACAGGCTGCAGAAAGGCTCCGCTGTGTACTCCTATATAGTGTTTGCAACCACCGTAGATGGAGACGGATGGATGCACACTAATAGAAGAAAAAATGAGCTGCACTCAAATAAAAATATGTGTGAGGCAGTGACGCACGCTGAGCGTCCTACAGCCAGACGTAGCTGCAGGACACACTACTCAGCGTGAGCTGCACTCACACACAGTCAGAGACCTCTCAGACAGCCGTGAACAGTGCAGCAAAGTGGACACTAGCACTGAAAGGCTGCAGAAAGGCTCCGCTGTCTACTACTAGTGTTTGCAACCAACGTATATGGATACGGATGGAAGCACACTAGATTGAAATTATTTAAAAAATGCAGCTCAAAAAATAAAAGATGTATGAGGCAGCAGTGATCACACTGGGTGGCCTACAGCCTGACGTGGCTGCAGGACCCACTCCACAGCGTGAGCTGCACTCACACAGCCCTTGCAGACAGCTGTGAAAACAGCGCTGCTAGGGAAAAGCAAGCTACAGTGGTGGTTTATGTAGCCTGGATAAAGCACAATATTGTTTTTAGAATCGCTATTTCTAACTGTCCCTCACAGTCTTCTACAGCAGCCTGTCCCTAACTGAATTCACAGCAGAGTGACCAGAAATGGCGGCTGCGGTGGCTTTTATAGTGCATCATGACATCATTTCGGCAGCCAATCACAGCCATGCCAATAGTTAACATGCCTACATGCCTAACAGGATGTGCCCACACTTCGGAGGATTCCCATTGGCTTAATCAAAGCAAGCAGGCTCATAGCATGATGGGAACTTCCTATTCCGATTCCGATCCCGGAATCCGATATGAAAAAAGTATCGGAATTAAGTATCGGAATTCCGATACCGCTGATATCGGCCGATACCCGATACTTGCGGTATCGGAATGCTCAACACTAATGGATACACCTAGATAAAATGGGAATGGTGACAGTTTTCTTGCGTAGGGTGTCTTGCATTGAAATCTGTTGCAATGACCCGGGTACTGCGTTCACCAGACGTCAACACAATTTCTATCCGCTCCTCACTTGTTAACCTCTGTGACATGTCAAAGGCTGTAAACAAAGAGAAACTTGTAAATAACTCAGGAAAGAATAAAGTTACACTAAAATCAAGCATGCCATTGTTTTTCTTGTGAAATTCTCAATAAGTTTGATGTGTCACATGACCCTCTTCCCATTGGAAAAAATAAAGTTGGTTCCAAAATGGCCAGCTTCAAAATGCCCACCATGGTCACCACCCATCTTGAAAAGTTTCCCCCCTCCCATATACTATTTTGCCACAAACAAGAAGTTGATATCACCAACCATTCCCATTTTATTTAGGTGTATCCATATATATGGCCCACCCTGTAGATGTATCAGTTATAATCACACTCAGCTCTGTAGCCTGATCAGTAGAGCAGAGTGCGGCCATTACACATCACACTGGTAACTACTGCTTTTATTAAAAATAAGCTCTGGAGGCAGATTCTCAGGGAGATCAATGTCCAGTCCAAAGATCTTAACAGTTCATTTGCATGTAAGAAAATGTGGCTTTCTCTAGAATAAGGCTTTGGATTTCAAATATCAAGATATCATTTTATTCAGCTTGCTATGACCTGCATGTCCATATAGATGGCTTAGGAGGGTTGATTCTCCCCTCCCCTTAATGAATCCTTCGCATGAATATTTTTTTTAATGAAATGTGTGTATTTGTGTATGGTGTGTAGTGTGAGTGTATTAATACTCTCATCAACCGCAGCATTCTCCATCCCGCTCTTCTTCTCTGTAACATCACCTCAATTCAGACTATCTGGATAACTCTAGGCTCTATGTGTGAGCTGGAAGTTTCTTTTTCAATGTAGGTCCATGGAGCCTCATTCTAAAGCTGAGGCTTACATTGTAAAAGCCACTTTTGGTTCACGCAGAGTGCAGTGTGACCCAGAGAGTCTGCAGAGGGGTGATGTTGTAGGAGGAGGAGTCCCCACTGTGTGTCCGGGCCAGAACCAAGGGGGCTGTCACCAAGGTTCCTAGTGGGGACTGTTTCCGGGGGACATAATCAGAGGACGGAATACAGAGACTTCTAGAAAGGTTGAGGGAGGAGCTAATATAAAAGGGGCTGAGGATGCCAGCAGGGGGCAGTCGACAGAGCAGGAGAAAAGGAGCAAGGAAGCTAGAGAGTGCCAGAGAGCCTGAGCGAGAGCCAGAGCAAGGAGAGCAGAGCAGAGAAGGGAGAGACTGAAGGGAGACTCACCACTGACAGAAGAGAGATGGCAATGAGCCATCCAACAGAGAGGCACCGACCGCCTGCCCGCACTCCCAGCGGCCGTCACCACCCAACTCCACCCCATGGGTGCAGCCTGTCTTCTGCCGCCCAACTCCACCCCTTGGGTGCGGCCTGTCCGCTGCCGCCCGTGGGCACGTCCAACTCCAGCCCGTGGATGCGGCCTGTCCACTGCCGCCTGCGGCTGCCGCTCCACCCCCACCCACAGGTGCAGCCTGTCTGCTGCCACCCGCTGCCACCGCAACTCGGCTCCGGCCTGTGGCTGCGGCCTGTTTACCGCCACCTGTGGCTGCCGCTGCCCGTCCCCAGCTGGTGGCTGCGGCTTACACCATCCGGTCCCCGGGCAACGCTGTCCCACCTCCGCCGGGAGGTACAACACAGAGGAACTCTTCAGGGGCCTGCTGTGCCCCCCCTTTGCCAGGGCGTAGGAATGCCCGAACACTCCGCCAAATCCTCGTCGGTTGGGCCCAGCGGCTGATACGCCGAAGCATCATCGACCATCACTCTGCCGGATGTCAGAGAGGATAAGTGACACTTTATAGTTAACATTCTGGACCCGTAGTCGGCCATATCAAGGCCCTATAGTGACCAATCTTTGCCGGGTTAGTTGTGTTTGTGTCACCACTGAATTCTTGTTTTGATGCCTGCGAGGATAACTGCTGTTAGCTTGTTTGGTTGCTCGAGATAGCCCCTATAGGCATCTATCTAATAAATAAAGCTCAAAGGGTGTATGTATGTGTGTGTGTGTGTGTGTGTGTATGTGTGTATGTCCGGGATAGGCAACCGCACCATCACAGCTACAGCCACAAAATGTGGCACAGTCACACGTCTGAACCCCGAGAGCATCCTAAGCTATGTTGTGAAGAGAAATTTTAACCCTGCGCGTTCCAATTCACCAAACAATTTTGCCCCATCTACATACTGGGGGAAAAACTGTGTGCGTGTCAAGCCCCGCCCCTCATTGTGATGTCACAATGCCCCTATTTGCATACTGGGAAAGCAGTGTGTGCTTATCAAGCCCCGCCCCTCATTATGATGTCACAATGGCTGCCATGGCGACGCTGATGTCATCAAAGGTTGCAAGCCCTGCCGCCGCTCATTATGATGTCATAATGGTTGACTATGGAATGGAGGATGTATGATGAGTATATTGGCACCGGACTATGGGATGGAGGATATGTATGATGGGTATATGGGAACGGGACTATGGGATGGAGGATGTGTGATGGGTATATGGGCACTGGACTATGGGATGGAGGATATGTATGACGGGTATATGGGCATAGGACTATGGGATGGAGGATGTGTGGTGGGTATATGGGCACTGGACTATGGGATAGAGGATATGTTTGACGGTATATGGGCACGGGACTATGGGATGGCGGATATGTATATGGGCACGGGACTATGGGATGGAGGATGTGTGATGGGTATATTTGCACTGGACTATAGGATGGAGGATATGTATGACGGGTATATGGGCACGGGACTATGAGATGGTGGATATGTATGATGGGTATATGGGCACGGGACTATGGGATGGAGGATATATATGATGGGTATATGGGCATGGGACTATGAGATGAAGGATGTGTGATGGGTATATGGGCACTTGACTCTGGGATGGTTGAATATGTATGATGGGTATATGGGCATGGGACTATTGGATGGAGAATATGTATGATGGGTATATGGGCATGGGACTATGGGATGGAGAATATGTATGATAGGTATATGGGCATGGGACTATGGGATGGAGGATGTGTGATGGGTATATGGGCACTTGACTATGGGATGGAGGATATGTATGATGGGTATATGGGCACGGGCCTATGGGATCGTGGATATGTATGATGAGTATATGGGCATGGGACTATGGGATGGAGGATAATTATAATTTTCTATAACTAACCACAGTTAGTTACCAAGCCCGGGCAGCGCCGGGCTCTTCAGCTAGTATTTATATAAACGTTACATCTTAAAGTTCATCCAGTCTCCCATTTCGTCACTGCATCCCGCTTACCTGCAATTACTACAATGTCACCAAGAAGTGGAATAGAATGGCACTGGATCCCAGAGAAAGGGACAACCATTGTACAAGTAGAATCTAGGAAAGAATCTTGACATTGACTACATTGGAGGCTGAGTTCTTTAAGATCGACCTGCGCGTTGCAGATTGTGATATGATGCCCATAGCATTCTATTGGCCCAGACTCTAGACTATACTTCAATGAAGCTTTCAACTTATATTAAGTCACAGAGGGGATGTTTTGCTAATTCTCATTATATGTTTTAGACTTGTTTTTCTACCACAACATTTGGCTAATCAAACTGACGTGTGTTTTGATGGAGAAAATGCAGTGATCGAAACGTGGACTCATGCACTGAAATTATGCTAAAAATATGCCAAAGTAAGCCTACTAATAGGTTTTGGAAATTTATATAAGACAGTTTAAAGATGCCCCAAATTTATCAAACAGCATGAAACAGTTTGATGTACAGTGTCTGGTGCATTGTAAGCCTAAGTTTGCACTGTCTGAATGTTAGGAAGCATTTGTAAATCAGCCCTGTGGAGGAAATTATTACACATTTGTCTGGAATACATGAGAAAAAAATCTGGCAAATTTAATTCCATGCCATATTGCAGAAATCTAGAGAGAAAAGTTGTTTCCTGTGCTTGAAGAGAGCACCAAGCTAACATAAGGATAATTAGAGGCAATGCTCTCTGCGTAAAAAGATATGCAAATTAACTTTCTATAAGTGAAATAAAGATGGCTATCTAGTGCCAGTTATTAGGGTTAGCCACCCTTTCAGTCAAAAAGTCTAGAACCCTGAAATATCTTCCTGGAGATGGAAGTATTTTCCATTTGGCTAAACTTGGTATAGGATCTACATTGACTTATAAGGTGACTAACTTCGATAGCTGGCACTAGAGGATCAGAATTTTCCTTCTGGAAGATTCTAATTTACAGGTGTTAGGCTACCTTCAGACTTGCTTAGCTTAGCGGCGGCCGAGCGCTGCGCCTGGTAACGCAAGTCTGAAAGTAGCCTTACATAGGCAGAATGTTGCTTTAGGTGCACAATATGATGCAAGCTCTGGGGAGCCAACAGTTTAGTAATACAGACTCAAAGGAATCCTATGTGCTATCATGCAAGGTCTACACACATGACTTGCTGCATGTATATTTTCATTAGCTTTTTTAAAAAAAAAGACACTGAAAAAATAGTACATTTCCAATTTTCATCTCCAAATTCACAAATTCCTGTTGTAAAAGGAAGCAGCGATTAGAGAAGAAGCTAAATATAGTCTTCAACATCGTACAGCAAGACTGTCTGAAAAATGAGGATGTCACTTCAGGACTGCAAAGCATTCACTGGTGAATTATCTTAATTAAAGAATGTAATTATTTCAGGATTATTTTCTTATTCTTTAATTTTCCCAGTAAAGTGATCTTCCATTAATCTTGCGTTTCCTTCTAATCTTTGTATTTATCCAACAAAAATGTTTGTCACACTCCGCTATGTTTTACATATTGCACTTGCACTGCTCGCACCCTTAGTCCCTGAATCTGCAGACAGAAGTTTTATTTTTATTATTTGACTGTGCATTGATATTATCTAGACAGATAACGGGAATCATGCTCGTGAATACATTATTGGCCCAAAGTGTAATTGCAGAAGAGAAAGATTTCAGTTTTTATTTTTAATTTATTTAATTTATGGCCACATAACCAGAATATCACGACCTTTTGATACCGAATGTGATAGATTGGCTTACAGATTCAAACCTATCCAACAAAATACATTATTCACAGACATTAGCATAAATGCAATCTATGTGAACCAAGAAAATAAATCTTCTTTATAATTATTTTAGACTTTTTTTTAATATCTTTTCTAATTATTTTTATTATTATATTTTAAAGTTCCTAGTTATGTTGAAAATACACTATTGTCAACCATAGACTTAAAGGGGTTATCTACTGCAGACTTCTTCTGAGTCCCTCTGTTCCCCCCTGGTAAAATAGTAACACCTACAGTATACACTCATTCAGTGCTAGTGCAATCCCCCAACAGTGTAATACTGGTTCTTCCGGGGCTCACATGACATCGTTATGTCATGCGATCCCTGAGGGCAATCAGCATAGGCTTCACCGTCCTCTCCTTCGGACAAATCAAGAATAGTCAGGTCACTTCATTTAATTGCTTGGCAGTTTTTAGAAACCAAAACCTCAAGATGTTCAAAAGCCTGTAAGTCATTTTTACATAGACATGTAAATGTTCATTCCTATGAGTGTTTTCTGAAATATTTTTTTGCTGGATTCCACGGCACGTCATTTTCCCCTACCCTTTCTCTTTCTAGTGAGTTTTTCTTTATCTTCCTGTTAAAATAGCGTATGTGACCATTTATAGGTTGGAACCTAATGTGAATTACCCCAACATTAGAAAACTAACCCAAGTGTCATGCTGCTTTGTTACCTCTAGGGTCTAATATAGTAAAGCAAATAGTCATTACCTTGTGTTCTTAAAATGCATGTCAACTTTAAAAAAAAGTCCATGGCAATGCTAAGGCTGGTTTCACATTTGCGTTTTTTAGCGCTGGAAAAAAACGCATACCTGCGCATGCGTTTTTTCCCCTATATTTAACATGGGTGCGCATACCTGCGCGCTTGTAAGCGCATGTATGCGATTTTCATGCGCTGCGTTTTTTTGGGGTGTGCGTTGGTATTTTCCAGACGCAGCATGTTGCATTTTTTGGCCCTGCAAAAAAGCGCATGCGCACATATGCGCACGTTTTGCGCTAAAAATGGCCATTATAGCCTATGGATGCGCATATGTGCGCACTGGCATGCTCATGTATGCGTTTTTTTGCATATGCGTTTTTTTTTTTTAACCATGGAATTTAGGGGTTTGGGTTAGAGTTAGGGTTAGTTAAGGGGGTTTAGGGTTAGGGTTAGGGTCAGGGTCAGGGTTAGGGTTGGGGTTTGGGTCAGGGTTAGGGTTAAGTATGGTTTGTTTAAGGGTTAGGGTCAGGGTTAGGGTCAGGATTAGGGTTAAGTATGGTTTTGTTAAGGGTTAGGGTCAGTGTTAGGGTTAGGGTTAGGGTTAGGGTCAGGGTTAGGGTCAGGGTTAGGGTTAGGGTTAGGGTTAGGGTCAGGGTTAGGGTTAAGTATGGTTTTGTTAAGGATTAGGGTCAGGGTTAGGGTCAGGATTAGGGTTAAGTATGGTTTTGTTAAGGGTTAGGGTCAGGGTTAGGGTTAGGGTTAGGGTTAGGGTCAGGGTTAGGGTCAGGGTTAGGGTCAGGGTTAGGGTTAGGGTCAGGGTTAGGGTTAAGTATGGTTTTGTTAAGGATTAGGGTCAGGGTTAGGGTCAGGATTAGGGTTAAGTATGGTTTTGTTAAGGGTTAGGGTCAGGGTTAGGGTTAGGGTTAGGGTTAGGGTCAGGGTTAGGGTTAGGGTTAGGGTCAGGGTTAGGGTTAGGGTTAGGGTTAGGGTTAGGGTCAGGGTTAGGGTTAAGTATGGTTTTGTTAAGGGTTAGGGTCAGGGTTAGGGTTAGGGTTAGGGTCAGGGTTAGGGTTAGGGTTAGGGTTAGGGTTAGGGTCAGGGTTAGGGTTAGGGTTAGGGTTAGTTAGGGTTTAGGGTTTGGGTTAGGGTTAAGTATGATTTGGTTAAGGGTTAGGGTCAGGGTTAGGGTTAGGGTTAGGGTCAGGGTTAGGGTTAGGGTCAGGGTTAGGGTTAGTAAAGTCATGGTTTGGGTAGTGTGAGGGGCCACCTAAAAATGTTGGAAAAAAACGCAAACGCGGTAAAAACGCACTAAAAACGCATACAAACGCATAAAAACGCTGCGTTTTTTTCATGCATGCTCATAAAAATGCTTGAAAAAAACGCAGCAGTTGTATGCTTATGTATGCGTTTTTTCAATGCGTTTTTTTGCGGGAAAAACGCGCTGCAAAAAAAAGCAAGTGTGAAACTAGCCTAAGATAGGAAAAACTATGGAAACTAGAGATATACGGATCAGGCAAAATTCAAATTTGCCTGTTGACACATCTTTTCCTGGCACTTACAATCGCTGAGAACGTACACACATGGTCAATATTGCTGGTACCACTCTTTTAAAGACAGAAAAACCCATAATAGTGAGAGAAATAACTTGAATCTGACAAAAGTAATAATAAATCAAAAATGTATGAAAATGAACAAATGAAAGTAAGACACTGATTTTCAACCATGTTTCCATAGAATTGAAAAAAAAAATAAAACTCATGAAATAGGCCTGGAAAGGAATTATGGTACCCTTAATTTAATATTTTGTTGCACAACCTTTTGAGGCAATCACTGCAATCAAAGGATTCCAGTAACTGGACTTCTGCACCTTTCAAAAGCTATTTTGGCCCACTCCTCCAGATGACATGTTTCAGCTCTTTACAAACATGCTCAATAGGATTGAGGTCAGGACTCATCAGAATAGACCAATGTTTTCCTCTTAGCCATTCTAGGGTGTTTTTAGCTGTGTGTTTTGGGTCATTATCCTGTTGCAAGACCCATGATTGCTGACATGCTGTGCCAGATACAGCAAAGCAGCCCCAGAACAAAACAGAGCCTCCTCCATGTTTCACAATAGGGCCAGTGTTCTTTTCTTTCTTTTAAAGCTGATGTGCCTTGCCAAAAAGTTCCATTTTTGTCTCATCTGTCCATAGGACATTCTCCCAGAATCTTTGTGGCTTGCCAACATGCAGTTTGGCAAATTCCAGTCTGTTTGTTTTATGATTTTTTTTTTTTAACAATGGTGTCCTCCTTGGTCATCTCCCATGAAATCCACTTTGGCTCATACAATATGGATGGTGTGATCTAACACTGATGTTCATTGAGCTTGAATCTTCATCTTTAATCTGTTTAGAAGTTTTTCTGGGGTCTTTTGTTACCATTCATATTATCCATCTCTTTGATTTGTCATCAATTTTCCTCCTAAGGCCACGTCAAGGGAGGTTGGCTACAGTTCCATGGAGCTTAAATTTCTGAAAAAATTGTGCAAGTGTAGTCACAGGAACATCAAGCAGCTTGGAGATGGTCTCATAACTTTTACCTTTACCATGTTTGTCTATAATTTTCTTTCTAATCTCCTGAGACAACTCTTTCCTTCGCTTCCTCTGGTCCAAGTTGAGTGTGATACACACCATGTCACCAAACAGCACAGTGAGTATCTGTAGCCCTCTGTACAGGCCCACTCACTGATTCTAAGATTGTAGACAGATGTGATGCTAATTAGTGGACACACCTTGATTTAACATGTCCCTTTTGTCACATTATTTTCAGGGGTACCATCATTTCTGCCAAGGCCAATTTCATGAGTTTAATTTTTTTAAATTTCTGTGGAAGCATGGCTGAAAAGCAATGTCTGACATTAATTTGTTCAGTTTCATAGATTTTTGATTTATTATTACTTTTGTCAGATTCAAGTTATTTCTGTCACCATTGTGGGTTTTTCTGTCATTAAATGAGGGGCGCAAACAATTTTGACCATGTGCGTATTCTCTGTGAATGTAATGTCCATTTATTATGTTCTGGAGTCTCTCTTTACCCCAGAACATAATAAATGTAAGATGTAAAAAAGAAAAAAATCCTTCAATCACCTTCACCAACCACCGTATTACCTCCTCCGCTCCTCACCATCACTTATTCAGTCCTCGCTGCATTTTCTTATCACCACCCACGCTGAAATCCCATGTGGTTCAGTGTAAGTGCATGAAAGGTCGCTTTGTCATGAAACCACAATATGTGCCATGGCCTTGCATTCATGTGCGAAATTGGGGATTTCAAAGGAGCAGCGGTGATCATAAAATTCTGCAAGAACGGTATGGATTACAGTGAGGACCCAGAGGGGCCAAAACGGTGAGCAGTACAGTGCATATAAGTATTTATACATACTTCAACCTTTTTATGGCCTTTTATGGTCTAAAAAAATGTAAGCTAGTGGTGATATGTTTATTATGTGTGGAAGTGAATTGCAAAAAATCCATATTTTGTCAAATGTGAATTTTTGTAAAATTTTTGTGGAATTCAATTCCATTAAAATTTATTTTCTCATCTCTTGCTGGAACCCAACAATTCCTCCATACTTCTGCCAGCATCCTCCATAAGTCTACTGGCTTTGTTTTCTGGTGGGAAGTTTTCAGTTCTGTTTGAGCCAGAAGAAATAATCTCCCAGTTTTTTGCACCCAAGACTTTTTAGACTTTTGCACCTATTCAGCAGTTGCTGCTTGTCTGCAGTGGTCACCTGATGCTATTGTTGGAAGAGAATTGGAGAATGCTGGTGGAGAACGCTGACTGCTGTATATTTTTGAAGTGCCATTGTTCCATTGTTAAAATGTTTTTAAGAAGTGTACCAACACTAAAAGTGTAAAACTTAACCAGATCGGGGGAGGGAACAATTTGATTGTTTAGTAGTGTTGAGCATTCCGATACCGCAAGTATCGGGTATCGGCCGATACTTGCTGTATCGGAATTCCGATACCGACTTCCGATATTTTTTCAATATCGGAATTCGGCATCGGAATCGGAAGTTCAAAGTTGATTGACGGACTGACGTCATCATGATGCGCGGTGTGTGCGCATCATGATGCGCCGTCATTTCGGGCCTTCCGGGGGTCTCTGCCGGCCTGCCGGGGGGCTGTGCCGGCCTGCCGGGGGGGCTGTGTGGACTGCCCGGGGTCTGTACCGGCCTGCCGGGGGGCTGTGCCGGCCTGCCGGTGGTCTGTGCACCCTGTGGGGGTCTGTGCCGGCCTGCCGGGGGGCTGTGCAGGCTCCGGGGGGCTGTGCCGGCCTGCCGGGGGGCTGTGCCGGCCTGCCGGTGGTCTGTGCAGGCTTCGGGGGTCTGTGCAGGCATCGTCCGATGGGACTACAAGTCCCATCGGGCGATGCCTGCTACCATGACAGTGATTGACACATTAGCCAATGATGGGACAGTAGTAGTCCCATCATCCGGCTAATGTGTTAAATGTTAAAAAAAAAAAAAAAAAATACTACATACATACTACATGCATGCTACATACATACTACATGCTACATACATACTACATACATGCTACATACATACTGCATGCTACATACATACTACATACATACTACATGCATGCTACATACATACTACATGCTACATACATACTACATATATACTACATACATACATATATACTACATACATACTACATACATGCTACATACTACATACATACTACATACATACTACATACATGCTACATGCATGCTACATGCATACTACATACATACTACATGCATGCTACATACATACTACATGCATGCTACATACATACTACATGCTACATACATACTACATACATACCACATACATACTACATACATACTACATATATACTACATGCATGCTACATACATACTACATGCATGCTACATACATACTACATGCATGCTACATACATACTACATGCATGCTACATACATACTACATGCATGCTACATACATACTACATGCTACATACATACATACATACTACATATATACTACATGCATGCTACATACATACTACATGCTACATACATACCACATACATACATGCTACATACATACTACATATATACTACATGCATGCTACATACATACTACATATATACTACATGCATGCTACATACATACTACATACATACTACATACATACCACATATATACTACATACATACAATACATTCATACAATACATACATAGACATACAGTACATATAACATAGAGTAACATACTTACCAATACTTGTCACATTGTTCCCCGAAGCCATTGTCGTCTACGGAATAAATATTAACATAACAAACCACAAAAATACTCACCCACGATCCGAAGCAGTCCACGAGTGTGTCCCACGACGATCTTGGGTAGAGAACGGCAGCATCATATGATGCTGCCGTTCTCTACGGGCTGCAGGAATCCAATGACGGAAGGTAGGTATCCTTCCGCACTGTATTCCTCCGCCACTTAAAAAAAAAAAAGTCCCTAGTCTCACTTTATGCCATTGCTGCGTGGGAAATTCCCACACAGCAATGGCATAAAGTGAGACTAGGGACTTTTTTTTTTTTAAGTGGCGGAGGAATACAGTGCGGAAGGATACCTACCTTCCGTCATTGGATTCCTGCAGCCCGTAGAGAACGGCAGCATCATCTGATGCTGCAGTTCTCTACCCAAGATCGTCGTGGGACACACTCGTGGACTGCTTCGGATCGTGGGTGAGTATTTTTGTGGTTTGTTATGTTAATATTTATTCCGTAGACGACAATGGCTTCGGGGAACAATGTGACAAGTATTGGTAAGTATGTTACTCTATGTTATATGTACTGTATGTCTATGTATGTATTGTATGAATGTATTGTTGGTATGTATGTAGTATATATGTAGTATGTATGTAGCATGCATGTAGCATGCAGTATGTATGTAGCATGCATGTAGTATGTATGTAGTATGTAGCATGTAGTATGTATGTAGCATGCATGTAGTATATATGTAGTATATATGTAGTATGTATGTTGCATGTAGTATTTATGTAGTATGAATGTAGCATGTATGTAGTATGTAGTATGAATGTAGCATGTATGTAGTATGCATGTTGTATGTATGTAGCATGTAATTTTTTTTTTTTTTTTTTTTTACATTTAACACATTAGCCGGATGATTGGACTACTACTGTCCCATCATTGGCTAATGTGTCAATCACTGTCATGGTAGCAGGCATCGCCCGATGGGACTTGTAGTCCCATCGGACGATGCCTGCACAGACCCCCGAAGCCTGCACAGACCACCGGCAGGCCGGCACAGCCCCCCGGCAGGCCGGCACAGCCCCCCGGAGCCTGCACAGCCCCCCGGCAGGCCGGCACAGCCCCCCGGAGCCTGCACAGCCCCCCGGCAGGCCGGCACAGCCCCCCGGCAGGCCGGCACAGCCCACCGGAGCCTGCACAGCCCCCCGGCAGGCCGGCACAGACCACCGGAGCCTGCACAGACCCCCTGGCAGGCCGGCACAGCCCCCCGAAAGGCCCGTACAGACCCCAGAGAGGCTGTACAAGGGCAGGAAAGGGTTTTTCTTATTCCGATACCGGAAGTCCCATAGACTTGAATGGGACTTCCGGTATCGGAATCGGCGATACCGATACTTTTTTTAAAGATCGGCCGATACCATCCGATATGATACTTTGAAGTATCGGACGGTATCGCTCAACTCTATTGTTTAGGACATACAGTACACCCTTTCTAAAATTAATGAAATGTTCATGCTTTGAAGACATAAAAAAACCATAGATCTCCAAATATTATTCCTGGAAAATTATGTAGTGCCGATTGCTGTTTTCAACATTGTGTAACTTTGCTACTAACATGACTCAGGAGTGTTTCTTAACCAATGGCTAGGAAGCCACATCAACACAACTGATATTACAGTATTATCCAAACTGGGGACAGAATCTTATGACATGGAGTTAGTTTTAAGGTAATCATGTTATTATCATTTGATTTCTGGGTTAGCAACATTTAATGGTCATTTGACTACACAACCGAAAATGTCAATAGTACTGTAAGCTATATAACTGAATGGAAAAAGGAGTTTGTGTTCACAGCCACTATGCAATGTATAGACCTGTGCCTTACTAAAGTCTCTAACAATCAACTGCCAGCTAAATCTAATTTTCATCACTTCTTGTTGGTTCTCCTGGATCTCTCTGCAGCATTTGACAATGTGCATCACCAGCTTCTCCTCACTATGCTCCGCTTTTTGGCCTAAAAAATAATGCTCTCCCTTGGATCTCTTCCTACCACTCTAACTGCTCCCTTCTTTCTCTCCTCTTTCTCTCCTCTTCACCTTACTGTCGAGGTTCCTAAGGACTCAATTCTCTGTCTCCTCATTTTCTCCTTATACACCACTCTATTGGACCTACTATCAGTAGATTCAGTTTAGTACCATCTCTACGCTGATGACACTCAAATATACACTTCATCTCCTGACATCACCCATGTATTATTACAAAATAACAGCAGTTGTATTTCCGCTGTCTCTAACATTATGTCCTCCCTCTCTCTAAAACTGAATCTGCAAAAAACTGAACTTCTTGTGTTTCCTTCATCTACTAACCTATACCCCTTAATGCCATTTCCATGTGTAATTCCATCATTACTCCCCAGCAACATGCGCACTGTCTTGGGGTCATATTTGATTCAGATCTTTCATTTTCCCCCAACATTAGATCACTCTTTTGCTCATGTCACCTACACTTCAAAAAGATCTCTAAAATTCAACCTCTTCTTACCTTTGTCTCTGCAAAAACTTTTACTGAAGCTCTTATTCCTTCTCGTCTGAACTATTTCAACTCTCTACTAGAGTTGAGCGAAACAGGTCGGTCAGATTCAAAAGTCGCCGACTTTTGCCAAAGTCGGGTTTCGTCGAGCGAAACCCAACCATAGCGTGAGGTTGGCCATGCGGTCGCCGACCCGATCGCCAAAGTCGCGTTTTCCATAATGCTTACAGGCACCTTTTCTCAGCCAATGAACAAGGACGCACACTGTGGGCAATGCGATAACAAGGGCAACGGCCACCACCATCTTAGAGAAGGGCATTGCAGTGATTGGCTTGCTTTGTGTGGCGTCACAGTGGCTATAAAAGCCCTGACCGCTGACAGCCATTTTACTTCTGCCAATCTTAGCATAGGGAGAGGTTGCTGCCGCTGTTTCCCCTACACTGTATACAGCTGTACGCTCCTCATACAGTACCATATATCTGCTGGTATTTTCGGTGCATTTTCCCAAACATGAGGAAGTTTGGTGGAAGAGGCCACGGACATGAGCGGGGGGAAGCAGCTGTTACTGATGGTGGTAGTTGTGCATCTGCTGGTTATGCCAAAAGCACAACAGCAGCTAAGGCAGGAGGTGTTGATCCTGCATCATCGTCTGGCTCAAGATGGCCTGTAAGGTTCCCTTTTCTTGGAATAGATAAACCGCTTTTAAAGCCTGAGCATCATTGCAGAAACAGCCTCCAGCTCTATCGCCTCTTCTTCTGAAGTGTCCAAAAATGCAAGCACCGAGTCGTCAGTGCAGGCTTCTGGTCAGGAACAACACCTTTCCTTGTGTCCTTCACCCCCACCAAAAGTGAAGGATGCAGCAGGCAACACTTCTGATTACTCCATGGAGCTCTTTTCACATACCATGCCTGGGTTACCAAGTCAAATCCTGAATTCCCCAGTCCAAGATGAATCTGACATGGAGTGAACTGATGCACAGCCACTGCTAGATGATTCTGCTGGTACATTGAAACAGAGCACTACATTGCCCTCGCAGTCTACTGAGCCAGAATCTGACCCTGATGAAACTCAGGTGCCCCTTCCCGCATACTATACCACCATACACGGTGACACAGAGGAAGGTACAGCTTTAATTGAAGAGGAGGTAATGGATGACCCAGTTGTTGACCCGGATTGGCATCCATTGGGGGAAGAGGGTGCCGCTGGCAATACCTCAGAAGAAGGATCCGCAGCAGGCATCGATATCGCAGCAGCGGTTATCTGGCAGGCTTGTAGCTGTCCAAAAACGTGGTAAGAAACAAAAAGAGTTGCAGGACAGCTTGTCCAGACAGTCAAATTAGCACAGCGTGCAAGCCCTGAAAATTTATACTATATTAAAGCACAAAATTCCCAATGCATAATTTGGACAGCTAGATCTCATCACCAGTCCAAAAGAGGAAAAAAGTACCAGCTCAAAAGCAATCAGTGCCAGAGGAAAAAGAAAGAGCCAGTGGTATCTTGAGCATTATAAATAAAAATCAATATTTATTTTTAAATAGTTAGTAATAATAACACATATCTGAATATCAATACACAAGTACCAGTGAAAAGTGCAGAGAGGAAAACTATCGCCAAGTGCCCAGTTGCCTCTCACACAAATTAGAAACATATCATATGTTCATCAAAATCAAAGTAAGCCAGAGCAGTGGATGTTAGATCAGAAAAAATAACAGCAAAGGTAACGCTGACCAGACCAAGCTTTAGTATTATCAAGTGAATCAAGAGCTCAGTATGGAATAAAGCAAATTGTCAGGCTTACCAAGGAGAGAGGACAGGCACCGGGTGGAGGGTGTGAGGCTCCCCAACGTGCGTTTCATGGCCACGCAGAGCCGCTTTCTCAAGGGAAATTAAAGCTGGGTCCAAACAAGACCTTCAAGTAACCCCGTGAACTAGGTCACATGGGTATCTGTGACCAATGGAAGATGATCCAAGCGGCGCATGCACAGTGCGCCGAGGACGCCCTGCATACATCAAAGGCGTCACGTGCACGGCACCAGCCACAGGGATTAACCTTGTGCGTGGCACACACGACGTAAAGAAGCCCTGATGCCAGCAGGGCCCCAGCGGAAGCGCTGCCATGTGCACCGTCACCGCCATTTAATAGAGGGCCATAAAGTAAAAAAGTGTGGAGGAAAGAGGGGAGGGAAATATAAATGAGCTCATGTAAGTAAAAAATAGAGCCCATGTGTGGCAGCAATACATTATAGAAGGAGCAATACATATATAAGTAACTACTATAAAAAGAGACAATTGTGTCATACAAAAAGCACCATTAATAATAAAAGCTGATACAGATGAATCGATATTTCCATAGAAGATCATGAATAAACTATCTGTGTCCTCCTTGTTGAAAAATCCACAATCCTTTCTATCAGATGGCTAATTTCAAAGTCCCACCGGAGCTACAGTAGATGGATGGAAATGATGAAACATCAACAGAGTCACTAGTAAAATAGAAACAAAAATAACATAGAAATCAGAACATGTTAAAGGGAAGGTGCCATCCCAAAAAAATTTCTTCAGCAATTGAAAAAATGTAAAGAGTTAATGTTTACATTTTCTTAAAAAATATTATCATTTGTTTTTAATTTTGCAAAATATGAAAAATAATTTTAAAAAGTTTGGCATTTCCACTTGTTAACATTAGGGGGAGCAGCTACTGAAATTTGACACAAAAACCAAGTGTACAACTAGCTCACATTACTGCCCTGCAGTAATTATGGGTGGAATCTGCTGGCATGGGTGTGATGTCACTCCTCTCCTCCCCTTCTGGGTGTGGTGTCACTCCTCTCCTCCCCTTCTGGGTGTTTGCTAAGAGAAAAGAGAGGATGACATCTAGGAACACAGTGAGCAGCCATTTTGATGGGGCCTGCAAAGTTACTGACTGTCTTTGCATGCAAAGTCTGGATCAGAACAGGTCATCAATCAGCAGAAATGTGTCCTGGATTTCTGTGGAGCAGACAAGCAGATGGTCCATCCATGTGTATAAAACACAGCGCTCTATGTACAATCCCTGGCACCGAACAGGGTGCCCCCATAGACCAGCACACTGCTCTCCTGAAATACTCTGTGCTGCTGTCACCCTGCTCCTTCCACCATATATCAGGCCCCTGTCACCTCGCTTTCACACTTCTCCAGGACAGGATCTGAGGAGAGGAATGGGGTCTTCGGTCACCGAGGATGGCAGGCAGCACAGAGTATTTCAGGAGAGCAGTGTCCTGGTATATGGGAGGCACAGATGGAGATATATGGGGGAGGAGCAGGGTGACAGCACCACAGAAATCCAGGAAACATTTCTGCTGATTGATGGCCTGTTCTGATCCAGACTTTGCATGCAAAGACCCCATTCCCCTCCTCAGATTCTGTCCTGGCGATGTGTGAAAGCGAGGCGACAGGCGCAGTCCGGGGTGACGCTGGGAAGCAGGATGGGGGGAAATGTAGCCATACAGTAACGATAAAAATGAGACCCCTCTCTTCAGCTGCCTCACCAGCCCTCCCCTGACTGCACCTAACTATTACCCCTGACCCGTGTGCAGGTGCTCAGCCAGAACCACCCTAGAATGGGTCCCCTTTTAGCAGATAATACTGCCAAAGTGTTCTCACATAATACCACCATATACTTCACACATAATACCGCCATATAGTTCATACACAATACCACCATGTAGATCACACATAAAACCAGCAGAGTGACAGCAGCAGAGTATTTCAGGAGAGCAGTATCACACGGGATAGGATTAGATACACGGCTCAGCAGTCAGTATCACATGGGATAGGATTAGATACACTGCTCAGCACACAGTATCACACAGGAGAGGATTAGATACACAGCTCAGCAGTCAGTATCACACAGGAGATGATTAGATATATGGCTCAGCAGTCAGTATCACACGGGAGAGGATTAGATACACTGCTCAGCACACAGTATCACACAGGAGAGGATTAGATACACAGCTCAGCAGACAGTATCACACAGGATAGGATTAGATACACGGCTCAGCAGTCAGTATCACACAGGAGAGGATTAGATACACGGCTCAGCAGACAGTATCACACAGGAGAGGATTAGATACACAGCTCAGCAGTCAGTATCACACAAGAGAGGATTAGATACACAGCTCAGCAGACTATCACACAGGAGAGGACTAGATACACAGCTCAGCAGACAGTATCACATGGGATAGGATTAGATACACGGCTCAACAGACAGTATCACACAGGATAGTCTGCTGATCCGTGTATCTAATCCTATCCTGTGTGATACTGTCTGCTGAGCTGTGTATCTAATCCTCTCTTGTGTGATACTGACTGCTGAGCCGTGAATCTAATCCTCTCCTGTGTGATACTGACTGCTGAGCCGGGTATCTAATCCTCTCCTGTGTGATAATGACTGCTGAGCCGGGTATCTAATCCTATCCTGTGTGATACTGACTGCTGAGCCGTGCATCTAATCCTATCCTGTGTGATACTGTCTGCTGAGCTGTGTATCTAATCCTCTCTTGTGTGATACTGACTGCTGAGCAGTGTATCTAATCCTCTCCTGTGTGATACTGATTGCTGAGCGTGTATCTAATCCTATCCTGTGTGATACTGCCTGCTGGGCCGTGTATCTAATCCTATCCTGTGATAGTCTGCTGATCCATGTATCTAATCCTATCACAGGATAGGATTAGATACACGGCCCAGCAGACAGTATCACACAGGAGAGGATTAGATACACGGCTCAGCAGACAGTATCACACAGGAGAGGATTAGATACACAGCTCAGCAGTCAGTATCACACAAGAGAGGATTAGATACACAGCTCAGCAGACTATCACACAGGAGAGGACTAGATACACAGGTCAGCAGACAGTATCACACAGGATAGGATTAGATACACGGCTCAACAGACAGTATCACACAGGATAGTCTGCTGATCCGTGTATCTAATCCTATCCTGTGTGATACTGTCTGCTGAGCTGTGTATCTAATCCTCTCTTGTGTGATACTGACAGCTGAGCCGTGAATCTAATCCTCTCCTGTGTGATACTGACTGCTGAGCCGGGTATCTAATCCTCTCCTGTGTGATAATGACTGCTGAGCCGGGTATCTAATCCTATCCTGTGTGATACTGACTGCTGAGCCGTGCATCTAATCCTATCCTGTGTGATACTGTCTGCTGAGCTGTGTAACTAATCCTCTCTTGTGTGATACTGACTGCTGAGCAGTGTATCTAATCCTCTCCTGTGTGATACTGATTGCTGAGCGTGTATCTAATCCTATCCTGTGTGATACTGCCTGCTGAGCCATGTATCTAATCCTCTCCTGTGTGATACTGTCTGCTGGGCCGTGTATCTAATCCTATCCTGTGATAGTCTGCTGATCCATGTATCTAATCCTATCACAGGATAGGATTAGATACACGGCCCAGCAGACAGTATCACACAGGAGAGGATTAGATACACGGCTCAGCAGACAGTATCACACAGGAGAGGATTAGATACACAGCTCAGCAGTCAGTATCACACAAGAGAGGATTAGATACACAGCTCAGCAGACTATCACACAGGAGAGGACTAGATACACAGCTCAGCAGACAGTATTCCACGGGATAGGATTAGATACACGGCTCAACAGACAGTATCACACAGGATAGTCTGCTGATCCGTGTATCTAATCCTATCCTGTGTGATACTGTCTGCTGAGCTGTGTATCTAATCCTCTCTTGTGTGATACTGACTGCTGAGCCGTGAATCTAATCCTCTCCTGTGTGATACTGACTGCTGAGCCGGCTATCTAATCCTCTCCTGTGTGATAATGACTGCTGAGCCGGGTATCTAATCCTATCCTGTGTGATACTGACTGCTGAGCTGTGCATCTAATCCTATCCTGTGTGATACTGTCTGCTGAGCTGTGTATCTAATCCTCTCTTGTGTGATACTGACTGCTGAGCAGTGTATCTAATCCTCTCCTGTGTGATACTGATTGCTGAGCGTGTATCTAATCCTATCCTGTGTGATACTGCCTGCTGAGCCGTGTATCTAATCCTCTCCTGTGTGATACTGTCTGCTGGGCCGTGTATCTAATCCTATCCTGTGATAGTCTGCTGATCCATGTATCTAATCCTATCACAGGATAGGATTAGATACACGGCCCAGCAGACAGTATCACACAGGAGAGGATTAGATACACGGCTCAGCAGGCAGTATCACACAGGATAGGATTAGATACACGCTCAGCAGTCAGTATCACACAGGAGAGGATTAGATACACTGCTCAGCAGTCAGTATCACACAAGAGAGGATTAGATACACAGCTCAGCAGACAGTATCACACAGGATAGGATTAGATACACGCTCAGGAGTCAGTATCACACAGGATAGGATTAGATGCAAGGCTCAGCAGTCAGTATCACACAGGATAGGATTAGATACCCGGCTCAGCAGTCATTATCACACAGGAGAGGATTAGATACCTGGCTCAGCAGTCAGTATCACACAGGAGAGGATTAGATACACGGCTCAGCAGTCAATATCACACAGGATAGGATTAGATACACGGCTCAGCAGTCAGTATCACACAGGAGAGGATTAGATACACAGCTCAGCAGTCAGTATCACACGGGAGATGATTAGATATATGGCTCAGCAGTCAGTATCACACGGGAGAGGATTAGATACACTGCTCAGCACACAGTATCACACAGGAGAGGATTAGATACACAGCTCAGCAGACAGTATCACACAGGATAGGATTAGATACATGGCTCAGCAGTCAGTATCACACAGGAGAGGATTAGATACACGGCTCAGCAGACAGTATCACACAGGAGAGGATTAGATACACAGCTCAGCAGTCAGTATCACACAAGAGAGGATTAGATACACAGCTCAGCAGACTATCACACAGGAGAGGACTAGATACACAGCTCAGCAGACAGTATCACATGGGATAGGATTAGATACACGGCTCAACAGACAGTATCACACAGCATAGTCTGCTGATCCGTGTATCTAATCCTATCCTGTGTGATACTGTCTGCTGAGCTGTGTATCTAATCCTCTCTTGTGTGATACTGACTGCTGAGCCGTGAATCTAATCCTCTCCTGTGTGATACTGACTGCTGAGCCGGGTATCTAATCCTCTCCTGTGTGATAATGACTGCTGAGCCGGGTATCTAATCCTATCCTGTGTGATACTGACTGCTGAGCCGTGCATCTAATCCTATCCTGTGTGATACTGTCTGCTGAGCTGTGTATCTAATCCTCTCTTGTGTGATACTGACTGCTGAGCAGTGTATCTAATCCTCTCCTGTGTGATACTGATTGCTGAGCGTGTATCTAATCCTATCCTGTGTGATACTGCCTGCTGGGCCGTGTATCTAATCCTATCCTGTGATAGTCTGCTGATCCATGTATCTAATCCTATCACAGGATAGGATTAGATACACGGCCCAGCAGACAGTATCACACAGGAGAGGATTAGATACACGGCTCAGCAGACAGTATCACACAGGAGAGGATTAGATACACAGCTCAGCAGTCAGTATCACACAAGAGAGGATTAGATACACAGCTCAGCAGACTATCACACAGGAGAGGACTAGATACACAGGTCAGCAGACAGTATCACACGGGATAGGATTAGATACACGGCTCAACAGACAGTATCACACAGGATAGTCTGCTGATCCGTGTATCTAATCCTATCCTGTGTGATACTGTCTGCTGAGCTGTGTATCTAATCCTCTCTTGTGTGATACTGACTGCTGAGCCGTGAATCTAATCCTCTCCTGTGTGATACTGACTGCTGAGCCGGGTATCTAATCCTCTCCTGTGTGATAATGACTGCTGAGCCGGGTATCTAATCCTATCCTGTGTGATACTGACTGCTGAGCCGTGCATCTAATCCTATCCTGTGTGATACTGTCTGCTGAGCTGTGTATCTAATCCTCTCTTGTGTGATACTGACTGCTGAGCAGTGTATCTAATCCTCTCCTGTGTGATACTGATTGCTGAGCGTGTATCTAATCCTATCCTGTGTGATACTGCCTGCTGAGCCATATATCTAATCCTCTCCTGTGTGATACTGTCTGCTGGGCCGTGTATCTAATCCTATCCTGTGATAGTCTGCTGATCCATGTATCTAATCCTATCACAGGATAGGATTAGATACACGGCCCAGCAGACAGTATCACACAGGAGAGGATTAGATACACGGCTCAGCAGACAGTATCACACAGGAGAGGATTAGATACACAGCTCAGCAGTCAGTATCACACAAGAGAGGATTAGATACACAGCTCAGCAGACTATCACACAGGAGAGGACTAGATACACAGCTCAGCAGACAGTATTCCACGGGATAGGATTAGATACACGGCTCAACAGACAGTATCACACAGGATAGTCTGCTGATCCGTGTATCTAATCCTATCCTGTGTGATACTGTCTGCTGAGCTGTGTATCTAATCCTCTCTTGTGTGATACTGACTGCTGAGCCGTGAATCTAATCCTCTCCTGTGTGATACTGACTGCTGAGCCGGCTATCTAATCCTCTCCTGTGTGATAATGACTGCTGAGCCGGGTATCTAATCCTATCCTGTGTGATACTGACTGCTGAGCTGTGCATCTAATCCTATCCTGTGTGATACTGTCTGCTGAGCTGTGTATCTAATCCTCTCTTGTGTGATACTGACTGCTGAGCAGTGTATCTAATCCTCTCCTGTGTGATACTGATTGCTGAGCGTGTATCTAATCCTATCCTGTGTGATACTGCCTGCTGAGCCGTGTATCTAATCCTCTCCTGTGTGATACTGTCTGCTGGGCCGTGTATCTAATCCTATCCTGTGATAGTCTGCTGATCCATGTATCTAATCCTATCACAGGATAGGATTAGATACACGGCCCAGCAGACAGTATCACACAGGAGAGGATTAGATACACGGCTCAGCAGGCAGTATCACACAGGATAGGATTAGATACACGCTCAGCAGTCAGTATCACACAGGAGAGGATTAGATACACTGCTCAGCAGTCAGTATCACACAAGAGAGGATTAGATACACAGCTCAGCAGACAGTATCACACAGGATAGGATTAGATACACGCTCAGGAGTCAGTATCACACAGGATAGGATTAGATGCAAGGCTCAGCAGTCAGTATCACACAGGATAGGATTAGATACCCGGCTCAGCAGTCATTATCACACAGGAGAGGATTAGATACCTGGCTCAGCAGTCAGTATCACACAGGAGAGGATTAGATACACGGCTCAGCAGTCAATATCACACAGGATAGGATTAGATACACGGCTCAGCAGTCAGTATCACACAGGAGAGGATTAGATACACAGCTCAGCAGTCAGTATCACACGGGAGATGATTAGATATATGGCTCAGCAGTCAGTATCACACGGGAGAGGATTAGATACACTGCTCAGCACACAGTATCACACAGGAGAGGATTAGATACACAGCTCAGCAGACAGTATCACACAGGATAGGATTAGATACATGGCTCAGCAGTCAGTATCACACAGGAGAGGATTAGATACACGGCTCAGCAGACAGTATCACACAGGAGAGGATTAGATACACAGCTCAGCAGTCAGTATCACACAAGAGAGGATTAGATACACAGCTCAGCAGACTATCACACAGGAGAGGACTAGATACACAGCTCAGCAGACAGTATCACATGGGATAGGATTAGATACACGGCTCAACAGACAGTATCACACAGCATAGTCTGCTGATCCGTGTATCTAATCCTATCCTGTGTGATACTGTCTGCTGAGCTGTGTATCTAATCCTCTCTTGTGTGATACTGACTGCTGAGCCGTGAATCTAATCCTCTCCTGTGTGATACTGACTGCTGAGCCGGGTATCTAATCCTCTCCTGTGTGATAATGACTGCTGAGCCGGGTATCTAATCCTATCCTGTGTGATACTGACTGCTGAGCCGTGCATCTAATCCTATCCTGTGTGATACTGTCTGCTGAGCTGTGTATCTAATCCTCTCTTGTGTGATACTGACTGCTGAGCAGTGTATCTAATCCTCTCCTGTGTGATACTGATTGCTGAGCGTGTATCTAATCCTATCCTGTGTGATACTGCCTGCTGGGCCGTGTATCTAATCCTATCCTGTGATAGTCTGCTGATCCATGTATCTAATCCTATCACAGGATAGGATTAGATACACGGCCCAGCAGACAGTATCACACAGGAGAGGATTAGATACACGGCTCAGCAGACAGTATCACACAGGAGAGGATTAGATACACAGCTCAGCAGTCAGTATCACACAAGAGAGGATTAGATACACAGCTCAGCAGACTATCACACAGGAGAGGACTAGATACACAGGTCAGCAGACAGTATCACACGGGATAGGATTAGATACACGGCTCAACAGACAGTATCACACAGGATAGTCTGCTGATCCGTGTATCTAATCCTATCCTGTGTGATACTGTCTGCTGAGCTGTGTATCTAATCCTCTCTTGTGTGATACTGACTGCTGAGCCGTGAATCTAATCCTCTCCTGTGTGATACTGACTGCTGAGCCGGGTATCTAATCCTCTCCTGTGTGATAATGACTGCTGAGCCGGGTATCTAATCCTATCCTGTGTGATACTGACTGCTGAGCCGTGCATCTAATCCTATCCTGTGTGATACTGTCTGCTGAGCTGTGTATCTAATCCTCTCTTGTGTGATACTGACTGCTGAGCAGTGTATCTAATCCTCTCCTGTGTGATACTGATTGCTGAGCGTGTATCTAATCCTATCCTGTGTGATACTGCCTGCTGAGCCGTGTATCTAATCCTCTCCTGTGTGATACTGTCTGCTGGGCCGTGTATCTAATCCTATCCTGTGATAGTCTGCTGATCCATGTATCTAATCCTATCACAGGATAGGATTAGATACACGGCCCAGCAAACAGTATCACACAGGAGAGGATTAGATACACGGCTCAGCAGGCAGTATCACACAGGATAGGATTAGATACACGCTCAGCAGTCAGTATCACACAGGAGAGGATTAGATACACTGCTCAGCAGTCAGTATCACACAAGAGAGGATTAGATACACAGCTCAGCAGACAGTATCACACAGGATAGGATTAGATACACGCTCAGGAGTCTGTATCACACAGGATAGGATTAGATGCAAGGCTCAGCAGTCAGTATCACACAGGATAGGATTAGATACCCGGCTCAGCAGTCATTATCACACAGGAGAGGATTAGATACCCGGCTCAGCAGTCAGTATCACACAGGAGAGGATTAGATACACGGCTCAGCAGTCAATATCACACAGGATAGGATTAGATACACGGCTCAGCAGTCAGTATCACACAGGAGAGGATTAGATACACAGCTCAGCAGTCAGTATCACACAGGAGAGGATTAGATACACTGCTCAGCACACAGTATCACACAGGAGAGGATTAGATACACAGCTCAGCAGTCAGTATCACAGAGGAGATGATTAGATATATGGCTCAGCAGTCAGTATCACACAGGAGAGGATTAGATACACTGCTCAGCACACAGTATCACACAGGAGAGGATTAGATACACAGCTCAGCAGTCAGTATCACACAGGAGAGGATTAGATACACTGCTCAGCACACAGTATCACACAGGAGAGGATTAGATACACTGCTCAGCACACAGTATCACACAGGAGAGGATTAGATACACAGCTCAGCAGTCAGTATCACACAGGAGAGGATTAGATACACTGCTCAGCACACAGTATCACACAGGAGAGGATTAGATACACAGCTCAGCAGTCAGTATCACACAGGAGAGGATAAGATACACTGCTCAGCACACAGTATCACACAGGAGAGGATTAGATACACAGCTCAGCAGTCAGTATCACACAGGAGATGATTAGATATATGGCTCAGCAGTCAGTATCACACAGGAGTGGATTAGATACACGGCTCAGCAGTCATTATCACACAGGAGAGGATTAGATACACGGCTCAGCAGTCAATATCACACAGGATAGGATTAGATACACGGCTCAGCAGTCAGTATCACACAGGATAGGATTAGATACACAGCTCAGCAGACAGTATCACACAGGAGAGGATTAGATACACAGCTCAGCAGTCAGTATCACACAGGAGATGATTAGATATATTGCTCAGCAGTCTGTATCACACAGGAGAGGATTAGATACACTGCTCAGCACACAGTATCACACAGGAGAGGATTAGATACACGGCTCAGCAGTCAGTATCACACAGGATAGGATTAGATATATGGCTCAGCAGTCAGTATCACACAGGAGAGGAATAGATACACTGCTCAGCACACAGTATCACACATGAGAGGATTAAATACACAGCTCAGCAGTCAGTATCACACAGGAGAGGATTAGATACAGTGCTCAGCAGACAGTATCACACAGGATAGGATTAGATACACAGCTCAGCAGTCAGTATCACACAGGATAGGAATAGATACATGCTCAGCAGTCAGTATCACACAGGAGAGGATTAGATACACAGCTCAGCAGTCAGTATCACACAGGAGGGGATTAGATACACTGCTCAGCACACAGTATCACAAAGGAGAGGATTAGATACACAGCTCAGCAGTCAGGAGAGGATTAGATATATGGCTCAGCAGTCAGTATCACACAAGATAGGATTAGATATATGGCTCAGCAGTCAGTATCACACAGGAGAGTATTAGATACACTGCTCAGCACACAGTATCACACAGGAGAGGATTAGATACACAGATCAGCAGTCAGTATCACACAGGAGAGAATTAGATACACGCTCAGCAGTCAGTATCACACAGGAGAGGATTAGATACACGGCTCAGCAGTCAGTATCACACAGGATAGGATTAGATACACGGCTCAGCTGTCAGTATGACACAGGATAGGATTAGATACACGGCTCAGCAGTCAGTATCACACAGGATAGGATTAGATACAGTACATTGCTCAGCAGACAGTATCACACAGTATAGGATTAGATACATGGCTCAGCAGTCAGTATCACACAGGAGAGGATTAGATACACAGCTCAGCAGTCGGTATCACAGGAGAGGATTAGATACACGGCTCAGCAGTCAGTATCACACAGGATAGGATTAGATACAGGGCTCAGCTGTCAGTATCACACAGGATAGGATTAGATGTCCAGCAGATTGCCAAGTGTTTTGAAAGAGCAGGGAGCAGCTCCTCCTATGTTTTGCAAGTGCAGGGGCTGCAGCTGGTCGGGTGTTTTGGAAAGTGCAGCTCGGTCCCCAGGAGCTCGTCCTGTAGTCTCTCCTGCAGGTTGCATGTGCAGAGTGAACATCCAAGCCCTTATGCTGGAACAGTACAGCATCCAGGGCTTGCAGTAGAGTGTAAATGGAGCTAAAAGGAAAGCACTGGGCTCTAATAAGATGGCACCTGGCCACACCTACAGCTGTGAATTGAGCTGCCCACAGAGGTGTGGCCAGTTCACAGGTAATGCTGCTGCAATGATACAAATAGGGGTTGGGAGCCGACTGTTAGGTCTTATGCCCAGGGACTGCCGTAAATGAGCATGGAAAGTGTCGTTCAGCAGCCAGAGAGGTAAGATGGCAGCCCCCAGTGTCTGCATTACTACAGAAAAAAAAATACCATACACACCACTGAGTCAGGCTTAGGGGACAATATCTTTTTATACTATTTTCTTTTTTACATTAAATTATGAAAAAACACGGCACCTTCCCTTTAAAAGATAATGAATTAAAAACACAACACATCCTCCAGATTATGAATAGGATGATGTGGTTGGAATAGCAGGAGGGATATAAAAGAACGCCGCAAGGAATGATGAGGGGTTTAAAGAAATGGGGCAAAACTTAAGGACTCATTCAGACCATTAGGTGTGACTGTGTCGAGATGCACAATCCACCTGGCTTCAATTTGGGCAAGAAGTTTTTTATTATCTCCACCTCTGATCCCAAGGTGGAGGGCCTCGATCCCCCTAACACTAAGTAACTTAACATCACAATTGTGATGGGCCTTAAAATGCCGGGGGATCGCCTTTAGCTCCCTGATATCAGTAGCTGTGCTGGCTGCGCCAATATCCCTCACATGCTCCCTCACCCTAACCCGGAGCTCCCTAGTAGTGAGACCAATGTAGATCTTGGGGCATGGACAGGTGGCATAATATATAACATTGGTAGTCCCACAAGAAATACATTGTCTGATGGAAAAGTTTCTAGAGCCATTCACGGAAGAGAACTTGGAGCAGCGCAGGACATTGGTGCTAGCCAGACAGTGACCACATGGGAATGAGCCGACCTGTGGGGTATAAGTGCCCAAAAAGGTATTGGGAGCCGGAATGTAGTGGCTTCTTACTAGGAGATCTCCGAGATTTTTAGATCTCCTAGATGTCATGCTAGGGAAACTTCCTAGGGCAGACCCCAAGGCCGGATCAGATTCCAGGATGGCCAGTGTTTTTTGAGAATGGCACACATATTTTCCCACTCATGATTAAAGGTGGAAATGAACCTTATGGGGCCATCAGAATTCACCCTGGTCCCTCTTTTTGTGGAGTGTAGCAGGTGATTGCGAGATGTTTTTCTTGCCCGATCATACCCGATTTTCATGCACCTGCGGCTATAGCGGCTTGCGTGAAATCGGTCCTTAAGGTCCGAGGCCTGTGCCTCAAATCTGATGTCTGTGGAGCAGATTCGTCTCATCCTAAGGAACTGTCCGACCGGGACAGCCCGTGGTGGCTGGGTCATGTGCTGAGGATGCATATAACAATGAATTAACAGACGTTGGTTTCCTGAAGACATCCGTGTGGATGCGTCGATCAAGGTCGACCTCCAGACGGACGTCCAGGAAATCAATCGTAGAATTATTAAAAGTATAGGTAAGTCGTATGGTAAAGTTATTTACATTGAGCGTCCTCATAAAATCCTCGAGCTGGTGAGCCCCCATCCCACAACAACATGTCATTGATATCACAGTACCAGCACAGCACATGGGAGGCGGCCTGTGGGCCCCTGTCGCCGAAAATGAATCACTCCCAGGCTCCCAGGAAGAGATTAGCGTACGAGGGCACACAGGCCGCACCCATGGCTGTGCCACGCCTCTGTAAGTAGAAGACGTCCTTGAAGACAAAAAAGTTGTGGGTGAGGATGTAATCCACCAGCTCGATGATCAGCTCACACAAAGGGCCGTCCAGGTCAGAGGCCCCCAGGAAGAGACGAACCGCATCCAGGCCCTGGGAATGATCGATGCAAGTATACAAACTCTCGACATCAGCTGTAACCAAAAGAACGTGGGGATCCTCAAGGACGCCGTCGACCCGTGACAGGACGTCCGTCATGTCACGGATATAGGAGGGTAAAGTCTCTACCAAAGGTTTAAGATAATAGTCAATAAATTGGCAAGTAAGATCACAAATACCTCCAATACCCGACACGATAGGGCACCCTGGTGGGTCGAGGGTGTCCTTGTGGATTTTTGGTAACAGGTAAAATGTTGGAGCTCTGGCAGACCTGACCATAAGACCATCAAAGACCTTTTTAGTAATTATATTATTATCCACAGCCCTCACCAAAATTGTCTGTAACTCGCGCAAAAAGGAAGACATGGGGTTGAAAGGCAGCTTAGAGTAGGTGTTTGAATCTTTTAGCTGTCGGAAGACCTCCTTCTCATATTTTGAACTAGGCCAAATCAATATGTTCCCCCCTTGTCTGCTGGTTTAATTACAACATCTCTCCATGATTGCAATTCTCCAATGGCTTGGCGCTGTTTATATGTTAGATTATATCGAATTTGCGCCTAGTTGAACGTTTCTTAAAATCATTACTAACTAATTTTGTAAAAATTTCTACATTGGAGCTCAGAGACATGGGGGAAACCTAGTAGATTTTGGATTTTGGACCTGGAGTCCCCCTTGAGAATTGGATTGGGATGTGGGGATACCAGAGTTCTTAGATTTAGTAGATTGTCTTGTCACAATCCTTTTATTGGAGGTCTCAACCCCCCCAACTTGAGATTTGGTAGATGCGATATCCTCCTCATAATTGGATCTATTGGATCGTGTAGAGGTGGATCTTGAACGTGAATGTGATTCGCTCCTAAATCAGGAACGGGAGCGGCCAGATGGATTCCGCCATCTATACACTCTACCCGTTTGCTTATCCTGTATATCCCTTTTAAACTTTTTGGTTTTAGTGGTCTGTACGTCCGTGACCCATTTCAGTATCTCAACATCAATATCATCATTAGGCTTCTTTAGGGAATCACTAGTCATAGCCTTTCTTAAAATTATTTGTAAACCATCGATTTCAGTCTCAATAGATGTCAAAGATTCATGATTCATCTGCTTAAGGAGGGTCATAAACCCCCTAGAACAGGTATTCACCAAACTTTCCCAATTGTTTTTAAATTCCTCGTCTAACACTGGGAAGGAGGGAAAAACCTGTATCCGAAGACAACTAGGAATAAGGTCTTTCTGCAGATATTTATCCAGGAATTCGTGATTCCACCAAATACGTGTACTTTTACGTAACAAATCCTTGAAGGGTACAATAGCCTCCTGCAGATCTTTATTAGACCCATCAACACCCTCATCTGCATTGTCCTGGATAACATTATTGATTTGTGTGCGCCAAGTACCATCACGGGTGTGAAAATCCATTTTTGGAACGGGAAGAACTGTGAGAAACACAGAAAAACTTATTAAAGCACAAAATTCCCAATGCATAATTTGGACAGCTAGATCTCATCACCAGTCCAAAAGAAGAAAAAAGTACCAGCTCAAAAACAATCAATGCCAGAGGAGAAAGAAAGAGCCAGTGGTATCTTGAGCATTAAAAATAAAAATCAATATTTATTTTTAAATAGTTAGTAATAATAACACATATCTGAATATCAATACACAAGTACCAGTGAAAAGTGCACAGAGGAGAACTGTCCCCGAGTGCTCAGTTGCCTCTCACACAAATTAGAAACATATCACATGTTTATCAAAATCAAAGTAAGCCAGAGCAGTGGATGTTAGATCAGAAAAAATAACAGCAAAGGTAACGCTGACCAGACCGAGCGTTTAATATTATCAAGTGAATCAAGAGCTCAGTGTGGAATAAAGCAAATTGTCAGGCTTACCAAGGAGAGAGGACAGGCACCGGGTGGAGGGTGTGAGGCTCCCCGATGCAAGTTTCGCGGCCACGCAGAGCCGCTTTCTCAAGGGGAAGTAAAGCTGGGTCCAAACAGGACCTTCAAGTACCCCCGTGAACTAGGTCACATGGGTATCTGTGACCAATGGGAGGTGATCCAAGCGGTGAATGCGCAGAGCGCCGAGGACGCCCTGTGTACATCAAAGGCGTCACGTGCACCCTCACACCCACCACCCGGTACCTGTCCTCTCTCCTTGGTAAGCCTGACAATTTGCTTTATTCCATACTGAGCTCTTGATTCACTTGATAATATTAAAAGCTCGGTCTGGTCAGCATTACCTTTGCTGTTATTTTTTCTGATCTAACATCCACTGCTCTGGCTTACTTTGATTTTGATGAACATGTGATATGTTTCTAATTTGTGTGAGAGGTAACTGGGCATTCGGGGACAGTTCTCCTCTGTGCACTTTTCACTGGTACTTGTGTATTGATATTCAGATATGTGTTATTATTACCAACTATTTAAAAATAAATATTGATTTTTATTTATAATGCTCAAGATACCACTGGCTCTTTCTTTCTCCTCTGGCACAAATTTATACCATAGTAGGAAGAGTGCAGTGTGGCACTTTTTTGACCAAAATCCTATTGATGAGGCAAAGGTTATCTGTAAGAAATGCGGAAGGACCTTTAGCCGAGGGAAAAATCTCCGAAATTTGAATACCAGTTGCATGCTTAGACATTTAATCACCATGCACTTGCAAGTGGGTCGCCCTCCCAGGGCTGTGGGGTACTCGGTACCGGGCCGGTGTCAGCGGGATGGGTCACAGCAGCAGTCACCCGGTCCGTGGCCCTGGGCGCCCAAGTAATGGGGGAATTGAAATGGTGGAATGTAGTTAAAGGAATAGTTTGTGACGCCACCTGTGGTGTTCGGCAAGTGAGATGTTAAGCCGACGCTGCATGCAGATCCACTGGGACTGATGATATGGTGCAGCAAAGATGTAAATGCTCCCCACAGGTGAAGCTGAAGTCCCAGGGCAGTGTAGATGTAGCTGGCACGGGGATGTAGCAGTGCTGGAAGGGTAGGAAGCAGACAAAGACACAGCGGGGTGCAATTTCTGTACCTTTACTTGATAAATGCAGTCCAGGGTCCTGATTACAGATGGTACTGGAGCAGGCTAGCCTGGAAGCAGCTCATTATTCTCTCTCAGCAGAAGGGCTGTGCAGTCTCCTTCCGAGCGCCTATTTGGATGAAGTACTCCTAGTACTGAGTTACAATGGAGTTCCTCCTACTTTTCTTATTGTCTCTTAGAACTACCTCGTATGGCAGACAGCTGTAGCCGTATTCCTCTCTTGGCTCACTCCGTGCTGTTGTGCCTCCGAGTCTTAGATGAGAGTAGGACATTTACAGCCTCCTACTCCTCTGGTTTCTATTGCAGGACTGATAGTATCCATACAACCGTGGAGACCAGGCTCCAGTTCATGCGCTCTCACTGTGAGGGAGCGCTCCTTCCTCAGCTCAACCTCCAGCTTCTCTCCACATGTCTGCACACGTGGACCTCCTCACACTAACTGACCACTCCTTCCTCTTTGCCCTCAGAGAGCACTCCTCCCCTCATTTTCGGTTCAGAGTCCCCCCTGCTGGCCTGGAGTGGAACTGTATTGCATGCATAGGTTAACTGCGAGAGAGACCCTTCACTGTTTCCAAGCCTGGCATTACCCTCCTTGGAGGAAGGCAAAGCCACTGTGGCGGCCATACTCCTGGGGGCGCCACGCAAGCGTGGACAGACTACAAAACCTCAGGTAGCACATGTGCACCTGCTCCGACTGAAGGTAGCCAGCAATGCTCCATCGCTTCCCTCACTGTAAGCCGACTGGTAAGCACACCACCAGCAAGAAATGTTGAGGTGTCATCGCAAGGCCAAAGCAGTCAGGGAATCACAATGTTTTTGCAATGAAAGACTGAATCTAGGCCATCACCACCAGCACCACCACCATCACCATCACCAACCCCCTCTCAGTCCATCAGGTCCATGACTAGTTCCCCCATATGCAGCTCTCAAGTCCAGCTCACCCTAGCAGACACTCTGAGTAGGACAAGAAAGTACTCATCCTCTCATCCGCGTACACTGGCTTTGAATGCCTACATTGCCAAACTGATCTCATTAGAGATGATGCCCTTCCGTTTGGTTGAAAGCGAAGCGCTCTGAGAGCTCATGGCCTACGCTGTCCCACGCTATGACCTACCCAGTAGGCACTTCTTTTCTAGAAAAGCCATCCCTGCCCTCCACCTGCATGTGAAAGACCACATTGCCCATGCACTCAAACAATCAGTGAGTGGAAATGTGCACCTCACAACAGATGCATGGGCCAGTAGGCATGGCCAGGGCCGTTACGTGTCCATCACTGCACACTGGATTAATGTGGTGGATGCAGGCTCCACAGGGGACAGGGGCGGTGGAACAGTGCTGCCTAGCCCACGGTATAGGAAACAGTTGGCTGTAGGTGTTCGTCCCTCCTCCTCCTCCAGAAGTGAAAGCTCATCAACAGAGCGCAGTTGCACGAGCACTCCATCCGCAGCTGCCAGTGTTGCACACGCGGTGTCCCACTATCGAACAGCTAGTGCTAAGCATCAACAGGCTGTTTTAAAGATGATGTCTTTAGGCAACAACAGACACACCGCGGAGGTACTGTCCGACTACTTGCAGCGAGAAACTGAGTCATGGCTGGGCAGTCTACATCTTGAGCCAGGCAAGGAAGTCAGTGATAACTGCAGTAATTTTGTGGCGGCCATAGCCTTTGCAAAACTCAGACACATACCTTGCCTGGATCACACCTTGAACCTGGTGTTGCAGTGCTTAATAATTAATTATCCGGAGTTAACAGCCATGCTCAATAAGGTGTGAAGACTGTGCTCGCACATCTGTCGCTCACCCGTAGACTCCAGTCGTAAGCAGAGGCTGCTGCGATTGCTCCGCCTTCCCAAGCACCGCCTAATTATCGACGTTGCAACAAGGTGGAACTCCACCCTGCACATGGTTCAGAGGCTGTGCGAACAGAGGCAGGCTGTAATTCATTTGTGGGAGGATACACGGGCAGGCAGTTTGCAGGCAGACATGGAGTTTTCTGGTGTGCACTGGTCAAAGCTGAAAGACCTCTGTAAAGTCCATCAGTGTTTTGAGGAATGCACACGGCTGGTAAGCGCAAACGATGCCATCCTAAGCATGAGCATCCCACTTATGCATCTGCTCATGCAAACTTTGATGCACATTAAGGAGCAGGCATCTGCAGCCAAGGAGGAAGAGGAGGAGGGAAGCCGTGATGACAGTCAGCCATTGTCTGCTCAGGGAAGTCTCGTGGACGAGGTGGAGGAAGAAGAGGAAGTGGAGGAGGAGGACGATGATGGGGATGATTATTTTGGGGAGGAGGATGCTTCTCAGGGGGCAAGAAAAAATATTGGCGTGGCAAGGTCAGGTACAGGGTTTGTGCGTGACTGGAGGGATGTGGATTTGCCAGAAAGTGCTCCTCCACCCAGCACTCGCAGTGCATCATTGACACCTGGAACATTGGCCCACATGTCTGATTATGCCTTGCAGATCCTAAAAAGGGACCCCCGCATTGCCAAAATGATGAACGATGATGACTACTGGTTGACCAGCATCCTGGATCCATGCTATAAACGCAAATTCCAAAACATCATGCCACAGGAGAACCTAGAGCTAATATTGGCTAACAAACAAGCAACTCTGGTAAACCGTTTCTTTGAGGCATTCCCAACACACAGCGGCGGTGATGTTTTTCCAACAAGCCGTAGGGGGCAACATGGAAGAGGTGTTCGTGGTGCACACAGCTGAAGTGGCATTGGACACAGGGGTTTCATGACCATGTTGTGGACTGATTTTTCAAGTACCACTCACACGACTGGTAATACTGCATCGATCGAAAGTGACAGGAGACAGCAGTTGTCAACTATGGTAACAAACTACTTCTCCTCCCATATCGATGTTCTCCCTCACCGGTCATTCCCCTTTGACTATTGGGCCAGTAAACTTGACACCTGGCCTAAATTGGCACAATATGCCTTACAGGAGCTCGCTTACCCTGCTGCTAGTGTGTTATCTGAACGAGTCTTCAGTGCTACTGGATCAATCCTGACAGAAAAAAGGACCGGTCTGTCGACCCAAAATGTTGATGATCTAACCTTTATTAAAATGAGCCATGCATGGGTTTCAAAGGATTTTGTCCCACCCTCCCCTGCTGACACATAGGTTGCCACAAAAATGGCTTGCATTTGTCCTCATCTTCCGTGGACTTCTACAATTACTTCTTTTGCAGCTGCTGAATGTCCAACATCAGCATATGCCAATTTTTCCACCTCCCTAACTGGGCTGCCTCCCCCCACAGGGCCGGGGTCACCACCTGGCGCACGCAGCCATGCGAGTGCCGTGGCCCTGGACAGGTGGGTGGGCACACTCTTTGGCAACGGCACTGGCACAAGGTCCCTCATAGCAGAATCAAGTGTCTCTGACAGTGGGGGTGCACACCCGCCGTCAGACACACCGCCGTACTATGAGGGGCCCTGTGCTAGTGCCTTTGCCAACAACAAGTGGGCTCTCCCCCGCTGGCTCAGGATCACAGCACTTGCAAAGTTAAAAAACTTACCTCTTCCTGCTCCACCGCCATGACGTCTTCCGCGTTTCCTGACAGTGACATTCTGGTCAGAGAGCGGGATGACATCACGTCTGTACGCCCTCTGCCTAAACAGTCCAAGTGCAGTGAGATGGAAGATGGGAACGACGAGGAGTACAGACTAGTACAGGGATTCCCTAGCGAGGAGACTTATTTAATTGTTTTCAATGTTGGGACAGCAATTTTTGGGGAGCACTATACTCTGGAGAATGATATATGAGGCCCACCATACACTGGAGCATTCCAAAGGTGGACATCAGACACTGGAGCAGCATTTACAGGGCACATTATGCACTGGAGCATTAGAAATGGGGCCCATTATATATGGAGTATTATTTGGGCCCATAACACAGTGGAGCTTCATCCATGGGGACCAACATATACTGTAGCATTATGTGGAGCTCATCATATACTGTTTCAAACATTATATGGGACCAATGATTCTGTATGGAGAAATATATGGGCCTCTGTTATGAGTTCATTTTCCCCTTCACCATTGAGGTCTGATGAACTCCCTCTTCTGGTGAAGGAAGGTAGTGAGGCTGATTACCAAGCACCTGAGCTGGGAGAGGATGACTGGGCGACGGGGATCTCTGACTGGATGTAAGGCAGCCAACGCCCTTCTGCCTCGCTGGTGATTTCTCTGTGGAATTCTAGGAGACCAGTCTGATTCCTGCTCCTCAAAAGCTAAGTTTTCTGCTTTGCCTTTTTGAATTTGTATTTTGGTTTTAGTTTGCCTTGCTTTTCTGGATTCTGCCATTCCCTGCTGGGGTGAGCTGAATTCCTTTTTTGTCAGTTTGCTCTGTCTTCAGAAAATACCTGAGTACTGACATAGTCTTTTTGAAGCCTAGCGTCTTCAGTGCCTTTTTCCCTGTCAGTCTGTTGGCTCTTATTTTGATATGGTTTTTCGCGGATTGCAGACAGCAGCTTCCCTATCCTGTCCTATCTAGTTAGCTTGGGCCCCATCATTTGCTCAGTCTATCTTTCTATCTGTGTTAGTGTTTTTTCATCTTGTTTCACCGTCATTATATGTTGGGGGCTGCCTATTGCTTTGGGGTCTGCTCTGGGGCAGTTTAGATTTCCCTTTCTGTCATTAGGCTAGGCAGTTCTCCGGCTGTGATCGAGGGGTCTAGGGCATCGTAGAAACCCCCCACGGCTACTGCTAGTTGTTGTTGATAGGTTCAGGGGTCTGCAATCCGATAGCTGCCAACTTCTCTGGTTTTCTGGACTTAGCTAGCATTTCTGTTTTTGCCTCCTACGGTGACTCATTCATAACAGGCCTCATTACTCTGTATGGTGCACTATGCGGTGTCCATATTACTGTATGGAGTATTATACTATCCGTTTTTGGAGTTATTGGAGAATTTAAGATGGATATCAGTCATGAGATGTAAGAAGTGAAGTATTTTTCATTGTACTATACCGCTATTTTTCTGCCATATCAGAGGATCATGAATTGTGGCATGTGTTAAAGGAGCCCAGTGTCACTCTTTGTCCCAGGGCCCACGAAAATCTGAAGCCAGCCCTACCCCCCACAACCTTAGCCAAATAACCCCCAGTTTTCAATGCCTAACTATTATTATAAAGTAAATTAAGGCTGACAAGCTTAACCCTCCGTCAGGAAAAATGGATCTGACAGGCGCAGCTCTTCTACTTTCATTTCTCCCTTCTCACCAGATTTTCAGGAAACCCCCTCCCTCTAGATAGTCTCCTGGCTCTAGCTGTTGTGTGAAACCTGATACCACAGTTGGTCTGCAGAGCTTCAGGAAGGAAGATATAGCTGTGCTGGCTTCTCAGGCTCATTGTCCCGAACACATCACACTTTATAAGGTTGGTATGTAATGTTTTTAGTGTAGGGATGTGACTCACTCAGGTGCAGCGGGAGACAATCAGGAGACAGGTTCTTCCAAAGTTCATGAGGTTTATTTCTGTCATAAACCATAAAACAGCGTATCACCAAAAATAGCCTCTAGCTTAGGCAAACAAAACATAAATGTCCGTGGTTGCAGACTCAGACCGCGAGTCTCAGCACATGCTGGGAGGTGTAGTCCTCCCCACATATAGCTCCCTGTTTCAGGAGCAGGTCACATTATAAGGCTGTAGCCACACCCACGTTCCCAGCAGCTGACTGGTCACATGACTGTGACCTCACCACAGGTCCTTCAAACAAAAACAATAACAATATCTGGTATGCTTTACTTATGCCTTACATTATGGAGATAAGCCATTTATGAGACACATATCCCCCATCAATTACACGACCCTTAGCCCTGCCACATACCTCCCCCCTCTGCCTAAAGCCGTGGGGCTTGGCACTTTCACCTACCAGGCAAGGGATTCTGGAGAGGGCATCGGCATTCCCATGTAGCCTCCCTGCCCTATGCTCTACATGGAAGCTGAAGTCTTGTAGGGCTAAGAACCAGCGGGTGACCCTAGCATTCTTGCCCTTGGTTTCCCTCATCCACCTGAGTGGGGCATGGTCGGATATTAACCTAAACTTCCGTCCCACCAGGTAGTACCTTAATGTGTCCACTGCCCATTTTATGGCCAAACACTCCTTCTCTACAACTGAGTAATTTCTCTCACAAGAAGTCAACTTCCTACTCAAGCAGAGAACAGGATGCTCCTCCCCACGTATCTCTTGGGAAAGGACAGCTCCTACCCCAACATCTGAGGCATCTGTCTGGAGGACAAATTCACGTTTAAAGTCAGGGGCCACCAAAATGGGTTGCTTACAAAGAGCTCCCTTCATTTCTTGGAAGGCTGACTCTGCTTCTTCGGACCAGCTGACCATCACTGACTTTGTCCATTTAAGCAGATCAGTTAGAGGTGCAGCCATTGTGGCGAAGTTTGGGATGAATCTCCTGTAATATCCCAGGAAGGCTTTAACTTGCTTCTTTGACAGAGGTCTCGGCCATGTTTGAATTGCCTCCACTTTATTGATTTGGGGTTTGATCTCGCCACGCCCCACTACATATCCGAGGTACTTGGCTTCTTCTCTCCCCAAGGCACACTTCTTCGGGTTTATTGTAAACCCCGCCTCTCTTAGAGCGTCAAACACTGCTTGGACCTTTTCCAGGTGAGTCTCCCAGTCCAGGGTAAAGATGACGATATCATCCAGGTATGCGGCAGCGTATAGCTTATGAGGTGCAAGGATTCTATCCATCGCCCTCTGGAAGGTTGCTGGAGCTCCCTGTAGGCCAAACGGCATTCGGACATACTGGAAGCACCCATCTGGTGTGGAGAATGCCATCTTCTCCTTGGCTTCCTGTGCCATGGGGATCTGCCAATATCCCTTGGTCAGATCCAAAGTGGTTATGTACCTGGCAGGTCCAAGTCTCTCGATGAGCTCATCAACGCGTGGCATGGGATAAGCGTCGAACTTGGAGACCTCATTCAGCTTCCGGTAATCGTTGCAGAACCTCCATTCACCATCAGGTTTTGGGACCAGGACAATCGGGCTCGACCAGCCGCTCTTGGATTCCTCAATGACCCCGAGCTTCAACATACGCTGCACCTCCTTGGAGATTACCTCTCGCTGGGCCTCAGGAATACGATATGGTTTCACGTTCACCCGCACATGTGGCTCGGTCAGAATTTCGTGCTCCACCACCTTCGTGCACCCCGGCAACTCTGAAAACAGGTCTCGGTTTTTCTGGAGTAACTCCCGGCACTGCTGCTTCTGGGTCTTCGATAGAGTCTCCGCTATGGTAACGGCTCCAACCTCCCCTTCTAGGTTGCCCAGCAACCTCGGAGTTACCGCTGGCTCTCTATCTTGCCACGGCTTGATAAGGTTAACATGGTAAACCTGGTATGGCTTCCGTCTTCCGGGTTGGTGGATCTTGTAGTTTACGTCACCCAGCTTCTCCACCACCTCATATGGCCCTTGCCACTTGGCCAAGAACTTACTTTCCACCGTCGGGATTAGCACGAGAACTCGGTCTCCCGGATTGAACTGCCTCACTCTGGCTGACCGGTTGTAGACCCTGGCCTGAGCCTCTTGTGCCTGGCGGAGATGTTCTTTAACAATGGGCATCACCTTCGCAACCCTCTGCTGCATCAGTGCCACATGTTCAATGACACTTCTGTGGGGCGTGACTTCGGCTTCCCAGGTTTCCTTGGCTATATCTAGGAGACCTCGCGGATGCCGGCCGTACAGAAGCTCGAAGGGGGAGAGCCCCGTGGAGGCCTGGGGAACTTCACGGATAGAAAACAGTAAATACGGTAAGAGACAATCCCAGTCTCTACCATCTTCCTCTATGACTTTTCTCAGCATGCTCTTCAGGGTCTTGTTAAACCTCTCAACAAGGCCATCTGACTGCGGATGGTACACTGAAGTCCTCAGCTGGGAAATTTGCAAGACTCTGCACAATTCTCTCATCACCTTGCTCATAAAAGGTGTCCCCTGGTCGGTCAGGATCTCCTTCGGCAAACCCGTCCGGGAAAACACATGGACCAGCTCACGGGCTATACTCTTCGCGGAGGAGTTTCTCAGGGGAATGGCCTCAGGATAGCGTGTGGCATAGTCCAGGATGACTAATATATAATGATGGCCCCGAGCTGATTTAACTAAGGGACCGACCAAGTCCATGGCAATTCTCTCAAATGGCACCTCAATAATGGGCAGTGGCACAAGAGGGTTCCGAAAATGAGATGTGGGGGCAGTTAACTGACATGTCGGGCAGGACCTGCAATAGTTTACTATTTCCCGGTGACACCCAGGCCAATAGAACCTCTGTACAATCCGTTCCTGGGTTTTTTCCACCCCCAGGTGTCCCCCCAAGATGTGTGAATGGGCCATGTCCAACACTTTTCGTCTATAGGGGCCTGGTACTATTAACTGCTCTGCCACCTCCTCCCTTATTTTCGTGACCCGGTACAACAATTCCCCACTCAACATAAAATGGGGAAACCTTGTGTCTGCTCCCGGCTCTTGTGCAACCCCATTAATGACGGTGACATTGTTAAAGGCTTCCCTTAGTGTGGGGCCCCTATGTTGGGCAGTCCCAAAATTCTCCCCGGCCACCCCTAACTCCGGGATGTCAGGTACAGGGGACCCTTCCTCTTCATCCCCAACAAGGACACATAAAGGAAACTCGTCTGCCTCTGGTGGTGGCGATACCTCAGTGGGGTGGATTGGTTCCCTGCTCTTGCTAGCACACTCAGAACCCATCCCCCACAGATCCCAAAACAGACAGAAATCCCGGCCAATAATTATGGGATGCAACAAGTCTCGAACAACGCCAACGTCATGCGACTCGGTGCCATGCGCCGTTTCAATCTTCACCCTAGCCATAGGGTAGTCCTTTGCATCGCCATGTATGCACCGAACACCAATCTTTTTACCTGGGAGTATGTTTAGAGGAAAACTGGCCCTCACAAGGGTCACCAAGCTCCCGGAGTCCAGAAGCGCCATTACTGCTCGACCGTTCACCTTCACGGGACACGCTTGTGGCCCCTTGTTAGGTAGCGAGTTCACACTGCAAGCTGGATATGCGTAATATGAACTACGGCGTCCCATGCTGCAGTCCATCTGCTCGGTGGTCTGGGGACAACGGGCCGCTATATGTCCTGGCCCATGACACTTCCAGCAAATAACACCCGAGGGGACCTTGGGCACCGCCTCCCCCGCCCCTTTTGTCCTTGGACGCACCACCCCTTTTTGTGACTCCGCCCCCTGCTGGGACCCCCAATACGGAATGGGCTGCTTCCCTAAGGAACCTTCCATCCCCTGGTATCTCTCGACCAGCCCAACCAGTTCATCAGCATTTTGGGGATCACCCTGGGCAACCCAAGTCTGTAGAGGTCTCGGCAGAGAATGCACAAACCGATCCATCACAACTCGCTATACCATCTGTGCAGGGGAAGCCGACTCTGGCTGCAGCCATTTCATGACCAGGTGCAACAGGTCAAACATTTGGGAGCGCGGGGGTTTGTCCTGGTGATAGGCCCAACGATGAACTCTCTGTGCCCTGGTAGTCATTGTTACCCCAAAGCGGGTGAGAATTTCCGCTTTTAATTTGGGATACTCTCTGGCATCTTGTACCGTCAGGTCAAAGTACGCCTTCTGGGGCTCCCCCGTTAGGTATGGGGCCAGTACCTCCGCCCACCGCTCTGGCTGAAGTTTTTCCCTCTCAGCCACCCTTTCAAACACCGTCAGGAAGGCCTCAACATCATCCTCAGGGGTCATTTTTTTGTAATGTGCGTCTTACCGCCTTCTCGACGTCGGTGGCATCAGCCCGACCTGGGGTTGGGGCGCTCGTCCTGCCCTCCTGGATGGCGGTTGCCAGAAGCTGCATCTGCTGCCGTTGTTCCTGCTGGCTCTGCTGGAACTGCTGCCGCTGCTCCTGCTGGCTTTGCTGGATCTGCTGTAACAACAGCTTGTTGGTTTCCTGCTGCAGTGCCTGGGACTGGACCAGGTGTTTCATGAGGTCCTCCATGATTCCAGGCAATGCTTGTTGCCCCGCTGCAAACTTCACCCAGGACATGCAGCAACTGTCTCAAGTCTCTGCTGGGACTGCTGCCCGCATGTGTACCACCAATTGTAGGGATGTGACTCACTCAGGTGCAGCGGGAGACAATCAGGAGACAGGTTCTTCCAAAGTTCATGAAGTTTATTTCTGTCATAAACCATAAAACAGCGTATCACCAAAAATAGCCTCTAGCTTAGGCAAACAAAACATAAATGTCCGTGGTTGCAGACTCAGACCGCGAGTCTCAGCACATGCTGGGAGGTGTAGTCCTCCACACATACAGCTACCTGTTTCAGGAGCAGGTCACATTATAAGGCTGTAGCCACACCCACGTTCCCAGCAGCTGACTGGTCACCTGACTGTGACCTCACCACAGGTCCTTCAAACAAAAACAATAACAATATCTGGTATGCTTTACTTATGCCTTACATTATGGAGATAAGCCATTTATTAGACACATATCTCCCATCAATTACACGACCCTTAGCCCTGCCACATTGGTCAATACTATTGTTTATTTAGCTTGTTTTATGAGTGGATAGAGAAAGGTTTGTGGATATTTCATATAAATAAGGCAGATTTTCTTACAAATGAAAGTGTACTTCTCAGGAGTTTTGAAATTTGTGTATATCAAAGTTATTACTTTTATGCTGAGTAAATGGGTTTGTTTTGCACCTGATAATGTGTAGTCTCTTTTAATATATCCCTATGAAGGTCTCTGATCACTTTTAGGTCACTGAAATTGAGAAAATTAGATATTCTAGGCATTTTTCTAGCCTGCGCTTGACAGGCACATTGTTCCATTCCGAGTTAGTGCGAATATTGTTCCTGACGGAGGGTTAAGTAATAAGAATTGATGTTTTTGGCATTAAAATGGGCACTGTAGGTGTGTTTCCTGTCCTCCACTCCCTGCCGACCTTGGTTTCCCATTGACTTGCATTGGGTTTCGTGTTTCAGTCGGCCTTCGACTTTTCATGATAATTGGCCGATTTCGTTCGACCCGACTTTTGAGAAACCCGAAACTCGACCCGAAAAAAGGCAAAGTCGCTGATCTCTAATGATGACTACTGGTTGGCCAGCATCCTCGATCCACGATATAAAGGCAAATTACAGACCATCATGCCACAGGAGAACCTAGAGCTAATATTGGTGAACAAACAAGCAACTCTGGTAAACCATTTGTTAGAGGCATTCCCAGCACACAGCAGCGGTGCAGGTTCTACCACGAGCCGTACTGGGCCAAATGGAAGAGGTGTTCTTGGTGCACACAGCCGAACTGGCGTTGGAGACAGGGGTTTCATGGCCATGTTGTGGACTGATTTCTCGAGGACCGCTCACACTACTGATAATACTGAATCGATTGTAACAGACAGGAGACAGCAGTTATCAACTATGGTGCAAAATTACCTTTCCTCACCTATCGATGTTCTCCCTCACAGTTCATTCCCCTTTGACTACTGGGCCTGTAAACTGGACACCTGGCCTTAATTGGCGCAATATGCCTTACAGAATCTTGCTTGCCCTGCTGGTAGTGTGCTATCGGAAAGAGTCTTCAGTGCTTCTGGAACAATCCTGACAGAAAGAAGGACCCGGTTGTCGACCCAAACTGTTGATGATCTCACCCTCATTAAAATGAACCATGCATGGGTTTCAAAGGATTTTGTCCCACCTTCCCCTGATGACACATAGGTTGCCATCAAAATGGCTCGCTTTGTCCTCCTTTTCCTCCGACTTCTCCAATTCCTCCATTTGCAGCTGATGAACGTCCAGCCTACACCTCAACATATGCCAGTTTTTCCACCTCCCTAACTGGGCAGTCCCCAGGCCCCCTCCCACAACTTTAGCCAAATAACCCCCAGTTTTCAATGCATAACTATTATTATAAAGTAAATTAAGATTGACAAGCTTAAGTAATAAGAATTGATGTCGATGGCATTGAAATGGGCACTGTTGGTGTGTTTACTGTCCTGCACTCCCTGCCGACTTTGCTTCCCCATTGACTTGCATAGGGTTTCGTGTTTCAGTTGGACCTCCGACTTTTCATGTTTGTCGTCTGATTTCATTCGACTCAACTTTTGAGAAACTCGGGTTTCATGAAACCAGACTCGACCCTAAAAAATGCAAATTTGCTCATCCCTACTCTCTACTAATGGATTTCCCTCTTACTAAATTCTCCCCTCTCCCATTCTATCCTTAATACAGCAGCTAGGATCTGTCATGATCCATTTATGGATCTGTGTCAGAGTCTGGATTCTCTTTTGTAAAACTTTTTCCTTTCTGGCCCTCAGGGGTTAATATGGGTTTTTGCCTCCAGTGGCCGTTGGTCTTACTACAACTGTAGTTGGTCAACTGCTGGGTTCCCCCCCCAGTGGCCGCTGGTGTTACTACATGTTTAGTTAGTCAGCAGGTGGTGACTACTCCCACTTCCCTTTATAAAGCCACCTGGTGCTGCAATTCAATGTTGGTAATACTGTTCATTTGGAAACCAACCGTGGTGAAGACTGGACCCACCTGGTGCAGAGGGGGTACAGCTTATCTGGAGCAGTGGTGTTGCTGCTGAAGAGAGGAGCTATCAGGAGCAGTGGTGCTTCAGCTGAATGTTGTCAAGTGGCTAACTCTGCTGTCCAGGAGCATTGCAGCAGAGGAAAAGCTAAGTTTTGTTTTCTAGTTGCTTTAACCCTGTGGTGTCTGTTTTATCTTTCCTTTCGTGTTATTGAAGCAGTTTACTTTATTCCCTGTCTCACCTCCTGGGGAGGGGGTTGGCGTTTAGCTCGGGGCTACACAGGAGATAGGGACAGGTCGGGGACTTGGGCCTCACTACCATTTAGTGTACCCCAAGTTATGGAAAGTCAGGGCCCTCCTTAGCCTGAGAGGCAGTTCAGGGGCCCTGATTCCACATCTCCTATTTCCCCGCAACTGCCCCGTGACAGGATCATATTCCTTTCCAACCGCTAGGTGACCCCTTGATTAGGGGTCACCGAACCCTCATCCACGCCACCAGGGCGATCAGGGCGAGCCCGATGAAAGGCACGCACCAATCTTTGGCATGAATATCAGAGGAAGAGACCCAGGAATTATCCTCCTGACCATAACCCTTCCACTAGCCGTCTAGCCAGACGGGAATCCAGTATCTTCTCTACCTCATATTCCATGTTACCTTCAACCAATACAGGGTCCGGAGGTGCCACCCCAGGAAATACTGGTTCAACAAACCTCTTCAACAAGGACTTATGAAACACATTATGGATTTTAAATGTGACAGGAAGAGCCAACCGAAAAGAGCCCGGATTAATGATCTCCAAAATCTTGTAAGGCCCAATAAATCTAGGCTTAAACTTAGGAGAAGCTACCTTCATAGCGATATTTTTTGATGATAACCAAACCATATCACCAACCTTAAACTGGGGACCAACGGTCCTATGTCGGTTGGAAAACCGCTGGGACTTTTCCTGGGAGAGATAACTTATCCACCACTTGGTCCCAGATCTGGTGCATTCTCTCCACCACAGTGTCAACACCTGGGCAGGCAGAAGGCTCCACATGCCCTGAAGAAAATCGAGGATGAAACCCAAAGTTACAAAAAAAAGGTGACATCAAAGTGGCAGAACTAGCTCTATTATTTAAAGCAAATTCGGCCAAGGGCAAAAATGAAACCCAATCATCCTGATCAGCGGAAATAAAACATCTCAAATACGACTCCAAGGTCTGGTTTGTTCTCTCCGTCTGCCCATTGGTCTGAGGGTGAAACGCAGAGGAGAAGGACCACTGAATTCCCAGCTTGGAACAGAACGTCCTCCAAAATCTAGACACAAACTGAACTCCTCTGTCAGATACAATGTTCTCAGGAATCCCGTGCAAGCGAACCACCTGTTGCAAAAACAGGGGCACCAACTCAGAAGAAGATGGCAACTTAGGGAGTGGTACAAGATGAACCATCTTAGAGAACCTATCACAAATCACCCAAATAACAGTCATTCTCTGAGAGACAGGCATATCAGAGATGAAATCCATTGAAATATGGGTCCATGGCCTCCTGGGGACCGGCAAAGGCATCAACAACCCACTAGAGCGAGAACAAGGTTTAGACCGGGAGCAAGTCCCACAGGACTGCACAGAATTCCTGACATCACAAGACAAGGCGGGCCACCAAAAAGACCGACTCACCAGATCTCTAGTACCAAAAATACCTGGATGACCAGCCAAAATTAGCAAAACCCAAAAACTTCTGAAGGGCCTTCAAAGAAGTGGCCTGAACCCAATCATAAATGGCCTGTACCTTGGCCGGATCCATTTCAATAGTTGACGGAGACAAAAAACACAAATATCCTGAACTAAAAAGTAAAAAATATTTTTTTTACTTTATGCATTATTTGCAGTGTTTTTTTTACTTTTTAGTTCAGGATATTTGTGTTTTTTGCTTTTTGTTTTCTCTGGTTAATGGTCATGTGTTAATATGCACTAACATTGTAATGCATACACATTAACTTACTTTCTCAGTTCAGATTTGGTTTTTTTATTCATTTCATTGTGCATTCAGTGCATATATGGGTGTGACCGCCCTTTTTCTGAGCTGGGAAAGCCATCCAGTCTGGCCTAAGCTGTTACTAGTGGTTCAGCCGCTCGATCCTTATTCACATTCACGTCACTTGGCAAGTGAAAAGGTTTTAAATACTAGAGTAGGGACTGTCCCACAAGGGTTGCCGTGACATGGCGGGATGGCTTGTGCATTATTTTGATCAAAATTATGTTTACTAAATACCCTTATTATTATTATTATTATTATTATTATTATTATTATTATTACCTTTATGCATTATTTGCCGTATATTTTTTACTTTTTAGTTCAGGACATTTGTGTTTTTTGCTTTTTGTTTTCTAGGGTCCAATATAAACTTATCGCTCTCACCACCCTACATTTCCTCCGTCATCTCTGGTTACCACATTACAACTGTCCTCTGTTCTGCTAAAGACCTAAGGCTATTATACTCAATAATCCAAACCTCCAACTTCAATTTCCAAGACTTCTCGCATCATGGGATAATTTGATTAATTCCCAATACCAACAGTTTAAGGCGTGGCCTAAAAACTCATTTCTTTAGATTGGTCTATCGCTTCACCTGACTTTTGTAACTATTCCTGTTTATCCTTTACAATATTTTCTTCCTAATCAGGACCCTCGTAGCATCTGCTTAAATATCCTCCAAATACTTAAATGGAATCTCTCAGGAGGTTTTTGCTACCTCATCATCTGAGAGCAGCATTATGTAGGCAAAGAGACGCTGAATCTAGTGATGTATGACTTACTTTACTAGGTGCAGCCGTTCTAGTCAGAACCACAATCAGCCCTCACCAGGCTGTCCTTGTAAAAAGTCCATAGATAGCAAGGTGCTTAGTTGCTGGAGTAGTCCGACAATGTTGATCTCTTACTGATAAATCCTTTACAGTTAGGAAACAACAGCATGCACTTTGGCAAGTGACACATCCCTGAATTCTGTGTCTCAGCCTCTATCTCCTGCTGTCTGCAGATTACATAGCAAAAACCCACTGACAGATTACCTTACAATAGCCCTCTGTATCGGTACTGTACATATACTGTCTGGTGACTGGTTCATGCATCGTCATGAGAATATTCTATTTATTATATTGATGGTTGGACCGTACAAAACAAGAAGCACTTTTTACCATATACCTTTTGTGTCCTTCCTGTTACCTCATAGATAGTAAGCTTGCGAGCAGGGCCTTCTCTCCTTTTGGTATCTGTTGAATTTGTTTACTCTATTGTAATGAAGCCACAATAGGTGCCGTTGCCTTGCATCCATGTGCAAAATTGGGGATTTCAAAGGAGCAGCGGTGATCATAAAATTCTTCAAAAACGGTATGGATTACAGTGAGGACCGGAGGGGCCAAAACGGTGAGCAGTACAGTGGATATAAGTATTTATACATATTTATACCTTTTTTATGGCCTTTTATGGTCTAGAAAAATGTCAGCCAGTGGTATTTTGTCAAATGTGAATTTTTGTAAAATTCGTGTGGAATACAATTCCATTAAAATTTATTTCCTCATCTCCATACTTCTTTTAGCATCCCCCATAAGTCTACTGGCTTTGTTTTCTGGTGGAAGTTTTCATTTCTGTTTGAGCCAGAAGAAACAGTCTTCCAGGTTTTTGCACCCAAGACTATGGAAAGTCAGAACGAGGTTCCATAGACATACATTGTAAAAGTAAATTCCGTTTCACACATAAACCTCATTTCTATCCAAGGAATCATAATTTCAGTAACATGAGTGGTAAGAAAATCGGAGCGATGCTGGAAACTAGGGAAGATGAAGATTGTTGAATATATATTTCTGCATTTACACTTCATTACATATACATTTAGACAGGTTAATTGAATAAAAAAAGTTGTGTTTAATTTCTAAATTCTTTACTTTTTGCTTCTGGAAGTTTTAGTTTGGTAAAATTACACCAATAGTTCTGTAATGTAAGTGATGGTAATGCTTTTTTAAATTAAAACTAAAATTAAACAAAACGTAATGTAGTAAAAAAAAAAAGTGGTTTGGTTACGATTGTGTGATGCGTTCTAAATTATCCCATTTTATTAAAACGCAGAAAAAGATTAGTTGGTGACTTTTATTGCATTACATAGGTGATTATCATCAGCTACTATGAAGTTGTTGGATAGCGGAGGTCTATTATTGTTTTCAACCAGACAGCAAAAACCTGCGCCTTTGTAGGAAACAAGCAAGTTAAGAAATTGGGAGTATTGAAGGATAGTGAGTGGCTCTCACCACTGGCACATTATTTTGTGCTTTATTATTCCAGGGTCATATGGGAATATACAGTGAAGACAAACAGTCTGGGCTACAGTTGTTTCACGTCTAATTGCACCTCATGTGGTCAGCGCCAGATGGAGCGCAATTAGATGCGAAACAGCTGTAGCCTGTTCGGAGTGTCCTCACTTTGTATTGACATATGACCTTTGAATAATAAAGCACAAAATATTGCACCAGTGTTGAGAGCCACTCATTTTTCTTCTACACTCGTAAATTTTGAAGATTGTATTGCTGCACAGTTGAGCACCAATAACAAGCAGCACATAGTCCAGTGGAATATACTTGTGGCAATGCCGGTCTTCTGATCTTTAGAAATGGAAGTTAAGAAATTAACCTCACATTTATAGAATGAACATGAAGGATGAAATACATGGCAGGTTCAATATCTTCTGTGCACAACTGTGACTAACCTGAATACACAAAGAAGAACTCCTGTATATGACTGGGTGACATTGACGTTCCCTCCACAGCATTGTGTTTTTAAGCTGCCCACTATTTAAAATGATAAAAAGTGGCTGCATGCTTCCAGTCTCCGCACACCAGAATTTCAGAAATAGCATGTGATCATGCCGAGCCCAGCTTCTCCCCCTGACTGAGACACTCAATGTACTGCTGAGCAATAATGATCTAGAATCAATATCCCACCCCTGTAGGTGACACAGCAAGGGAGACATTTTTGACCCCTGCTCAGCAGGCCCCTGCAACTGGAGATATAATTGGAAGACCATTACATGCTACTCCCACATGGGGTCATGAGGAGTTATCTCCGACTATTGCTACCTTAATAACCATGAAATTTTTTTCCTAGAATAAAGGAGAAAGGAAGGGAGCAGTACTCGAGGAGAATTGGAAATAAGACTTGGCGGAATAGAACAATGTTTCAGTAATTTGAGAATTGGGGTTATTTGTTGGTGAAGGACAGAGAAAGAGGTGTAGAAGAGTACAGATTGGCAGATGCAATCACAACATCCTGCTTAGATTCAAGTGTATTTTCAGTCCTATCCTTTAATCCATTTTGTACACTTTTAAGAGGGAAGAAGTAATTAAGGAGTAATTGCTAGCTGAACCGTTAGGCCACGTTCACTTGTTCATTATTTGGTCAGTATTTTACATCAGTATTTGTAAGCCAAATCCAGGAGTGGAACAATCAGAGGAAAATTATACTTCTGTATTTATCACCCACTCTTGGTTTTGGCTTACAAATACTGATGTGAAATACTGACCAAATTCTGAACATGTGAACGTGGCCTTATATAAAAGACCTTCTATATGGACCCGCTAAGAAATGTATTATTGGACATTTGGCTTGTGTAAAAATATTTATGTTGCACTAGCTGAAGAGCCCGGTGTTGCCTGGACATACTAACTCACCGCTGTCCCGCTCACTCCCTCCACAGTCTCTCTCTCCACTCGCCTTCCCGCTCTCTCCCTCCGAATCTCAGCTCTCCACTCATCATCCCGCATTCTCTTTCAGCAGCCCCGTTCTCCATCCACAGTCCCGCTCTCTCCCTCCACAGCCCCTGTCTCCACTGGCTGTCCGCTCTCTTCCTCAGCAGCCCCTCTTTAGCTCCGCTGCCGTGCTGTCTCCCTCTGTAGCCCAGCTCTCCATCCACTGTGACACACTCTCCTTCCACAGCCCACTCTTCAATCACCATCCCGCATTCTCCCTCCACAGCCCCACTCTCTTCCTCAGCAGCCCCGCTCTCCACTGGCCAGCCCGTTCTCTCCCTCCGCAGCCCTGTTCTCCACTTGCCATCCCGCTCACCACTCGCCGTCTTTTGCTCTCCCTCCACAACCCCTGTCTCCATTGGCCATCCTGCTCTCTCCCTCAGCAGCCCAGCTCTCCACCCATGTCCCACTCTTCCCCTTAACAGCCCCGCTCTCTACCTGCCATCAAGCTCTCTCCCTCCACAGCCCCGCACTTCATCTGCCGTCCCGCTCTCTCCCTCTGCAGCCCTGCTCTCTATGTGCCATCCTGTTCTATCCCTCCACAGCCCCGCTCTCCATCCATGTCCCACTCTCCCTCCACATCCCGGCTCCCATGTACCGTCCCGCTATATCCTTCCACAGCCCCGCTTTCCATCCGTGTCATGCTCTCTCCCTTGCACCTCTGCTCTCCACCTGCATCCTGCACTTTCCCAGTGCAACCACGCTCTCCACAAACCAGTGGGTGGGGCTATGTGTAGTGGGCGGGGCTTGATACATACACACACAGCTTTATATATATAGATGTTATGTTTACATTATGAACAGTTGTGCTCAAAAGTTTACAGAATTTTTGCTTTCATTGCCTTTTTTCAGAGAATATGAATGATAACACCAAAACTTTTTTTCCATTCATGGTTAGTGGTTGGGTGAAGCCATATATTGTCAAACTACTCTGTTTTCTCTATTTAAATCATAATAACAATCCAAAACATCCAATGACACTGATCAAAAGTTCACATACCCCATTTCTTAATACTGTGTATTACCCCCTCTAACATCAATGACAGCTTGAAGTCATTTGTGGTAGTTGTGGATGAGGTTCTTTATTTTTTCAAATGGTAAAGTTGCCCACTCTTCTTGGCAAAGAGCCTCCAGATCCTGTAATTTCCTGAGCTGTCTAGCATGAACTGCATGCTTGAGATCTTGCCAGAGTGGCTATAGTAAGAGACCGTCCCCCGAAGAAGCCTACACAAACCACGTGTAGGGGCAGGCAGTCTGGTGACAGCACGATGACCGATACTGTATGGGTGAAGATCAGTTTTGAACTATCCACGATATTACTTGCCTCTTAAAGGCCCATACAATGTTTATTATGGTTTAGTCTTTTCAAGAACTTGGTCCCACATACTTTCATTTTAGTGTTGCCTTCCAGACCTTTTTGTTTTTTTCCCTGTATCGTCGTATGTAATTTTACCTATATAATACTCATATATTTTTATTATTCTAGTAATTTTATTGCTAGATATGCTTTATGTTTATGTGTAAATAAGCTTATTTTGATACATCTTGAAGACAGATTTCATGACTCTAATTGGTCTATTTTTTTCTTGAAGAGCAGGTAGATAGTGACAGACCTTGCACTAGACATGAAGGGCACGAAGAGTTGATAAACCGTGCACTAAACATAGAAGACAAGTAGAGACTCATAGACCCCACTCTACACATGGAGGGCAGGTAGAAATTCACAGACTCCACACTACACATGGAGAGCAGGTACAGAGTGAAAGAACCTGCACTACACATGGAGGGCAGGTAGAGTGTGATAAACCGTGCACTAAACGTGGAAGACAGGTAGAGACTCACAAACTCCACTCTACACATAGAGAGCAGGTAAAGAGTGACAGACCCCACATTACATATGGAAAGCAGGTAGAGAGTGATAGACTCCACACTACACATGGAGGACAGGTACTGAGTGACAAACCTTTACTACACATGGATTGTGGGACAGACCTGCACTACAAAAGGAGGACAGGTAAGGTAGAAAGTGACAGAACCTGCACCCCACATGAAGGGCAGGCAGAGAGAGGCACACATTTCTCTATACATGTATGGTAAGTAGACAGGGACAGACCCTGCACTACATATGGCAAAGAGGCAGAGAGTGAAATACTCCCATTACACATGAAGGGATGTAAAGAGAGATGAACTCTGCACTACACATGGATGGCTCAAGTAATGTTCCAGTGCAGTTGCTACCCTTAGGCCTGTTTCACACTTCAGTTTTTTGGCGTCAGTCAAGATCAGACATGGTGGCGGATTGACGGATCCACTATAAATGTGTCAAAACGGGTGCAAGCGGATTATACGGATCCGTTTTATGACGGATCCGCTATATGGATTTTTATACGGATCCGTCAAAAAACAGATCCATATCATCAGTTTGCACCCGTTTTTGTCATCCGTTGGATCCGTTTTTTGCCGGATCCCTCTTTCCACACTTCCAAAATGGGATGCTCCCAAATATGATTGGCTCTTGGAAACTGCTCCCAAACGTGATTGGATCCTGGAAACTAGTGGAAAACTATATATAAGGTGTTTTAACACAATATCTTTGAAAGGTTGTAGAGCTAGTGGCAGAGATGGAACGAGTAATAGCGAATATTATTAGCATCTGTGTGGATTTTGATTTTGAGGCAATCATTTGCCAATTATTGCTCGGCAGAAGGAGGAATCAAGACTGCGCATCCTGCGTCGGCGAAGGAAGAGACGTCAGTGGATTCATCCTATGAATGCACAGAGGTTGACCCTTGGTGTTTTTTCTACGCTTTTTCAGGAATTGAAGGATAACCTGGAGAAGTTCTTCAATTATTTGCGAATGAGACAGGACCTGTTTGAGATTTTGGTGGAGAATGTTGGAGCGCAAATCCATAGAAGGGACACCTACTTGCGCTTTTCAATATCACCGGCGGAGCGTCTGATGGTGACCCTTTGGTAAGTTATCTTTTTTTAAAATGTTTTCTGAATCTGCAGACTTCTAATGTCATGTTCTTGCTCGTAGTTGTATTAAATTTCTTTTTTCCCCTTTTTTTAACAGATTCCTGGCAATTGGAGAATTCTTTACCTCACTCCATTACCAGTTCCTGCTTGGGATATCTATAATATCTGGAATAGTCCAGCCGACCTGCCGGGCATTGTGGGATTGTCTACAGGAGAAGTACATCCCACAGCCAACACAGGACAGGTGGCTTGAGATTGCTGAAAATGTTCAAGAAATATGTCAGTTTCCTAATTGTGTTGGTGCAGTGGATGGGAAGCACATAAGGATTGTGAAACCCGTTGGATCCGGATCAGAATATTTCAATTATAAGAAATTCTTCTCAACTGTACTGATGGCAATTGCTGACTCAAAATGCAAATTCATTGCGGTCGATATTGTTGCGTATGGTTGATCAAATGATTCACAGGTTTTTAAGATGTCTGCAATGGGCCATCGTTTGTATGGAGAAAATTTTGAATTCCCACCTCCAAGACCACTCCCTGGAACAACAAGCCCACCAATGCCATTTGTGTGCGTTGGTAATGACGCATTTCAACTATCTAAACATCTTCTCAAGCCATACGCAAGTCATGGATTGAAACACAGGAAAAAAATCTTTAACTATCGATTAGCAAGAGCGCGAAGAGTGGTGGAGTGCACTTTGGGGATTTTAACATCAAAATGGAGAGTGCTGTTAACTGCCATAAAAATGAAAACTGAGATTATGGATGAGGTGGTGAAGCCATGTGTGATCCTGCACAATTTTGTAATTTCAAAGGAGCCAGTTTCCATTGAAGAAAATATTTGTGAAACCACCTTGTGGGATTATCACCAGACAAGTTTTCGGAGTACTCTTTCAGTTACAAAAATGAGGGACACATTTGCTGATTATTTTGTATCACCAGAAGGAAGAGTTGACTGGCAAAATGACATAGTTTAATTTTTTTTTATGTTATACCAAGGTTCCTTTTTTGTATAACAAAAACTTTTGTAATTTTTCCCTTTTTGTTTCATAGTTTGGGTACCTTTACACCAATTTTGTGTACTAAAAGTGTGGTGTTTTTTCCATGTACACCACTGTTGTACCTTCACCATTTTTGTACCTTTACCAAAAAATTGTTTCTTTTACTTGTACACCACCGGTGTACCTTGACCCTTTTTGTACCTGTATGGACAACTTTTGTATGTTACTTATACACAGCTGGTGTACCTTGGCCCTTTTTGTACCTTTCAAAAAATGTTGTGTATTTTACCTGTGCACCTCTGTTGTACCTTCACCATGTTTGTACCTTTACCAAAAAATTGTTTCTTTTACTTGTACACCACCGGTGTACCTTGACCCTTTTTGTACCTTTCAAAAAATGTTGTGTATTTAACCTGTACACCATTGGTGTACCTTGACCCTTTTTGTACCTTTACAAAAATGTTGTGTGTTTAATCTGAACACCACCGGTGTAATGTTTTTTACTTAACACTAAAGAAAAAAATTAAACAACACAATAAAATTCTTTGGAACCAAAAAATATTTTATTTATTTTAACAATTTGGTAACAATTTTTTACAACTGCCGGTAGTGTTGGGTGGAGATATCATCGTAGGGGTTAACAGGGCTGACCACATCTAGGGGGGTGGACTGGGAATGAGGTTGGTGAGGATCAGAAGTGGAAGGGAGGTTTAAAACATGAGGTTGGGATGGGAATTGATGGACAGAGGAGGTTTGTGGGAACTTTGAAGGTGTGTGTGGGGGTGGGTGTGGTGAAGTCATTGGGGTATAATGCAATGGGAAAGGAAGGTACTGGGAAGAATGGAATGGTGAAATCGGGAATGGAGAAGGAGTGGTCAGAAGATGGATGGTAGGAGGATGGATGGTAGGAGGATGGATGCTAGGAGGATGGACGCCAGGAGGATGGACAGTGGAATGAGAAGGTGATGGAATAGGTAGATGGGTAGGTTGGGAGGCCTGGGAGATTGCAGTCACTAGAGCATTGTGACAGCCTTGCATCACATGCATCTGCAGGTGAGTATTTAGATTTTCCATTTGCTGTACCACGGATTGGAAAAAAATATGTTTTGGAGTCTGGTTTGCCTCTGAATGCATCCTCTCCATATAACTTCTGAGTTCCATGATATTTTGATTTATCATGTTCAACCCAGAAGTTATTTGCTGCCCTAAAAGTTTAATGGCATTCTGGAAGGATGCATTCAGATTCAAAAAATTAAAACTACACATCCTTTCCTAACCTCTCAGACGCTGCCGTCCAGGACCAAAAGTAGGTCTAGATGTTGAAACAGTGTCAGAGGGGTGGGGTAAAGGGTACTCTAAATCGTCACCTGCAGCTTCATGTGATGAAGACTGCCATGCTGCTCCAGTGCTGGTGGATGGGAAAGAGGGACGAGACAAGAATGAAGGTACAGAGGGGTCGGGTACCTCGACGTGGTCTCCGGTAGCGGTCTCCGAAGGGATCCCTTCAGAAGGAGCCAACTCAGAAGCAGGCTCCTGAGTGCTGCAGATGATGCTGTAAAAGAGAAAAATATATATATTAATATATTGATATTTCATTGGCCTTGCTGAATAAAAATTAGGTTAACATGTAAACATTTGTACTTCAGAAATAGTGTGTGGAATATTTACCTTCTGCTCACCATCGTCGACCAGAGGAACGACAGGGTTCTGTAGTATTTATACCAGCTGCTCCTGTGTCCTCCCGATCCACTCGGGGCTTGCATCTCCTTGTTGAAGTCCCTCTTGAAGCGATGCCTGAGTGACCGCCACCGCGTGATAACCCTGTCACCTGTGAAACACAAAAAAACAAAGTGGTTAGTATTCAACACTTTGCATGCTGTAATAAAACTTACTGAAATCTGAATACTTACGCTCTACATCCTGGGCCCTCTCATTGAGCCCCTCCCAGTTATCTAGAACCACCAAGCAGACTTCATCCCAATGACGTCGGGTGGTTGGTTGGTCAGCATGGTCGGCGGTCCGCCATGTTCCACAGCGGCTCCCACTCTCGCACCGCCTCGATGAGGGTGTCAACATCAATGATCCCCTCGTCGCAATCTCTGTCAGGAGCACACTGTGAAGCCTGTGAAAAAAAAAATTAATAATAAATTCATACACATGAGGTTCATTAATCAATCAGCCAAATAAAGTGTTACTTACTCTTCACTGACCGCCGCAAGCATCACCTCGACGACGCTGGGATGTCCTGGGAGTCGCTCTAGTGCGGGCACCGGATTGAGAAGACTATAAAAAATAAAAACTTGATTATGTGCTTGATGGATGCGTAGTTATTGTGTGTGCTGTGATGAATGTTTGTGATGGGTGAAGCATTATGTATGTCAGTATTTGTATCTGCAAAACTTACACTCTGCGCGCCCCCTCATTGCATTTCTCCACCCTGCATGTCTCCTCCTGGAAGCTCCTCGGATTCAGCTTCCTGTGAAAACAGAATACATGCATATAATGTTAAAAAACTGTTACAAATAAGAGTAAAAAAAAAATTATTTATATTACCTCAGTTCGCTGATGATGTGAGGGGGGCTTCCAGAAGAAGACATTGGTACCAAACTGCTGCGGCCTGGCTGGCGGTCTCTGCTGCAGCCTGGCTTGCGGTCTCTGCTGCGGCCTGGCTGGCAGTGCTTCCTGAACAGATCTGCAAATATAAAGACACTTGTAAGCTACTGTACAAAGGATCATAACAAGCTTTCAGGACTTTATGCTTACATGAAAACTTGAACTGGTAGCCTGGCGGTGTATGCTGCAACCTGGCAGGGTCTGAGATCTGGTGGTGTCTGCTGCGGCCTGTGTTGTCACTGTAAGATATGAAAGTATAAATACACTTGTGTTATTCAGTGTTAACAAAAGCAAAAAGGTATGTTCAGATATATTTTGATTTAAAATCCACCCCAAAAAAATTTATACCAAAACCACAGAAAAATATTAACTACTTGACTGTTTCCCCCTCCTCTTTAATTTAACGGTTAACGTTGAATGTTGATATTGCAATGCGCAACCTTCCCAACCCTACACCTCCTGTTCCCCTTTAAAAAAAACCCAAAAACCTTGGTATTGCATGTATACCCACACTTTAAAAGTGACCTGGTTTCTGTATTGCATGTATACCCACACTTTAAAAGTGACCTGGTTTTTGTATTGCATGTATACCCACACTTTGAGGCTATGTGCCCACGTTAGCATTTTTAAATGCTCAGAAAACCAGACTCCTTCCCAGAAACCGCGCGTTTTATTTCCGCGCATTTTTTGCGCGATTTTTGCACAAAAACAGCGCGTTTTTGATGCTTTTTTCCTCGCGGTTTCTGGGAACATGGGAAATGGCTAAAAACGTGGAGCAATGCGGAAATTAATGAGCATACTGCGTTTTTAGCCGCTAAGCTTTTTCTGAGTGTTTAAAAATGCATGCATTGGCACAAAAAGCCTAAAATGCATTAAATTTAATGGGAAGCTTCTTTTAAGCATTTCTGCAGCATCTGATCTGGCTCAAGCGCTGCAGAAACGCTTACAAAAATGCAACGTGGGCACACAGCCTAAAAGTGACCTGGCATTTGTATTGCATGTATACCCACACTTTAAAAGTAACCTTATTTTTAAATAATACTGCAGACAGTTTTTGGAGACAGTTTTTATTTCTCTTATTTATTTTTTTTTGTTTTCAATTTTTTTTAACAAATAGGAGCTACTCTGCTCTTTATTTTAAATACAACTACAGTACACGAAAAACAAAAAAAACATGGCTGAACACATGCTACACAGTCACACCACATACAATACACACATAACACACAATCACAGCACAGTTGGAAATATTAAAATAAAATTACAGTAGTATGAAAAGAAAATGCAGTACACATGCAACAACAGAAAAACAAGTAAAGTATGAAAAAAAAAGCAGAATAATAAAAACACACACAGACATGCAGGAACACTGGCAGGACACACACACACACACAGGCAGGCCACACACAAGCAGGCCACACACACACAGACATGCCCCGCACAAATAGGTTATACTCACACTTGCAGGCCTCTTTGCTGGCAAGCTGTTGGTGCTGGCACTGGCAGGCCTCTTGGTCCTGGCTTGGTGGTGGCAGGTGCTGGCTTGTGGTGGCAGGCTGTGTCTCTTCTCTTTTATCTTCTCTCTTGCTGCTGGTGCAGGATGTCTGGGCCTAATGAGTAATTAGCCCACCTTAAATAGTTTTTGGACTGTCTGGAAAAGTATCAATTCTTCTGAACATGCTCAGTGCGAAAAAGCGGATTCCACAAAATGGAGGATAGGCGGCCATTCTAGCAAATGGCGGATGGCGGCGGATCCGCCGTGATCTGCCATTTTAGCGCAGACAAAAAACATTACAAAAACCGTCCACCTCAGACAAGATCCTCCAGAAATCTGGCAGATCCGCCGAATGGCGGATGTAACGGAAGACCACCCTCCAAAATCCGCCACTAATGTAATTCAATGGGAAAAAAGGGCGGATCCACCAAAAAAAGGCGGATCCGCTTTTTCAAAAATTGGCGGATTTTGACTGACACCAAAAAACTGAAGTGTGAAACAGGCCTTAGTGATTAAATCATATTGCATATTTTTTATAGAACTGTTAAAATAAAAAAAACAGAAGTTTGTCATTTTGACTTTTTTTTTCACAGTATTTACCAATCGGGTAATTAATTTTGATTCTTAATTTTAAATACCTCGAGTATAAGTCGAGTTATTCAGCACATTTTTTATGCTGAAAAATCCCCCTCAGCTTATACTCGAGTCAAGGTCCAACATGAAGAAGGGAGAGCCGCAGCGGCAGAGCAGCGGGTCACAGAAGGCAGTAGCTGGCTGCTTTGGCTAACCCCTGTGCCCTTTGCTAAAGAGAAATGAATATTCACTGCTCTCCTGAAGCAGCCGGACAGTCACATGAGCCTGCTACTTAAATGAATCACTGCTTTCCACACCCAAAATTCATTCCCTTTAGTAGCAGGCAAATGTGATCGGCTGGCCACTGCAGCTGCTGGCATCAGAATAACATACTGCGAGGGAGCCTAGGGATGGTAAGTAGGATGGTTTGTTTTTTTTAATGTTTTTCTGATGGGCGCCATGCAAGCCAGGATAGGGATGAGGGGTCATGCAAGCCAGGAAAAGCATGAGGAGGCTATACAAACCAGGATTAGGGATGAAGAGGCCATACAAACCAGTACAGGGATGAGGGGGTTATGCATAACAGGATAGGGGTGAAGAGGCCATGCATACCAAGATAAGGATGAGAGAGCCAGGCATGCCAGGATGGAGATGAAGAGACATGCATATCATGGTAGGGAAAAGGGGGCCATGCTTACCCGGCTCAAGTCTATAAGTTTTCCCAGTTTTTGTGTGGTAAAATTAGGTGCCTCGGAATACAGTGGGTATGGAAAGTATTCAGACCCCTTTAAATTTTTCATTTGTACATTACTGAGAAAAAAATGGACTTTTTTGAATTCATCAAATGGCTACAATGAAACAAAGAGTGAAAAATTTAAAGGGGTCTGTATACTTTCGGTACCCACTGTGTATATATATATATATATATATATATATATATATATATATATATATATATATATACAGTATATATATATATATATGTATATATATATATATATATATATATATACTGTATATATACATATACAGCTCTGGCAAAAATTAAGAGACCACTGCACAGTTTTATAAAAAATCAGCTTCTTTACATGTCTGACAGCCATTCCATTCCAGTATCAGTTGAATTCCAACCAGAGTACACCTCATTCTACTTACTGTACTTCTGATTAGGTGAACACCTGAACCAAATCTTTTTTAAGGAAGGAAAGTATAAAAAACCCTGCTGTGGTGTTCACAATCCTCCTGCAATAGGACAAGCTGGAAGGCAAAACAAGTGCTAGTAATATCCCAAAACTAAAAGGAATGAAAAAATAACTTTTAACCATGACAATGGAGTTGAAAATAAAAGTCTTGAGTGAGGAAAAGAAGGGCTCAATTCTGGCTTTACTAGCAGAGGGATAATGTGAGCGTCATGTTGCTTCCATCCTAAAAATTTCTAAGATGGCAGTCCATTACAACAAGGTCAAGCAGCAGACATTGGGGACAACAAAACTACAGACCAGCAGAGGACAAAAACGACTCTCCACTGACTGGGATGAACGTCATCTTATGCGAATGTCACTCAGCAACCACAGGATGACATCAAGTGACTTACAAAAGGAATGGAAAATGGCAGCTGGGGTGAAGTGCACAGCAAGAACAGTTCGTAACAGGCTCCTAGAGGCAGGGCTCAAGTCATGTAAACCTAGAAAAAAGCCTTTCATCAATGAGAAGCAAAAGAGAGCCAGGCTGAAGTTTGCCAAAGACCATAAGGATTGGGCCATAGAGGACTGGAGTAAGGTAAATTTCTCTGATGAGTCTAATTTTCAGCTTTGCCCAACATCTGGTCATCTAATGGCTAGACAGAGACCTGGGGAGGTGTACAAGCCACAGTATCTTGCACCCACTGTAAAATTTGGTGGAGGATCGGTGATGATCTGAAGATGCTACAGCAAGGCTGAAATTGGGCAGGTTAATCTTTGTTAAGGACGTATGATTCAAGCTGCATACAAGGTTATCCTGGAAATACAGTTGATTCCTTCTGCTAAGACAATGTTCCCCAACTCTGAGGACTGTTTTTTCCAGCAGGACAATGCACCATGCCACACAGCTAGGTCAATCAATGTGTGGATGAAGGACCACCACATCAATTCACTGTCATGGCCAGCCCAATCTCCAGACCTGAACCCCATTGAAAACCTCTGGAATGTAATCAAGAGGAAGATTGATAGTCACAAGCCATCAAACAAACAAGAACTGATTAAATTTTTGGACCAAAAGTGGCATAAGATCACCCAAAAGCAGTTTGAAAGACTGATGGAATGCCTGCCAAGATGCCTGAAAGCTGTGATTAAAAATCATGGTTATTCCTCAAAATATTGATTTCTGAACTCTTCCTGAGTTAAAACATTATTTTTCTGGAATGTAATCAAGAGGAAGATTGATAGTCACAAGCCATTAAAACAAACAAGAACTGATTACATTTTTGGACTAGGAGTGGCATAAGGTCACCCAAAAGCAGTTTGAAAGACTAATGGAAAGCCTGCCAAGACGCCTGAAAGCTAATATTAAAAATCATGGTTATTCCTCAAAATATTGATTTCTGAACTCTTCCTGAGTTAAAACATTAGTACTGTTGTTTCTAAATGATTATGAACTTGTTTTCTTAGCACTATTTGAGGTCTGCAAGCACTGCATTTTTTTGAAATTTTGACCATTTCTCATTTTCTGAAAATACAAAATTTAGTGCTTGGAAATTTGAAGATACATTTTCAGTAGTTTATATTTAAATATACATTTTATATTTAAATTTACATTTTGCTCAGAAATATAGGGATTCGGCGGGGTAGGGGAAGTGGCAGGAGCCAGCGGTTGTCACATCATACTCACCCACTCCTCACGCAATCCCTGCAAGTCCTCCCTGCATCTCTGACTGCTGAACACAGGAAGAAGCTGCCTTGCTGGGACAACAGAGAGATGCAGGGAGGACTTGCAGCGACCGCGCCAGGAGTGGGTAAGCATGACGGGGGGAGTACGGGGAAGCCGTGTCGAGCCTTGCATACATGGAGGATGGGGAGGATGCCGATCCTTGCGTTCAGCAGGGGGAGGCCGGAGGAGCCATGCATACAGCAGGGAGAGGACGGAGGAGCCATGCATACAGCAGGGGAAGGAAGGAGGAGCCATGCATACAGCATGGGAAGGATGGAGGTGCCATGCATACATGGGGGAAGACAGGGAGGATGGAGGAGCCATGCATACAGCAGGGGGAGGATGGAGGAGCCATGAATACAGCAGGGGGAGGACAGAGGAGCCATGCATACAGCAGGGGAGGACAAAGGAGCCATGCATATATCAGGGTGAGGATGGAGGAGCCATTCATACAGCAGGGAGAAGATAGAGGAGCCATGCATACAGCATGTGGAGGATGGAGGAGCCATGCATACAGCATGTGGAGGATGGAGGAGCCATGCATACAGCAGAGGGAGGACGGAGGAGCCATGCATACATCAGGAGGAGGGTGTAGGAGCCATATATACATCAGGGGGAGGATGGAGGAGCCGTGCATACAGCAGGGAGAGGACAGAGGAGCCATGCATACAGCATGTGGTGGATGGAGGAGCCATGCATACAGCAGGGGGAGGACGGAGGATCCATGTATACAGAAGGGGGAGGAAGGAGGATAAATGCATTCATCAGGGGGAGGATGGAGGAGCCATACATACAGCACAGAGAGGGCAGAGGAGAAAGGCAGAGGAATAGCACAGTATAGGCTGAGATACAGAGAAAGGGGTGTCATGTGGTAGTTTGACCTTTAGAGGGCAGTGGGGAGTGTAGGAGAAAGTGACTGTGTAACCGCCATGGGTCGAGGTAACTGTCATTGGTCAAAGGTAACTGTCAGGTGATAGTAGGCGGAGCTACCAGGACTGGGAGTATAAAGGCTGAGGGAAGGTTCTGGAAAGTCCCGTCAGCCAGGGGAGCTCACTAGAGAGGAAGATCTGCCGTAGAGAGAAAGACGGTAAAAGCCTTCAGAGAGTGACTGATAGTGGAGACGGTCACGGGGGGGTGACCCAAAAGGACAGTAGCCGCAGAGGGAGACGGTCTAGGTGTTCCAAGTGGACGGTGTACTTTGAAGGGTGAAACGCTGTGGTGGAAGTGCCTAGGGCAGCCAAGGTGGGAAGAGCCACAAAAGACGCCACGACGGTGAAACTAAGAAGTGAAGGTACCCGGGTCTGTGAGCAAGAGAACAGTGAAATTCCTGTGATGAAGTGCTGTGATCGTCAGAGAGATGGCCAATAAAAACGGACCTGTTGAATATAACTCCTGTCACTGTCTCGTGTCTGTCGGCGGCAAGAAGTGGGTCACCCCCCATTCCTGTTGGATCAGCACTTCCCTCTCTCCCTCGCCCTATCCAACACATACATCAGGGGGAGGATGGAGGAGCCATGCATACAGCAGGGAAAGGACAGAGGAGCCATGCATACAGCATGTGGAGGATGGAGGAGCCATGTATACAGCAGGGGGAGGACCAAGGATAAATGCATACAGCAGGGGGAGCCACACATAGCAGGACAGCGATGAGGGGACAATGCATACCCGGCTTATACTCAAGTCTATAAAAATAAAAATCATGCTCTCCTATGAAGTCCAGCCACAGTTATTCATAGAAGTACTTTCATAGCATTGCAGGTCTTGGGGATTTCAGTAGACCCCCTGACTGCGATGGCAACCCATTGATTCCTTGCAATCATATAAGGGCCAATGGGTTTTTAGAATCGCGCACCCATTCCTGGATTGATAGTGGCATTTAGCAGGTTAACAGCAGTGGGTGGAGTGTGTTTTTTCTAATGGCTGTTAGAGGCAGATGATGGCTGAATAGCACACCCATCATGTGCTGGAAATGTGACAGGCTCATCTCCTGAGCCTGCCCCATACACCCGCTCCTGACATGCATTGTACATGTATGGTGCACATAGTGGGTTTGGGTTAAATGGATTTTCCCACAATCAACATTTATCCCCCAATCTACAGAATTGCTGAAATATCTGATGACTTGAACGGTAGTTCTGTGTCTCTATTCCTCCTTACTGCACAATCACAATGAAGAGGGACCTGAATTATACACTTTAATGCCCTGCTGTTCCGTTTACTATGGAGTTGACGGAAACGTACAGCGTTTGTGCTACGGCTATCAGATATTTGACATAAAACCTATAGAAAATGCCTTTAAGTCTTTAACAAATTTCAAGGATGTACCGCACTATGCAAAACTCTGCTCTTCTGCACAAATAGAGCCAGCAAACTGACCCACTTGTAAGTGAGAGCAGCAACACATTAATGATATAAACAGGGTAATGTCTGCTGCTTGGCCATGCATTAAATAGTTCTCTCTTCACTAGTGGCTCACTTTAAGTGCGAAAGAAAATCCTTATTAATATGCTTCAACGTCTGTGTTACATTTCATAGCAGCTGACAAAAAGGATTTCTGTAAGGTCTGCGCTGCTGAATGCACTTTGGAAATAAATTGAGAACTAACATATTCTGATTTGTGTTTATCGTTTCAGTGCACAGAACTGTGCCGTTATTGGAATGTGACACCCCAGGATTGTCTCTTTCAGTGTGTAAGACATCATTACTCCGGGACTTGCTTGCAAAGACAAATTGCTACCAGCACAAAGATCAACACATTCATAATACACTCAGCTCTGTAATTGTTCTTATTAGCTAGATTTTTCTTATCTAATGATGCCGTTGATGAAAGTCATCCCGGTGAACCGTGGGTTGCATTTTTTTCACTCCGTCTTTGAAGCAGCATCACTCATAAAGAAGTTTGGGCTTTATCTAGTTATAAAGCAGATGCCATAATGATAGAAAGAAACACAGCAAATGATAACCAAAAATAGCCAAGTGCATAAAAGATATATAGAAAGTATAAAAAAGCTTTTTTAAAAAAGCATAAATTAGCAAAACACATCTAGTTTTATTTTTTCCACCGCTATGGCAAAGACACTAGATTGATGTAATATTGTAACAGCGGCATATATGAAGTGTGTAATCGGGTTTTATTACATTTGCAGTTGGAATAAAATAAAAAAAAGTAAAATGAAGCTTGTTATGTGCTTCCATCGGTGTAGAGACATATTAAGGGAATGATCTTACATAACTGTTTGAATTGTCTCAAGCGCTTGCATCTTTATTCTTGATGAAAAAAGAATATGTATGAAAGAGGAAGATACCGACAATAGATTTAATAAATTTGACATTTGCAGAATCTGAAAAAAATTTAATATGTACAGGTTATTTCATTGCTTTTTTTTTTTACCAAGCTGTAAGAGTTAGATCAAATTTCTGAAGATATTTTCTACTCGGTTTTAAACGACAATTTTAGTTTTCTTTTGCAGAGAAGTACTGTATGCTGGAGAATATGGCGCTAGAAAGTTTACTATGATTCCCCATGTTAATAATAATAATTTTATTTATATAGTGCCAAAATATTCTGCAGCACCATTATCATATTGAGTGAACACATTAAAGCACCGCTCTAGCTTTTTTTTTAACTTTACCACTGGAGTGGAGCTTCTAATTTAAGATCCTTTACCTGCCACTGTCTTCACCTTTTATTGCCGCTGTTCCCATTGGCTTCCCTCAGTTTATGACTTGCAGGATCACTCCAGTGTTTCATGGAGCCAGTCGAATGTCACTCTTCAGTGCAAGTCTGTGAGAGCTTCATTCTGGCCTTGTTCTAGCTCTCATAGACTTGCATTGAGAGTTTGTGATGTAACTTCTGGCTTCCAGCCAGTCAGAAGCTACAGTCATAAAATGGTCCAACTGCATTGAAAAAAGTCAAGACGCTAGAGGGTGAGACTAAAAGTAGGGGCATACAGCACTCCAGTGCTGGGGAAAAGAATCTGGAGTAGTGCTTTAATAAAGGTCATAATTATACAGTCATACATTTGTAATGAATCAATGTTTATTCTCAAATTGTTAAAACCAATCTTCATCAGTATATATTCCTTAAAAAAGGTAAGCAAAAGTTTTATAACTCATGGGAGTTATCACATGTTTCGAATCTTTGATTTTCCTGCTTCGCAGTCATAGTTAGAGGGTTATGTATAAGAACCAAGGTTTTGGGAATTTGGGAATAAACATTTTATCTGCTCATGTCTGCTGGATCCCTTACTACGTTGGAACCTTCTGTATGGGATTGACCCTCCTAAGTGCGCCTGTAAACCGCCTTTCTGTGATAGCTGGCCAATAGCAAGATGGATGAAGTTTCTTTGGCTTCTTTTTTCACTATTTTGTAATGAATGCATCCGCATTAAAGGTGTTGTTAACATCTTGACAAGATTTCTTTACAGAGGATTCAACTTGTTATTCAATATAAACACTTGATGTTTTTTTAAGCCTCACACTGTAATGCTTCCAATCTTGGATATTTATGGTACATCCATAATAAAGGCAGAAAATGTCTGATAGTTCCCAACTCTAGACCTGCCTCTAATTTAAAAATGAGGTCCAGTCTCCTGCTGATGTATATGTAGATGCGCCGACACAACGGTTAATTATCTGGGAATTTTACCAAATCCAAGGAATCCCACCTGCCAGCTACTAAGACAAAATGAGACAACACCTTAAGCATCCATATCATTCCTACCGAGTAAAGCATGTACTGCATCCCCACCAAAACTGAAAAAAATAGAAGGACAGGCAGGAATGGCTTCTACTTATTTCACCATGACAAAGAGGGTACGATCTTAACAGAATTTATGCTGAAAGATAAAAACACTTTTTTTGCGGTTATCTACCCATGTAAATAATCTGCAAATCACCCGATTTATTAACAAAATAAATATTCATTGGCTGAAATTATCTGTTTTGCAATTCAAAAGATCATCATTCATGATGGTGCATCGTCCCGTGTAAATAGGACTTTCACTGTCCAGAACAACGGCAGCCTATGCCCACTGAGTGATCTGTTACAATGTGCATCATTTCCTTTGATCTGCTGTCATGTTCTACCTGGAATTTCTGTTACGGTCCTTCTAGGGTTAATCCTATGTGGCTTCTCTTTGATTTGGGGAGGGCTAAAAGTAACCACACTGATACTATGCTCCATGTCAGTGATACGTCCTTTCCTGGCTGAGCAGCTGACACTTGTATACCTGTGTATATTGCCTGCTTCTGTACGATTGCTCTGTGTATGACCTGGTCTGTTTTCCGTTTAGTATTCGTCTGCTGATTGGGAAATCGCCTGTTCTCCTGGTACTGCATTGCTGTTTCTGGCTTCTGACTCCCGGCTTGCTTCTTACCACTCTATTCATGCTACCTGCTTATTACTACGCTGCCCTCTGGTCTGACCTCAGCTTTACTGACTATTCTCCTGGCTCTGCTGGGTCCCACTATCCCTGCTAGGAGTTCGGGACCTAGCTCCACCCCAGTCACTCCCCCGGTGGTCACGTGTTGCAGGTCCTATTCCTCCTGCAGCATACTTACAGCCATGTTCACATTCCACTGCAGGAGTCCTCGGGTTTCCCCAGCACGTCTTGGACAAATGTACAGTCTCTGGTGGTGAGTCTGATACGGTGTCCATCACACCTGCCTGTGTAAACAGGCTTGCAAATGATTATCAGGCAAATAATTCACCACTGCTGACAGTCTTTGGTAGAAGTATTCAAGTGGAGCACATGTACCAGCTAAAGTTGACCCCCACGCTGATGGATTACCATGGCAGATGGACACCTTTAAAGGCCTCTGTCGCTGCCATTTTGTTTTTTCTGTTTTTCTTGGGCACAAGGCGAAATCAGTAGAAGACTGTGGTTTATGCTGTATTTTGACCTGGTGAATCATATTTCAGTGTCATTTTAATTATACAATGAATTCCATAAAAACAAAAGTAAAAAAAAAATCACCATTTCATCTCAATTGGAATTTTTTCTCCTGTTTTTCAATATATTATTTAATTAAATTGATGCTGTCATTCAAAACTACAGTTCGTTTCACAAAAAAAAAGCCCTCGCATGACTGTCCATGGGAGGATAAAAAAGTTATAATTTTTGAAAGAAGGGGTAGGAAAAATATAAACATGAACAAGGAAATTGGCAGCAGAACAGTGGAGGTATTTTTGAAATGAATGCATTGTAGATGTGTTTTATTTGGGAGGATCTATTCAGTTTTTACTTATATCCACCTTTTTATTACTGACAATTACTCTTAGTTTTTCTCCCCCAGGCTCCTTAAGTATTCAGAAAAGATTTGTTCTTCGAATTTATGTTTTGCCTAGAAATTGGCTTCTTTCCTTCTATCTGAAAACTAGAAGTTTTCTGCGTTCTACACTCGTTCATATCTTAAAATGACAACTTGCAATCTCTACAATAATAAATTTCATTCTACATTGTACAAAAGAAACTGTTAATCAGACCTGAAGAGTGGCTTCAAACTGAGGTGAGAGCAATCCATCTTCAATTAGTGTGGAGTGTTGTGCCGTTCCTTCCACACTGATTACATGTAACCTATCAATTCGAGCTTCCTATTAAAACTTTAGATTAAAGTAAAATGTATAATTAATGTTTACCAGCACTAATTTTATTTATTTTTGCAGTACTTGTGGATTTTTAGTCAATGTGCTCTAAAGGGCTTGATTTATGATTGTCTAATCCAACAGCTTTGCAGTAAAGTATATTAACGAGTCCACTAAAATGGATATACCGCTAATAATGAACTTGACCATCTAAAGTAAGAAAAGCACACTAAATATTGGTCTTTCAGGTCTTCTTTTGTCAATGGGTAATAACTTTCCCTACCTCCTCTGTTTAAATTGTCATTAATTCACTGCCACAATTACAGGTTTTATTAATGAAGTACTGGATATAAAGTACAAGTGGTGCAACAGCATACAAAAAATAAGGTCCTATTACACTACAAACCTAACCACCCACCAGTCTGAAGAGTTAAATAGAATTTCCAGTTCCATTTTGGTAATATTGCAGCGACCTAGAGCAGGTTTGTACAACCCATTGAAATAAAGGCCATGTTCATACATCAGTATTTGGTCAGTATTTTACATCAGTTTTTGTAAGCCAAAACCAGGAGTGGGACAATAAGAGGTAAAGTATAATAGAGACACGTCACCACTTCTGCCTTTTTCACCCACTCCTGGTTTTGGCTTACAAATACTGATGTTAACTATTGACCAAATACTGAAAGTGTAAACTTGACCTAAGGATGAGGCAAAACTGATAAACTCCTCTTTCAATAGCCTCTGCAGATTCTGAGACCAACATGACAGCTATGGGTTACTGTTCATTAAAGGGGTTGCCCAGGAACTAATACTTGATGATCAGTGCAAAAGGATAGGTCATCAAGTGCAGTACTTGGCAGCAGACAGTTTATCTGTGTTCAGTTGATTGCTTTCACACTCACCATGATCTTATGTTGATGATGACCTATTCTGGGGATAAGTCATTCATTGTTAAGGTCCCGTTACATTTAGCGATGTACCAGTGATCCCGACAACGATACGACCCGGTCAGGATCGCTGGTGCATTGCTAAATGGTCGCTAGTGAGCTGCCAAACAGGCAGATCTCACCAGCATTGCAGCAGCGGTCGGCAGTCGTTAATTACCTGTCAGACAGCAGCTCTGCTGACAACTTCCTCCTGCGTCCATGGAGTTGCGCCAGCAGGAAGCCGACGACGAGAAATGGATCAGGACGATCTCGCGCGATCAGCGATATCCAGTGGGGGGGCCAGTCGGAGGTAAGTGTCACATGTAGCGAGATCGCTAGCGATATCGCTATTGCATCACAAAATCGGTGACGCTTCAGCGATATCGCTAGCGATCTCGCTATGTGTGAAGGGGGCTTTAGTTTACTGAGTGCAGCAGTTGTGATACAATCAAAGATTTTAGAAGCAGGAGAGCTCAGAAGTTTGCCCTGCCCACACTAGCTTTTGTGTGTATGTAAGAGGGTGAAGCACAAGAAGACTCAGAGGGGGGTTACCTTCTCCACTCCTTTTCTGGAACCACTGGAACCACTTGGCCAGACAGCAGGCTTGCTAGGGGGAAGACTTTCTGCCCTGGACGTGCTGGGTCATGTGACTGCTTAGAGGAAAGAGGAACAGGAAGGAGGGCAGCCTGAGAGCGCGCGAAGCTCAGAGCAGCATGTGCAGGGGACAGGGCAGGTTGCAACTGCACACAGGGGAGAAGAGAGAACTCCCTTTCAGAGGACAAATCCAGGGGGACTGTGCAGAGAGACTGCATCTTGTGAGTATGTGAGACCAGAGCCTGCAGTGACTGGAGAGGTGCGCTCTGACCCCCGTGCAGAGTCAGTGACCCACGTGCATAGCCCCAGTACCTGTGATGTTGATGCAGAGCCCCTGACTCTTGTTGAGAGACTTATAGAGACACAGAGCACCATACCTGCAGAAAGACTGCTAGTTTTGAAGCATAGACTCAAAGCAGGGGGACCTGGAATGCCTTGTGTTCCCCCTTCCTTTCTTCATTAACCCCCGAGACCCCGGTTGTGGGTCTGTAGAGACTGCAGAGCCTACAGCGACTAGAGAGACAACAAGTGCCGCTGCTGACGGCGCCGACGCGGGAGAAGACAACCCTACAAGCAAGTACTCAGCAGACTGATAAGTTCCAAGAACACCCATTTCTAACTGTTATTCTTTTGGATTTTTTGATATACTGCTTTAAAACCAGTTTAACCACCACTGCTTTCTCCCTGCGAGGAGTGTCATATCCCTGTACATAAAGCCCTTTAACTTTTGATCTGTCTCGGTTCCGTGGTGACAAACCGGCACCTGCATGTTTTTTACATGTACATTGTCTATTTACAGTGAGCTGCTAATGAGAGAAGAGGGAGTGGTTGGACCAGTGCTCATGTGAGATGCAGTCGAGAGAGAGATAATCTCCTGGTGATAAAGCCTTCATTTTAAGTAAACAACACCACAGAGCCTAATTAATGACACAATCCTGGAATCAGTGTTTGAGCCTCTACCATATTCTGTTCTCAGATTACATAACAAAAACCTGCTGATGGATTCTGTTTATTTATTTTATAGACAAAACTTTCTATAGATATCTGAGTTCAGTTGCGATTTGTAATTCTCATGTGTGTAACAAATAGGAATAAGTGAACGTGATTAGTGATACTCGGATATTTCTTGAGTATCTGTGATTTCAGATATGCTCGGCTCTCGACGAGCATTGAAGCACAAATCCCCACCCCTCTTGTTTGGCACCTGCTACACAGCCAATAAGCATGCAGCGATTGCCTACCAGTCACAGTAATGCCATAACCATCTTCGTTGTGGCATTACTGTGATTGGCAGGCTCAATTGCCTCATCAGAGATTATAAAAGGACAGGTGTCGCCACGCTAAAGTCACTGATGCCATTGCACAGCTGAGGACAGTTCTGATCTGAAGGAGAGCAGTTATCCATGCCTGTGTGTGCACAGTTTAACTAATCAGATTCCTCTAGTGGTGATATTGGTGCTGATGCTGAACTGTCATACTAACAGTCCTCCTTAGGGCTAAATCTATGCTTTGCTGTTTTCATTAGATGCATTTTTCATTTAGGTTTGGTTCAGTTGCAGGAGCAGGGAGAGTGGCAGAATACAATCTATAGGTAGGGTTTAGGGCTTTTTTGTCCATTGCAAAAATAGCTGCTGCATGTAACCACATTCTTTTTTGGGGGATGAAAAAATGTTCTATATTGTCATCCATACAGTTTAACATGCTTTTTGTTACATTACATTGATATATAAAACTCCAAACAAACATTAAAAATATTTTTTCTTCATTTACTAGTCATCAATACAGTTTAATGTAGTTAGTGTTACATTACTGTGGTAAATAAAATTGCCAAAAACTGTTAAATTTTATTTTTGTGGATTCAATTAGTCATCCATTGACTTTAATGCACTGCTTAGTGTTACATTACATTGATATATAAAACTCCAAGAGAAAGGTTCAACATTTTTTTCTGAATTAAGTTAGTGATTCATAAACTTTAAAGTGCTTAGTGTTACATTACAGTGGTATAGAAAAACTTCAAAAAAAGTGCAACTTTTTTTCTGGATTCAGTTAGCCATCTGTACAGTTTAGTGTGTTTAGTGTTACAATGTGATGGTGTATAAAACTGAAAAAACATTCAATTTTTTTCTGGATTCAATTAGTCATCCCTAGCCTTTAACAGACTGCTTATTGTTACATTTCGTTGGTACATAAAACTCCAAAAAAGTTCACAAATTTTTTGTAGATTCAATTAGTCATCCAGAGAGGTTAACATAGTTAATGTTACATTACAGTGGTATACAAAACTGCAAAAATAAAGTTCAACACTTTTTTTTTCTGAATTCAGTTAGTCATCCATACAGTTTAACATGCTCTGTGTAAAATTATGGTCGTTTCAAATTTTTGTAAACCACTTGGCCTGCTACAGATGACCACATTTTTTGGTTCCAAAAATTGACTATAGTCATCCTTACAGTTTAACCTGCCTTTTGTAAAATTATGGTTGTTTAAAATTTTTAAAAACCACTTTGGCTGCTACAGTGGACCACATTTTTTGGTTCATTAAAAAAATAGTTTCAGTTAATAAATAAAACTTGATTTCCTGAGATCTAGCAATTACAAATAGCATAAGGCAAGTGGCAAGGGAAGGTTAAGTGGAAGTGCTGATGATGGTGCACGCAGACGTCAAGAACATGGGGTAGGTGCGAAAAAGCATGCTGCTGGAGCACAAGAAACATGCCAATCAATGACATATATCTTCCTTTCCCACTTTGTAGGGAAGCATAAGACACCACTGCTGAAGCCACACCAGTGCAAACAGGTGGTCAGTTGGTTAGCAGATAATGCTTCCTGCATGCTTGCCAGCACCACCCAGTTGTCCTTACAGTCCAGTCATACTTACCAACAGTCTGGATCACTTAGGCCTCGCCCTGATCCTCATTCCTCCCACCATGTTGAGTTCCAAGATACCAGCGATCCCACACTAAGATACTCCGAGGAACACTTTACAACATAATTTCTTCATTTTGACCTCTCACATTGTCCAAGAGGGACAAGAGGAGATGCTGTGTAGTGATGCACTAAAACTTAGTGCAGCCACGGTAACAAGAGGTCACCTTTTGTGTAAGGAGGTAGATGATGATGAGACACAGTTGCCAATAAAGCAGGCTGTTGTTAAGTCACCAAGTTAGGAAGCCTAAGGTATGGCAGAGGAAGACAAGGTAATTGATGACAAACTCACTGACCCAACCTGGGAAGCTGGCATGTAGAGCGAGGCCTGTAGTGCTGAGGGAGACTGATCTGCAGCCCTGAAACAGGGAGGTAGAGGTAGTGGGGTTACCAGAAGGAGAAAGTAGGCAACTGTTTCACAGAGCAACAACACTAGTGAATTTCTGTCAAAGAGTTAAGAGTTTCCCAGTCTGAGACTTTAAAGAGAGTTCTAAGACAAAAAAATGGTCATTTGCCACCTGTGCCATGACAATATTAGCAGGGGCTTGACCACTAAAAGGCTAACCACCGGGATGATCAGATATATATCAGCTAAGCACCAGACTCAATGGGCTGAATGCTTGGGCTTACAATTAGTAACAGCGGGAGACACCACTGCCTCTGCCCCATACTAGGTGCTTCCAGTTCAACCAGAAGCTGGAAGCTCTACAGCACTGCCTCAGCAAAGCGACAACAGGCTCTGCTGAAGCTTATTTGTCCAGGAGATAAACCACACACCATTGCAGAGATATTGAAAGGCTTAGTAGACCTGAATGATAGGTGGCTCTTGCCGCTGAACCTCCAGGCATAGATGTGTGTGATAATGGCCTTAGCCTGGTGGTGCCTGTGAAGCTTGGAAAACTGACACATGTTCCAGCGGTTTCTGAAAACCAATCCAGATTTGCGTGAACTTCTGGTCAAGGTAGCCACATCAGCGCCTATTTACCCAAGTCGGACACAGTTGCTGCCAATTTGGAAGTGCTGAAGCAGCACATGCAAGTGCCAGCTCACTGACTGGTGTGTTATGTTACCACATGCTGGAACTCCACAGTGCAAATGCTGGCAAAGCTTTGTGAGCAGCAGAGGCCAGATGTTGAATATCAGCTCCAACACACCCCATTGGGCAGCCTCTGCAGATAATGACTGAAAAGTGGGCATATATGTCAGAGACTTTGAGGACTTTAGGACTGCACATAGATGATGAGCGGCAATTACACCATAATCAGTGCATTGATCCCACTTCTGTGCCTACTTAAACAGTCACTGCTCACAGATAAAGCTGAAGCTTTGGAAATGGAGGAACTCATGAGACAGGGAGATACTACCCAGCCCCATCTCATCTGCTCAATGCAGATTGAATAACAATAAGTAAGTAGAGGCTGAGGAGGACGAAGAGGAACATGGGCTTGTTGCTATCTCAACAGAGGCTATTACCCACATAAACTTTGTCCCATCTTTCCTACATGGATGGGCTGAGGAGAGGCCTGGACCAATTTCATGACACACTACCAGTGTCCATGCCCTGATGACTGGGTACTTTTGAGAAGGAGGGAAACATTTTTAAAGATGGTCAAGCAATTCCTGGCCAACCTGGAGGTGTTGTGCTGCCCTGCCACTAGTGTGTTATCTGAATTATTTTTTAGTGCTGCTTGGGGGGGTCATAGCAGACAGTAGCTTTTCACTGTCAACAGAAAATGCTGAGAGGCTCACTCTGATAAATAGGAAGAAAGCCTGGATTAGCCCCAACATTTCCACACCACTAGATGACAGCAGCATATAAAGCATTTTTAATTTTCAATGTTTGAATGAGGCATGATAGTTGTTGCCTTCAAGGATTTATGGATAAATGGATGATCCTCTTTATAATTTTTTCCCGGCTTTGTACTGTATGAAAAGTCTTTTTGAGTGTAGGAGTACATGAACTACACTATCTTAATTTTTTTATGAGGCTGACAAGTTGTTGCCTTCAAAGGTTTATGTATGACTTTTTTACCCTCCTTATTACTTTTTCCTGGCTTTGCACTTTGCAAAGCCTTTAGGAATGTAGGAGTACTTAAATTACACTTTCTAAGTTTTTTAAGAGTCAATTAATTTGGTAAAATCATAGAATCATGGAATGGTAGAGCTGGAATGGACCTCCTGGGTCATCTGGTCCAATCCCCTGCTCAAAGCAGGATTCACTGAATCATTCCAGACAGAGGTATGTTCTTCCATTGAAGGAGAACTCACCATCTTTCATGGCAGCCTGTTACACTCATTGATCACCCCTGTCAAAAAGTTTTTCTAATATCTAATCTGTGTCTCCTCCCATTCAGTTTCATCCCTTTGCTTCTAGTCTTTCCATGTGCAAATGAGAATAAAAATGATCCTTCTACAATGTGACAGCCCCTGAGATATTCCAGATGAGGTCTGACCAAAGAGGAGTAGAGGGCAATAATGACTTGATGTGATCTAGACTGTATGCTTCTGTTAATACATCCCAGAATTGTATTTGCCTTTTTTTGCTGCTGCATCACACTGTTGACTCATGTTAAGTCTGTGATCTATTAGTATACCCAAGTATTTTTCACAGGTGCTGTTGCTAAGCCTCATTCTTCACATTGTGTATATGATTTTGTCATTTTTATTGCCCAGATGTAGCACTTTACATATTTCCCTGTTAAAAAACATTCTGCTAGTTGCTGCCCACTGCTCCTCTCTCTCTCTACTCTAGTATTAGCTATGCCTCCTAGCTTTGTGTCATCAGCAAATGTAATCAGTTTACCCTCAATTCCTTCATATAAATCATTGATAGGGATGTTGAACAATACAGGGCTCAGGATAGAGCTCTGTGGTACCCCACTTGAGACATTCTTTCAACTGGATGTGCAGCCTTCAAGAGTGTATGGATTACCCTGCTTGTATTTTCTGATAGGTTTTGCACTGTGTGCAGACCTTTTTCATGAGTGTGGCAGTACCACAGCTATACTTTGTTCACAATTTTTGAAAGAGGCAATACAGTTGGTGCTTTCAAGGTTGTATGGATGACCCAGATTCTAATTTTTGGCAGCCAATGCATTTAGTGCATTGCCTTTATGGGTGTCACTACTTGACAATTTGAACAGAATGTGCATGAGACCCTCTTTTATGTGTAATGCAGGGTGTATCTGAGTCCCTTTCTGTAAAAATTTTTGGCATTTCTTGCCTCCTCCATAAATTACACTGAAATTTCCAATTTTTCATTAAAGATTTCAATTTTAGTTTACTTAAATTATTATTATTTTTTTAAATCCTTTTTAAATTTTGTCCTATATACATGTCATTATACAGGAAATAATGTTTTACTTTTTTTCCTAGAAACTCCAATTTCTCATCGATTTTGATTGTTTTATTGTCAGTCCTTAAAGTAGAGTAAAAATGTGATAGCACTGTTCTCAGCAGCAATCTGGGAGTCAGACATGCTTCCACGAGTCTTCTCCATGTTATTCTTCTTCTATTCAGCACTTCTTCCATCCATTTCAACATTTCCATTGCCCCCCCAGACCTCATTTTGGAGTCTGCCGAAAAATGTCTGATTTCACATTGATTTCCAATATACTTGTTACTCAAAACGAGAATTCGAGCATTAGGAATTGCTCGGTTCGAGCATGCAAGAATTTTAGTGCTTGCTCATCCCTAGTAGCAAACAAATGTTAAGAGTGATCACAAAAGAATCTAAATTCAAATTTTTGGCCATCAAGAACTTGCGCAATATAGCCAGCCTTACCAAGAATTTCAAGATTTCTGTTTACTTCTCTTCGACTTATTTTAGACTTAGGCATTAATGCAAGAAATTCAGAAGTCTTTCATATATTTTAATATTACCAAAACACAAAATTAGTGATATAAGGCTAGCTTCACATTTGCGTCTTTGTGCTCAGTGCATCATCTCGCATGCGTTTGCATTTTTTACGCGCATGTGTTCTCTAGGTGTCACATTTCACAGGAGGAAAATCCTTGAAAAATCCTTGAAACAGACTCCACCAATGGGACATCAAACAATGTTTCTTTGTGTAGGGGTGGTTTAAACCAGTGTCTAGACATGTTTACTCAAAAAATGCATGCGTACGCAATCGCAGACGAACGCATGTCCATGCGCACGTCTGCGTTCCCATAGACTGTAATGTGTTATTTTGTCGCATTCTGTGCACAAGCGTGCGCATGCGTTTTTTTACACCTTATGGCGGACCCAAAAATGCAACATGTTGCGTCTGGCGCGTCTAGAGGCACAACTGGAATAAGCGTATGAGCACGAAAACGCAGACGAACACATGCAAATGCAAGACCATGCGTATGCCATGTTAAACATAGGTACGCATGGATGCGCACGATGTGCTGCGCACAAAAATGCTAATGTGAAACCAGCCTTAGAGACTTTTTGTCTTTGCCAGTCAAAGATCGCAGAGGGAGCCTTGGCCATTTACAATAAATTGATGAACGCGTATAAAGCCATAGGTTTACGTGTTGTAGCTGAGAAGGGATTCTGGAGGAATAGTTATTCAATCCCTCTGCTACATAAGAAGACACAAGTATTAAAAATGTCACGTCGTAGAACTCTGTTAAAGATTTTTCACTGTGATCTGGGAACCTCAAGCTACACATCTGGATGCATAACTTCAAGTGTCTGTTACACAGTGTCTACTACCAAGTACGATACAGGAAAGATGTATATACCAAGTAGGCACTTACAGCTGTTTCTGACTAATAAAAATAATTATTACATTTATTTCATCTAATTAAAAACCTAGCATCCATGCCAGTTTAATCCTAACAGGATTTTGATATTTTGAACTGTGATAAAGCTATGACTGGCATCCTGACCCCAGCCCACACCAGCTAATTATAGGAAATCCAAAAATGAGCCAAGAGCACGACTGTGTCACTTTCGCCTAAAATTCATGCACCAAAGAGATGCTTCTCACAATCGATCTTCGAGATATTCAGAATGCAAAGAAATAACCAAGTATTTTGTGAACATGTGGTAATTACACAGCTATTTATGCTGCGAAGAATGAAAAGTAATTGCACATAAAATTACCATGAAAAAATCCTGGAAATCTCTGTGGAATTTATTATAGCGTGATTACCGTGAAATTACCGAATAAACATTGTGATCGCATTTTTTTAGGGATCTGTTATAAAAGAACCTTTTAGAATAAAGCACAATAGTGTTTCATAAAGTAGTACCTTATGGACCTACGGAGGGATTGTTTGGAACAACTAAATGTTATGCTACATTAAAATGAGCTATATGTGCTGGCAATGCTTATTATGCAACATGCCTGCAATTTACAGAGAGAGCCTTTTATCATCCGTGTAGATCTAGCACCATGTATTGATGGAACAAGACTGCAGGACAGCAGGCAATGCATCACATATGGGTCTTATCTACTGTTCTGTCTATTGTCCTTCTTACCATCTCAACTCAAAATTGGCTTTGTAAGTAAATTAACATGGTTTTAGCAAAAAACAATTTTCGGAAATATTGCAATATATCAATACATGCATCCCCTGCCCCCATATCCTCTATACTTTCTTTAAAAACAACACTTCAGTCCTTATCCCAGCTCTGTAGATTTTAGATGTTTTCATATATTTTAAATAGATTGTTTAATCTTATTTATTTCAACCTAAATACCAATTAAAAGGGTATTCCAAAGCATTGATAAAATTTGCCCGAAGCCAGAAATACAGTTATGGCCAAAAGTATTGACACCCCTGCAATTCTGTCAGATAATACTCAGTTTCTTCCTGAAACTGATTGCAAACACAAATTCTTTGGTATTATTATCTTCATTTAATTTGTCTTAGATGAGAAAACACAAAAGAGAATGAAGCAAAAAGCAAAACATTGATCATTTCACACAAAACTCCAAAAATGGGCCAGAAAAAAGTATTGGCACCCTCAGCCTAATACTTGGTTGCACAACCTTTAGCCAAAATAACTACGACCAACCGCTTCCGGTAACCATCAATGAGTTTCTTACAATGCTCTGCTGGGATTTTAGACCATTCTTCTTTGGCAAACTGCTCCAGGTCCCTGATATTTGAAGGGTGCCTTCTCCAAACTGCCATTTTTAGATCTCTCCACAGGTGTTCTATGGGATTCAGGTCTGGACTCATTGCTGGCCACCTTAGAAGTCTCCAGTGCTTTCTCTCAAACCATTTTCTAGTGCTTTTTGAAGTGTTTTTTGGGTCATTGTCCTGCTGGAAGACCCTTGACCTCTGAGGGAGACCCAGCTTTCTAACACTGGGCCATACATTATGCTGCAAAATTTGTTGGTAGTCTTCAGACTTCATAATGCCATGCACATGGTCAAGCAGTCCAGTGCCAGAGGCAGCAAAGCAACCCCAAAACATCAGGGAACCTCCGCCATGTTTGACTGTAGGGACCGTGTTCTTTTCTTTGAATGCCTCTTTTTTTCTCCTGTAAACTCTATGTTGATGCCTTTGCCCAAAAAGCTCTACTTTTGTCTCATCTGACAAGAGAACATTCTTCCAAAACATTTTAGGCTTTTTCAGGTAAGTTTTGGCAAACTCCAGCCTGGCTTTTTTATGTCTCGGGGTATGAAGTGGGGTCTTCCTGGGTCTCCTACCATACAGTCCCTTTTCATTCAGACGCCGACGGATAATACGGGTTGAGACTGTTGTACCCTTGGACTGCAGGGCAGCTTGAACTTGTTTGGATGTTAGTCGAGGTTCTTTATCCAACATCCGCACAATCTTGCGTTGAAATCTCTTGTCAATTTTTCTTTTCCGTCCACATCTAGGGAGGTTAGCCACAGTGCCATGGGCTTTAAACTTCTTGATGTCACTGCGCACGGTAGACACAGGAACATTCAGGTCTTTGGAGATGGACTTGTAGCCTTGAGATTGCTCATGCTTCCTCACAATTTGGTTTCTCAAGTCCTCAGACAGTTCTTTGGTCTTCTTTCTTTTCTCCAAGCTCAATGTGGTACACACAAGGACACAGGACAGAGGTTGAGTCAACTTTAATCCATGTCAACTGGCTGCAAGTGTGATATAGTTATTGCCAACACCTGTTAGGTGCCATAGGTAAGTTACAGGTGCTGTTAATTACACAAATTAGAGAAGCATCACATGATGTTTCGAACAGTGCCAATACTTTTGTCCACCCTCTTTTTTATGTTTGGTGTGGAATTATATCCAATTTGGCTTTAGGACAATTATTTTTGTGTTTTTTCATCTAAGACAAATTAAATGAAGATAATAATACCAAAGAATTTGTGTTTGCAATCATTTTCAGGAAGAAACTGAGTATTTTCTGACAGAATTGCAGGGGTGTCAATACTTTTGGCCACAACTGTAGTAGCAAAACAACAAAAGAAGTAGAGTTCCTCCATTAATTTTCTTGTCATTCCAGCACCATGTTTTCAATCTTCCCAACTGTCTTCTGTTTAGCAGTGCCATTTCGTATACCCAATGTGATAGCTGATGCCAATCACTGGTCTGAGTAGAATACAGAACAAGATCGCTGTAGCCAGGTAAAAAGAAAGCCAATATGGAGAACCACTAAGGCAGTGTTGCGATGGCAGTATGTTGCGTGTTGTGTGATATGTAACGATTTGTGCTGCCCCGGTCTGTCATCCAGTCCTACCCTTCAGTGAAGCAGATCTTCATTTGTGTTGTCCGATTTCCTGGGCTCAATTGACGCTCATTCAGTCCCACAACATCATGATGCTACATGACCACTAGTCATTAGGTGTCACACATTGTCATGATGTATATTGAGGGACCAAATATGCTCCACAGGGAATCAGCTGCCAGGGATGACTGGACTATGTCGGGTCTTTTTCAAACCTCACTGAAAAAGACACATACAAAGATAGACATTAGGCTATATACAGTGATAATCACAAAGATGTGCAAACTCTGTAGAAGTTTAAACAGATATACATATTCACAATTACATATTTACACTATGTACAAAATCATCATGTACAGGATCGTTGTGTGCAAAATCATTGTAGAACAAAGTTGTACAAATCAATGAGTTAGTCAATGCAAGAAAGCGGACGGCACCGCTGTTACCGTGCTAAGGTCTGTGGCTGGCAGCAGGCGGAGAGCTCTCATCCAGGACTCCCGGGTGCTTGACCTCGTAGCAAGACGAATGTAGTTTCCAAGAGAAAAAGGTCGCACTCTGCGGGATAATGATGAATGTTTATTGACACTGAATTACATGTCACATCGGAGATGTGAAGGAGAGTGTGTCAAATGGCTGACTACGGCCATAGTCAGCCATTTGACACTCTCCTTCACATCTCCGACGTGACATGTAATTCAGTGTCAATAAACATTCATCATTATCCCGCAGAGTGCGACCTTTTTCTCTTGGAAATCAATGAGTTAGCCCAACGCACTATTCCCCTGTGGTTTCTTCAATAAAAAAAATGTTTGCATTGAAAATCAAAATTTCCCAGAGTGCAGCTGTTTTCTCTTCACTGGATGACCATCTGGACTAAGTTCCAGGTTCAGCTTGCACCTATCTCATATGCACGCCTTGTCTGTGTCACTAGGGATGACTGGACTAGACACTGGATCAGTGCAGTGTAAATTGTATTGGTCATCTCTTGTAAGTGGGTATCAAGTCAGTCTTGATGTGAACTAATTTGTCTTCCTCCTAGTGTCTAGTGTTGCACATTGAAAGCTAAAAGACGTTAGTTATGCTATATGTGTCTACCGTATATGGTAACATTCAATAGTAGTGATGCGAACATCATTCTTTTCAGGATTTTGTTAGCATGCTGTGAGAATGTCTTAATTTTTCACCGTGAGTGGTAGGCTCACTAGATGAGGTGGATCCTCTAAGCCCAAGTTCCAAGTGGGCACATGGCAATGGGCATCAGTGCAGCATGGTTGTCGGATGCATGAAACTCTTAGCATAGACAGGCAGCTGAGATGCTTGTAACTGTACACAGAAGACATTCACCACGGACAATCAGCTGAGATGCTGGAAACCATAGACAGGAGATATCCAGGAGACCACAGACAGGTAGCTGGGATAATGGAAACAGTAGGAAAGCAGGAGACCATGGACAGGCAGCTGAGATGCTGGAAACTATAGGCAGGTAGTAGATGTTCAGGAGACCATGAATGAGCAGCTGGGATGCTGAAAACCATAGGCAGGAAGGAGACATCCAGGAGACCACAGACAGGCAGCTTGGATGCTGGAGACTGCAGACAAGCAGTAGATGTCCTGTAGACTGCAAACAGCCATAGAGCAGGTCAATGTCTACTAACAAACTCATAGTTTTAGTAGCACTGAAGTCTTAATACCAAAGACACAGATATGTGCCATGGTGATGGTGAGCCTTATATAGACCCAGACAGATAATCACGTACGAAAACACCAGACATGGAGCGCCACAAAGTTGAGCGGACAGGGGTGAGGGAAGCAAAACACAAATCAGGTACAAGTGCGTAACAGACAAACTGAATTCCTGCAATTTTTCAGAAAAAAAGAGTAGGGGCATCTCAATTGTTTATATCAGCTGTAACTTTTCTTGCATTTTTTTAAATGTCTGAATGTGAAGAATATAGGTGACTGAGTCAATCGATTCATATTTTATTTTTTTTAGCAAATTTTTTCACATTGATTAACACAAACTGCAGAGAAAGTGTAGCATGGTACACGTCCTTCACATACCTTAAGTTCCATGGCCTGGTGTCTAAGGGTGACAAAGGGCCCTTCCTCCACATGAATATTATAAATATCACATGGTAAATGACCAAATTTGCATTGGGCTTTGAACTAAAAATGAACAAATAGATTTGTTCATTCTTGATTGGCACTTAAGAGCTTTGAGTTAAGTTTCTCATAGCTGTCCATGTAATATTCCTATGGAAGGGCAGGGTCAGCCAGACAGTTGCTTTTTGCTGGTGACTCTTTGTTTCAGGCCATAAAGTGAAGTTACAAAGCAAGGTTTCTCACATAACACCCACACTCAAAAAGACCATTGTGAAAGCTAAATATATACAGTATAAAAGCTGGCAGTGGACATCATATATAGATGCCTGAACAGGTTTGATTAATTGAATAAAACACACTTATTCTTTTTACAGGGGTGAACACTGTCAGGACTCCTGTGTCGGACAAGTGTCTTTGCCCACAATCTGTCAGACCTCACCTGCACATTCACAAATTTGCATGCATATTCATATTAGACATATAAATATAAAAAATGCATATGTTAAAACATTATACACTAATTTACACCTTATATTCAAATACATAGTACAAACATACACACAACCATTAATAAAAAAAATGAACATATACAGTACATAAAACATGCAATGATCTGATCAGACTTTTTTGTTGTTGCATTATATCGGATGTGTGCACAGAACCCTCCTGAAAGGTGAGTATACTTTTTTTTTTTACATTTTATAACATTTTGATGGACTTTTATGGTTTAGCCAAATTACAGCTAGTGGCTGCCATTTTTTAAAAAATGCATGTGGAAATTAATTTAAAAAAAACTCCACATTTTGGAGGATGCGTATATTTGTAAAATTTGAGCAGAATTAAATTCCGCACCAATTTATTTGCTCATCTCTAAATTAGAAATCTCTCTGATGGGATTGCATAATGGATCTGCCTGTATTTTGTAGCACTGAGGACATCATTATTCTTGACCAAATCCTCAACTCCATTGGCTGATATGCAGCACCAAACTTCCAAGGAACCTCCACCATCTACTGAGTACACACATATGCCGGGGTCTTCTCCCCCAACTACACTGGAGAAAACAGAATGATCCAAGCAACGTCCTGACAGGTGCATGCGGTGGGTCTTTGCCCCTTTCAGCAATACCTGTGCCTTCCTTTGCAGGTATTAATAATGTGATATGTAGCATATGAGCTGTATTTATACGGTACAATATCCTCATGAATTATCCTCATCCTATGTTGTATGTATTCTTGTTTTTGCTTATTTTTGTTTATCCTTTTGGTGCTTAGTGCTTTTTCGTAGGGAATGTCTTGGCATATTGTTTGGCAGTTTTCAGATATAATTAAATGCTACTCCACTGCTCTAAACAAAGATGTTACCAATATTTCTACTTCTGTGAAACAGATACAAACAATAGACAGGGTTTAATTTAAAATTGTGGTGAATTGGCACAGTGATCACAATTTAATTGCTTTTTGTCTGATTTATCCAGCTGTTTCTAAATCCCATGAGATTATTAGGATTGACAGTGCTGGACTCTTTTCCATTCCTATCACACGGCCTCCTCCTCTTTTGTATAGGAGGCACTCGCTGACTGGCTCTATAATTCCTCTGCAGAGTGAAAATTAGCATACAGTTTACTTGGTCGTTAACAAGAACATTTACTTTTCTGTGAAATATATTTTACTATTGTATAACTTTTTTATTATCCAATAAGGGTATTAGTTGAAAATGTGTTCTCCATGCTTGCAGTCAACCAATACCAGCTATTTGCTATTGCCTGCAATACTAATGGTCTTATCAAAAGAAGTTATTAAAGCACTAGATGAAGAGCCCGGTGCTGCGCAGACATAATAACTAACTACGGTTAGTTATAACAAATTATAATGATTATATCTATATATATATAAAGCTAAGTGTAGAGCCCCACCCACTCCGCATAGCCACATTCACTATAATATCCCACATCATCCCGTCAGCCAGAGCCACCGGACTAAAGTACTACCCCTAATATCCCACATCGTCCCATCAGCCAGAGCCACCGGACTACTACCCCTAATATCCCACATCATCTCGTCAGAGCCACCGGACTACTACCCCTAATATCCCACATCATCTCATCAGCCAGAGCTACCGGACTTCTACCCCTAATATCCCACATTATTCCGTCAGCCAGAGCCACCGGACTACTACCCCTAATATCCCACATCATCCCGTCAGCCAGAGCTATCAGACTACTACCCCTAATATCCCACATCATCCTGTCAAAGCCACTTGACGACTACCCCTAATATCCCACATCATCCTGTCACTCAGGGCCACCAGACAACTACCACTATTACCCCACATCATCCCATCACAGACGCCGGACTACTCCCCCTAATATCCCACATCATTCCATCAGCCGGAGCCACCAGACTACTACCACTAATATCCCACATTATCCCATCAGCCAGAGCCACCAGAATATGCCCCCTAATATCCCACATCATCCCGTCAGCCAGAGCTACTGGACTACTACCACTAATATCCCACATATTCCGTCAGCCAGAGCCACCAGACTACTACACCTAATATCCCACATCATCCCATCAGCAAGAGCCACCGGACTACTACTCCTAATATCCCACATCATCCCGTCAGCCAGAGCCACCAGACTACTACCCCTAATATCCCACATAATCCCATCAGCCTGGGGTCAGAACCAGAGTGCTGAGTGGAATGGTCCTAACTTCCACACTGGGATCCCTTTAAGAGAGGCCTGGGTCAGAACCAGAGCGCTGAGTGGATTTGTCCTGACTTCCATACCAATGATCCCTTTAATAAAAGCCTGGGGTCAGATTACGTTCAGGTGCAGCAAGGACTCTCAGACCTCATCGAGAGTGCAGATGAACATGCCCGATGAGTGAAGGATCTCAGTGGATTATTCTTTGCTGCACTGCAGCATAAAAGACTAGGGGCTTAGCGAGTCAGACTGCCTGATGCCGACAGAAATGAGACCAACTTGTTAGGCGGGGAAGCCGGAAGAACTCACTACTGGCCTCAGCCAGCAGCCAGCCATCCAACCCAAGAATAGAGAAAGACATCCAAGTGATGCTAAGTGAAATTGAGATATATAAACTGCCCTCTTGACTTGCTTTCCTTGGTACCCCTCAGCCTTCACCTTGTTTACTCCTTGTTGCTCCCCGCGATGAGGTTAACCCAGTACCCATTAAATGAATAATATTCACCATATTCAGAATCTATCAATATAAAAAAAGTCAACCCTATCGCTAAACGTCGTAACAAGAAAAATATTAAAAATGCCAGAATTACATTAGTTTGGTCGCCGCAACATTGCAATAAAATCCAATAATGGGTGATCAAAAGATTGTGTCTACACCAAAATGGTATTAACAAAAAAAACTTCAGCTTGGCTCTCAAAAAATAAGCCCTCACCAGCCCCAGATCATGAAAAATGGAGACAATACAGGTCTTGGAAAAAGGCGTCATTCTTTTTTTACAAATTTTGGATTTTTTTCACCACTTAAATAAAAAAGAACCTAGACATGTTTGGTGTCTATGAACTCATAATGACCTGGAGAATTATAATAGCAGGGCAGTTTTAGCATTTAGAGAAAATGTTAGGGAAAAAAACAACAACTGTGGAATTGCACTTTTTTTGCTCTTTCACCACACTTGAATTTTTTTTCAGGTTTCCCGTACACAATATGTTAAAACGAATGTCAGTCAGTGTCGGGGGCACGGTTACAGCTGCCTTCTCTATACACACAGAATTGTGACCGAAACTAAGCTGGTAACATCTCTATCACTGGAAGATGCTGCCAAGAGAAATAAAGTTAATTAGTAGCATTATTTAACATGTAATAGTAGCATTAATTAACATGACAGGTTCCCTTTAAAACAGTATTGTAAAAAGCCTGCAGATGGTAAGTGAGGACACATGGTGGGCTGAAAGCTCACTCAATCATCTTGTGCACTGAAATTTTTAGGACAAGGAGAAACTTTACCCCTTAGATCCCAGTCTTAGCCTCTTACCTAGCCAAATCAGATCTCATACTTTGCACTGATGGGGGAAATACCCGAAACACTCTGTCTTTAAATTGGGATTCTGGTTTGGTTTTTATCCTAAGTCATATTGCAAAGCTCATTAAAGGGTTGATATTGACTTTAAGATTGCTACTTCCAAAAGGTGGTGCTAGTGTTCAAGTCCTCTTCCTTTCTGAAGAGACAATTTTCATATAGGACACAGTACTCTGGACCCGCTATTCATCAACAACCCAAATGAGGCATTTTTGGACCAAGAGCAGCATCTCATCTCCTTGTGGACATTAGCTAAGACATAATCATGCCTATACATCTCTCTATGAGGTCTTACATCCCTCTCAAATGTGTCTCATATCTAGGAAGAGGTAAGATAAGATCCAGCAGTAAGTACCGTCACACTTGGTGACGCACCAGCGATCCCGACAATGATGCGACCTAGTAGGGATCGCTGGTGCCTCGCTACGAGATCGCTGGTGAGATGTCAAACAGTCAGATCTCAACAGTGACGCGCAACGATACAGAACGATACGACGGTTGTTGGGACTCTGTCTCTCAGACTTGTAGTATTGAGGTCGTTCATCGTTGCCCCTGTCAAACACAGCGATGCATGCTGGCCAGCGGGACACCAGCGATCAAAAAATGGCCCAGGATATTCCTGCACAATCAGCGATATCCAGCAGGGCGGCTGGTCGCTGCTGCATGTCACATGTAGCGAGATCGCAGGTGAGATCGTTGTTGCGTCACAAAATCGGTGACACATTAGCGATCTAGCTAGCGATCTCGCTATGTGAGACGGGGGCTTTAAGCTCATGCCTTGATAAATTGCATCTTCTTTATTGTAAATCAGTAAAGTAACTCAAAATAAATCACGCACAAGTTGAAAGTTGCAACGCGTTTCAGGGCTAAGTCGTTAATCATTGCAATGAATGTATGCAATGTATGACTTATTTTAAGTTGTTTTACTGATCTACAATGAAAGGATACATTTTAACAAGACATGAATCCTACTGCTCTAAATTCACTTTTTCTACATTCATTTTGCTGTGCTTGAAGTGCTCCATGCATGGGACAAGCCTGACCTACAAGATAGAGAAATTTTGGAGAGCTGTCTTTGCTTTCAAATTTATATATCTCGTATCTATCCTCTACCACAAAGAATTGCTGTAACATTACAAAATCTAAGGGATTGTTCACACTCTGCCTTTTTGCCATATTTTTTCTGTCCATTTTTCAAGGGTAAACACTTTACGTTATCAGCAAACTCTGAAACCTCATACGTATAACCCATCGCAACCAGTAAAGGATATCACAGTCCAGAACATAACCATGGTTCCCTATAATGTAAGAACATTTTTGTAAGAGGGTGACAGATCATTTATCAACCTTCTTGCTTTACAGGCCAATATAGATTTAGTAGGTTCAATCGGAGATGAGACTTTACTGGAATAAATTATTATCTCAGCTTCAGTCTGAAATCTGACAATTTCATTTTCTTCAACAAAATAAGTTTATGAACTCCAGATATTTGCCATCCTATGCGTATATGTCATTTATTGAGAGATTTGTGAGGTTAGTAAATGTCTTGTCGCAAAGTAAAACTTTATAGAGCCTTGAGTCATTCCCACTTCAGCTAAGCGTGTTCATTAGGTTTATATCACTTCAGCAAGACATCTCACAAGTTATTTTAACAATTCACAAATTTTAGTTAATCGTATAGTGCTGACTAGAGTTGAGCGATACCAGCCGATACTTGAAAATATCGGATCGGAATGGATCGGCCGATCTTTAAAAAAAGTATCGGTATCGCCGATTCCGATACCAGGAACCAATGCAAGTCAATGGGGCCAAAATATCGGAATTAAAAAAAAACCTTTCTTTCCTTGTAGGTTAATTCTACATGAAGAAAAACAACTAAGAATAATGTAGAATGTATTGTGGGAGGTGGAGGAGACATTAAAGCCATAGAGGTTTAGCCCAATCAAATGGAATAGCAGGAATTAAACTTTTTTTTTAAAGATGTTAGGAGTTACAAAGATATTGACTATGTTAGCCTCATTTATATTTTGCCAGACATGTATGTCTTCTTCTTCTTTCTTCTTCTTTCTTATTCTTCTTCCTTTTTTTTACCTTCTTCTTCTTATTCCTTTTTTTACATTCTTCTTCTTCCTCCTCCTTTTTTTACATTCTTCTACTTCCTTTTTTTACATTCTTCTTCTTCCTTTTTTTACATTCTTCTTCTTATTCCTTTTTTTACATTCTTCTTCTTCTTCCTTTTTTAAATTCTTCTACTTCCTTTTTTTACATTCTTCTTCTTCTTCCTTTTCTTACATTCTTCATATTCTTCTTATTCAACAATTATTATTCTACATATTCAACTTCTTCATCTTCTTCCTATTCTTCTTCATCATATTCTTCTTTGTGTCAGGCATTCCTGTAGTTGTTATCTGGAAAAGTTAGAAGTTTACACCTTCCGTTCTGCCTGTCACAAAAGATTTACAACAGGATTTGTCCGCGTTCAGTTTGGCCTGCAGCAGCAGGCCTTTTCCAGGGGCACCACGAGGAGGAACGGACTCACCCCCATACACTGCTTAGTCTTCTTCTGCTTATAAATAAGATAATATCATTTGCTCAGAGTATTAGTCTTATGCTTAATGTTCTTCTGCTTTGTTTTTTTTATGCTTCTTGGTCTTCTCTCTCTTGTTGTTCTGCATCTTGGTGGTTGTCTTCCTGTTCTTTGTCCTCTTGAACCAGCTGACGGTACTGGCACCGGGAGGGGCAGCAGAAGGAAAAAGAGCCAATGGCACTACCGAGGACCAGCTGACGGTGCTGGAACCCGGTTACTAAGCAGGAGGTACCTGTGCTACAAAGCACTACCAAGGACCAGCAGACGTTGCCGGAACTCGGATACCGAGATGGAGGCACCTAGGCCAAAGGCTCTGACGAGAACCAGCTGACGGTGCTGGAACCCGGAGGGGTAGCATAAGCTGCAAGAGCAAATGGAAATAGCGAGGACCAGCTGACAGTGCTGGCACCCGGAGGGGCAGCAGAAGGAATAAGAGCCAATGGCACAACCAAGGACCAGCTGACGGTGCTGGAACCCGGTTACTAAGCAGGAGGTACCTGTGCTACAAAGCACTACCAAGGACCAGCAGACGTTGCCGGAACTCGGATACCGAGATGGAGGCACCTAGGCCAAAGGCTCTGCCGAGAACCAGCTGACGGTGCAGGAACCCGGAGGGGTAGCATAAGCTGCAAGAGCAAATGGAAATAGCGAGGACCAGCTGACAGTGCTGGCACCCGGAGGGGCAGCAGAAGGAATAAGAGCCAATGGCACAACCGAGGACCAGCTGACGGTGCTGGAACACGGTTACTAAGCAGGAGGTACCTGTGCTACAAAGCACTACCAAGGACCAGCAGACGTTGCCGGAACTCGGATACCGAGATGGAGGCACCTAGGCCAAAGGCTCTGACGAGAACCAGCTGACGGTGCTGGAACACGGAGGGGTATCAGAAGTTACCCCTGAAAAGCAAAGTTGGCATGCCGCAAGCTGGCCGCAGTTACCGAATCACACAGTCCTACAGGGGGTGCTTGTCCTACTGGCACTATGGAACAAGCCTTTCTTACCAGAACCCGCAGTCCACATAGGAAGCACCTAAACTGCTGGCACCCTAGCCTCGGCTAACCCAACCGCAACACGACATGGCAACTTGGGGTGGCAAACTGACATTGACACTTCCCGGAAACAGCAGGCAGGGCTGGAACCAAGCTGGGCAGGAGGGAGTACCCGTGCCAAAGTCAGTTATGAGCAGCAACTGGCGATGTTGGAGCCCAGGACAAGCACTTAGCAGGCTGAGGCCTGATGTGCTGTCAATTGGGAGGCAGCAGGACAGATTGCCATCAAAACAGCAGGGGAACAGCTGACGTTACTGAACCCCACAAACACAGGAGCTAGTGTTTTACTCTGTGAAGACGGCACTTCCGAGCAACAACTGGCTGTGTTGAAGCCCAGGGACAAGCACGGAGCAGGCTGAGGCTGCATTGAAGAAATTTTAAGATCGGTTGTAGACTACTAATTTGAACCAAGCTCCACTTAGGCCTGTGGCTTCACTGATTTTCGTATTTCCCCTGTCCTCCAACCCCGCCAGTTACAGCTCCGAAGTGGCGTCTGCACAATCCACACTTGTTCCTGTGTTACAGGTGTTCAGTCCGGTCAGTTAATCCCCTGATGTGTGTCCGGCAATGTCGCCTGCTCTGTCCACATTCCCATAATGGGAATGTGGACAGAGCAGGCGACATTGCCGGACACACATCAGGGGATTAACTGACCGGACTGAACACCTGTAACACAGGAACAAGTGTGGATTGTGCAGACGCCACTTCGGAGCTGTAACTGGCGGGGTTGGAGGACAGGGGAAATACGAGAGACAGTGGAGCCACAGGCCTAATTGGAGCACGGTTAAAAATCAGTAGTGGTATGACTGTGTAGGCAGCAGGAGACTTTGCCATCTACACAGCAGGGGATCAGCTGACGTTACTGAACCCCACTGAGACACGGGAGCAAGTGTCTCTTTCCGTGTGGACGGCACTTCCGAACTACAACTGGCTGTGTTGAAGCCCAGGAAATAGGAGGGTGTAGGCAGAGGCCTACTGTATTTTGAAAGAGGTGACAGCAGGAGAGACTGCCATCCACAAAGCAGGGGATCAGCTGACGTTACTGAACCCCACTGAGACACGGGAGCAAGTGTCTCTTTCCGTGTGGACGGCACTTCCGAACTACAACTGGCTGTGTTGAAGCCCAGGAAATAGGAGGGTGTAGGCAGAGGCCTACTGTATTTTGAATGAGGTGACAGCAGGAGAGACTGCCATCCACACAGCAGGGGATCAGCTGACGTTACTGAACCCCACTGAGACACGGGAGCAAGTGTCTCTTTCCGTGTGGACGGCACTTCCGAACTACAACTGGCTGTGTTGAAGCCCAGGAAATAGGAGGGTGTAGGCAGAGGCCTACTGTATTTTGAATGAGGTGACAGCAGGAGAGACTGCCATCCACACAGCAGGGGATCAGCTGACGTTACTGAACCCCACTGAGACACGGGAGCAAGTGTCTCTTTCCGTGTGGACGGCACTTCCGAACTACAACTGGCTGTGTTGAAGCCCAGGAAATAGGAGGGTGTAGGCAGAGGCCTACTGTATTTTGAAAGAGGTGACAGCAGGAGAGACTGCCATCCACAAAGCAGGGGATCAGCTGACGTTACTGAACCCCACTGAGACACGGGAGCAAGTGTCTCTTTCCGTGTGGACAGCACTTCCGAACTACAACTGGCTGTGTTGAAGCCCAGGAAATAGGAGGGTGTAGGCAGAGGCCTACTGTATTTTGAAAGAGGTGACAGCAGGAGAGACTGCCATCCACACAGCAGGGGATCAGCTGACGTTACTGAACCCCACTGAGACACGGGAGCAAGTGTCTCTTTCCGTGTGGACGGCACTTCCGAACTACAACTGGCTGTGTTGAAGCCCAGGAAATAGGAGGGTGTAGGCAGAGGCCTACTGTATTTTGAAAGAGGTGACAGCAGGAGAGACTGCCATCCACACAGCAGGGGATCAGCTGACGTTACTGAACCCCACTGAGACACGGGAGCAAGTGTCTCTTTCCGTGTGGACGGCACTTCCGAGCTACAACTGGCTGTGTTGAAGCCCAGGAAATAGGAGGGTGTAGGCAGAGGCCTACTGTCTTTGTAATGCGGAGACAGCAGGAGAGACTGCCATCTCCACAGCAGGGGAACAGCTGGCAGTGCTGAACCCCACTAACACTTGAACGAATGTGTTTGGCTCTGTGGAGACGACACTTCTGAACACCAACTGACGTTGTTGGAGCCCAGGATTAGGCGAGGAGCAGGCTGGGGCCTACTGGATTTTGGCAGGTGAAGGCAGCAGGAGACTTGCCATCTCCACAGCAGGGGAACAGCTGGCACTGCTGAACCCCACTAACACTTGAACGAATGTGTTTGGCTCTGTGGAGACGACACTTCTGAACACCAACTGACGCTGTTGGAGCCCAGGATTAGGCGAGGAGCAGGCTGGGGCCTACTGGATTTTGGCAGGTGAAGGCAGCAGGAGACTTGCCATCTCCACAGCAGGGGAACAGCTGGCAGTGCTGAACCCCACTAACACTTGAACGAATGTGTTTGGCTCTGTGGAGACGACACTTCTGAACACCAACTGACGCTGTTGGAGCCCAGGATTAGGCGAGGAGCAGGCTGGGGCCTACTGGATTTTGGCAGGTGAATGCAGCAGGAGACTTGCCATCTCCACAGCAGGGGAACAGCTGACAGTGCTGAACCCCACTAACACTTGAACGAATGTGTTTGGCTCTGTGGAGACGACACTTCTGAACACCAACTGACGTTGTTGGAGCCCAGGATTAGGCGAGGAGCAGGCTGGGGCCTACTGGATTTTGGCAGGTGAAGGCAGCAGGAGACTTGCCATCTCCACAGCAGGGGAACAGCTGGCAGTGCTGAACCCCACTAACACTTGAACGAATGTGTTTGGCTCTGTGGAGACGACACTTCTGAACACCAACTGACGCTGTTGGAGCCCAGGATTAGGCGAGGAGCAGGCTGGGGCCTACTGGATTTTGGCAGGTGAAGGCAGCAGGAGACTTGCCATCTCCACAGCAGGGGAACAGCTGGCAGTGCTGAACCCCACTAACACTTGAACGAATGTGTTTGGCTCTGTGGAGACGACACTTCTGAACACCAACTGACGTTGTTGGAGCCCAGGATTAGGCGAGGAGCAGGCTGGGGCCTACTGGATTTTGGCAGGTGAAGGCAGCAGGAGACTTGCCATCTCCACAGCAGGGGAACAGCTGGCAGTGCTGAACCCCACTAACACTTGAACGAATGTGTTTGGCTCTGTGGAGACGACACTTCTGAACACCAACTGACGCTGTTGGAGCCCAGGATTAGGCGAGGAGCAGGCTGGGGCCTACTGGATTTTGGCAGGTGAAGGCAGCAGGAGACTTGCCATCTCCACAGCAGGGGAACAGCTGGCAGTGCTGAACCCCACTAACACTTGAACGAATGTGTTTGGCTCTGTGGAGACGACACTTCTGAACACCAACTGACGCTGTTGGAGCCCAGGATTAGGCGAGGAGCAGGCTGGGGCCTACTGGATTTTGGCAGGTGAAGGCAGCAGGAGACTTGCCATCTCCACAGCAGGGGAACAGCTGGCAGTGCTGAACCCCACTAACACTTGAACGAATGTGTTTGGCTCTGTGGAGACGACACTTCTGAACACCAACTGACGCTGTTGGAGCTCAGGATTAGGCGAGGAGCAGGCTGGGGCCTACTGGATTTTGGCAGGTGAAGGCAGCAGGAGACTTGCCATCTCCACAGCAGGGGAACAGCTGACAGTGCTGAACCCCACTAACACTTGAACGAATGTGTTTGGCTCTGTGGAGACGACACTTCTGAACACCAACTGACATTGTTGGAGCCCAGGATTAGGCGAGGAGCAGGCTGGGGCCTACTGGATTTTGGCAGGTGAATGCAGCAGGAGACTTGCCATCTCCACAGCAGGGGAACAGCTGACAGTGCTGAACCCCACTAACACTTGAACGAATGTGTTTGGCTCTGTGGAGACGACACTTCTGAACACCAACTGACGCTGTTGGAGCCCAGGATTACGCATGCCGCATGCAGAGGCCAATGGGCATCGGTTTTTATGGAGGTTGTGGACTACTACTGATTCTAACCATGCTCCACTTAGGCCTCTGGCTCCACTGTCTCTACTATTTACCCTGGCCTCCAACCCCGCCAGCTACATCTCTGAAGTGGCGTCAGCACAATCTACACTTGTTCCTGTGTTACTGGTGCTCAGTCCCATCAGTTGATCCCCTGATGTTTGTCCGGCAAGTTAGCCAGCTCTGTCCTCATTCCCACTACTGGTTATGGGAATGTGGACAGAGCAGGAGACCTTGCCGGACACACATCAGGGGATAAACTGATGGGACTGAGCCACAGGAACACAGGAACAAGTGTAGATTGTGCTGACGCCACTTCAGAGATGTAGATGGCGGGGTTGGAGGTCAGGGGAAATAGTAGAGACAGTGGAGCCAGAGACCTAAGTTGGGCACGGTTAAAAATCAGTAGTGGTTTGAATGTTGATGGAGCTGGTGACTCTGCCGTCCACACAGCAGGGGATCAGCTGGCATTACTGAACCCCAGTAACACAGGAGCTAGTGTGTTTCTCTGTGCAGACGACACATCTGAGCGACAACTGGCTGTGTTGAAGCACAGGGATTATAGTTCAGGTGGTAGAAAAATGAACACACCAGCAGACCTGGATACAGTTGCCAACCACTAATTTAGTCTGTAAGAGGAATGGCAAAGTCTTTGGAGATCCAGGCCTTGTTCATTTTCAGAAAAGTCAGCCGGTCAACATTATCGGAAGATAGTCGCGTGCGACGGTCTGTTAGTACACCACCTGCGGCACTAAAGACACGTTCCGATAATACACTGGCAGCAGGGCAAGCCAGCACCTCCAATGCATACTGGCTAAGCTCTGGCCATGTATCCAGCTTAGAGACCCAAAACTTGAAGGGGGAAGAGCCATCTGGGAGTACAGCGACAGGGCAAGACATGTAGTCTGACACCATCTGACGGAAGCGTTGCCTCCTGCTGACTCGAGGCGTCGCTGATGGTGTAGACAATTGTGGTGGACACACAAAACTTTGCCACATTTGGGCCATAGTGGTCTTGCCTTGTGCTGCGGCGCTGCCTCTGCTCCCTCTTTGTGCAGAGTTTCCTCCACTGCCTCGACGCACAGAGCTGCTTTGTAAAGCACTAGCAACAATGCTGTCGGGTGGAATGGAAAACATTATGGACTGCACCAGTGACTCTTCGTACTCCCGCATTTTACGCTCCCGGTTCAACGTTGGTATGAGCCTTTGTACGCTGTCCCGGTAGCGAGGATCTAGGAGGGTGTACACCCAATAATCAGCCGAGACGAGAATGTGGGCGATGCGGCGGTCGTTTCTCAGGCACTGCAGCATGAAATCAACCATGTGCTGCAGACTCCCAACTGCCAAAGAACCGCTGTCCCCTGTTTGAGGCGTGACCTCGACCTGCTCTGCATCACCCCACCCTCGCTGTACATACTGAGTAGAGGTTTGTGTACCTCCCTCCTCTGGAGAGATGTCTTCCTCCTCCATCGACTCCTCCTCATCCTCCTCACAAAAGTGTCCCCTGCCTAGGCCTTTGTGAGGAAACACGTAGCGCAGACTGTCCAGAAGCAGATGGCATTTGGGACTCCTCATCCTCCACCTCTTCTGAAACCTCATCCCTTAGTGCTTGCAGTGTTTGTTGAAGCAGGCAGATAAGGGGGACAGTCATGCTGACTAGTGCATCATCTGCACTCGCCATCCGCGTGGATTCATCGAAGGCACGCAAAACGAGGCAGATGTCCTTCATAGAGGCCCACTCAATGGTGCTGAAGTGTGAACGGCGCACAGTGCGACTTGTTTGCGCCTGATGCAGCTGGTACTCCATGACTGCTGCCTGCTGCTCACACAACCGCTCCAACATATGTAACGTTGAATTCCACCGGGTGGGTAGGTCACATATGATGCGATGTTCCGGAAGGCCAAATCGTCGCTGCAGAGCAGCGAGGCGCGATCTTGCCGTGCTGGAACGTCGCAAGTGAGCGCACTCTATGCGGACCTTGTGCAACAGTGCATCAAGATCCGGATAGTCCCTCAGAAAGCTCTGCACGACCAAGTTAAGAACATGTGCCAGACATGGGATGTGTGTGAGGTTGCCTAGGCCAAGAGCTGCCACCAGATTTCGGCCATTGTCACACACTACCAAGCCCGGCTGGAGATTCGCTGGCCCAAACCACACATCGCTCTCCAGCTTGATAGCATTCCAGAGCTCCTGCGCTGTGTGGCTTCGATTCCCCAAAGAAATTAATTTGAGTACAGCCTGTTGACGTTTGGCCACGGCTGTGCTCATATCGGTCGTAACAGGCTCCTGCTCTGCTGTTTCTGAGGAACTTGAGTAGGAGGAGGAGTCTATGTGTACAGACTGGAGTCCTGCAATCCGTGGCGTTGGAAGAACACGTACAGCGCCACTCTCCAGATCCGTACCCGGCTCCACAACATTGACCCAGTGGGCAGTGAGGGAAAGGTATCGTCCCTGTCCATGGTTACTGGTCCACGCATCGGTGGTCAGGTGGACCTTGCTACTAACGGCGTTTAGTAGCGCATGTTTTATTTTGCCCTCAACATGTTTCTGCAGGGCAGGGACGGCTCGCCTGCTGAAATAAAAGCGGCTGGGCACGTTGTATTGGGGGACTGCCAATGCCATTAAGTCCCGGAAGGTGTCAGTGTCCACCAGCCTGAATGACAGCATTTCAACTGCCAGAAGTTTGGCAATGCCAGCATTCAGAGACTGTGCTCGGGGATGGTTTGCCGAGTAAGGGCGCCTTTTATCCCATGCCTGTGCTACCGATGGCTGTGATGGATGGGAACGTGCTGTTATGGGTGGAATCTGACAGGGTCTCCGGACAACAGTGGCAGAGGTTCTTCCTTGGCGATCCTGTGAGGAAGCCGAACCAGCAGTGTGTGAGCTGGAGGAAGAGGGCCCAACACGAACTGAAGAGGTGGTAGGTGGTGCTGTACGTTGGCCTACGTCTTCAGGGTGTCTCTGCAACTCCAACTCGTGCTTGGTGCGCACATGTTTCCACATATTTGTGGTATTGAGGTTGCTGACATTTCTCCCTCTTTTGACTCTCTGATGACACAGCTTGCATTTGACAAAGCAAATGTCATCTGCAACTGTGTCAAAAAAGGACCACGCACTGCAACTCTTGTGAGCGCCCGGTTTGCCTTTGGAAGGAGGAATGCTCCTAACGGGTGCCGAAGTGGAGGGTACAGGCAACCAAGTCTTCCCCCTCCCTCTGCCTCCTGTTTTGGCCGGTAGGGGAATCTCTTCCTCCGAGCTGCTCCCACCACCTTCCTGTTGCTCACGCCATGATGGGTCAAGGACCTCATCATCTTCCCTCCCCTCTTCAAACAGCTGCTTCTCCGGGGTTGTCTCGCCAGCACCGTACGCACCAGAAAGTGGCAACTGAGTCTCGTCATCATCTGATGCGTACTGAGGTGTGCTGACCATAGGCACTGGCCCACTCGCCTCTTCAGATTCAGAGGGACAAAGAAGTTGCGCATCACTGCATACTCCCTCTTCTTCACATTCAGGAATGCTGCTTGGCTGGCCCCCTCTTTCCAAGCCAACAGATTCCGAGAACAGAAGTAGAGACTGTGATGGCTCCTGTCCATGTCTCTCTGACTGCCTGGGCACTTTGGCAGGTGGTGAAGAGACAGATGGTTGCTCTTCGGTGCTCTGACCCTGAGAGGATGCGGAAGTAATTGAAGTCGATGCGTTAGCTGCCATCCATCCGACAACGGCTTCAATTTGTTCCTCCCGCAGCAGTGGGGTACGTTGAGGTCCTACAAAGCTGCGCATAAAGGACTGTTGCCTGCTAAAACTGGGGGATGCTGATCCACTGGTGCCCGCAGCAGGCCCAGAATCCCCACGTCCTCTACCTGTAGAATCCCCACGTCCTCTCCCTGCAGAATCCCCACGTCCTCTCCCTGCTGAAACTCCACGCCCACGCCCACGCCCCCGCGCCTTACTCCCTGCCTTCTTCATCTTGCAAGACTGCTTAAGATAGGCAAAAAAGTACAAAGGGGGGCCTTAGTGTGCTTATTCCTGAACAGCTGCTTACAGGTACAAGAAACACTAATTTTATGAAGTGTGTGTGTGTGGACTAGACTTTAATAGGAGCTGATGTGGCCTACACAAGTTCAAAATGTAGTGTTTGGTGAACTTTTTATGTGGTTTCTTTGTTTGAAACAAACTCAAAGTATGAGAACAAAGAATTGAAACTGATAGTATCACCAACTTTTTGGAGCTATTACAATGCAGGCAGGTAACCTACAATGCAAAAGATGAGGCTCCAAAAAAATTGGGTAATACTAATCTGGCTGCGCCGACAGGGCACAAGCCAGAAAAAAAGGCTCCTCTATCTACTCCTATATAGTGTTTGCAACCAACCAATGTTGATGGATACGGATGGATGCACACTAATAGGAGAAGAAAAAATGAGCTGCACTCAGAGACAAATATGTGTGAGGCAGTGACGCACGTTGAGCGTCCTACAACCAGACGTAGCTGCAGGACACTCTACTCAGCGTGAGCTGCACTCACACACAGTCAGAGACCTCTCAGACAGCCGTCAACAGTGCAGCTAAGTGGGCACTGGCACTGACAGGCTGCAGAAAGGCTCCGCTGTGTACTCCTATATAGTGTTTGCAACCACCGTAGATGGAGACGGATGGATGCACACTAATAGAAGAAAAAATGAGCTGCACTCAAATAAAAATATGTGTGAGGCAGTGACGCACGCTGAGCGTCCTACAGCCAGACGTAGCTGCAGGACACACTACTCAGCGTGAGCTGCACTCACACACAGTCAGAGACCTCTCAGACAGCCGTGAACAGTGCAGCAAAGTGGACACTAGCACTGAAAGGCTGCAGAAAGGCTCCGCTGTCTACTACTAGTGTTTGCAACCAACGTATATGGATACGGATGGAAGCACACTAGATTGAAATTATTTAAAAAATGCAGCTCAAAAAATAAAAGATGTATGAGGCAGCAGTGATCACACTGGGTGGCCTACAGCCTGACGTGGCTGCAGGACCCACTCCACAGCGTGAGCTGCACTCACACAGCCCTTGCAGACAGCTGTGAACACTGCTGCTAGGGCAAAGAAGGCTACAGTGGTGGTTTATGTAGCCTGGGTAAAGCACTAGATGTTTGGTGGAATCGCTATTTCTAACTGTCCCTCACAGTCTTCTACAGCAGCCTGTCCCTAACTGAATTCACAGCAGAGTGACCAGAAATGGCGGCTGCGGTGGCTTTTATAGTGCATCATGACATCATTTCGGCAGCCAATCACAGCCATGCCAATAGTTAACATGCCTACATGCCTAACAGGATGTGCCCACACTTCGGAGGATTCCCATTGGCTTAATCAAAGCAAGCAGGCTCATAGCATGATGGGAACTTCCTATTCCGATTCCGATCCCGGAATCCGATATGAAAAAAGTATCGGAATTAAGTATCGGAATTCCGATACCGCTAATATCGGCCGATACCCGATACTTGCGGTATCGGAATGCTCAACACTAGTGCTGACTTTTCTCAGTCTAGTAATGTGCATAATAGGGCAAGGGAAAATGAGGTGAAAGTTAGAAATAATGTGATGATAGATAGATAGATAGACAGATAGATAGATAGATAGATAGATAGATGATAGAAAGAACATTCTGTTCATTTAGAAATATCTAAAATTTGCAAATCCTAGAGAATCTTAATTTATGAGAATTTTATTAGCTTGAATCCATGAATGCCTACTAGCTGGCTGACATTTTGCTGTATTCATATGGAGCAAGAAGAGGTAAAAATAAACCTGCTCTAGCCTCAGATATCTCTTCACTGTTTGCTAGAATTATCGGCAACACACAATCTGATGCCATGACATCATAACGTCACGACATTCACTGCCCCACATGACTGCGTTGAACTGTGCTGGGTAAAGACATTGGAACATGTTGAGGTCTAGCTGGCGTTGAGAGTCATGGAAAAATGAAGAGGGGACGGATGCTGAGCGGAATGAAGCTTAGGAAGCCAGCTGAGGACCAAGGAGGTGCTGAGGTGGTAGAGCCATGTGCCGGGCTAGGTTAGCATGATTTGTTTTTCTTGCTTTTTAACCCTCTCCAGGCCAATGTGTTCACTGTGCTTTATTAACAGCATTTAAAACACATTTGATTTGCATTGAATACATTTAATCCAAAGCCAATTTCCAGGACAAAATGGAGCAAACCTGAAAACTTCAAAAATTTTGTAAACTCGCTCCTCTTTATTAATAAGATATATCTTACAGGGAGCATGGTGGCTCAGTGGCTAGCACTGCAACCTTGCAGTGCTAAGGTCCAAGGTTCAAATGGGTTTGTATGTTTTCCTTGTGTTTGCGTGGATTTCTTCTGGGTTCTCAGGCTTCCTCCCACACTCTAAAGACATAATGACTAGAATTCTAGATTGTGAGCCCCAATAGGGACAGAGATGATGATGTTTGTAAAGTAACTGTATAAACAAATAGCGTAATAACTGAGATATTTCGAAATACAGAAGTACACTAATAAAATAAATCATGTGATGGTCTATACCCCCCCCCCCAAAAAAAAGAAAAAGTTGTATGTACAATTGGATTGGCCCAAAAGTGTCTAACAAAGCAAAATGTTGCAAATTTGTCCTTGAATGTAATGTAGTACAAAAACTTGGCACTCAAGTTTTGAGTGCCAAGTTTTTGTACTACATTGTTAGTTGGCTGGATACCCAACTTGTGCACCTCCCTCCACACTGAGTGCCGTGTTTTTTCTATTTTGTCCTTGAATGTAAGTTACAGTATTTTCCAGGCATAAATTACCAAAAATCTCAAAAGTGTTAAGTTCTGACAGTCAGTGGTTGATACCTTTTAAAGGCTAGCTCCATCACAATCTGGTCTACCGTCTACCGTTTGCTCCATGTGCTAAAAAACAAATCTGATTCATTGAAGGCAAACTTGCAACTTATAGGATGGGTCTTTTATGGTATGAGTGCAATGTATAGAAAAATAAGGGGTGGCTTTAATTTTAGGACTGATCTCTGTATTCTAGTTGTACTGACAAAGTAGCTACAGTTGTGGCCAAAAGTATTGACACCCCTGCAATTCTGTCAGATAATACTCAGTTTCTTCCTGAAAATGATTGCAAACACAAATTCTTTGGTATTATTATCTTCATTTAATTTGTCTTAAATGAAAAAACACAAAAAGAATTGTCCTAAAGCCAAATTGGATATAATTCCACACCAAACATAAAAAAGAGGGTGGACAAAAGTATTGGCACTGTTTGAAAAATCATGTGATGCTTCTCTAATTTGTGTAATTAACAGCACCTGTAACTTACCTGTGGCACCTAACAGGTGTTGGCAATAACTAAATCACACTTGCAGCCAGTTGACATGGATTAAATTTGACTCAACCTCTGTCCTGTATTCTTGTGTGTACCACATTGAGCTTGGAGAAAAGAAAGAAGACCAAAGAACTGTCTGAGGACTTAAGAAACTAAATTGTGAGGAAGCATGAGCAATCTCAAGGCTACAAGTCCATCTCCAAAGACATGAATGTTCCTGTGTCTACCGTGCGCAGTGTCATCAAGAAGTTTAAAACCCATGGCACTGTGGCTAACCTCCCTAGATGTGGACGGAAAAGAAAAATTGACAAGAGATTTCAACGCAAAAATGTGCGGATGTTGGATAAAGAACCTCGACTAACATCCAAACAAGTTCAAGCTGCCCTGCAGTCCGAGGGTACAACAGTGTCAACCCGTACTATCCGTCGGTGTCTGAATGAAAAGGGACTGTATGGTAGGAGACCCAGGAAGACCCCACTTCTTACCCCGAGACATAAAAAAGCCAGGCTGGAGTTTGCCAAAACTTACCTGAAAAAGCCTAAAACGTTTTGGAAGAATGTTCTCTGGTCAGATGAGACAAAAGTAGAGCTTTTCGGGCAAAGGCATCAACATAGAGTTTACAGGAGAAAAAAAGAGGCATTCAAAGAAAAGAACACGGTCCCTACAGTCAAACATGGCGGAGGTTCCCTGATGTTTTGGGGTTGCTTTGCTGCCTCTGGCACTGGACTGCTTGACCGTGTGCATGGTATATGAAGTCTGAAGACTACCAACAAATTTTGCAGCATAATGTAGGGCCCAGTGTGAGAAAGCTGGGTCTCCCTCAGAGGTCATGGGTCTTCCAGCAGGACAATGACCCAAAACACACTTCGAAAAGCACTAGAAAATGGTTTGAGAGAAAGCACTGGAGACTTCGAAGGTGGCCAGCAATGAGTCCAGACCTGAATCCAATAGAACACCTGTGGAGAGATCTAAAAATGGCAGTTTGGAGAAGGCATCCTTCAAATATCAGGGACCTGGAGCAGTTTGCCAAAGAAGAATGGTCTAAAATTCCAGCAGAGCATTGTAAGAAACTCATTGATGGTTACCGGAAGTGGTTGGTTGCAGTTATTTTGACTAAAGGTTGTGCAACCAAATATTAGGCTGAGGGTGCCAATACTTTTTTCTGGCCCATTTTTGGAGTTTTGTGTGAAATGATCAATGTTTTGCTTTTTGCTTCATTCTCTTTTGTGTTTTTTCATTTAAGACAAATTAAATGAAAATAATAATACCAAAGAATTTGTGTTTGCAATCATTTTCAGGAAGAAACTGAGTATTATCTGACAGAATTGCAGGGGTGTCAATACTCTTGGCCACAACTGTATAGGTAATACATGCACTTTCCCCTGCATTTTTTGTAATATTCTTTGTAAAAAAATAATAGTGGTCTAAATTATTAATAATAATAATAATAATAATAATAATAACATAATGATGGTAATAATAATAATAATAATAATAATAATAATAATAATAATAATAATAATAACAATAATAATAACAACATAATGATGGTAATAACAATAATAACAATAATAATAATAATAATAATAATAATAATAATAATAATAATAATAACATAATGATGGTAATAATAATAATAATAATAACAACAATAACAACATAATGATGGTAATAATAATAATAACAATAATAATAATAATAATAATAATAATAATAATAATAATAATAATAATAATAACATAATGATGGTAATAATAATAATAACAATAACAACATAATGATGGTAATAATAATAATAACATAATGATTGTAATAATAATAAAAATAATAATAATAACAACTTATAAATGGTAATAATATTATTATTATTACCATTATTATGCTGTTATTATTATTACTGTTATTATTATTGCCATCATTATGTTGTTATTATTATTGTTATTATTATTATTATTATTACCACCATCATTATGTTATTATTATTATTATTATTATTATTATTATTATTATTATTATTAACATTATTATGCTGTTATTATTATTACTGTTATTATTATTGCCATCATTATGTTATTATTATTATTATTATTATTATTATTATTATTATTACCACCATCATTATGTTATTATTATTATTATTATTATTATTATTAATAATAATAATAATAATAATAATTAGATAATGTCAGGCTGTTATTATCCACAACACTGTGAGAAAATGTAATAAAATAAGCAGCTTGGTTCCTCTGTTGACTACAATGCATTTTTCCCTTTTTTCTAGCAGAGAATTTATAAGCCAGCACTTTGATCAAAATGAGAAGAATCTGTGGCAATTTTTATTCCTCTTTTAAGAAAAGACACGGTGAAATTGATATATTTTACCCTGCGCGGACGCTGACACCTGCTCCCAAGTACCGTATTAGTATGGTTTCAATTTTTAAACACCTTGTAGATATGAACCTGCTGTGACAAATGGTCCGGGCACAGTGGAGGAAAACATGAAGGTTTATTTGTGGCGGTGACCTGTCTCATCTGTTAAATGCTGACAATATTTCTTGTAGAGTGCTTTTGTTATGAAATACCCTAAAAGCTGCAGAACTGGAGGGATCGATGAATTAGAATGTTGTTCATAAAAATGAAGAGTACATTGGGGTGAGCTCCGCAGACAGACCCTTTCTATTTTTCTTGATCATTTGGACAGCGCTTTATGTTTGTGAAGGTCTGATGAACTGATGGGTCACTGGGCAGCATTGTAGCTGCAGCAGAGAAAAGAAAGAGTTTTTGTACTCGAAGGAAAAATCTTATCACTTCCTAAGTATTCTTTCCTATGTGAAATGTTTTACACTTTATCCTGTCTGCTGGGGAGGAACAGGTCTCAAAAACGAAAAGGTTACTCCAGTCCATCACAACTGATCAAAACAGAGTTACTAAATGCAGATGATAATAATATTTTATACTGACATGATCACAGATAATTAAAGCGTTATTAATGTCATGAACATGGAAAACATAATACTGAAATAATGATTTGTTTCTTTAAAAATTAGATTTTATCCATCATCAATGTAACAATCAACCATGGGCAGATGCTTACATCAACAATCTAATGATAATAGTTTAATCCCTTAATGGCCAGGGGTATTTTTGGTTTTACATTTTCATTTTTCCCTCCCCTTCTTTCCAGAGCCATAACTTTTTTATTTTTCCGTTTATATGGCCATGTGAGGGCTTATTTTTTGCGGGACGAGTTGTACTTTTAAATGACATCATTGGTTTTACCATATCGTGTACTCGAAAATGGGAAAAAAATTCCAAGTGCGGTGAAATTGCAAAAAAGTGCAATCCCACACTTGTTTTTTGCTTGGCTTTTTTGTTAGGTTCACTAGATGCTAAATCTCACCTGCCATTATGATTCTCCAGGTCATTACGAGTTCATAGACACCAAACATGTCTATGTCCTCTTTTATCTAAGTGGTGAAAAAAAATTCCAAAGTTTGCTAAAAAAAAAAAAAAAAAAAAATTTGCGCAATTTTCCGAGACCCGTAGCGTCTCCATTTTTCATGATCTGGGGTCGGGTGAGGGCTTATTTTTTCCGTGCCGGACTGACGTTTTTAATGATACCACGTTTGTGCAGATACGTTCTTTTGACCGCCCGTTATTGCATTTTAATGCAATGTCTTGGTGACCAAAAAAATGTAATTCTGGCGTTTTTAATTTTTTTCTCGCTACGCCGTTTAGAGATCGGGTTAATGCTTTTTTTTTATTGATAGATCGGGCGATTCTGAACGCGGCGATTCCTAATATGTGCATGTGGGATTTTTTTTTTACTGTTTTATTTTGTTTGGGGCGAAAGGGGGGTGATTTGAACTTTTAGGTTTTTTAATTTTTTTTTATTTTTAAACATTTTTTTTTTTACTTTTGGCATGCTTTAATAGCCTCCATAGGAGGCTAGAAGCTTGCGCAACCCGATCGGCTCTGCTACATATTTGGCGATGAGCAGATCGCCCATATGTGGCAGATTTACTGCTGTGCTTTCAGCGCCGACCACCGGGTGGCGCTGAAAGCCATATGCCTGGAACAACCATAGAGGTCTCATAGAGACCTCTGGTTGTCCAGGCAACATGACGCCGACCCCCGATCACGTGACGGGGGTCGGCGGTGACGTCATTTCCGGCCCGGCGGCCGGAAATGCTATTTAAATACACGCTGTCAGCTTTGACAGCGGCATTTAACTAGTTAATAGGCGCGGGCAGACGGCGATTCCGCTCGCGCCTATTGCGGGCACATGTCAGCTGTTCATAACAGCTGACATGTCCCGGCTTTGATGCGGGCTTAGCGCCGGAGCCCTCATCAAAGCAGGGGAAATGTCTGATGACGGACTGTGTCCGTCATTGGACATTAAGGGGTTAATGGCTGAGACAGGAGACAAGTCCAATCTATATTTACATAATATTGGTCCAGATAAAAACAAGTAAAATTGCCTCTTTTTAGTTGTATGAACCTGACATTTTTGGCTGGCTTAGCCTATGTAATTTTTAATATAGCTTTTGAACACAAATCCACAAGTGTATCCATCTACTTAAGCAAATCGATGAGAAGGTCCCGGGCCCAGAGGCTACGTCAGTAATGTCTGTTAACTGGCCACAGTGTGAGCATGCACCTAGACACTGCATGTATGCCAACATATGTTCTCGCTCATTTCTTTGGTGTTGCTTTAATTTTTAGTACTTTGTACAAACACAGGCGCTGCTCTCCCTTTTTGGGCTGGGCTTTTTGTCTATATAGCTTTCCATGGGTAGTTTTCTGAATGGCTGGGTCTGAGTCTTGCTCTGCACCTATCTATGTAACACAGGTAATTGGATGCAGTGACACAGAGGCACAGAGCTGAGTGTAAATTACATACAAAAGGGAAAGTGTGCTGAAAAAAGTAAAGATCCCAGAGTGAGTAAAATAAACCACTAAATACAAAATAAAGTATAAAGTGTAAAGTACATGCAGTTATATATTATGTCACCTACTTCCCCAAAAAACGGAAGGTAGGTGCAAAGTAAAGAAATAGAAACAGCAGAGATAAACCCTAGCTGAAATTTCACTGACTGGCTTTAAATGACATCAGAATTGCTGAGCATCAAAATGAGACTATCACCAACAGGAAATGCACACATAGCCGCACCCGAAAGGTGATAGGGCAGACAAATGAAAACACCTGTGTTATGCTAAACCGACTGTACTCAAGATAACAGAACCTAGACACCTGTAGAAAAAGTGTGTCTGTTGTGACTCAGATGACAGGGATGCAAACCACCAGAAAAGCCGACCAGATATTTTTGATGCACAAAATTATTAAAAAGAGAATAGATGATTTCTCTGGAAAAACGTAACTTTAGTTTTTGCAGCAGGCTTAATCGAATGTTAGAAATGGATGCAGCAAGAAAAATATGTGTAGCCAATATATTTATGTTCAATAACCTTTTTGAATCGACTTCTAGGATTATGTACAATATTGCATGAAAAAATCTCTATTGCTTTTCCATATACCTCTGTGTGACAAGCCTTTTTCTTTTTGTTTCTTTTGCTGAGTACGGGAAGGAAAGAGACCTATAGCAAATTACTTTTCCAGCCCAAAAAAGTTTGCGTGGGTTGTTCAGGTTCTAAAAATGCATCCACTACATCAGCTATGGCGAGTTACTGGACAGATGCCTTAAAGGGGTTGAATGTTATTATAAAGCAAGAATGCTGTACTCACCTTACCTGTACTCACCTTACCTGGGACTACTGACAATTCTCTCAGTGTCACAATCAACCCTTTAACGAGTCTTAGGATAAAAGCCAAATCAGAATCTCAATTTTCAGACACGGTGTTTCGGGCTATTGGCCCAAATCAGTGCAAAGTATGAGAATTGATTTGGCTAGGTGAGAGCCAAGATTTTCTACTGAGTTCAGGTCTGGAGACAGGCTAGGCCATTCTAGGACCTTAAAATGCTTCTTACAGGGACACTCCTTAGTTGCCCTATGTAATTCAGGTCATTATCATGCTGGAAGATCCAGCCAAGACCCATCTCCAATGCTTTTACTGAGGGAAGGACGTTGTTGGCCAAAATCTTGCGATACATGACCCCATCCATCCTCCCTTCAATATGGTAAAGTTGTCCTTTCCTCTTTGCAGAAAAGCACCATCAGAGTATGATTTTTCCCCCACAATGCTTCACGGTTGGGAGGGGGTTTTTGGGGTTGTCACCCTTCTTCTTCTTCTTGAAACACGGCGAGTGGCGTTAATACAAAAAGTTTTATTTTGGTCTCATTTGACCACATGACATACTCCCAAGCCTCCTCAGAATCATCCAGATGAACATCAGCAAACTTCAAATGGGCTGACTTAAACAGGAGGACCCCGAGTGCCTTGCAGGATTGACAGTCATCTTATGTTTCTACCATTTTCTATTAATTGTGCCAACAGTTGTTGCCCTCTCACCAAGCCGCTTGCCCAAAATTGTGCAGGTCTACAATTTTGTCCCTGGTGTTCTTAGACATTTCTTTGGTTTTGGTCATGGTGGAGAGGTTGGAGTGTGATTGATTGAGTGTGTGGACAGGTGTCTTTTATACAGGTAGTGAGTTCAAACAGGTGCAACTAATATAGGTAATGAATGCAGAGTAGGAGGGCTTCTTAAAGAAAAACTAACAGGTCTGTGAGAGCCAGAATTCCTGTTGGTTGGTAGCTGATCAGATATTTATTTCTTGCAATAAAATGCAATGTATTTATTTAAAAATCATGCAATGTGATTTTCTAATTTTTATTTTTAGATTCAGATTCTCATAGTTGATGTTTACCTTCATTAAATTTACAGATCTCTCCATTCTTTGTAGGTGGGAAAAGTTGCAAAATCGGCAGTGTGTCAAATACTTATTTTCCTCACTGTATATCTAAATTGTAAAGTATATCAATGAGCACATTCAAATTTAGCAATCTAGACAGTAATGATAGTTACTGCACATTGTCCCTACTGACACATTTTATTAAATTAAAACCTCAGTTACACGACTTTTGGAATATGAAAATTAGAAAAGTGGCCAATACAGCACCCTTATGACTATGTCGCTTAATAAGAACTGTTCTAACAAGCAAGAAAATGGATTTTACTTTTACATCAACTGTCTATGAAGCATATCATCGTCAAATAAAACTAAAGTGTCATCCCCAGTTCCTCACGCTGGAATAAACCATATATCATAATGAACTGCATGACTACTTACATTCTGCCTTTGTGACACATGATTGACAGCTGATTCCGACTCATAAATCAAAGAAGATACAGTCTATGTGCTTCTCTACCAGATAAACACGAGTGAATCTAAACACGTTACACCAGCTTTATAGATGACTTGTTTATCACATGATGTTTACATAGGAATTGAGGGTAACAAGACTTGAAATTAGATAGCACGGACCTTCTGATAAACTTCGTTTTGCACATTGAGACTATTCAGTTCATGGTAAACATTAGATTACATCTACTGTATGCAATATATTGAGGGGAATTTAAAGGTATTTCAACCTTTATAGGAAAACCATCATCAGGATTTCAAACTCCAAACTATTTATGTAGCTCATGTAGCTCTCTCAAAGACAAGTTCAGCAACTCTCTTATATGGCCTGTCTGTTCCTCCATTACTGAGAAATCAGTGTTTAACTTGATATTAAAATGAGGCTGTTGAGCTATTTGTGTATCTGAAGCCTCTACTTCCTCCTGTTTGATTGACAACTTATTTCCAAACCTACAGATTTTGGCTGAACCAGTCAGCCATCTTGTACGTACGGGACCACCTGACTCTCTCTGGCCAGATGATGTGGGGAAGAGAATAGTGATGAGCAAATTTGTTCGGAAAAATGTCCTACAAGTGTGTTGTGCATTGCTTCTATCGTGTTCCATGTACGAGTATAGCATTAGTATAGCATTCTAATTAATATTTTTTTCACTTGCTAAATGTGAAACAGCCTGCTGTATCCCACCTTTCCATTTATTACTGTGGTGATATGCAACTGTCTGTAGACCTACTAAGGCACATTAAAAAAATCATAATTTTTTCTGTTGCTAAATTTGAAACAGCCTGCTGTATACCACGTTGTCATTTTGTGGAAGTGATATGAACCTGTCTGCAGACCTAAGGCACATAAAAAAATATAATTTTTCACTTGCAAAAGGTAGTCCACCCACCCTATCACATTTGGTTGAGTTGAAATTAAGCTGTAGAGGCCTGATTCAAGGGCCACCAAAAAACTCTTCTGTTCCTAATGTCATACAGTAGGAGACCTGACTTTAAAATAGTTTGTAGCATCTAGTTTGTTATAGAGGCCTGGTCCAAAGGCCACCAAAAATCTTTTCTGTTCCTATTGTCATAGAGTAGGGGACCTGACTTTAAAATAGTTTGCAGCATCTAGTTTGTTATAGAGGCCTGATCCAAAGGCCACCAAAGATTCTTCGGTTTCTAGTGTCACACAATAGGGGATCTGACTTTAAATTAGTTTTACAATCTAGTGTGTTATAGAGGCCTGATCCAGAAGCCACAAAAAATTCTTTCTGTTCTTAATGTCATACAGTAAGGGACCTGACTTTCAAATTGTTTGTAGCATAACTTCTTTGTCAAACAGGCCTCATCCACACTCAAACAATTCTTTTTTCTGTGACTAACATGATACAGCACATAATATTTCAATTTGCAATTTAATGTCGCTGAAATTGAATTGAAATCAGCTATTTGTAGAGGTGATGCAGAGTTTAACATCTAATTTTTTGTCGCTAATACTGTGCTACTACCATACTATCTTTGCAACATGACTGGGAAAAAGAGAGGCAGTGGTGGAAGGGAAATTAGACTTGGTGTTCAATGTGTAAGTGGGGTAGGTGGTAATGTTTGTGAAAGCACTAGTGAAGCAATGTCACATCCTATGCAAAGACAACTGACAACTTATGTTACTGGACATGTTCCAACAGTGCAGAACGATTCCCTATCAACTCTGTACTGCGCAGCCAAGGCTCACCGCAATCAGGCAGTATTAAAATTGATGTCTTGGAGATCGCAGTCATACAGTTTATAAGATGTGGACAGCTCTCCAGGCTGAGTTTCATCAATAGCTGACTCCACTGAACCTGCATCACGGGAACGCCATGTCTGATAATGGTGCAAACTGGTGGCGACCCTACGGCGAGGCAAACTCACACATGTGCCTTGCATGGCTCACACTCAACCTGCTGGTGCAGCATTTTGTCTGCCATTATCCTGGCCTTAGTGAGCTGCTACAGAAAGCATGTAAGCTGTGTGCTCATTTCCGCCATTTGCACCCCTCTGGTTGTCGACTTGCATCGATACAGAGGTCTTTGTCCATGCCAGTTAATAGGTTGATATTGCGATGTGCCTACAAAGTGGAATTCCATTCAGCACATGTTGCAGTGACTGTGGCAGCAGCAAAGAGCCCAGATGCAGTATGTTATGTCATATAGCCTGTGCCAAAGAAGTACGAAGGTGGCAAATATCATATTTAGAGTGGGCACAGATTAAGGACCTCCGCACCATTCTGCACAGTTTTGAAATGGCTACTAAGATGGTTGGCGCTGATGACGTCGTCATCAACATCACTATTCTGGTCATCTATATGCTGGAGCAGACTTTGAATAACCTGCAAGAGGAGATGGTGGTCCCAGAAGAAGAGGAGGAAGCAGAGGAGGGTGCCAAGGGATGGTGAATTACTGTGATTGAGGGGGGCTGGTGATAACAGACAAACTGTTATCAAAGGTGAAAGATCCAAGGAACAAATGGAGGAGGATCCCAGGTGATGGGTGAGCAACTGTCAGATGAAGAGGATAACCCTCCCCTCTCTGCTGTTTGTGGTTGGCGGGAGAGGACAGAGGAAATGAGCCTCATTGTTACCAGCCACCAACACAGCATGGGTTTGGACCTCATGGTAAAGCCCAACATATATATCTGCAACATGATTCATCAGTGGCGGATTAAGTGGACTATGGGCCCGGGGCTGTTCATAAAACCTGGGCCCCTGTACCCCTCTTCCCACCTGAACGCTGCGGTCTCCATGCGGGAATTGACAGCGTGTCAAGTGAGGTGTCCATGTGATGAGTACTGGAACCTGCAGAGCTGAATCCTGACATTGCAGCTTCTGAATTCTCACAACGAATGCACTGCACACTTTTAGGATTCTCCCTTGCCGATATACAGTCATGTCAACACAAGTATGTGATTTATATACTTCTGGCCACATTCCAACTAGACGTGCCCGGCCTCGCTCCGTTCACTTTCATTGAGTGAGGCCACACATGTCTAGTCAGCATGTGACCGCATGTATGTAAATTACCAGCACGAGAGAATCCTGACTGCGTTCAGTGAGCACTGTGAGAATTCAGAAGTCTGCAGTCACATAGAATGTCTGCAGACTCAGCACAGACCTGGACAACCCCTGTAATGCTCCTGACATAAATAAAAAACATGAGAATTAGTCAATATCACAAATAATATTTACATCCAGGTACCTTATAGATGACGTCATCTCTGGAGTCGTTCTCCTTTTCTTCTTCTTGTCCAGAACCCATGATGAGTTTTCTCATCCACAGCGGCCTCTGCAGACTTACATCTTCAACGGTCTTCTGCAGCAAATCTCCACACGATGCCCTTAAAGATAGAAGTGTCATTATAATGCCCCTAAATACAAATATCTGCAATATACTGTCGCCTCACACTATTCCCCTCCCTCCTCATACTGTCTCCTCATATATTTACCCCCTCACTCTCTATACTGTCTGCTCACACATATCCCCGACTCCCCATACTGTGTCCACATGCATTCACCCATTCGCTCCCCATACTGTCTGCACCCATCCCCCATACTGTTTCCTCATACATACTCTTCATTTTGTGTCCTCAAATCTCCCCACATACATTAAATACCATCCCCACTCCAAATCCCCCCCATCCCCAATCCCCCACACACATTAAGTACCCCCCATCCCCACTCAATAACCCCTCGTCCCTACTCCCAAATCCCCCCACACATTATGTACCCCCACTCCAAATCCCCACACACATTATGTACCCCCACTCCAAATCCCCCACACATTATGTACCCCCACTCCAAATCCCCCCACACATTATGTACCCCCACTCCAAATCCCCCCCACACATTAACCCCCATCCCCACTCATTAACCCCTCCACACATTAACCCCCATCTCCACTCATTAATCCCCCATCTCCACTCATTAACCCCCATCTCCACTCATTAACCCCCATCTCCACTCATTAACCCCAATCCCCACATTAACCCCCACATTAATCCCATCTCCACTCATTAACCCCCATCTCCACACATTAACCCCCATCTCCACATTAATCCCATCTCCACTCATTAACCCCCATCTCCACTCATTAACCCCCATCTCCACTCATTAACCCCCATCCCCACATTAATCCCATCTCCACTCATTAACCCCCGCACATTAATCCCCATCTCCACTCATTAACCCCCGCACATTAATCCCCATCTCCACTCATTAACCCCCGCACATTAATCCCCATCTCCACTCATTAACCCCCATCTCCACTCATTAACCCCACTCTCCACTCATTAACCCCCATCTCCGCTCATTAACCCCCATCCCCATCTTCGGTGGTTCTTCAGCTCCACAGAGGAGCACACTTACCACCAGCGTTTGCTCTGGGCGCCGGGAGTGACATCAGCAGCGTGATCACATGACCTGATCACGCTGCTGACGTCGCTCTGACCCGGCGGTCAGAGCTTCAATTGTACTGGCGTCTATAGACGCCAAGTACAATTGCTGCCTGGGAGTCGGCACGGCCTCCTTCTCTGCGTCGGCTGTCAGCTTGACAGCCGACACAGAGAACCGCCGACTCCCAGGACTGGTAGCGGCAGAACACAGCCGCCGGGGGGGAGGGAGATAGAGAGATACTGGCATACTGCGGACCTCTGCATTAGGCGGCCGGGCGGCTCGACTGCGCCCCCCTGCTGCCTGCCCCCCCCTGGATACGCCACTGCCCTGGGCCCCCAAAAAACCTTGGGCCCGGGGCGACCGCCCCATCCGCCCCTATTAAGATCCGCCATTGTGATTCATGTATAGTTATGATTAGGGATAATGCTTACTACTGGGTTCCCACTCTGTTAGATCCACGTCATAAAACCAAATTTTGCCAGATGAATCCAGACCCACAAATGCTGGAGCATCGAAACACGCTTTTACACAACCTTAAGAGAGCTTTTGTCCAAGACAGCAGTGAAGCACAAAGTTTGCATCGCAGCTGTAGACTTCCAACCTCCAGCACATCAATTCGTCAATGCCAAAACATTAGCAACAGCAGTGGCAGAAATGGAAGAAGCAATTTCTGTGAGTCCTTTGACCCTTTTTTTAACCAACTCATGCACCAGAACAACAGAGGCCAAGTCTTACACGTGGTAAACGCATGGAGAGGATGGTGCAGGAGTATCTAGAACTGAATATAAATACCATCAGGGAGGGTTTGGACCCTTTCACATTTTGTTCTTCCAAAATGGCTGAGTGGCCTGAGCTCGTCTCACACACCTTGGAGGCTTTATCGTGTCAGTCAGCTAGCTTTCTCTCAGAATGTGTCTTCAGCGCTGCTGGTGGTATCCTGACGAATAAGTGCAGCCAGCTGCCCCCTAAAAGTGTAGTCCGCATAAATTTCATCAAGATGAGCAAGTCATGGATCTCCAAGGACTTTTTCACCCCAATCGCAGACTGTACAGACTAGGTGATATTGCATTTTTTAGTGTGATGCATTAATCCTCAGATGGGACTAATGTGCCTGACAGGTGCTTCTTTTTTTACTTTCATTTCTCCCTCCTCACCAGACTGTTATGAAATCCCCTCCCTCCAGGTAGCTTCCTGGCTCTAGCTGCTGTGTGAAACCTGATACCACAGTTGGATTGCAGCTTCAGGAGGGCAAATATAACTGTTCTGGCTTCTCAGGCTCGTTCCTAAACACGTCACACTTTATAAGGTTGGTATTTTATGTTTTTAGTCATCACAATTGTTTATTTAGCTTGTTTTATGAATGGATAGTGCAAAGTGTGTGGATATTTCATAGAAATAAGGCAGATTACGAATGAAAGTGTGCTTCTCAGGCACATTGTTCCCTAACACATATTCTTTCTCTTGCTTCAGATTATCTGCTGAAATGGAGAGGAAAATGTATAATTTATCAGAACCCCTTCATGTTGAGGAAGTGAGAAGCATGATGTTAGATGATGATGATGATGATGCAGATCCCACACTGAATGAGGATTAAAGTGAGATTGATTTTCATGATGAGGTGGAAGTATGTGAAATTGATTCTGAAACAGAGCAAGATGGTGACTGTGATGAGGATGAAGAAGATGTAGAATCATATTTTATGGGAAAAGATAAAAAAACCAAATGGAACAAGAAGCCACCCATGAAAAAATGTAGGGAACCTCAAAACGTTATCACGCACCTTCCTGCAGTTATAGGAACAGCAAGTAATGCAAAAACTGCAGCTGAATGTTGGAATAGTTTTTTTTACAGATGACATTCTGGACTCTATTGTCACATACACAAACCAATATATAGACATTATAAAGGACAAGTTCATGTTCAACAGAATCATCAAGGCCAGAGATGAACTAGAACTGCGTGCTTTTTTTGGATTGTTATACCTTGCAAGAGTTTATAGGGCAAATCGACAAAGTTTGGAGGAACTTTGGAGTAAAGATGGTGATGGAATTGAAAAATTTGGCATTGTTATGTCTCTAAAAAGATTCAAGGTTCTAATTCGTTGCCTTCGATTTGACGACAGAACTACCCGAACCGACCGTAAAACATATGACCGACTTGCTCCAATTCGCAATTTATTCCAAAAATTTGTGGAAAACTGTAAGAAAAGCTATTGCCCTGGGACGAATCTCACTATTGACGAAATGCTCCCTGGTTTTCATGGTAGATGTGCATTTCATCAATACATTCCATCAAAGCCTAGCAAATACGGAATAAAAATTTATGCCCTTGTTGATGCCAGGGAGACCTACACATACAACCTTGAAATGCATGCAGGAAAACAACCAGAAGGTCCTTACTGTGTCAGCAACAAACCCAGTGATGTTGTAAAAAGAATGGCTGAGCCCTTATTTGGATCAGGTCACAATATAACAGCTGACAATTGGTTTTCAAATTGTGATCTGATTGATTATCTGAAAATGCAGAAGCTTTCATATGTCGGAACTGTAAGAAAAAATAAAAAAAGAATTGCCGCCACAGCTTGTTACTGTGACAGGGAGAAAACAGTACAGCAGTATGTTTGCATTCCATAATGGAAAGGTTTTGGTTTCCTATGTATCACGCGAAAGAAATATGTACTTCTTCTCTCAACACTTCATAATGATGATGCCATCGATCCTGGGTCTGAGGCACAAAACAAACGGAGATAATTACGTTTTATAATGCAACCAAAGGGGGTGTTGATACAGTTGATCAGATGTGCTCAAGTTTCAGCGTCAGCAGAAACACCAAGCTCTGGCCAATGGTCATATTTTGGGTGGTATAAATTCACAAGTCATTAACCTTGAAAACCAGCTTGAACCACTCCGTAGACGAGTCTATCTGAAAAAATTGGCCCATGGACTAGTGCTTGGAGAGCTACGCAGGAGAAGTATGAAAACTATCTGTATCCCCTCTTGCCTTCAAGTACAGCTCAAAAGATTCCACCCAGAAGATGATAGTGAAAATCCACCACCTGCACCACCTCCCAAAAGAAGGAGATGCACCACCTGCACCACGGAAAGCAGAAACAGAAGTCTTTCTAATTATGATTGTCACAAATGTCATAATGCAATCTGCCTGACACATGCAAAAATGATGTGTAATTCTTGCTCTTTGCTCTGCAAATGTGTTTATTCTGGGGAAACTTCAGGATCTAATTCTGAATGAATATGTGTGTAATATTACTTTAGGTACCTTAAAATTATGTTTGTTTCCCTAAATTTTCTTTGTAGAGTTATTTGTCAGTGTCAAACTGGGGGCTATTTGGCGGAAGTTTTGAAATGTTTGTATTTCAGTGTTATTACTTTTATGTTAAGCAAATGGTCTCTTTTTGCATCTGATTATGTGTAGTCTCTTTTATTACATCCCTATGAAGGTCACTGATCACTTCTAGAGCACTGAAATTGCAAAAATTAGATATTATAGGTAGTGTTGAGCATTCCGATACCGCAAGTATCGGGTATCGGCCGATATTAGCGGTATCGGAATTCCGATACTGACTTCCGATACTTTTGTCATATCGGATACCGGAATCGGAAGTTCCCATCATGCTATGAGCCTGCTTGCTTTGATTAAGCCAATGGGAATCCTCCGAAGTGTGGGCACATCCTGTTAGGCATGTAGGCATGTTAACTATTGGCATGGCTGTGATTGGCTGCCGAAATGATGTCATGATGCACTATAAAAGCCACCGCAGCCGCCATTTCTGGTTCACTCTGCAGTGAATTCAGTTAGGAACAGGCTAGGCTGCTGTAGAAGACTGTGAGGGACAGTTAGAAATAGCGATTCCACCAAACTTCTAGTGCTTTACCCAGGCTACATAAACCACCACTGTAGCCTTATTTGCCCTAGCAGCAGTGTTCACAGCTGTCTGCAAGGGCTGTGTGAGTGCAGCTCACGCTGTGGAGTGGGTCCTGCAGCCACGTCAGGCTGTAGGCCACCCAGTGTGATCACTGCTGCCTCATACATCTTTTAATTTTTGAGCTGCATTTTTTACATAATTTCAATCTAGTGTGCTTCCATCCGTATCCATATACGTTGGTTGCAAACACTAGTAGTAGACAGCGGAGCCTTTCTGCAGCCTTTCAGTGCTAGTGTCCACTTTGCTGCACTGTTCACGGCTGTCTGAGAGGTCTCTGACTGTGTGTGAGTGCAGCTCACGCTGAGTAGTGTGTCCTGCAGCTACGTCTGGTTGTAGAACGCTCAGCGTGCGTCAGTGCCTCACACATATTTTTATTTGAGTGCAGCTCATTTTTTCTTCTATTAGTGTGCATCCATCCGTCTCCATCTACGGTGGTTGCAAACACTATATAGGAGTACACAGCGGAGCCTTTCTGCAGCCTGTCAGTGCCAGTGCCCACTTAGCTGCACTGTTCACGGCTGTCTGAGAGGTCTCTGACTGTGTGTGAGTGCAGCTCACGCTGAGTAGAGTGTCCTGCAGCTACGTCTGGTTGTAGGACGCTCAACGTGCGTCACTGCCTCACACATATTTGTCTCTGAGTGCAGCTCATTTTTTCTTCTCCTATTAGTGTGCATCCATCCGTATCCATCAACATTGGTTGGTTGCAAACACTATATAGGAGTAGATAGAGGAGCCTTTTTTTCTGGCTTGTGCCCTGCCGGCGCAGCCAGATTAGTATTACCCAATTTTTTTGGAGCCTCACCTTTTGCATTGTAGGTTACCTGCCTGCATTGTAATAGCTCCAAAAAGTTGGTGATACTATCAGTTTCAATTCTTTGTTCACATACTTTGAGTTTGTTTCCAACAAAGAAACCACAAAAAAAGTTCACCAAACACTACATTTGGAACTTGTGTAGGCCACATCAGCTCCTATTAAAGTGTAGTCCACACACACACACTTCATAAAATTAGTGTTTCTTGTACCTGTAACCAGCTGTTCAGGAATAAGCACACTAAGGCCCCCCTTTGTACTTTTCTGCCTATCTTAAGCAGTCTGGCAAGATGAAGAAGGCAGGGAGTAAGGCGCGTGGGCGTGGGCGTGGAGTTTCAGCAAGGAGAGGACGTGGGGATTCTGCAGGTAGAGGACGTGGGGATTCTGGGCCTGCTGCGGGCACCAGTGGATCAGCATCCCCCAGTTTTAGCAGGCAACAGTCCTTTATGCGCAGCTTTGTAGGACCTCAACGTACCCCACTGCTGCGGGAGGAACAAATTGAAGCCATTGTCGGATGGATGGCAGCTAACGCATCGACTTCAATTACTTCCACAGCCTCTCAGGACCAGAGCACCGAAGAGCAACCATCTGTCTCTTCACCACCTGCCAAAGTGCCCAGGCAGTCAGAGAGACATGGACAGGAGCCATCACAGTCTCTACTTCTGTTCTCGGAATCTGTTGGCTTGGAAAGAGGGGGCCAGCCAAGCAGCATTCCTGAATGTGAAGAAGAGGGAGTATGCAGTGATGCGCAACTTCTTTGTCCCTCTGAATCTGAAGAGGCGAGTGGGCCAGTGCCTATGGTCAGCACACCTCAGTACGCATCAGATGAAGACGAGACTCAGTTGCCACTTTCTGGTGCGTACGGTGCTGGCGAGACAACCCCGGAGAAGCAGCTGTTTGAAGAGGGGAGGGAAGTTGATGAGGTCCTTGACCGATCATGGCGTGAGGAACAGGAAGGTGGTGGGAGCAGCTCGGAGGAAGAGATTCCCCTACCGGCCAAAACAGGAGGCAGAGGGAGGGGGAAGACTTGGTTGCCTGTACCCTCCACTTCGGCACCCGTTAGGAGCATTCCTCATTCCAAAGGCAAAACGGGCACTCCCAAGACTTGCAGTGCGTGGTGCTTTTTTGACACAGTTGCAGATGACATTTGCTTTGTCAAATGCAAGCTGTGTCATCAGAAAGTCAAAAGAGGGAGAAATGTCAGCAACCTCAATACCACAAATATGTGGAAACATGTGCGCACCAAGCACGAGTTGGAGTTGCAGAGACACCCTGAAGACGTAGGCCAACGTACAGCACCACCTACCACCTCTTCAGTTCGTGTTGGGGCCTCTTCCTCCAGCTCACACACTGCTGGTTCGGCTTCCTCACAGGATCGCCAAGGAAGAACCTCTGCCACTGTTGTCCGGAGACCCTGTCAGATTCCACCCATAGCAGCACGTTCCCATCCATCACAGCCATCGGTAGCACAGGCATGGGATAAAAGGTGCCCTTACTCAGCAAACCATCCCCGAGCACAGTCTCTGAATGCTGGCATTGCCAAACTTCTGGCAGTTGAAATGCTGTCATTCAGGCTGGTGGACACTGACACCTTCCGGGACTTAATGGCATTGGCAGTCCCCCAATACAACGTGCCCAGCCGCTTTTATTTCAGCAGGCGAGCCGTCCCTGCCCTGCAGAAACATGTTGAGGGCAAAACAAAACTTGCGCTACTAAACGCCGTTAGTAGCAAGGTCCACCTGACCACCGATGCGTGGACCAGTAACCATGGACAGGGACGATACCTTTCCCTCACTGCCCACTGGGTCAATGTTGTGGAGTCGGGTACAGATCTGGAGAGTGGCGCTGTACGTGTTCTTCCAACTCCACGGATTGCAGGACTCCAGTCTGTACACATAGACTCCTCCTCCTACTCAAGTTCCTCAGAAACAGCAGAGCAGGAGCCTGTTACGACCGATATGAGCACAGCCGTGGCCAAACGTCAACAGGCTGTACTCAAATTAATTTCTTTGGGGAATTGAAGCCACACAGCGCAGGAGCTCTGGAATGCTATCAAGCTGGAGAGCAATGTGTGGTTTGGGCCAGCGAATCTCCAGCCGGGCTTGGTAGTGTGTGACAATGGCCGAAATCTGGTGGCAGCTCTTGGCCTAGGCAACCTCACACACATCCCATGTCTGGCACATGTGCTTAACTTGGTTGTGCAGAGCTTTCTGAGGGACTATCCGGATCTTGATGCACTGTTGCACAAGATCTGCATAGAGTGCGCTCACTTGCGGCGTTCCAGCACGGCAAGATCGCGCCTCGCTGCTCTGCAGCGATGATTTGGCCTTCCGGAACATCGCATCATATGTGACCTACCCACCCGGTGGAATTCAACGTTACATATGTTGGAGCGGTTGTGTGAGCAGCAGGCAGCAGTCATGGAGTACCAGCTGCATCAGGCGCAAACAAGTCGCACTGTGCGCCGTTCACACTTCAGCACCATTGAGTGGGCCTCTATGAAGGACATCTTCCTCGTTTTGCGTGCCTTCGATGAATCCACGCGGATGGCGAGTGCAGATGATGCATTAGTCAGCATGACTGTCCCCCTTATCTGCCTGCTTCAACAAACACTGCAAGCACTAAGATATGAGGTTTCGGAAGAGGTGGAGGATGAGGAGTCCCAAATGCCATCTGCTTCTGGACAGTCTGCGCTATATGTTTCCTCACAAAGGCCTAGGCAGGGGACACTTTTGTGAGGAGGATGAGGAGGAGTCGATGGAGGAGGAAGACATCTCTCCAGAGGAGGGAGGTACACAAACCTCTACTCAGTATGTACAGCGAGGGTGGGGTGATGCAGAGCAGGCCGAGGTCACGCCTCAAACAGGGGACAGCGGTTCTTTGGCAGTTGGGAGTCTGCAGCACATGGTTGATTTCATGCTGCAGTGCCTGAAAAACGACCGCCACATCGCCCACATTCTCGTCTCGGCTGATTATTGGGTGTACACCCTCCTAGATCCTCGCTACCGGGACAGCGTACAAAGGCTCATACCAACATTGAACCGGGAGCGTAAACTGCGGGAGTACGAAGAGTCACTGGTGCAGTCCATAATGTTTTCCATTCCACCCGACAGCATTGTTGCTAGTGCTTTACAAAGCAGCTCTGTGCATCAAGGCAGTGGAGGAAACACTGCACAAAGAGGGAGCAGAGGCAGCGCCGCAGCACAAGGCAAGACCACTATGGCCCAAATGTGGCAAAGTTTTGTGTGTCCACCACAATTGTCTACACCATCAGCGACGCCTCGAGTCAGCAGGAGGCAACGCTTCCGTCAGATGGTGTCAGACTACATGTCTTGCCCTGTCACTGTACTCCCAGATGGCTCTTCCCCCTTCAAGTTTTGGGTCTCTAAGATGGATACATGGCCAGAGCTTAGCCAGTATGCATTGGAGGTGCTGGCTTGCCCTGCTGCCAGTGTATTATCGGAACGCTTCTTTAGTGCCGCAGGTGGTGTACTAACAGACCGTCGCACGAGACTATCTTCCGATAATGTTGACCGGCTGACTTTTCTGAAAATGAACAAGGCCTGGATCTCCAACGACTTTGCCATTCCTCTTACAGACTAAATTAGTGGTTGGCAACTGTATCCAGGTCTGCTGGTGTGTTCATTTTTCTACCACCTGAACTATAATCCCTGTGCTTCAACACAGCCAGTTGTTGCTCAGATGTGTCGTCTGCACAGAGAAACACACTAGCTCCTGTGTTAGTGGGGTTCAGTAACGCCAGCTGATCCCCTGCTGTGTGGACGGCAAAGTCACCAGCTCCATCAACATTCAAACCACTACTGATTTTTAACCGTGCCCAACTTAGGTCTCTGGCTCCACTGTCTCTACTATTTCCCCTGACCTCCAACCCCGCCATCTACATCTCTGAAGTGGCGTCAGCACAATCTACACTTGTTCCTGTGTTCCTGTGGCTCAGTCCCATCAGTTTATCCCCTGATGTGTGTCCGGCAAGGTCTCCTGCTCTGTCCACATTCCCATAACCAGTAGTGGGAATGAGGACAGAGCTGGCGAACTTGCCGGACAAACATCAGGGGATCAACTGACGGTACTGAGCACCAGTAACACAGGAACAAGTGTAGATTGTGCTGACGGCACTTCAGAGATGTAGCTGGCGGGGTTGGAGGCCAGGGTAAATAGTAGAGACAGTGGAGCCAGAGGCCTAAGTGGAGCATGGTTAGAATCAGTAGTAGTCAACAACCTCCATAAAAACCGCTGCCCATTGGCCTTTGCATGCGGCATGCGTAATCCTGGGCTCCAACAGCGTCAGTTGGTGTTCAGAAGTGTCGTCTCCACAGAGCCAAACACATTCGTTCAAGTGTTAGTGGGGTTCAGCACTGCCAGCTGTTCCCCTGCTGTGGAGATGGCAAGACTCCTGCTGCCTTCACCTGCCAAAAGCAACAGGCCCCAGCCTGCTCCTCGCCTAATCCTGGGCTCCAACAGCGTCAGTTGGTGTTCAGAACTGTCGTCTCCACAGAGCCAAACACATTTGTTCAAGTGTTAGTGGGGTTCAGCACTGCCAGCTGTTCCCCTGCTGTGGAGATGGCAAGTCTCCTGCTGCCTTCACCTGCCAAAAGCAACAGGCCCCAGCCTGCTCCTCGCCTAATCCTGGGCTCCAACAGCGTCAGTTGGTGTTCAGAAGTGTCGTCTCCACAGAGCCAAACACATTCGTTCAAGTGTTAGTGGTGTTCAGCACTGCCAGCTGTTCCCCTGCTGTGGAGATGGCAAGTCTCCTGCTGCCTTCACCAGCCAAAAGCAACAGTCCCCAGCCTGCTCCTCGCCTAATCCTGGGCTCCAACAGCGTCAGTTGGTGTTCAGAAGTGTCGTCTCCACAGAGCCAAACACATTCGTTCAAGTGTTAGTAGTGTTCAGCACTGCCAGCTGTTCCCCTGCTGTGGAGATGGCAAGTCTCCTGCTGCCTTCACCTGCCAAAAGCAACAGGCCCCAGCCTGCTCCTCGCCTAATCCTGGGCTCCAACAGTGTCAGTTGGTGTTCAGAAGTGTCGTCTCCACAGAGCCAAACACATTTGTTCAAGTGTTAGTGGGGTTCAGCACTGCCAGCTGTTCCCCTGCTGTGGAGATGGCAAGTCTCCTGCTGCCTACACCTGCCAAAAGCAACAGGCCCCAGCCTGCTCCTCGCCTAATCCTGGGCTCCAACAGCGTCAGTTGGTGTTCAAAAGTGTCGTCTCCACAGAGCCAAACACATTCGTTCAAGTGTTAGTGGTGTTCAGCACTGCCAGCTGTTCCCCTGCTGTGGAGATGGCAAGTCTCCTGCTGCCTTCACCTGCCAAAAGCAACAGGCCCCAGCCTGCTCCTCGCCTAATCCTGGGCTCCATCAGCGTCAGTTGGTGTTCAGAAGTGTCGTCTCCACAGAGCCAAACACATTCGTTCAAGTGTTAGTGGTGTTCAGCACTGCCAGCTGTTCCCCTGCTGTGGAGATGGCAAGTCTCCTGCTGCCTACACAGTCCTACTACTACTGATTTTTAACCGTGCTCCAATTAGGCCTTTGGCTCCACTGTCTCTCGTATTTCCCCTGTCCTCCAACCCTGCCAGTTACAGCTCCGAAGTGGCGTCTGGACAATCCACACTTGTTCCTGTGTTACAGGTGTTCAGTCCGGTCAGTTAATCCCCTGATGTGTGTCCGGCAATGTCGCCTGCTCTGTCCACATTCCCATAACTAGTTATGGGAATGTGGACAGAGCAGGCGACATTGCCGGACACACATCAGGGGATTAACTGACCGGACTGAACACCTGTAACACAGGAACAAGTGTGGATTGTGCAGACGCCACTTCGGAGCTGTAACTGGCAGGGTTGGAGGACAGGGGAAATACGAAAATCAGTGAAGCCACAGGCCTAAGTGGAGCTTGGTTAAAATTAGTAGAAGTCTACAACCGATCTTAAAATTTCTTCAATGCAGCCTCAGCCTGCTCCGTGCTTGTCCCTGGGCTTCAACACAGCCAGTTGTTGCTCGGAAGTGCCGTCTTCACAGAGTAAAACACTAGCTCCTGTGTTTGTGGGGTTCAGTAACGCCAGCTGTTCCCCTGCTGTGTGGATGGCAGTCTCTCCTGCTGTCTCCGCATTCCAAAGACAGTAGGCCTCTGCCTACACCCTCCTATTTCCTGGGCTTCAACACAGCCAGTTGTAGCTCGGAAGTGCCGTCCACACGGAAAGAGACACTTGCTCCCGTGTCTCAGTGGGGTTCAGTAATGCCAGCTGTTCCCCTGCTGTGTGGATGGCAGTCTCTCCTGCTGTCTCCGCATTCCAAATACAGTAGGCCTCTGCCTACACCCTCCTATTTCCTGGGCTTCAACACAGCCAGTTGTAGCTCGGAAGTGCCGTCCACACGGAAAGAGACACTTGCTCCCGTGTCTCAGTGGGGTTCAGTAACTCAAGCTGTTCCCCTGCTGTGTGGATGGCAGTCTCTCCTGCTGTCTCCGCATTCCAAAGACAGTAGGCCTCTGCCTACACCCTCCTATTTCCTGGGCTTCAACACAGCCAGTTGTAGCTCGGAAGTGCCGTCCACACGGAAAGAGACACTTGCTCCCGTGTCTCAGTGGGGTTCAGTAACTCAAGCTGTTCCCCTGCTGTGTGGATGGCAGTCTCTCCTGCTGTCTCCGCATTCCAAAGACAGTAGGCCTCTGCCTACACCCTCCTATTTCCTGGGCTTCAACACAGCCAGTTGTAGCTCGGAAGTGCCGTCCACACGGAAAGAGACACTTGCTCCCGTGTCTCAGTGGGGTTCAGTAACTCAAGCTGTTCCCCTGCTGTGTGGATGGCAGTCTCTCCTGCTGTCTCCGCATTCCAAAGACAGTAGGCCTCTGCCTACACCCTCCTATTTCCTGGGCTTCAACACAGCCAGTTGTAGCTCGGAAGTGCCGTCCACACGGAAAGAGACACTTGCTCCCGTGTCTCAGTGGGGTTCAGTAATGCCAGCTGTTCCCCTGCTGTGTGGATGGCAGTCTCTCCTGCTGTCTCCGCATTCCAAAGACAGTAGGCCTCTGCCTACACCCTCCTATTTCCTGGGCTTCAACACAGCCAGTTGTAGCTCGGAAGTGCCGTCCACACGGAAAGAGACACTTGCTCCCGTGTCTCAGTGGGGTTCAGTAATGCCAGCTGTTCCCCTGCTGTGTGGATGGCAGTCTCTCCTGCTGTCTCCGCATTCCAAATACAGTAGGCCTCTGCCTACACCCTCCTATTTCCTGGGCTTCAACACAGCCAGTTGTAGCTCGGAAGTGCCGTCCACACGGAAAGAGACACTTGCTCCCTTGTCTCAGTGGGGTTCAGTAACTCAAGCTGTTCCCCTGCTGTGTGGATGGCAGTCTCTCCTGCTGTCTCTGCATTCCAAAGACAGTAGGCCTCTGCCTACACCCTCCTATTTCCTGGGCTTCAACACAGCCAGTTGTAGCTCGGAAGTGCCGTCCACACGGAAAGAGACACTTGCTCCCGTGTCTCAGTGGGGTTCAGTAACGCCAGCTGTTCCCCTGCTGTGTGGATGGCAAAGTCTCCTACTGCCTACACAGTCCTACTACTACTGATTTTTAACCGTGCTCCAATTAGGCCTGTGGCTCCACTATCTCTCGTATTTCCCCTGTCCTCCAACCCTGCCAGTTACAGCTCCGAAGTGGCGTCTGCACAATCCACACTTGTTCCTGTGTTACAGGTGTTCAGTCCGGTCAGTTAATCCCCTGATGTGTGTCCGTCAATGTCGCCTGCTCTGTCCACATTCCCATAACTAGTTATCGGAACACCTGTAACACAGGAACAAGTGTGGATTGTGCAGACGCCACTTCGGAGCTGTAACTGGCGGGGTTGGAGGACAGGGGAAATACGAAAATCAGTGAAGCCACAGGCCTAAGTGGAGCTTGGTTAAAATTAGTAGAAGTCTACAACCGATCTTAAAATTTCTTCAATGCAGCCTCAGCCTGCTCCGTGCTTGCTCCTGGGCTTCAACACAGCCAGTTGTTGCTCGGAAGTGCCATCTTCACAGAGTAAAACACTAGCTTCTGTGTTTGTGGGGTTCAGTACCGTCAGCTGTTCCCCTGCTGTTTTGATGGCAATCTGTCCTGCTGCCTCCCAATTGACAGCACATCAGGCCTCAGCCTGCTAAGTGCTTGTCCCTGGGCTCCAACATCGCCAGTTGCTGCTCATAACTGACTTTGGCACGGGTACTCCCTCCTGCCCAGCATGGTTCCAGCCCTGCCTGCTGTTTCCGGGAAGTGTCAATGTCAGTTTGCCACCCCAAGTTGCCATGTCGTGTTGCGGTTGGGTTAGCCGAGGCTAGGGTGCCAGCAGTTTAGGTGCTTCCTATGTGGACTGCGGGTTCTGGTAAGAAAGGCTTGTTCCGTAGTGCCAGTAGGACAAGCACCCCCTGTAGGACTGTGTGATTCGGTAACTGCGGCCAGCTTGCGGCATGCCAACTTTGCTTTTCAGGGGTAACTTCAGCTGCCCCTCCGGGTTCCAGCACCGTCAGCTGGTTCTCGGCAGAGCCTTTGGCCTAGGTGCCTCCATCTCGGTATCCGAGTTCCGGCAACGTCTGCTGGTCCTTGGTAGTGCTTTGTAGCACAGGTACCTCCTGCTTAGTAACCGTGTTCCAGCACCGTCAGCTGGTCCTCGGTTGTGCCATTGGCTCTTATTCCTTCTGCTGCCCCTCCGGATGCCAGCACTGTCAGCTGGTCCTCGCTATTTCCATTTGCTCTTGCAGCTTATGCTACCCATCCGGGTTCCAGCACCGTCAGCTGGTTCTCGGCAGAGCCTTTGGCCTAGGTGCCTCCATCTCGGTATCCGAGTTCCGGCAACGTCTGCTGGTCCTTGGTAGTGCTTTGTAGCACAGGTACCTCCTGCTTAGTAACCGTGTTCCAGCACCGTCAGCTGGTCCTCGGTTGTGCCATTGGCTCTTATTCCTTCTGCTGCCCCTCCGGGTGCCAGCACTGTCAGCTGGCCCTTGCTATTTCCATTTGCTCTTGCAGATTATGCTACCCATCCGGGTTCCAGCACTGTCAGCTGGTTCTCGGCAGAGCCTTTGGCCTAGGTGCCTCCATCTCGGTATCCGAGTTCTGGCAACGTCTGCTGGTCCTTGGTAGTGCTTTGTAGCACAGGTACCTCCTGCTTAGTAACCGGGTTCCAGCACCGTCAGCTGGTCCTCGGTAGTGCCATTGGCTCTTGTTCCTTCTGCTGCCCCTCCGGGTGCCAGTACCGTCAGCTGGTTCAAGAGGACAAAGAACAGGAAGACAACCACCAAGATGCAGAACAACAAGAGAGAGAAGACAAAGACGCATAAAAAAACAAAGCAGAAGAACATTAAGCATAAGACTAATACTCTGAGCAAATGATATTATCTTATTTATAAGCAGAAGAAGACTAAGCAGTGTATGGGGGTGAGTCCGTTCCTCCTCGTGGTGCCCCTGGAAAAGGCCTGCTGCTGCAGGCCAAACTGAACGTGGACAAATCCTGTTGTAAATCTTTTGTGACAGGCAGAACGGAAGGTGTAAACTTCTAACTTTTCTAGATAACAACTACAGGAATGCCTGACACAAATAAGAATATGATGAAGAAGAATAGGAAGAAGATGAAGAAGTTGAATATGTAGAATAATAATTGTTGAATAAGAAGAATATGAAGAATGTAAGAAAAGGAAGAAGAAGAAGAATGTAAAAAAAGGAAGTAGAAGAATTTAAAAAAAGGAAGAAGAAGAATGTAAAAAAAGGAATAAGAAGAAGAATGTAAAAAAAGGAAGTAGAAGAATGTAAAAAAAGGAAGAAGAAGAAGAAGAAGAATGTAAAAAAAGGAATAAGAAGAAGAAGGTAAAAAAAGGAATAAGAAGAAGAAGAAGAAGGTAAAAAAAGGAAGAAGAATAAGAAAGAAGAAGAAAGAAGAAAGAAGAAGAAGACATACATGTCTGGCAAAATATAAATGAGGCTAATAGTCAATATCTTTGTAACTCCTAACGTCTTTAAAAAAAAAGTTTAATTCCTGCTATTCCATTTGATTGGGCTAAACCTCTATGGCTTTAATGTCTCCTCCACCTCCCACAATACATTCTACATTATTCTTAGTTGTTTTTCTTCATGTAGAATTAACCTACAAGGAAAGAAAGGGTTTTTTTTAATTCCGATATTTTGGCCCCATTGACTTGCATTGGTTCCCGGTATCGGAATCGGCGATACCGATACTTTTTTTTAAGATCGGCCGATCCATTCCGATCCGATATTTTCAAGTATCGGCTGGTATCGCTCAACTCTAATTATAGGTATTTTTCTAGCCTGCGCCTGACAGGCACATTATTCCCTAACTCGTTAGTAAGGATATTGTTCCTGATGGAGGGTTAATGTCACGTAACTGCCCTCTATGATATCTTGAGTGCGACTTCTGTGCCTGCTGTGGCTACTGCTGATGTTAACACATATTTCTGGAAGTGTGAACAGTTATGGTTGGTCTACATCTACTGAGTTAGCTGTATTGGAAGTTATCTTGGTGCCAATTATACTACAGGGTGAGCCATTTACATGGATACACCTAAATAAAATGGGAATGGTTGTTGATATCAACTTCCTGTTTGTGGCACATTAGTATATGGGAGGGGGGAACTTTTCAAGATGGGTGGTGACCATGGTGGCCATTTTGAAGTTGGCCATTTTGGATCCAACTTTATTTTTTTCAAAGGGAAGAGGGTCATGTGACACATCAAACTTATTGAGAATTTCACAAGAAAAACAATGGTGTGCTTGGTTTTAAGATGTATCCATATAAATGGCCCACCCTGTATTTCTATTCTTATGACAATTATTCCACTTCAGTGTTGTCAGGTCCTCATTTTTTAAAATGTGAATACTCCTGGTTGGACGTTCATCTGTTGGATTGGATGCAGTGGAAGACTTATCAGTCCCTATTTTACTATTTCTACTGTGGTGAAATTGATGACACTTTGAGGGTATCTGCCAATAATTTTTTGAAATGTGAACACTCCTGATTGGGTGTACATCTGCTGTATTGGGTGTTGTGGAGGCCCTGTCAGACCCTATTATACTATTTTTAATGTGGTGAAATTGATGCCACTTTTGTGGTGTCTGCCAATAATTTTTAGAAATGTGAACACTCCTAGTTGGGTGTCCATCTGCTGTATCGGGTGTATTGGATGACCTCTCGCTCCCAATTATACTATTTCTATTCTCGTGAAATTGATGCCTTACACCCTCATTTGTTTAAACTTGAACACTCCAGGTTGGGTGTCCATCTTCTGGATTAGGTGTAGTGGAAGACCTATCCGTTCTATTATACTATTTCTACTGTGGTGAAATTGATGTCACTTTTGTGGTGTCTGCCAATCATTTTTGGAAATGTGTACACTCCTGGTTGGGTCTCCTGTTGTGAGTTCATTTTCCCCTTCATTACTGAGGCCCGAGGAACTCCCTCTTCTGGTAAAGAAAGGTAGTGAGCCTGATTATCAAACACCTGAGGCTGATGATGATGACTGGCTGAGTGGAGTTACTGACTGGATATAAGGGTGCCGATGCCCTTCTGCCCTGCGGGTGATTTCTCTGTGGGATCCTTGGAGACCAGTCTGAATTCCTGCTCCTATAAAGCTAAGTTTGCTGCTCGGCCTTTTGCTTTGGTGCTTTGACTTTGTTTTGCTTTGTTTTTCTGGATTTCTGCCATTCCCTGCTGGGGTGTGCTGAATTCATTTAGCTCTGTCTTCTGAAAATACCTGAGTGCTGATTTAGTTTTTGAAGCCTAGCTGCTTCAGTTCCCTTTTTCATATCAGCTTGTTGGCTTATGTCTTTGATAGGGTTTTGGCAGATTGCAGACAGCAGCCTTCCTGTCCTCTCCTATCTAGGTAGTTTTGGGCCCCGTCTTTGCTCAGTCTATCTTTCTGTCTGTGTTAGTATTTTCATCTTGCTTCACCATCATTATATGTTGGGGGCTGCCTATTGCTTTGGGGTCTGCTCTGGGGCAGTTTAGATTTCCCCTTTCTTTCTTTAGGCCTATGTAATTCTCTGGCTGTGATCGAGGGGTCTAGGGCATCGTTGGAACCCCCCACGGCTACTGCTAGTTGTGTTGATAGGTTCAGGGGTCTGCAATCTGATAGTTGCCAACTTCTCTGGTTTTCTGGACTTAGCTTGTATTTCTGCTTTTGCCTCCTACGGTGACTCATTCATAACAGTCTCCTACATGTGTGTTGCCTGTAGCAGTAGACCTCCAACACCATCAATCCTCCACTGCCTTGGACTAAACTACTCGTGTTACCATCCTTAAATTTTTCTGACAATGGTAGTCTGAAAAACTGATATTTGTTGCACCTGAGTGTGGCTCAGCATGACAGTAGGTAGAGGTGTTTCAAGTGGTATCAGTGCTCCCAGCAAAGGGGGCCTACAGCTATCCATCACCCACCTCGTCTTACTGTGACATTAAATTGAAAGCTGTAAATGCTGTCACAGACCCTGATACCTCATGTCTGGCTGATTGCTGCAGTTCAATGCAAAAATTTATGCTATGGGTGAATTGAGGCCACTTTGCTGGTGTCTGTCCCTCATTTGATGTGTTTTGGCTGCATTTGGGGTCATTATAAAGTGTTGTGCATGCATTTGTTTTTGCCTCCCATTGAGCTGAATGGCGTTCGGTTATGTTCTTTGAATATTCGACGAATAAATTGGCGAATATTGCAAATTTGGCAATCGTAATCTGAACCGAACATTGAAACATTCGCTTATCTCTTGTAGAGAATGGTTGGATATAAGCACCTCTTCCTTTTGTTTGTTTCAGAGTTAAATTGCTTGTCAAATATATCTGGCAAACACTTCCTCCCCTCTCCCAAATGAAAACACAGGAATGTTCTGCAAAGTCCTCAAGTCTATTGGAGAAGAGGGAAAGACTGCCGTCAGCTATTAACCAGCATTCACAAGAATGCTATCTAAAGTAATTGCACACCTTAAAGGAGTAGTCTAATATTCAATCTACAGAAGTGTACCACTCCACCGCCATCCTTCTTGCTGGAAGCAATGCACTCATGACTAGAGATGAGCGACCTTTTTTCGGGTTGAGTCGGGTTTCATGAAACCCGACTTTCGCAAAAGTCGGGTCGAACGAAATCAGCCGACTATAGGGAAAAGTCGGAGGCCGACTGAAACACGAAACCCAATGCAAGTCAAAGGGGAAGCAAAGTTGGCATGGAGTGGAATACATTAAACACACCTACAGTGCCCATTTCAATGCCAAAAACATCAATTCTTATAACTGAAGCTTGCCAACCTTAATTTACTTCCTAATAATAGTTACGCATTGAAAACTGGGGATTATTTGGCTCAAGTTGTGGAGGGGTTGGGTTGGCTCCAGGTTTTCGTGTGCCATGGGCCAAAGAGTGTCAGTGCGCCCCTTTAACACATACCACAACTCATGATGCTCCGATAAGCCACATAAATATAGGTATTGTACAATGACACATACTTCACTTCTTACATGACATGACTGATCTATTTCAAATTGTACAATTGCTCAAAAACAGGACAATATATTATTCCATACAGTGTTATGGCCACCACATTGTGCGCCATACAGAATAATGAGTCCCATATATTTCTCCATACCAAATAATTAGTCACATATAATGTTCCATACAGTATCTGATGAGCTCCACATAATGCTCCATATATAATGGGCCCCATTTGTAATGTTGCAATGCTCCAGTGTATAATGTGCCCCTTAGATGCTGCTCCAGTGTCTGATCTTCCCCATTTACATTGCTCCAGTACATGATGGGTCTCATGGATTCATGGATGATGCTTCAGTGTGTGATGGGCTCCAATAATGCTCCATATATAATGGGCCCCATTTGTAATGCTCCAGTGTATAATGTGCCCCTTAGATGCTGCTCCAGTGTCTGATCTGCCCCATTTACAATGCTCCAGTACATGATGGGCCTCATGGATGATGTTCCAGTGTATGATGGGCTCCAATAATGCTCCATATATAATGGGCCCCATTTGTAATGCTCCAGTGTATAATGTGCCCCTTAGATGCTACTCCAGTGTCTGATCTACCCCATTTACAATGCTCAAGTACATGATGGGCCTCATGGATGATGCTCCAGTGTATGATGGGCTCCAATAATGCTCCATATTTAATGGGCCCCATGTGTAATGCTCCAGTGTATAACGTGCCCCTTAGATGCTGCTCCAGTGTCTGATCTGCCCCATTTACAATGCTCAAGTACATGATGGGCCTCATGGATGATGCTCCAGTGTATGATGGGCTCCAATAATGCTCCATATATAATGGACCCCATTTGTAAAGCTCCAGTGTATAATGGGCCCCTTAGATGCTGCTCCAGTGTCTGATCTGCCCCAATTACAATGCTTCAGTACATGATGGGTCTCATGGATGATGCTCCAGTGTATGATGGGCTCCAATAATGCTCAATATACAATGGGCCCCATTTGTAATGCTCCAGTGTATAATGTGCCCCTTAGGTGCTGCTCCAGTGTCTGATCTGCCCCATTTACATTGCTCCAGTACATGATGGGCCCTCTTTTTAATTAACCCAGGCATGGTATGTGAAAAGAGCTCCATGGAGTAATCTGAGGTGTGTGCTTCCACATCCTTCACTTTTGGTGTGGGTGAAGGACACAAGGAAAGGGGTTGCTCCTGACCAGAAGCCTGCAGTTACTACTCAGTGCTTGCATTTTTTACAACTTCAGAAGAGGAGGCGATAGAGCTGGAGGCTGTTTCAGCAATGTAAGCCACAAACAGTTCCTGATACTCCGACTTTAAAAGCAGTCAACCTACTCCCAGAAAAGGGAGCCTTACAGGCCTTCCAGAGCTACACCATGACGCTGGCTCAACACCTCCTGCCTTAGCTGCTATTGTGTTTTTGGCACTACCAGCAGATGCACCACCACCTCCATCAGTACCAGGTGGCCCTCCACGCCCATATCCGCATCCTCTTCCACCATACTTCCTCATGTTTTTGAAAATGGACCCATAATACCAGCAGATATATGGTACTGTATCAGAAGCATACAGCTCTATACAGTCTATGGATAACATTAAATCTCCGTATATATTTCATGAGGCATACACAGATGCTCACAGGCTCAGTATGGATTACACAATAAAATAACAAATTGAAAAAGGGTAAATTATCACCAGATACAAGGTATATATAGTATAGTGTTAACATTCTGATTCTCCGTATACATTTCAGGAGGCAGACACGAATGCTCTCAGGCCCAGTATGGATTACACAAGAATATGAAAAGCTGTAAATGGGTTATGTAACACAAGCGTACAGCTGTACACAGTGTTGGGGTAATCTTAAAGTTCCAAATATATTGCCGAAGTAACAGACAGACGTTTACAGGCTCATTATGGATTACACCAGAATCTAAATAGCTAAAAATGTTAGTATATCAGAAGCGTTCTGCTGTATACAGTGTTGGACAAATTGAAAATATCGGTACATATTTCTGTAGTCACCCTCAGACGCTCACTCAGTTTGGTTTTGACCATAATAAAAAATGTTGTAAAAAAGGTCCTGGATAACAAGACAGCAAGTATATATTTTTTAGGGTACAATTGGAATCTCCGTATAAATAGTCCCGTAGTCACTCTCAGATGCTTATACAGTATGGATTTGACCGTAATGCTAAATGTCGAACAAAGGTACTGTATAACAAGATACAAGCTGTATCGAGTATAATGTAAAAATGTGTTTCTCCGATTCACTGTATATATAGAAGGCGTAAACCACACACGCTCACTCACTATGGATGATGTAGGGAAGGTGGACTGACAGACAATCCAGCCTGTAGTGAGAAGCAGAGGTGTAGTGCAGTGTAGTTGTGAAACCGCTAAGATAAAGAGAAAGGGTGCAGTGTTTTAGCTTGCCCATTGGAGGGCAGAGGAGAGTGTAGGAGTGGGACTGAATAACTGCCATTGGTCAGAGAAACTCTTAGGTGATGGTGGGCGGAGTTACCAGAACTGGAAGTATAAAAGGCTGAGGGAAGGTTCTGGAAGAGTCAGTCAGCGAAGAGAGCACAGTAAAGACAAAGTTCTGCTGAGGAAATAGAGACAGTGGAAAGGCTCCAGAGAGGACTGACAATTGAGTTGGTCACGGGGGGTGGCCCAGAGGATGGTAGCCGCAGACGAAGACGGCCTGGGGCTATCATATGGACGGTGTGCTCAGACTGGTGCAGCGCTGTTGTGGTTGGGCCTAGGCCAGCCACAGTGGAAGAGCCACAGAGGACGCCACGATTATAGTTACAAAGGAAGTGAAGGTACGGGGCCTGCGTGCAGAGAAATGTGAAACGGCTGTGGTGAATTGCTGCACAGACTACACCGTGGTGGAGCAGGGAGAGGTAAGTATTGAAACTTGCAAGTGCTGTGGCCATGACCAAGCAGGGGGGGCACAATCGTGGTCAACGGTACTGGCACAGGGCCCCTCAAAGTACGATGGTGTGTCTGACAGCGAGTGGGCCCTCCCACCGTCTGAGACACTGTATTGTACTATGAGGGGCCCTGTGCCATTGCCGTCAGCCATCAGTGGGACCATCCACAAATTCAGAGCAATGACTCTTGCCCGGGTGCGCCAGGTCTTGACTCCAGCCATTGGGGAGGGGTGGGCAACCCAGTAAGGGAGGTTTAAAAATTGGCATACGTAGATGTGTTGGCTGGACATTCAACTGCTGCAAAGGGCATAATTGGGCAAGTCCGAGGAAGAGGAGGAAAAAACCGAGGCACTTTTCTGGCAACCTATGTGTCACCAGGGGAAGGTGGGACAACTTCCTTTGAAACCCATGCATGGTTCATTTTAATGAAAGTTAGATCATCAACATTTTGGGTTGACAGATGGGTCCTTTTTTCTGTCAGGATTGATCCATCAGCACTGAAGACACTTTCAGATAACACACTAGCAGCAGGGCAAGCGAGCTCCTGTAAGGCATATTGTGCCAATTCAGGCCAGGCATCGGGTTTAGAGAGCCAATAGTCAAAGGGGAATGACCTGTGATGGAGAACATCGATATGGGAGGAAAAGTAGTTTGTAACCATAGTTGACAACTGCTGCCTCCTGTCACTTTTAATCGATGCAGTATTAGCAGTCGTGTGAGCGGTACTTGAGAACTCATTCCACAACATGGTCATTAAACCCCTGTCTCCAACACCACTTCTGCTTTGTGCACCACGAACACCTCTTCCATTTTGCCCACTACGGCTCGTGGGAGAACCATCACCGCTGCTGTGTGCTGGGAAAGCCTCAAACAAACAGTTTACCAGAGTTGCTTGTTTGTTTGCAATATTATCTCTAGGTTCTCCTGTGGCATGATATTGTGTAATTTGCCTTTGTAGCGTGGATCGAGGATGCTGGCCAGCCAGTAGTCATCATCCCTCATCATTTTGGCAATGCGGGGGACCCTTTTTATGATTCGCAAGGCATAATCGCACATGTGGGCCAATGTTCCAGGTGTCAATGATGCACTGCCCGTGGTGGGTGGAGGAGCACTTTCTGGCAAATCCACATCCCTACAGTCACGCACAAACACTGTCCCTGATCTTGGAACGCCAAGAGATGGTACTGTATGAGGAGCATCCAGCTGTGTAAGGTGTATTAAACAAATTAAATCAACGTTTATATTATGTTAGTCACAGACGCTGACACAGTTTTATTGGACCATTATCCAACAAGCAGATATATGGAACAATATGAGAAGTATACAGCTGTATACGATTTTTGTGCAACTAACAATCTCCGTATATGTATTTACGGAGTGTCACACACGCTGACTAGGTATAAAAGTGACTGTAATGCGAACTGCAGATGTACAATACTGTTGGAGAATCGGACAGCTCTATATGATATGTGTAAGGAAAATTGTCAAGCTCCGTGTATTTGTATATGGACTGACACACGCTGTCTCTGTCTAGTTTAGACCGTAATCAAACAAAAGATATACGAAACTGTTTGAAAAACGGACATGACTCTAAGGTGTAGGTCTGGAAAAATGGAAAAACTCCTCATTTTTTATTCCAGAGTCACACGCAAGTAGCTTCTATTTGTCCATGCTAGAAGGCGGTACACGGTAGTGTGTGAGGAGCGTACACCGCTGTATGGTGTGTGAATGTAAAATTGTCAAGCTCCGTGTATTTGTATACGGACTGACACATGCTGTGTCTGTCTACTTTAGACCGTGAACAAACAGTAGATATGCGAAACTGTTTGAAAAACGGACATGACTCTAAGGTGTAGGTCTGGAAAAACGGAAAAACTCCTCGGCTTTTTATTCCAGAGTCACACTCAGATAGCTTCTATTTGTCCTTGATACCAGCAGGTACATGGTAGTGTGTGAGGAGCGTACACCGCTAGATGGTGTCTGTATAGAAAATTGTCAAGCTCCGTGTATTTGTATACGGACTAACAGACGCTGTCTCTGTCTAGTTTTGACTGTAATCAAACAGCAGATATACGAAACTGTTTGAAAAGAGGACACACCTCTAAGGTGTAGGTCTGGAAAAATGGACAAACTCCTCAGCTTTTTCTTGCAGAGTCACACCCAGATACCTTCTATTTGTCCAAGATACCAGCTGGTACACGGTAGTGATTGAGGAGCGTACACCGCTAGATGGTGTCTGTATGGAAAATTGTCAAGCTCCGTGTATTTGTATATGGACTGTCACACGCTGTCTCTGTCTAGTTTAGACCATAATCAAACAACAGATATACGAAACTGTTTGAAAAACGGACACAACTCTAAGGTGTAGGTCTGGAAAAACGGACACACTCCTTGGCTTTTTCTTCCAGACTCACACCCAGATAGCTTCTATTTGTCCGTGATACCAGCCGGTACACGGTAGTGTGTGAGGAGCGTACACCACTAGACGGTGTCTGTATAGAAAATTGTCAGGCTCTGTGTATTTGTATACGGACTGACACACGCTGTCTCTGGCTAGTTTTGACCGTGATTAAACAGCAGAGATACGAAACTGTTTGAAAAACGGAAACAACTCTAAGGTGTAGGTCTGGAAAAATGGACAAACTCCTCAGCTTTCTCTTCCAGAGTCACACCCAGATAGCTTCTATTTGTCAGTGATACCAGCCGGTACACGGTAGTGTGTGAGGAGCGTACAACGCTAGACGGTGTGTGAAAAAATGAACGCTCAGTAACTCACCAGGACAAAATAATAAAATTTGGAGTGCATTGAAAAAAGCTGTTTGAACAGCAGTGTGCACACAGCAATGCAGCTAGCTGGTAGCCTTAAAAGGCAGCCTAATCACCACCAGCGCTGCTGCACACAAAAAAATCCTCCCCTTTCACTGCACACTAACTGTACAGTGAAAAGCGCTAGCAGCAGAAGCTATTTTTTTTTCTTCTTCCCTGCCTAACGATCTCCCTGTTCAGAATCAGCAGCAGCATCTCTCCCTATTGTAAGATCGGCAGAAGTAAAATGGCGGTCGGCGTTCACAGCCTTTAATACCCACTGTGATGCCACACAAAGCCAGCCAATCACTTCAATGCCCTTCTCTAAGATGGTGCTGGCCACTGCGCATGTCATCGCGTTGCCCACAGTGTGTGTCCTCCATCATTGGGTGAGAAAAGGCGCTGAAAGCATCATTTGAAACGCGAGTATGGCGTGCTGATCGGCGACCTCATGGCCGACCTCATGCTAGGGTCGGGTTTCGATCGGCGAAACCCGACTTTGGCGAAAGTTGGAGATTTTTGAATCTGAACGACCTGTTTCACTCAACTTTACTCATGACAGTTCAGACCGCTGGCATCAATGTTCAGGTTGCTTGAATTATGGTCTCTTTTTTGCTATAAAAAGCAACTTTGTCAGAGGAGCTGGTCGGATGCAGAACTCTCACCAATTCAGAGCAGCACTTGAAGGCTCTACAATACAGATCTTGTGAGTGCTACAGTCCTTGCCTAGGATACCAGCCACCGTTTTTAAACTTCAGAGGTGGGTGGGGACTCAGGAATTGAGCAAGTCCTTAATAGAGTTGAGCAAATATATTCGGTTCCCTGCTTATTCAGCAAGCTATAGCACTTGCCAAATAAGCTACAGCGGGAACCCGGTTTCCTGGATCACGCCAGCTGAACAGCTGATCGCCGCTGCAGCTGTATGTATCGTGGCTGTGTCACAGCTCATGCATTGAGAGTCTGTTTGTTGGGCTCTCCATGCATGTGCTGTGACTGTGACACAGCGGCAACATATGCAGCTGCAATCAGCTGTTCAGCCGATGTGATTCAGGAAGCCGGGCTCCCGCTGTAGCTTATTCAGTAAGCAGAATAAGCGGGGAACCGAAGATATTCGCTCAGCTCAGCTCCTTAACACTGAATGCGGTCTGATTTTCATGGACTGCAAGCTAAGGAAAGAATGGAGGGGTTTTTTTTATTTCTACGAATGAGAAAAATTGATGACAATCAGACAAAACTTAGATCAAAATCTGATTAAAATCTGATAAAAAAAATCCCTTTTTTCTTGCACATGAAAACTACTGACATCTGAATGAGTCCTTATAGTTCCAGCAAAGTGGATGGGATTTATAGAGCTGTCATTTTTTTTACGTAACGTAAACTGACCTGAGGTGCATGTTTCATGTAAGCAACATGTCAATTTTTCCTGCTGTTATGCTGAATTTTATCTGAATTGCATTAGAAGCAGAATATATGCATTTTTTCAGCAAGTTTCCCCTGCAGAAACACACAAAAAATGCACATAATTTGCCTGTAACTATGTCAATACATTTCTATCAATGCAAAATACCAGGAAGTATCAAAAACAAAACAGCTTTGTTTAAAACATGACATATTAACAACAGACAAAACCTACAGGGTCAAAAACATAATAAAAATGCATTCAAAGATGCAATGAAAAAAATACAAGTAACCTAATTTATCTAGGTCCGGTAATGTTGCAGAAAATCTACGTCAAAAATTCACCAAAAACTCAAAGTGGAAAGGTAGCTTAAATTAGATTTTCTTTTTGACAACACATTATTCTGGCAAAACTATTTTTTTTCCTCAAAGGATCCCTATTAATGTTTTACAGACACAACTTTAAAAAAAAGAAAGAAAAAAAAACATTTAATGTACTGTGAGGTAGCGCTGTCAATCACATAGGGGATTCTCGCTTAGCCGCCACAAAACCAGATCCGGCACGGGTTTTCCATAAAACAATTATAGTCCATGTGGTTTTTTTATGCAGTATAAACCAAATCAAGCAACATAAAGTTCATATCAGCATAGCGTCCTTGACAGAGCTTCTCTCTGTCCTCACTGTGGTCACACAGGTTGGCATACACAGGCTCTTCAGCCTCATAGTTATCTCACCCACGTCAGGGTTTCCTCATGGCTGTTTCTCCATGCTGCAGACATCCATTCCCTCCAGGGAATCATCAGGCACGTGCAGCCGTTACACATAGCCACTCCACATGCTGTTAGCAAGGAGACACATCTCCCAGTGGGATCTTTCACAACGGACCAACCAGGCCCCTGCATTCACCACATGTGACCTACCCTGGCCACCTTATATGGTCCGTAGCCACGCCCACCGGGTCATATGGCTATGACCTCATCACAGGTCCTTGAACCATTCACACTTTGCAATACCGTTCATAAACACACCCCCTGGGTGGGTTTGAAGGTAACTGGGACCGCCCGTCTCCCCAGCTACAGTTGTGGCCAAAAGTATTGACACCCCTGCAATTCTGTCAGATAATACTCAGTTTCTTCCTGAAAATGATTGCAAACACAAATTTTTTGGTATTATTATCTTCATTTAATTTGTCTTAAATGAAAATACACAAAAAGAATTGTCCTAAAGCCAAATTGGATATAATTCCACACCAAACATAAAAAAGAGGGTGGACAAAAGTATTGGCACTGTTCGAAAAATCATGTGATGCTTCTGTAATTTGTGTAATTAACAGCACCTGTAACTTACCTGTGGCACATAACAGGTGTTGACAATAACTAAATCACACTTGCAGCCAGTTGACATGGATTAAAGTTGACTCAACCTCTGTCCTGTGTCCTTGTGTGTACCATATTGAGCATGGAGAAAAGAAAGAAGACCAAAGAACTGTCTGAGGACTTGAGAAACCAAATTGTGAGGAAGCATGAGCAATCTCAAGGCTACAAGTCCATCTCCAAAGATCTGAATGTTCCTGTGTCTACCGTGCGCAGTGTCATCAAGAAGTTTAAAGCCCATGGCACTGTGGCTAACCTTTCTAGATGTGGACGGAAAACAAAAATTGACAAGAGATTTCAACGCAAGATTGTGCGGATGTTGGATAAAGAACCTCAACTAACATCCAAACAAGTTCAAGCTGCCCTGCCGTCCGAGGGTACAACAGTGTCAACCCGTACTATCCGTCGGCGTCTGAATGAAAAGGGACTGTATGGTAGGAGACCCAGGAAGACCCCACTTCTTACCCCGAGACATAAAAAAGCCAAGCTGGAGTTTGCTAAAACTTACCTGAAAAAGCCTAAAACGTTTTGGAAGAATGTTCTCTGGTCAGATGAGACAAAAGTAGAGCTTTTTGGGCAAAGGCATCAACATTGAGACAAAAGTAGAGCTTTTTGGGCAAAGGCATCAACATAGAATTTACAGGAGAAAAAAAGAGGCATTCAAAGAAAAAAACATGGCCCCTACAGTCAAACATGGCAGAGGTTCCCTGATGTTTTGGGGTTGCTTTGCTGCCTCTGACACTGGACTGCTTGACCGTGTGCATGGCATTATGAAGTCTGAAGACTACCAACAAATTTTGCAGCATAATGTAGGGCCCAGTGTGAGAAAGCTGGGTCTCCCTCAGAGGTCATGGGTCTTCCAGCAGGACAATGACCCAAAACACACTTCAAAAAGCACTAGAAAATGGTTTGAGAGAAAGCACTGGAGACTTCTAAGGTGGCCAGCAATGAGTCCAGACCTGAATCCCATAGAACACCTGTGGAGAGATCTAAAAATGGCAGTTTGGAGAAGGCACCCTTCAAATATCAGGGACCTGGAGCAGTTTGCCATAGAAAAATGGTCTAAAGTTCCAGCAGAGCATTGTAAGAAACTCATTGATGGTTACCGGAAGTGGTTGGTCGCAGTTATTTTGGCTAAAGGTTGTGCAACCAAGTATTAGGCTGAGGGTGCCAATACTTTTGTTTGGCCCATTTTTGGAGTTTTGTGTGAAATGATCAATGTTTTGCTTTTTGCTTCATTCTGTTTTGTGTTTTTTCATTTAAGACAAATTTGCAATCATTTTCAGGAAGAAACAGTATTATCTGACAGAATTGCAGGGGTATCAATTCTTTTGGCCACAACTGTACCTGGAGACTTCTCCCTGACATATTGAAGCAACACCTCGGCAGTATCACGGCTGATGAACACAAACATCAGTCTCCATCTCAAGGCCACCCACCTTGAGATACATAACGGTCATTAAGGACTCTGCCGTTCATCCTCTCTCCAAGACATCCACACAGCGCCCCCTAGCAGACACAGTGGTCACTACACCACAGTACAAATAAAAGTTAGCAATATTTATGAATACAGCATGCTGACAGGGAATTGGTTTTATGTTCTCTTTTAAGCAAGAAATCAAAGGAGGAAGTTGCCCTTATCACTTTCTATGTGTGTGGCATAAATACGAGGTCAAAATTGTTGGTACCCCTCGTTTAATGACAGAAAAACCCGAAATGGTAACAGAAATAACTTGAATCTGACAAAAGTAATTAATAAATCAAAAATTTGTGGAAATGAACAAATGAAAGTCAGACATTGCTTTTCAGCCATGCTTCCACAGAATAAAAAAAAAATAAAACTCACAAAATAGGCCTGGAGAGAAACAATGGTGTAAGGACCAGGATTCTCCCTCTGCACAGGGTAGATCACAAGCCTTAGCGCACTCTTCAGTCCCCCATTCAGGTTTGACCACAGTGGGTGCTACTTAGCAGAGCCATCAGTCGCAGCATCTTGCTCAGGCTCATGCTGTGCACATTGTTACTGCTGGCTCTCCAGCTTCTGCTGTAGTAACCAACAATAGGCAGCAGCGAACAGACATTCCTGAGGCTAAGTCCAGGAATCGCCTTACTGTGCATGCTCGTGAGGTGGCAACCTCTCATTGGTGGTCAGTCGTCAGCTGCTCCGGTGATGTGGCAGTCTCGAATTGGTCCACGAGCAAGGTCCTGGCCGACTGGACTTAAGCGCAGTCTATAAAAGGGTCTTTGGGGTGCCCATCGGCGTGCTAAGATCATTTATGGTTGGTGTTTGTGAGTGGAAATGCTACCACTCTGCATGCACGTGTGAGTGTTTGGTTTCCTCCTGAATTTTAGCCAGTTAGGGCTTTTTGTACCCGCTTGGCTTAGCACCTTTTTCCCACATGTGTGGACGTACAGGGCAAGTTCCAACCATAGAGCTGTGCTCCCCAGTGAAGTCTACAGGGTTTTTAGTTAGCATCAGTTTTGCATTTTTCTTGCGACTCAGCATCTATTTCGGCCACGTGTGCGATTGGCACGGGTCACTTACAGAGAGAGAGCAACCATTTAGTTCTACCTCTCTGTGAAGCTAACAGAGTTGAGTGCGGTGTGTTCTGTTCATACTGTGTGGAGTTATTGCAGTCCTATTTAGGAGTTCGCCATTGTTCACATTAGCTGCAGTTTTACATCTCTGCACGGTGGACCCCAGGTTGCGACCACACTAAATAAAATAACTAATAAAGTGCGATCCACCAACCATAACAGATGGTACCCCTGAAAATAATGTGACAAAAGGGACATGCTAAATCAAGGTGTGTCCACTAATTAGCATCACAGGTGTTTACAATATTGGAATCAGTGAGTGGGCCTGTATATAGAGGGCTACAGATACTCACTGTGCTGTTTGGTGACAAGATGTGTATCACACTCAACATGGACAAGAGGAAGCGAAGGAAAGAGTTGTCTCAGAAGATTAGAAACAAAATTATACACAAGCATGTTAAAGGTAAAAGTTATAAGACCATCTCCAAGCAGCTTGATGTTCCTGTGACTACAGTTGCATATATTATTCAGATATTTAAGCTCCATGGGACTGTAGCCAACCTCCCTGGACTTGGCTGCATGAGGAAAATTGATGACAAATCAAAGAGACGGATAATACAAATGTAAGAAAAGAGCCCAGAAAAACTTCTAAATAGATTTAAGGTGGACTTCAAGCTCAAGGAGCATCAGTGTCAGATCGCACCATCTGTCGCTGTATAAGCCAAAGTGGACTTCATGGGAGACCACCAAGGAGGACACCATTGTTGAAAAAAATCATAAAAAAGCCAGACTGGAAATTGTCAAACTATGTGTTGACAAGTCACAAAGCTTCTTGGAGATTGTCCTATGGACAGATGAGACAAAAATGGAACTTTTTGGCAAGGCACATCAGCTCTATGTTCACAAACAGAAAAATGAAGCATATTAAGAAAAGAATACTGTCAATACTGTCCCTACTGTGAATCATGGAGGAGTCTCTGTTATGTTCTGAGGTTGCTTTGCTGCATCTGGCACATGGTGTCTAAAATCTGTACAGGGTACAATGAAATCTCAAGACGATCAAGGGATTCTAGATAGAAATGTGCTGCCCAGTGTCAGAAAGCTTGGTCTCAGTTGCAGGTCTTGGGTCTTACAATAGGAGAATGACCCAAAACACAAAGCTAAAAAAACCCAAGAATGGCTAAGAGGAAAACATTAGACTATTCTGAAGTGGTCTTCTATGAGCACTGACCTAAATCCTATTGAGCATCTTTGGAAAGAGCTGAAACATGCCGTCTGGAAAAGGCAACCTTCAAACACGAGACAACTGGAGCAGTTTGCTCTTGAGGAGTGGGCCAAAATACCTGTCGAGAGGTGCAGAAGTCTCATTGACAGTTACAGGAATCGTTTGATTGCAGTGATTGCCTCAAAATGTTGTGCAACAAAATATTAAGTTAAGGCTACCATCATTTCTGCCCAGGCCTATTTCATGAGTTTTATTTTTTTTTTTTAATTCTGTGGAAGCATGGTTGAAAATCAGTGTCTGACTTTCATGTGTTCATTTTCATTGATTTCTGATTTATTATTACTTTTGTCAGATTCAAGTTTTTTCTGTGACCACTATGGGTTTTTCTCTCATTAAACGAGGGGTACCAACAATTCTGACCATGTGTGTACAAGAATGGGACATTTTATTATTAAATGTTTACATTTATTACACTTAATAATCTCAAATGCGAAACCTCTGACCTGGGGTCATCGCAGATATTGCTTCACATCTACTTTAAATTCTGTTAATTGCAGGCAGTGAAAAGCCACCGGCAGTTGTTGCACTGAGGTCCCTGTAAATATTAATAAGGAATTTTATTTTCACGGCGATTTCCTCATTTTCTATTTTGCAGTTGTCACAGCAAAATTACATTTACAGAAGACGGCCAAGAACAATGGAGGAAATGTTGTGTGCAAAATCTTTTCTGGATCAAAGAATGCATCGCCAGAACACAGAGATTTTATATTTCCGCATTTAGGAGGCACACAGTGGAAGAAGATTCAACATTATTTTTTAAGACAACATAAAACAAAACCTTCATTGCGAAGTCACTGTCCACCCCCCCAAAAAAAAACAAATTTACTTTCCATGCAAGACTAAGCTACTGTTTTATTTGCTCTACGTTGCCGAGGAGAAGAGTGAATTTTACTTCTCGCACAAATAGAAAGTCGGTAGAAATAAGAAACGTATAAATTACAAGCATTTGACATAGCAACATAACATTTTGTCAGACTGGGGAAAACGCTGGGGAAAAAAGTTTTTTATATTGTTTGTTTTCTGTTCTATTTTTTTCTTCTTTTTTTTCAGACTTGTGTATAGAAAGTCAAGTAACCCTTTCCTGATTTTACAAAGAGACCGTGTCTCGTTTAAAATCCCTTACAGGACAAGCGGATCCCAATTCTCTTTGAATTCTTGTTTACTATCCACAAAGTATAAGCAAGAAGTCTTATCGAATAAGCAAGGCGTCTTATCAGTTTACAAGCAGTGATAGACATTGATCTCAGCTTTCCTATGTCAAGATAAGGGAGGTCAATTTTATTTTACCATGAGGGAAGTAAATTGAGGTGAAAGTCATTATTAACCTTTTCAAGGCAATTTGTTTTGTAACAGTGTTTTAAATATTTATGTTTTTTTTTTTTCCTTGTACTGATAACTCGTATGAAGATAATGAATAGTGGATAAAGAAATCCGCTAAAAGAATTTAGGTTAAAGATGAAGATAATTGTAAGAGTGTCTTAATTAGAAAACTTTTAAAAGGTTTGTGACAGGTAATTTAGCTCCTGTCATTGATAGAATTAGATTGTGTTCACACTAAGCGCTCAGGTGCACACTGGAGTCCTTACAACAGTTAAAGAAGTTCTCCGGTGAAGATTATATCCTATCCACAGGATGGGTGGTAGCTTATAGATCATGGAAGTCCAACCGCAGGCACCGATCGGCAGAATGGGGACCTTTTATGTCTGTTACAATGGAAGTGCAGTGGTCATGTACTACCAGAAACTCAATTCATTCTATATGGGGCTACAAGAAAAGGCCAAATGCTGCGCTCAGCAGCCCCATTGTGAATGAATGGAGCAGTGGTTGAGAATGTGCCCTACCACTCCACTCTAATGTGTACAAAAATGCCTCATTGGGAAAAAAAATGTTCCTTATTTTGCCAATCATTCCCAACGTTCAGACTATCACTGAGCTACAAGTCATCTCCATCAGCATTGAATAGGTGATGATTTATCTTAACTGGAGATCTCCTTTAATGGAGGCAACACCACCTCCTGCCTCACCAGCTCCATCAGTTGATGGAGAATAATGCAGAGGTAGAGAATGGGCACATAAATTTATACACTAATAGGAGTGGTATATCATGTCTGCATTACTCTTAGGTTGTGAAGAGTCACAATACTTACCTAAATCCACCTAGGCCTCTTTGTTTAGCAAGAAAGTATTGTTTTCCCATACAATGGAGGACATATCAAACAAACACCAATTGTGGGAAATTTAGTTGTCAATGATCAGGCATGTCACTATTACCTATGAGGCATGAGGTTGTCACTTTGCATGATAGAGTATGTAGAAGAAATGTTATATGGTGGAACATATATTTTTAATAACAAGCTAAGGCAAAGCAGGCAGCTGGGGGCTGATATTAATAGGCTGGGAAAGTCCATGAATATTGACCCTTTCCCAGTATAATAAGACCAGCCAGGACCACCATAGAAATAGTGCATCCATTAGATGCACCAATTCTGTAGCATCAACTTTGCTGTTGTAAGGCCGGTTTCACATTAGCGCTTTTTAAGCGCACGCACGGCCGGGGGTAGCTCCGCCCCCGAGCCGGCTCTCTGCCCAGCGTGCCCGCCCCTTGCTTGTAGCGCCGCCTACTAGCGGACAGCGGCGCCTGCGATCGGCGCACCCTATCTTTAGCATAGGGTGCGCAGATCGTGCGCAGGCCGTGCGCTAGTTGCGCTTTGACCTGCGCTGCGCACTTTTGACGGTGCGCCGTGCGCGCCAAAATCCGAAAAGTTTGATTTTGGCGCGCACGGCGCACCGTCAAAAGTGCGCAGCGCAGGTCAAAGCGCAACTAGCGCATGGCCTGCGCACGATCTGCGCACCCTATGCTAAAGATAGGGTGCGCCGATCGCAGGCACTGCTGTCCGCTAGTAGGCGGCGCTACAAGCAAGGGGCGGGCACGCCGGGCAGAGAGCCGGCTCGGGGGCGGAGCTACCCCGGCCGTGCGTGCGCTTAAAAAGCGCTAATGTGAAACCGGCCTAAATTGTATGTAAAATGGACATAGTAAGGTCTTGAGTCAGGATAGTCAAGGAGTCCAAGTTCAGCAGCCAGGAGGGTACATCATAAACAGAAGAAAGAGACAAAAGCATAGTTAAGTAGTGGTCCGAGGTAATAATACTAGGAGCATAGCGGATCAGAGCAGAAGGGATTAAAAATACAGATGGTCAGAATGAGGTCCAAGGTCAGGCAATGAAAGATCCATAAAATGAATGCAAGGCACTGAAGAACAAACCACACAATAGCTGAATGTATGTCTGGCAGAGGTCTGGGAGAAACTGCTCAGCTAAGTAGACTTGCAATCACCTGAGACAATGAACACCTGGAGACAGTTAGCGACTCCCAGTTTCAGGTTGGATGGCCAAGCTGTCAATCAATACACTGACATATCAGCACTTCCCTGCACTAGACTGGATGACTGAGCTTGCAGAGCACTGACAGCTTCAGGGCACCCATGAACCAGACTGAATGGCAGAGATGTCAGTAACTGCATCCCAGACACACTAACAGCTCAGTAGTAGTGAGTCTAGAAGACACCTCTCCATTACTAATTCTATAGTTCTATTGGAAAAAAACACACAGCAAGTATAAAGTCCTTTATTTGAAATAAAAGCAAAATACACTTTTCCATTTTTATTCAAAAATAACAAAATCAATTATACTCACTTAACAATCAATCCATTGAAGCCCTTGCCTCCTATAATAAATAGATCCCTCACTTTTCTATTGTTCTGTTGATAAACCCAGCGAACCCAAACATCCAGGTGTTTGCTCATCTTTATCAGAGACCTGGATGCTTTCAAGCTCATCATATATCAGAACTAAACTGTAAAAAAAGCAGTCAACAGAAAACCATTCTGGGGCTTGTGGGGACAAAAAACACCCAGTTCTGAGGAACCTAGGTACAGTAGAGACATGATTATTCCCATCCCCTGAATCTCTACCCTTGACAGCCTGGGGTGTAGAGTAAAAAATAACCTACAACTCTTCCTGAATACCCTAAACTGGTTTCTCTCTCCTGAAAATTTATCAGGGAGGGCCATTACAGGTTTTGAAGATACCAACTGTACCTCATAGAATACCAACATTACAGCCACTGCTGGCACTGGATGATTATGGGGGTCTTCATCAAATTACTTTTCTGATGCCGCAACTGACGTTGCGATAACTTCAGGTATTTTTTAGCAAGACTTTGAGTCAACTGCGTCAGGTTCGCCACTTGGTCACAAAGCATGTGAACAGGCTCCATAGTGGCAAAAAAGAAATACGTACTGGCCAGATGTAAAGTGATGCTGAATCATTTCTCACGCCAAGATATGAGTCAAAAGCCAGGAGGTGTAGTCAAGTAACATTTCAAGGTCAGAATACCAGGAGTATAATGGATCAGAGGAGAAGGGTTTAACAGACAGATGGTCAGAATGAGGTCCAAGGTAAGGCAACAAAAGATCCATAAACAGAATGCAAGGAAAAGAGGAACAAACCACGCAGTAGCTGAATGAACATCTGGCAGACATATGGGAGAAACAGCTCAATTAAGTAGCCTGGCAATCAACTGGGATAATGAACACCTTGAGACAGTCAGGAACTCTCAGATTGGATGGCCGAGCTGTCAAATCAACACATTAACAGCTCAGCATGCCTCTGCAACAGACTGGATGACTGAACTGTCAATCAAAACCCTGACAGCTTCAGTACCCCCCTGTGCCAGATTGGATGGCTGAGCTATCAGTAACAGCATCCCAGACACACTGCGGGGTAGAACAGTAACAAGGGGGCTGAAAAATGACGCAAAATGGTGGAAGGAGCACGACAATTACACTGCAAACAAATGTGGATATGAAAATAAATAAAAATAACATAGAAAAAAAGAATAAAAAATGAAAATCTTAAACCAGGAGGCGGAGGTACAAGTGGAGGAGTGCCTTGCATGTGTATTTGACTGTTCTTGTTGGTAAATAAATAAATCAAATAAATGACATGGGGTCATATAATAACCAGTCAAGGGAAAGCAGAATGGGAAGGTCAAAGCATATTGGCACCTTAATGGGAAGGTAAAAGCATATTGGCAACTTCTCAGCCTAATAAGACCAGCCCCTGAAATGGCACATCCATGGCTTCCTAATTGCTTTGGTGTGGAGGAAAATGTAGTAATTTTTGGGTTTGTTGTCAGCTGTGTAATATGTCAGCTTTCATCAATCCCAGGCGTTAGTAAGATAGAGAGGTGTCTGTCAGATATCCCCATCACTAACTCAGAATTAAAAAGAAAAAAACACACAAAAAATTCTTTATCTGAAAAAAAATCAACAATTTCCCTCTTTCACCCATTTATTCAAGCCAAAAAAAGCCACGCCAGTCTGCCATAGTTCACATCGAGGTCCCACGTCGGTCCACCATAGTCCACATCGAGGTACCATGATGATCTTTTTCTCCGTAGTCCAGTTCAGAGAATAAAGTTCCATAGACTGAAGCAGCATGCTGCTCTCTGTTAGTAATGGGGGTGTCTGATAGACGCTTCTCAAGTACAGTTCAATGCACATGCAAGACATTCCTCAACTCCTCCACTTAGACCTCCACTTCCTGGCTCAAGATAGTTGTTATTATTATTATTATTATTATTATTATTATTATAATATCCTATTTTAAGTCATTTTTCTATCCACATTTGTTTGCAGGGCAATTGCCCTTCCGTAACCCCCATTTTGCTTCCTTTTTCGACCCTCTAGCCCTTACTATGACTGTTTTACATCCAAAGTTCGTGTCTCCATTGACTTACATGGGGTATGGGATCGGGGTCAATTTCAGGTCAAGTTCTGGTATCTAGAGTTGAGCGAAACGGGTCGAAAAAATTCAAAAGTCGCCGACTTTTGGCAAAGTCGGGTTTCATGAAACGAAACCCGACCCTAGGATGAGGTCGGCCACGAGGTCGGCGACTTACGCGCCAAAGTCGCGTTTCAAAAGTTTGTTTTGCGCTCTTTTTCAGCCAATCAGGATCCACGGACACTGTGGGCAACGTGATGACCTAGGCACGGGTCACCACCATCTTTCAGAAGGGCATGCAAGTGATTGGCTTGCTTTGGTGGGCGTCACAGGGGGTATAAAAGGGCGTGCACGCCGACCGCCATCTTACTTCTGCCGATCTTAGTATAGGGAGAGGTTGCTGCTGATTCTGTAGGGAGAGCGTTAGGCAGGGAAGAAGACAAAAAAACTGCTTCTGCTGCTAGCGATTTGGCCTGCACAACACACAAGTCACTGTGTGTGCAGTGCAAGGGGAGGCTATATTGTGGTGTATCAGTGGTGTTGGTTGTTGGGCTGCCTTTTAAGGCTTCCTGACACGCTGGCATTGCTGTTTACCCACTGCTCCGCAAACTGCTTTTTTAAAAGCAATCCAATCTCCCTTATCCTCTAGTCACTTTTGTCACAGCTGTGCCATCGAGCCTGTCACATAGCGCTCAGATATCAGTGGGCCTCACACAATCCACAAGTGTCCAGTGTCCAAAAGTGTGCGCAGAGATTCAAAATCTCCATTATCCTCTCGTCACTTTGGTCACAGGCAGCTGTGCCATCGAGTGTGTCACATAGCGCTCAGATATCAGTGGGCCTCACACAATCCACAAGTGTCCAGTGTCCAAAAGTGTGCGCAGAGATTCAAAATCTCCATTATCCTCTCGTCACTTTGGTCATAGGCAGCTGTGCCATCGAGCGTGTCACATAGCGCTCAGATATCAGTGGGCCTCACACAATCCAAAAGTGTCCAGTGTCCAAAAGTGTGCGCAGAGATTCAAAATCTCCATTATCCTCTCGTCACTTTGGTCACAGGCAGCTGTGCCATCGAGCGTGTCACATAGCGCTCAGATATCAGTGGGCCTCACACAATCCACAAGTGTCCAGTGTCCAAAAGTGTGCGCAGAGATTCAAAATCTCCATTATCCTCTCGTCACTTTGGTCACAGGCAGCTGTGCCATCGAGCCTGTCACATAGCGCTCAGATATCAGTGGGCCTCACACAATCCACAAGTGTCCAGTGTCCAAAAGTGTGCGCAGAGATTCAAAATCTCCATTATCCTCTCGTCACTTTGGTCACAGGCAGCTGTGCCATCGAGCGTGTCACATAGCGCTCAGATATCAGTGGGCCTCACACAATCCACAAGTGTCCAGTGTCCAAAAGTGTGCGCAGAGATTCAAAATCTCCATTATCCTCTCGTCACTTTGGTCACAGCTGTGCCATCGAGCCTGTCACATAGCGTTCAGATATCAGTGGGCCTCACACAATCCACAAGTGTCCAGTGTCCAAAAGTGTGCGCAGAGATTCAAAATCTCCATTATCCTCTCGTCACTTTTGTCACAGGCAGCTGTGCCATCGAGCCTGTCACATAGCGCTCAGATATCAGTGGGCCTCACACAATCCACAAGTGTCCAGTGTCCAAAAGTATGCGCAGAGATTCAAAATCTCCATTATCCTCTCGTCACTTTGGTCACAGGCAGCTGTGCCATCGAGCCTGTCACATAGCGCTCAGATATCAGTGGGCCTCACACAATCCACAAGTGTCCAGTGTCCAAAAGTGTGCGCAGAGATTCAAAATCTCCATTATCCTCTCGTCACTTTGGTCACAGGCAGCTGTGCCATCGAGCCTGTCACATAGCGCTCAGATATCAGTGGGCCTCACACAATCAACAAGTGTCCAGTGTCCAAAAGTGTGCGCAGAGATTCAAAATCTCCATTATCCTCTCGTCACTTTGGTCACAGCTGTGCCATCGAGCCTGTCACATAGCGCTCAGATATCAGTGGGCCTCACACAATCCACAAGTGTCCAGTGTCCAAAAGTGTGCGCATAGATTCAAAATCTCCATTATCCTCTCGTCACTTTGGTCACAGGCAGCTGTGCCATCGAGCGTGTCACATAGCGCTCAGATATCAGTGGGCCTCACACAATCCACAAGTGTCCAGTGTCCAAAAGTGTGCGCAGAGATTCAAAATCTCCATTATCCTCTCGTCACTTTGGTCACAGGCAGCTGTGCCATCGAGCGTGTCACATAGTGCTCAGATATCAGTGGGCCTCACACAATCCACAAGTGTCCAGTGTCCAAAAGTGTGCGCAGAGATTCAAAATCTCCATTATCCTCTCGTCACTTTGGTCACAGGCAGCTGTGCCATCGAGCGTGTCACATAGCGCTCAGATATCAGTGGGCCTCACACAATCCACAAGTGTCCAGTGTCCAAAAGTGTGCGCAGAGATTCAAAATCTCCATTATCCTCTCGTCACTTTGGTCACAGGCAGCTGTGCCATCGAGCGTGTCACATAGCGCTCAGATATCAGTGGGCCTCACACAATCCACAAGTGTCCAGTGTCCAAAAGTGTGCGCAGAGATTCAAAATCTCCATTATCCTCTCGTCACTTTGGTCACAGGCAGCTGTGCCATCGAGCGTGTCACATAGCGCTCAGATATCAGTGGGCCTCACACAATCCACAAGTGTCCAGTGTCCAAAAGTGTGCGCCGAGATTGAAAATCTCCATTATCCTCTCGTCACTTTGGTCACAGGCAGCTGTGCCATCGAGCCTGTCACATAGCGCTCAGATATCAGTGGGCCTCATACAATCCACAAGTGTCCAGTGTCCAAAAGTGTGCACAGAGATTCAAAATCTCCATTATCCTCTCGTCACTTTGGTCACAGGCAGCTGTGCCATCGAGCCTGTCACATAGCGCTTAGATATCAGTGGGCCTCACACAATCCAAAAGTGTCCACTGTCCACAAGTGTGTGCAGAAATTCTAAATCTCCCCTGTCCTATAGACACCTTGTACCTTGTTTTACATTACTATATAGTTTGTTGGATTTTGTCTACATTTCTACCAAAAATGAGGAAGGCTGGTGGAAGAGGCCGTGGAATTGGGCGGGGGTTGGCAGCTGGTAATGATGGTGTTGGTGGTGGATCTGATGGTAGTGGCAAGAGCAAAATAGGACCGAATGCAGGAGGTGCTGACCCTGCGTCATCGTCTGGCTACATAAGGCCTCGAACGCTTAGTTTTCTAGGAGTTGGCAAACCGCTTTTAAAGGCAGAGCATCAGGAAAAAGTTTTGTCTTACATTGCTGACTCAGCCTCCAGCTCTATCGCCTCCTCTTCTTCAGTTGTAAAAAGTAAAAGCACTGAGTCGTCATTGGAGGCTCATGTTCATAAACCACACCTTTCCTTGTGTCCTTCACCCCAACCAAGATTGAAGGATGACGCAGGCCATACTACTGATTACTCCATGGAGCTGTTTTCACATACCATGCCAGGATTATCAAGTGAAATGGTGAATTACCCAGGCCAAGATGAATCTGACATGGAGTGCACTGATGCACAGCCGCTGATGGATGATTCTGCTGGTACATTCACTCAGAGCACTACATTGTCCTCGCAGTGTACAGAGCCAGATTTTGACCCTGATGAGACTCAGGTGCCCATTCCCGCACACTATACCACCATACACGGTGACACAGAGAAAGGTGCACATGACATAGAAGAGGAGGTGATGGATGACCCAGTTGTTGACCCAGATTGGCATCCATTGGGGGAAGAGGGTGCTGCTTCCAATAGCTCAGATGAGGATCATCCACAGCAGACATCGACATCGCAACAGCTGTTATCTGGCAGGCCCGGAGCACTCCAAAGACAGGTTCCAAACATCAAAAGAGTTGCTGGACAGCTTGTCCAGAGGGTCAAAAGATCACAGCGTGCTAGGCCGCAAAATGTCTGCCAAAGTAGGAAGAGTGCAGTGTGGCACTTTTTTGAACAAAATCCTCATGATCAGGCCAAGGTTATCTGTAAGAAGTGCGCAAAGACCTTTAGCCGAGGGAAAAATCTGAAAAATTTGAATACCAGTTGCATGCTTAGACATTTAACCAGCATGCACTTGCAAGCGTGGACACAACACCAAACCTCAAGTGCCACATGTGCAACTGATCACAACGAAGGTAGTCAGCAACGCTACATTGTTTCCCCCACTGTAAGCCCACCGGTTAGCACAGCAGCAAATGTTGAGGTGTCGTTGCAAGACCACAGCAGTCAGGGAATCCCACTGTTATATCAACGAAAGACTGATTCTAGGCCATCAGAAAGAACACCAACTCCATCACCATCATCAACCCTCTCTCAGTCCGCCCTGTCCACCGCTACTTGCACCATATGCAGCTCTCAAGTCCAGCTCACCCTCCCAGACACTATGAGTAGGTCAAGAAAGTACTCAGTCTCTCATCCGCGTACACTGGGTTTGAACGCCCACATTGCCAAACTAATCTCGTTTGAGATGATGCCCTTTCGGTTGGTGGAAAGCACAGCTTTCCGCGAACTCATGGCCTATGCAGTACCACGCTATGACCTACCCAGTCGCCACTTCTTCTCTCGCAAAGCCATCCCAGCCCTCCAACATCATGTGAAAGACCGCATTGTCCATGCACTCAAGCAGTCAGTGAGCGGAAAGGTGCACCTCACAACTGATGCATGGTCCAGTCGGCATGGCCAGGGCCGTTACGTGTCCATCACTGCGCACTGGGTTAATGTGGTGGATGCAGGGTCCACAGGGGACAGCGGTGGTGGGACAGTGCTGCCTAGCCCACGGTATAGGAAACAGTTGGCTGTAGGCGTTCGACCCTCCTCCTCCTCCTCCTCCTACTCCTCCTCCAGAAGCGAAAGCTCGTCCACAGAGCGCAGTCGTACGAGCACTCCATCTGCAGCTGCCACTGTTGCACACGATGTGTCCCCCTATCGAGCAGCTAGTGGAAAGCGTCAGCAGGCTGTGTTGCAGATGATGTGTTTGGGCGACAGACACACCGTCGAGGTGCTGGCCGAGTACTTGAAGCGACAAACTGAGTCATGGCTGGGCAGTGTACATCTTGAGGCAGGCAAGGTAGTTAGTGATAACGGCCGTAATTTTGTGGCAGCCATAGCCCTTTCAAAACTCAGCCACATACCTTGCTTGGCTCACACCTTGAACCTGGTGGTGCAGTGCTTCCTCAAAAATTATCCGGAGTTAACAGCCCTGCTCCAGAAGGTGCGAAGACTGTGCGCGCACATCCGCCGGTCGCCTGTACACTCCGTTCGTATGCAGAAGCTGCAGCGATTGCTCCACCTTCCCAACCACCGCCTCATTATCGACATTGCAACAAGGTGGAACTCCACCCTGCACATGGTGGAGCGGCTGTGCGAGCAGAGGCAGGCCATAATGCATTTGTGGGAGGATACACGGCCAAGCACTTTGAGAGCAGACATGGAGTTGACAGGCGTGCAGTGGTCGAAGCTGAAAGACCTTTGTAAAGTCCTTCAGTGTTTTGAGGAATGCACACGGCTGGTAAGAGCAGACGACGCCATCCTAAGCATGAGCATCCCACTTATGCGTCTGCTCATGCAAACTTTGACGCACCTTAAGGAGCAGGCGTCTGCAGCCAATGTTGATGAGGAGGAAGAGGAGGAGGGAATCCTTGATGACATTCAGCCATTGTCTGCTCAGGGACCTCTCCTGGACGAGGTGGAGGAAGAAGAGGAGGAGGAGGAGGAGGATGATGGGGATGATTACTTAGGGGAGGAGGATGCATCTCGTGGGGCAAGTGAAAATGTTGGCGTGGCAAGGTCTGGTACAGGGTTTGTGCATGACTGGAGGGATGTGGATTTGCCAGAAAGTGCTCCTCCACCCAGCACTCGCAGTGAATCATTGACACCGGGAACATTGGCCCACATGTCAGATTATGCCTTGCGGATCCTAAAAAGGGACCCCCGCATTGCCAAAATGATGAACGATGACGACTACTGGTTGGCCAGCATCCTGGATCCACGCTATAAAGGCAAATTACAAAACATCATGCCACAGGAGAACCTTGACCTAATATTGGCTAATAAACAAGCAACTCTGGTAAATCGATTGCTTGAGGCATTCCCAGCACACAGCAGCGGTGATGGTTCTCACACGAGCCGTACGGGCCGGGGGCAGCTTGGCAGAGGTGTTCGTGGTGCACACAGCAGAAGTGGCGTTGGAGACAGGGGTTTCATGACAATGTTGTGGACTGATTTTTCAAATACCGCTCACACAACTGGTAATACTGCATCGATAGAAAGTGACAGGAGACAGCAGTTGTCAACTATGGTTACAAACTACTTTTCCTCCCATATCGATGTTCTCCCACACAGGTCATTCCCCTTTGACTATTGGGCCGCTAAACTGGACACCTGGCCTGAATTGGCCCAATATGCCTTACAGGAGCTCGCTTGCCCAGCTGCAAGTGTGCTATCGGAAAGAGTCTTCAGTGCAGCTGGATCAATCCTGACAGAAAAAAGGACCCGTCTGTCAACCCAAAATGTGGATGATCTAACCTTCATTAAAATGAACCACGCATGGGTTTCCAAGGATTTTGTCCCACCTTCCCCTGATGACACATAGGGTGACAGAAAAATGGCTTGCTTTGGTCCACCTCTTCCTGGTACTTCACCTATTTCGCCTTTTGCATCAGCTGAATGTCCAACATCAACATATGCCACTTTCTAAAACTCCCTAACTGTGCTGCCTCCCCCCCATGGCCGGGGTCACCACCTACCGCACGACACCGTGCGAGTGCCGTTGCCCTGGACAGGTGGGTAGGCCGACTCTTGGGCGCGGGCACTGGCACAGGGTCCCTCATAGTGCAATCAAGTGTCTCTGACGGTGGTGGTGCACACCCGCCGTCAGACACACCGCTGTACTATGAGGGGCCCAGTGCCAGTACCGACGCCCACGAGTGGGCCCCCCTTGCTTGGGCAGGGCCCCAGCATTTGCGATCTTTACCTCTCCCTGCTCCTCCGCTGTGTAATCTGGGCCGTCAAATCCATACTGTGCCTGACACCGTCTGAGCCTGCCTCCTGAGACATATATTTTGAATGTGTACGCTATCCATACATGTTATCCGGGGATACTGTACCCTTTCTAACCTTTGTGCAATCACGTGCAATCCATACTGTGCCTGACACCGTCTGAGCCTGCCTCCTGAGACATATATTTTGAATGTGTACGCTAGCCATACATGTTATCCAGGGATACGGTACCCTTTCTAACCTTTGTGCAATCACGTGCAATCCATACTGGACCTGCCACCGTCTGAGCCTGCCTCCTGAGACATATATTTTGAATGTGTACGCTATCCATACATGTTATCCAGGGATACAGTACCCTTTCTAATCTTTGTGCAATCACGTGCAATCCATACTGGGCCTAACACCGTCTGAGCCTGCCTCCTGAGACATATATTTTGAATGTGTACGCTATCCATACATGTTATCCGGGGATACGGTACCCTTTCTAACCTTTGTGCAATCACGTGCAATCCATACTGGGCCTAACACCGTCTGAGCCTGCCTCCTGAGACATATATTTTGAATGTGTACGCTATCCATACATGTTATCCGGGGATACGGTACCCTTTCTAACCTTTGTGCAATCACGTGCAATCCATACTGGGCCTAACACCGTCTGAGCCTGCCTCCTGAGACATATATTTTGAATGTGTACGCTATCCATACATGTTATCCGGGGATACGGTACCCTTTCTAACCTTTGTGCAATCACGTGCAATCCATACTGTGCCTGACACCGTCTGAGCCTGCCTCCTGAGACATATATTTTGAATATGTACGCTATCCATACATGTTATCCAGGGATACGGTACCCTTTCTAACCTTTGTGCAATCACGTGCAATCCATACTGGGCCTGACACCGTCTGAGCCTGCCTCCTGAGACATATATTTTGAATGTGTACGCTATCCATACATGTTATCCAGGGATACGGTACCCTTTCTAACCTTTGTGCAATCACGTGCAATCCATACTGGGCCTAACACCGTCTGAGCCTGCCTCCTCAGACATATATTTTGAATGTGTACGCTATCCATACATGTTATCCGGGGATACTGTACCCTTTCTAACCTTTGTGCAATCACGTGCAATCCATACTGGGCCTAACACCATCTGAGCCTGCCTCCTGATACATATATTTTGAATGTGTACGCTATCCATACATGTTATCCGGGGATATGGTACCCTTTCTAACCTTTGTGCAATCACGTGCAATCCATACTGGGCCTAACACCGTCTGAGCCTGCCTCCTGAGACATATATTTTGAATGTGTACGCTATCCATACATGTTATCCAGGGATACGGTACACTTTCTAACCTTTGTGCAATCACGTGCAATCCATACTGTGCCTGACACCGTCTGAGCCTGCCTCCTGAGACATATATTTTGAATGTGTACGCTATCCATACATGTTATCCAGGGATACGGTACCCTTTCTAACCTTTGTGCAATCACGTGCAATCCATACTGGGCCTAACACCGTCTGAGCCTGCCTCCTGAGACATATATTTTGAATGTGTACGCTATCCATACATGTTATCCAGGGATACGGTACCCTTTCTAACCTTTGTGCAATCACGTGCAATCCATACTGGGCCTGACACCGTCTGAGCCTGCCTCCTGAGACATATATTTTGAATGTGTACGCTATCCATACATGTTATCCAGGGATACGGTACCCTTTCTAACCTTTGTGCAATCACGTGCAATCCATACTGGGCCTAACACCGTCTGAGCCTGCCTCCTGAGACATATATTTTGAATGTGTACGCTATCCATACATGTTATCCGGGGATACGGTACCCTTTCTAACCTTTGTGCAATCACGTGCAATCCATACTGGGCCTAACACCGTCTGAGCCTGCCTCCTGATACATATATTTTGAATGTGTACGCTATCCATACATGTTATCCGGGGATACGGTACCCTTTCTAACCTTTGTGCAATCACGTGCAATCCATACTGGGCCTAACACCGTCTGAGCCTGCCTCCTGAGACATATATTTTGAATGTGTACGCTATCCATACATGTTATCCGGGGATACGGTACCCTTTCTAACCTTTGTGCAATCACGTGCAATCCATACTGTGCCTGACACCGTCTGAGCCTGCCTCCTGAGACATATATTTTGAATGTGTACGCTATCCATACATGTTATCCAGGGATACAGTACCCTTTCTAACCTTTGTGCAATCACGTGCAATCCATACTGGGCCTGACACCGTCTGAGCCTGCCTCCTGAGACATATATTTTGAATGTGTACGCTATCCATACATGTTATCCAGGGATACGGTACCCTTTCTAACCTTTGTGCAATCACGTGCAATCCATACTGGGCGTGAGAACGGCTGGCGAGCTGTTAAGCAAGCTACAGCACCTGTCCAGACAAGTACAGGGATTCCCTAGCGAGGAGACTTATTTGATTGTTTTCAATGTTGGGACAGCAATTTTTGGGGAGCACTATACTCTGGAGAATGATAAATGGGGCCCACCATACACTGGAACATTCCAAAGGTGGACATCAGACACTAGAGCAGCATTTACAGGGCCCATTATACACTAGAGCAGTAGAAATGGGGCCCATTATGTTTGGAGCATTATTTGGGCCCATAAGACAGTGGAGCTTCATCCATGGGGACCAACATATACTGTAGCATTATGTGGAGCTCATCATATACTGTTTCAAACATTATATGGGACCAATGATTTTGTATGGAGAAAAAGATGGGCCTCGTCATGAGATGTAAAAAGTGAGGTATTTTTCATTGTATTATACCGCTATTTCTCTGCCGTATCGGAGCATGATGAGTTGTGGTATGTGTTAAAGGGGCGCTCTTTCGCCCAGGGCACATGAAAACCTGCAGCCAGCCCTCCCCCCCCACAAATTTAGCCAAATAACCCCCATTTTTCAGTGCGTAACTTGTATTATGAAGTTAATTAAGGTTGACAAGCTTAAGTAAGAAGAATTGATGCTTTTGGCATTCAAATGGGCACTGTAGGTGTGTTTCCTGTCCTCCTCTCACTGCCGACTTTTATTCCCCATTGACTTACATTGGGTTTCGTGTTTCGGGACGACCCCGACTTTTCCCTATAATCGGACGATCTTGCTCGACCCGACTTTTGGAAAAGTCGGGTTTCACGAAATGAAACGCGACCCTAAAAAAACAAAAGTCGCTCAACTCTACTGGTATCCAAACCAAGCTTTGGACTAAGGTTTGGTTGAACCCGATGAACCTGAACTTCCATGGGTCTGCTCATCCCCATTCAGTATCTATTATAGTCTTGAAATCTCTTCAGCTGTCCAAGTGTGAGTCTGTAACACAAAAACTTCGGCACTCAAATGATAAATTTATTACCCAATATTCATATGAAAAAAGAGGCAAAACCACCACCATATAAAAACAAAAAAACAACCCTAGTGAGAAACAGATGTACTTTTTTCAAGCCAAATCTGTATGGAGAGGGGTCTCTGATTATGGAATCTAATCCACATTCATGCCTAGTCTGTTGTCCATTGTGGCATCATCCATCTGTCCGTCCATCCATCCATTTCATCCTTGTGATTTTGGATATAGAATACCAGCTGTCATCTTCTTCTGTTCTCAGCACAGTTCTGGTCAGTTTCTATCAGCAAAGCATTTGACAAAGTCTCTCATACAATCCTTATTGAAAAAATGACTAAGTATGGAATGGACAAGGCAACTGTTAGGTGGATTCATAACTGGCTTAGTGATCGGACCCAAAGAGTTGTCGTAAATGGCTGCACATCCAGTTGGAAGAATGTCTCAAGTGGGGTACCACAGGGCTCTGTCCTGGGCCCTGTATTGTTCAACATCTTTATCAACGATTTAGATGAAGGAATTGAGGGTAAACTGATTAAATTTGCTGATGACACAAAGCTAGGAGGGATAGCTAATACTAGAGAAGAGAGAGAGAGGATTCAAAAAGATTTAAATAAACTGGAGAAGTGGGCAGCAACTAACACAATGGTTTTTAACAGGGAGAAATGCAAAGTACTACATCTGGGCAATAAAAATGAAAAAAGCATATATAGAATGGGAGGAATAGGGCTAAGTGACAGCACATGTGAAAAAGACTTGGGTATACTAATAGATCACAGACTGAATATGAGTCAACAGTGTGATGCAGCAGCAAAAAAGGCAAATGCAATTCTAGGATGTATTAACAGAAGCATACAGTCTAGATCACGTGAAGTCATTATTTCCCTCTACTCCTCTTTGGTCAGACCTCATCTGGAATATTGTGTCCAGTTTTGGGCACCACATTTTAAAAAAGACATCAACAAACTGGAGCAAGTTCAGAAAAGAGCGACCAGAATGGTGACCGGTCTGCAAACCCTGTCTTATGAGGAAAGGTTGCAGGATTTGGGAATGTTTAGTTTGCAAAAGAGAAGACTGAGAGGAGACTTAATAGCTGTCTACAAATATCTAAAGGGCTGTCACATTGTAGAAGGATCAACTTTATTCTCATTTGCACAAGGAAAGACTAGAAGCAATGGGATGAAACTGAATGGGAGGAGACACAGATTAGATATTAGAAAAAACTTTTTGACAGTTAGAGTGATCAATGAGTGGAACAGGCTGCCACAAGAAGTGGTGAGTTCTCCTTCAATGGAAGTCTTCAAACAGAGGCTGGACAGACATCTGACTGGGATGATTTAGCGAATCCTGCTTTGAGCAGGGGGTTGGACCAGATGGCCCAGGAGGTCCCTTCCAACTCTACGATTCTATGATTCTATGATTCTATCACTTTGTGGCCTATTGGATCTTTCAAGTGTTTGCTGAGCGATCCACAAATAGGTTAAAATGAGGATGTTGTGCTCCGGGGCACCGTCAGCCTCACTCTATTCCTGATGATTCTTACAGCTCTGTTGATTTGAACACAACTTTATACAGGGAGCTGGAACTCCGCTCTTGGTTTCTTGGTTTCCACTTTCAGTGGGACTCCAACTTTTTCCTAGCCTAGAAGCTTTAGGTCAACATATGATTTTTAGATGTCTTTTTCTTCAGCTAAGTGTGAGTCTGTAACATTCTCGCCTAAAATATCTCTGCACATATCTAAGTTCCCCTTCATTCTGGACATTTCTCTTTTTGCAATTTGCTTTTCAACCCGTATAATAATTTCTTTGTCAAACCTAGGGTATTTGTACAAGCCTGATCAGCAGCTTAGTATGGATTTACTGTAACTTGGGCCTGTTTGGGGCCTAGTTATATATGGGGCCTAGTTATATTCGCATCAGTAGAAGGCAGACTCGTTCTGCTACTTTACTCTGGCACAGGAAGGCCATTTTCCTTACACTACCTCTACTACCACCAATAATCAGGTGGGAGGCCCTGTCCCACCCCACTAACCTCTGCTCTTCTTTCAGGTCACTTAAGGTTGCTACCATTCTATTGCTCTCCAGTATTCCCTAACTTTCACCTAAAAGCACCTGCGCTACCCCATTCAGTTCAATTTGCCTGGACACATGCAGGAGACCTCATCTGCAGCTCCTTTCTTACTGCTTCATATCTTCTGTTTTTAACTGGACATAGACATCAAATCTGTATGCATCCATCATCATTATCAATTTGTGACAGGACCACAGACAGTGCTAAGGGGTACCTGGCATGTGGTAACAGTAAAAACGCTGCTCAGATCCATGAAAAGGACTTTCCCACCCCTTACAAAATGTTCCCTGTATCTAGGAAGACGTGACAATTTTTTTACTGGGATCTGCTCTTGACATTTTTTTCATCTGTTGGTTATTAAGGAGCTTTCCTCTTCTCTTCTATCTTCTCCTCTATTTTTTTTTTAAATTCACAACAAAAGCATTAATGCAGTTGCTTTAACGACTGTCATGTAACTTTCAAGGCTTCGAAACTCAGAAAAGAAGAAACTTAATGTTCACAAAAAACAGTGAGTACTTTCTGAAATTTCTGCTGCACTTTTTATTGTTTGCATTGTAATATAATTATATTTATTGATGTTTTTCCTTGAAATTTTTTTATATGTTAATCTTTCCTTTGCGACAATCTTGGTATTTGTGTGAGCATGTGACATGAATTTTTATGTGGCAAGATCGGGGCTGGATGATGACCTTCACCAGGGTTAACTTTTCTTACTGAAGGAGACAGAGTTTGAGCTGTGTCACCTATCAGTGCTACCATTCAGTCTCATTTATCTCAGTCACTCTGTTGTCAGCTATTGTAGCCGGCCATTAAAAACACAGTTCCACTGCTATGCCTTATCAGCTTTATATAATATACATGATGAATACATTTAATGGCGTTTATTTTCCTATTTTTGAAAGGAAAATGCAATCATGCTTGTTTTTGTTTGAAATTTTCTGAATTAATTTCTTCTTATAGGAAATCTATCAACCTTTTAATTTTCCCTTTTTAGAATATTATGCTAAACCATACATTTTCTATTTCTTGGTGTTTTCTTTTCATTGGAAATTGTGTGGGGGAGATGTATTCTTAAGTGTTTGCCTACAGTACCTTGAAAAATTATTCATACCCCATGAACTTTTCCACATTTTATCAAGTTACACCAAAAACTATGGCCACATGCACACACTCAGCATTTGGTGAGTTTTTTACCCCAGTATTTGTAAGTCAAAACCAGGAGTGGGGATAAATTCAGAAGTGGTGCAAATGTTTCTATTATGCTTTTCCTCTGATTGTTCCACTCCTGGTTTTGGCTTAGAAATACTGGGGTAAAAAACTCACCAAATACTCAATGTGTGCACATGGCCTTAAATGTATTTTATTGGGATTTTATGTGATATGCCAACACAAAGTTGCAAGTATTTAGGAAGTGAAAAAGGAGTGATACATGGTTTTCTAAATATTTTAAAAATATAAATTTTAAAATTGTGACTTATATTTGTATTCAGCCCCCTATAGTCTGATACGTCTAAATATAATGCTGAGTGACCAATTAGTAAATTTAGTAAATTGAGTCCACCCATGTGTAATTTTTTTCTTAGTGTGCGTACAGCCATTTTGTGAAGGCCTCAGAGGTTTGTTTGAAAATATTAAGGATCAAACAAGCATCATGAAAACTAAAGGCCACACCAGAGAGGTCAAGGATAAAGTTGTGGAAAAGAGAGGAGCAGGATTAGATTATAAAAAATATAGCCCAAGCTCTTACCATCTCACGTAGCACTGTTCAATCCGTCATCCAAAAAATGGAAGGAGGAATGCACAACTGCAAATCTACCAAGCAAAATTGATTAAAAAAAATCAGCAATTCACACCATACCTGTCCTCTACCTTTCCCATTCCAATGCTACTCAGTCCCCCGCTGGCCTTTTCTGCATATAATCATGACATCCTGTAGCCAATTATTGGCTGCAGCAGTCAATGTTATTCAACATTTTGCAAACAACCCCTTTAAAGACTTGTGCAGGGGATAGGGGATAGGTAATTACAGCAGTGAATATTCTATTATGATCACTGCTAAGCAGCTCACTGGAGAAGGAAGTATAGGAGAAATGAGAAATGATTGGCAGGTTTTTTGTTGATATGTCTTATTAAGCCTGAATCACTCTGTTTATCTATTCTGTATGTCTAGTCAAGTGTGCATATACTTTGAGCTGCATACAGCCAATAACATTGTTAACATAATTGTCCAATACACATAAGCAGATGCAAATTGACTCCAGAGTTTTGGAGATATTTTAACCCCTTCGAACACTATGATGTACTAGGAAAGAATGTAAGGACAAGCCTCAGGATCTCAGCCCAATCTATGTTTGGCAGGTGCCTGTTATGTTATACAACCGGCATCTGTGTCAAAGAGCAGCAATTATAGCTAGCGCTAATCACTGTTTTTTCAAGAGAATCTGTGAGCAGGCTTTGCTATTTAATCTAAGAGAAGCAAAATATAGAGTAGTGACCCTGATTCTAATGATGTGTCACTTAATTTACTGAGTGCAGTGGTTGTGACACAATAAAAGTTTTTAGATGCAGCATGAAACAGAGCTGAGAAAGCTAACCCCAACCACACAAGGCTCCCTAGGTACATTGTCTATTGACAGTGAGCTGCTTATCAGAGGTGGGGACTGGTCAGACCAGGGCTTGTGCACTCCTGTAGTGCAGCAGTGATTATCTCCTATTGATTATCTCCTAGTTATTAAACAACCGCACACAGCCAAAAGAGTCACACATCATTGAATTCAGTGACTCAGCTGGTACCTCATGCTGTTCTTAGACTACTTAAGCCCCCGTCACACACAGCGAGATCGCTTGCGAGATTTACAAGTTTTGTGACGCAACAGCGACCTCAGCAGCGACCTCAGCAGCGATCTCGCTACGTTTGAAAGGTAGCAGCGACCAGGCCCCTGCTGTGAGATCGCTGGTCGTGTCGGAATGGCCTGGACATTTTTTGGTCATTGAGGTCCCACTAGGTAGCATGCATCGGTATGTTTGACACCTTTTGCAACGACCTCGTCAGCGACTCAGAAACGAGACAAATGTCATGTCATTGTTACAAAGGTCGCTACGGGTCTCCGGATCATTGCTGCGTCATTGGGAAGATCCGACTGTTTGACATCTCACTAGCGACCGCATAGCTATGCAGCAACGATCCCTACCAGGTCGTATCATTGTCGGGATCACTGTAGCATCGCTATGTGTGACGGGGGCTTTAGGAAAAAATTGCTCACAGATTCCTTTTAACCCCTTCACGACCAATGACGCCACATAGGCGTCATGAAACCTGGTTCAAATCTGACCAGTGACGCCTATGTGGCGTCATGACTTCAAAGCCCCCCTGCGGGTCGGGTGACCGGGGTCACTGAAAGGTCACCCGACCCGCAGATACAGGGGGCTTTGTAATTCACCACAGGGGGCGTGGCTTCGCCCCCACGTGGCTACGATCGCTCTGATTGGCTGTTAAAAGTGAAACAGCCAATCAGAGCGATAGTAATATTTCATCAATGAAAATTGATGAAATATTACAATCCAGCCATGTCCGATGCTGCTGTAGCATCGGACATGGCTGGAGACACCGATTCCACCCCCCCACCGGCGATCGCCCCCCCCGCAACTGAATGACAGCGGCGATCTGCCGCCGCTGTCATCATCTGCCCCCCTCCCATTCCCTCTGCTCCCCTCCAGCCTCCGATCCCCCCCTCACCCCCCCGGTACCTCCTGAGTCCCCCCGTCCCTCCCGGTGTCCCTCGGGTCCGGATGATGGGCGCCGCCATCTTTGAAAATGGCGGGCGCATGCGCAGTGCGCCCGCCCGAATCTGCCAGCTGCAGATTCCATTCTTTCATTTTGATCACTCTCACAGTGATCAAAATGAATGAAAAAGTAAATAAACCCCCCGATTATCACCCCCATAGGTAGGCAGAACTAATAAAATAAAGAAAATATTTTTATTTTTCCATTAGGGTTAGGGTTGAAAAGAGGGTTAGGGTTAGGGTTGAAAAGAGGGTTAGGGTTAAAAAGAGGGTTAGGGTTAGGGTTGAAAAGAGGGTTAGGGTTAGGGTTGGAAAGAGGGATAGGGTTGGAAAGAGGGTTAGGGTTAGGATTGGAAAGAGGGTTAGGATTGGAAAGAGGGTTAGGGTTGGAATGAGGGTTAGGGTTGGAAAGAGGGTTAGGGTTGGAAAGGGTTAGGGTTGGAAAGAGGGTTAGGGTTGGAATTAGGGTTAGGGTTGGAATTAGGGTTAGGGTTGGAATTAGGGTTAGGCTTGTGGTTAGGGTTATGGTTAGGGTTGGGATTAGGGTTCGGGGTCTGTTGAGGTTAGGGTTATGGTTAGGGTTGGAATTAGGGTTAGGGATGTGTTGGGGTTAGGGCTGTGGTTAGGGGTGTGTTGGGGTTAGGGTTGGAGTTAGAATTGAGGGGTTTCCACTGTTTAGGCACATCAGGGGGTCACCAAACGCGACATGGTGCAACCATTGATTCCAGCCAATTTTGCGTTCACAAAGATAAACGGTGCTTCCTCCCTTCCAAGCCCCAACGTGTGCCCAAACAGTGGTTTACCCCAACATATGGGGTATCAGCGTACTCAGGAAAAATTGCACAACAACTTTGGGGGTCTAATTTCTCCTGGTACCCTTGGGAAAATAAAAAATTGGGGGCTAAAAAAATATTTTTGTGGAAAAATTTTTTTTTAAAATTTTCACGTCTCTGCGTTATAAAGTTCTGTGAAGCACTTGGGGGTCCAAAGTGCTCACCAGGCATCTAGATAAGTTACTTGGGAGGTCTAGTTTCCAAAATGGGGTCACTTGTGGGGGGTTTCTATTGTTTAGGCACATCAGGGGCTCTGCAACGTAATGACGACCGCAGACCATTCCATCAAAGTCTGCATTTCAAAACGCCACTACTTCCATTCCGAGCCCTTACGTGTGCCCAAACAATAGTTCCCCCCCATATATGGGGCACCAGCGTACTCAGGACAAACTGTACAACAACGTTTGGGGTCCAATTTATCCTGCTACCCTTGTGAAAAAAAAAATTGCTGGGTAAAAATCATTTTTTTTGAGGAAAAAAAAATATTTTTTATTTTCACGTCTCTGCGTTATAAACTTCTGTGAAGCACTTGGGGGTTCAAGGTGCTCACCACACATCTAGATAAGTTCCTTAGGGGGTCTAGTTTCCAAAATGGGGTCACTTGTGGGGGGGTTCCACAGTTTAGGTACATCAGGGGTTCTGCAAATGTTACATGATGCCCGCAGACCATTCCATCAAAGTCAGCATTTCATAATGTCACTACTTCCCTTCCGAGCCCCGACGTGTACCCAAACAGTGGTCATCCCCCACATATGGGGTATCAGCGTACTCAGGACAAACTGGACAACAACTTTTGGGGTCCAATTTATCCTGATACCCTTGTGAAAAAAAAATTGCTAGCTAAAAATCATTTTTTTTGAGGAAAAAAAAATATTTTTTATTTTCACGGCTCTGCGTTATAAACTTCTGTGAAGCACTTGGGGGTTCAAGGTGCTCACCACACATCTAGATAAGTTCCTTGGGGGGTCTAGTTTCCAAAATGGGGTCACTTGTGGGGGGGTTCCACAGTTTAGGTACATCAGGGGTTCTGCAAATGTAACATGATGCCCGCAGACCATTCCATCAAAGTCAGCATTTCATAATGTCACTACTTCCCTTCCGAGCCCCGACGTGTACCCAAACAGTGGTCATCCCCCACATATGGGGTATCAGCGTACTCAGGACAAACTGGACAACAACTTTTGGGGTCCAATTTATCCTGATACCCTTGTGAAAAAAAAATTGCTAGCTAAAAATCATTTTTTTTGAGGAAAAAAAAATATTTTTTATTTTCACGGCTCTGCGTTATAAACTTCTGTGAAGCACTTGGGGGTTCAAGGTGCTCACCACACATCTAGATAAGTTCCTTGGGGGGTCTAGTTTCCAAAATGGGGTCACTTGTGGGGGGGTTCCACAGTTTAGGTACATCAGGGGTTCTGCAAATGTAACATGATGCCCGCAGACCATTCCATCAAAGTCAGCATTTCATAATGTCACTACTTCCCTTCCGAGCCCCGACGTGTACCCAAACAGTGGTCCCCACCCAAATATGAGGTATCAGCGTACTCAGGACAAACTGGACAACAACTTTTGGGGTCCAATTTATCCTGCTACCCCTGTGAAAAAAAAATTGCTGGCTAAAAATCATTTTTTTTTTGTGGAAAAAATTTTTTTTTTTATTTTCACGGCTCTGCGTTATAAACTTCTGTGAAGCGCTTGGGGGTTCAAGGTGCTCACCACACATCTAGATAAGTTCCTTGGGGGGTCTAGTCTCCAAAATGGGGTCACATGTGGGGGGGTTCCACAGTTTAGGTACATCAGGGGCTCTGCAAATGTAACATGACACCCGCAGACCATTCCATCAAAGTCAGCATTTCAAAATGTCACTACTTCCATTCCGAGCCCCGACGTGTGCCCAAACAGTGGTTCCCCCCCACATTTGGGGTACCAGCGTACTCAGGACAAACTGGACAACAAATTTTGGGGTCTAATTTATCATGGTACCCTTGTGAAAATAAAAAATTGCGCACTAAAAAATAATTTTTTGAGGGAAAACATTTTTTTTTTATTTTCACAGCTCTGCGTCATAAACTTTTGTGAAGCACTTGAGGGTTCAAGGTGCTCACTACACATCTAGATAAGTTCCTTAGGGGGTCTAGTTTCCAAAATGGGGTCACTTGTGGGGGAGCTCCAATGTTTAGGTGCACAGGGGTTCTCCAAATGCGACATGGTGTCCGATAACGAGTGGAGCTAATTTTCCATTCAAAAAGTCAAATGGCGCTCCTTCCCTTCTGAGCCCTGCCGTGTGCCCAAACAGTGGTTTATGACCACATATGAGGTATCTGTGCACTCAGGAGAAATTGCTCAACAAATTTTAGGATCCATTTTATCCTGTTGCCCATGTGAAAATGAAAAAACTGAGGCTAAAAGAAAATTTTTGTGAAAAAAAAGTATTTTTTTTTTTTACAGATCAATTTGTGAAGTACCTGGGCGTTCAAAGTGATCACTATGCATCTAGATAAGTTCCTTGGGGGGTCTAGTTTCCAAAATGGGGTCACTTGTGGAGGAGCTCCAATGCTTATGCACACAGGGGCTCTCCAAACATGACATGGCAACCGCTAAATATTCCAGCATATTTTCCATTCAAAAAGTCAAATGGCGCTCCTTCCCTTCTGAGCCGTGCCGTGCGCCCAAACAGTGGTTTATGACCACATATGAGGTATCGTTGTACTCAGGAGAAATTGCCCAACAAATTTTAGGATCCATTTTATCCTGTTTCCCATGTGAAAATGAAAAAATTTATGCTAAAAGAAAATTTTTGTTGGAAAAATTAAAATGTCCATTTTTTCTTTCCACATTGCTTTAGTTCCTGTGAAACACCTGAAGGGTTAATAATCTTCTTGAATGTAGTTTTGAGTAGCTTGAGGGGTGCAGTTTTTAGAATGGTGTAACTTTTGGGTATTTTCTGCCATATAGACCCCTCAAGGTGACTTCAAATGTGAGGTGGTCCCTAAAAAAAATGGTTTTGTAAATTTTATTGTAAAAATGAGAAATCGCTGGTCAACTTTTAACCCTTATAACTTCCTAACAAAAAAATATTTTGTTTCCAAAATTGTGCTGATGTAAAGTAGACATATGGGAAATGTTATTTATTAACTATTTTGTGTCACATAACTCTCTGGTTTAACAGAATAAAAATTCAAAATTTGAAAATTGCAAAATTTTCTAAATTTTCACCAAATTTCTGATTTTTTGACAAATAAACGCAAAAATTATCAACCTAAATTTACCAATAACATGAAGCCCAATATGTCACGAAAAAACAATCTCAGAATCGCTAGGATCCGTTGAAGCGTTCCTGAGTTATTACCTCATAAAGGGACACTGGTCAGAATTGCAAAAAATGGCCTGGTCATTAAGGTCAAAATAGGCTTGGTCATGAAGGGGTGGTCTTTCACAACATTTTTCAAGTTGAATTGCACTCTTGATGTAATAGCAGGCTGTCATTACATCTCACACAAGAGTAGTCCTGAGCAAACAAGTTACTATGTGTGAAATCTAATAAAAGCCTTCTCTGCTTTCACTGCAGTATGATTACAAGATGCTCAAGCACAGCAGACATTCTGTAAGTGTGATTGCATCTCATAAATTGAGAATACCGCTTTAAGCTATTGGAGGGGCATGTTCTTTTTCTACTGTGTTGTTACTTGCTTATAATTGGTCCACAACATGCAGTGTTAATAAGTACACAACCCCAGCAAAACTGCCTGATTAAACCCATTAAGACTTAAAAAGTAAACTCATTAGATGTCAAATACTTTGATTCCTAATATCTCTGCAACAGTTTTATTCTCAAAAAAATATATTATTCTCTTCTGTCAGTATTACAGTGGCATGTCAAAGTTTTGGCACCCCTCATCAAAATAACCATTAGTGTGAACAGTTAAGCAAGTTGAAAATGAAATGGTCTCTAACAGGCCTAAAGTTAAAGATGACATTTCTTTTGTAGTGTAGACATAAAAATAGATAAATATGTGTACAGTATGTAGTAATTTTATACATTTTAAAAATTTGCTGAAAGGAAAATGGGCATATATAAAAGTTTGGCCACCCTTGGAGATTTGTGCGCTCTGATAACTTTGACCAATGTTTCAGTCCTTAATTAGCCTGTTACGATAATGGCCTGTTCACTATCATCATTAGGGAAGGCCAGGGCATGCAAATTTCACAGCTTTATAAAAACACAGCATTCTCTAAACTTGTACCAAGAAACAGTGGTCATGAGTTCTTCTTTGCAGCTGCCTAGCTCTCCGAAAATGAAAATAGTGGAGGCCCACAAAGCAGGAGAAGACTATATGAAGATAGCAAAGTGTTTTTAAGTTGCCCTTTCCTCAGTTAGAAATGTAATTAAAAAAAGACAGTTAACAAGAACAGTGGAGGTCAAAATAAGGTCTGGAAGACCTCAAAATTTCAGTGAGAGCTGCTCATAGGATTGCTACAGAGGCAAATCAGAACCCACCTTTGACATCAAAAGATCTTCAGAAAGATTTAGCAGACTCTGGAGTTGTGGCACATTGTTCTACTGTTCAGAGACACCTGCACAAATATAGCATTCATGGAAGAGCCATCAGAAGAAAACATCTCCTGCGTCCTCTTCATAATATTCAGTGTTAGCAGTATGCAAAAGAACATATAAACAAGCCTGATGCATTTTGGAAACAAGTCCTGTAGAAAGATGGGGCTAAAATAGAACTCTTTCAAACAGTGGTTTATGACCACATATGAGGTATCGTTGTACTCTGGAGAAATTGCCCAACAAATCTTAGGATCCATTTTATCCTGTTTCCCATGTGAAAATGAAAAAATTTATGCTAAAAGAAAATTTTTGTTGGAAAAATTAAAATGTCCATTTTTTCTTTCCACATTGCTTTAGTTCCTGTGAAACACCTGAAGGGTTAATAATCTTCTTGAATGTAGTTTTGAGTAGCTTGAGGGGTGCAGTTTTTAGAATGGTGTAACTTTTGGGTATTTTCTGCCATATAGACCCCTCAAAGTGACTTCAAATGTGAGGTGGTCCCTAAAAAAAATGGTTTTGTAAATTTTATTGTAAAAATGAGAAATCGCTGGTCAACTTTTAACCCTTATAACTTCCTAACAAAAAAATATTTTGTTTCCAAAATTGTGCTGATGTAAAGTAGACATATGGGAAATGTTATTTATTAACTATTTTGTGTCACATAACTCTCTGGTTTAACAGAATAAAAATTCAAAATTTGAAAATTGCAAAATTTTCTAAATTTTCACCAAATTTCTGATTTTTTGACAAATAAACGCAAAAATTATCAACCTAAATTTACCACTAACATGAAGCCCAATATGTCACGAAAAAACAATCTCAGAATCGCTAGGATCCGTTGAAGCGTTCCTGAGTTATTACCTCATAAAGGGACACTGGTCAGAATTGCAAAAAATGGCCTGGTCATTAAGGTCAAAATAGGCTTGGTCATGAAGGGGTGGTCTTTCACAACATTTTTCAAGTTGAATTGCACTCTTGATGTAATATCAGGCTGTCATTACATCTCACACAAGAGTAGTCCTGAGCAAACAAGTTACTATGTGTGAAATCTAATAAAAGACTTCTCTGCTTTCACTGCAGTATGATTACAAGATGCTCAAGCACAGCAGACATTCTGTAAGTGTGATTGCATCTCATAAATTGAGAATACCGCTTTAAGCTATTGGAGGGGCGTGTTCTTTTTCTACTGTGTTGTTACTTGCTTATAATTGGTCCACAACATGCAGTGTTAATAAGTACACAACCCCAGCAAAACTGCCTGATTAAACCCATTAAGACTTAAAAAGTAAACTCATTAGATGTCAAATACTTTGATTCCTAATATCTCTGCAACAGTTTTATTCTCAAAAAAAATATATTATTCTCTTCTGTCAGTATTACAGTGGCATGTCAAAGTTTTGGCACCCCTCATCAAAATAACCATTAGTGTGAACAGTTAAGCAAGTTGAAAATGAAATGGTCTCTAACAGGCCTAAAGTTAAAGATGACATTTCTTTTGTAGTGTAGACATAAAAATAGATAAATATGTATACAGTATGTAGTAATTTTATACATTTTAAAAATTTGCTGAAAGAAAAATGGGCATATATAAAAGTTTGGCCACCCTTGGAGATTTGTGCACTCTGATAACTTTGACCAATGTTTCAGTCCTTAATTAGCCTGTTACGATAATGGCCTGTTCACTATCATCATTAGGGAAGGCCAGGGCATGCAAATTTCACAGCTTTATAAAAACACAGCATTCTCTAAACTTGTACCAAGAAACAGTGGTCATGAGTTCTTCTTTGCAGCTGCCTAGCTCTCCGAAAATGAAAATAGTGGAGGCCCACAAAGCAGGAGAAGACTATATGAAGATAGCAAAGTGTTTTTAAGTTGCCCTTTCCTCAGTTAGAAATGTAATTAAAAAAAAACAGTTAACAAGAACAGTGGAGGTCAAAATAAGGTCTGGAAGACCTCAAAATTTCAGTGAGAGCTGCTCATAGGATTGCTACAGAGGCAAATCAGAACCCACCTTTGACATCAAAAGATCTTCAGAAAGATTTAGCAGACTCTGGAGTTGTGGCACATTGTTCTACTGTTCAGAGACACCTGCACAAATATATCATTCATGGAAGAGCCATCAGAAGAAAACATCTCCTGCGTCCTCTTCATAATATTCAGTGTTAGCAGTATGCAAAAGAACATCTAAACAAGCCTGATGCATTTTGGAAACAAGTCCTGTAGAAAGATGGGGCTAAAATAGAACTCTTTCGCCACAATTATCACAGGTATATGTGGACAAAAAAAGGAAAATTTCAGGAAAAGAACATATTGCCAATCATTATGAATGGGGTGTATTAATCATGCTTTGTGATTGTGTTGCAACCAATAGCACGGGGATTATTTCCTCAGTAGAGGGGAGATATAATTTCAACAAAATTCTTGATTCGATCATAATACCATCTGTAAAAAAGCTGAAGTTGAAAAGAGCATGGCTTCTACAAATGGACAATAATCCTAAACACGTGTGAAAATCCACAATAGACAACCTTAGAAAGCAGAGGATGAAATTTTCACAATGGTCCTCACAGTCTCCTGATCTGAACATCATTGAAAATCTGTGGAAAGACCTCAAAATAGCAGTGTATGCAAAACGACACTGGAATCTCACAGAATGAAAAGAATTTTCCATGGAAGAAAGGATCAAAAACCCTCAAACAAGAATTAAAAGACTCTTGTCTGTCTACAAAAAGCATTTACAAGCTGTGACACTTTCAAAAGGGAGTGCTACTAGGGACTAACCATGCAGGGTTCCCAAAATTTTTGCATTGTCCCATTTTACTTCTTGTAATTTTTAAAATATAAAGTTTGACTCTCTATCTCTCTGTATATATATATATATATATATATATATATATACGTATAGTAGCTGAAGAGCCCGGCGCTGCCCGGGCATAGTAACTAACTGTGGTTAGTTATAGCAAATTATAATTATCCTCCATCCCAAAGTCCCGTGCCCATATGCCCATCATACATATCCACGATCCCATAGGCCTGTGCCCATATACCCATCATACATATCCTCCATCCCATAGTCGAGTGCCCATATACCCATCACACATCCTCCATCCCATAGTCCCATGCCCATATACCCATCACACATCTTCCACCTCATAGTCCCATGCCCATATACCTATCACACATCCTCCATCTCATAGTCCCATGCCCATGTACCCATCATACGTATTCGCCATCCCATAGTCCCGTGCCCATATACACATTATACATATCCTCCATCCCATAGTCCAGTGCCCATATACCCATCACACATCCTCCATCCCATAGTCCCATGCCCATATACCCATCACACATCCTCCATCCCATAGTCCCATGCCCATATACCCATCACACATCTTCCATCTCATAGTCCCATGCCCATATACCTATCACACATCCTCCATCCCATAGTCCCATGCCCATGTACCCATCATACGTATTCGCCATCCCATAGTCCCGTGCCCATATACACATTATACATATCCTCCATCCCATAGTCCAGTGCCCATATACCCATCACACATCCTCCATCCCATAGTCAACCATTATGACATCATAATGAGCGGTGGGGCTTGCAACCTATGATGACATCAAAGTCACCATGGCAACCATTATGACATCATAATGATCGGCGGGGCTTGAGACACACACACTTTTTCCCCCATTATGTAGATAGGGGCAAAGTTGTTTGGTGAATTGGAGCGCGCAGGGTTAAAATTCCACCTCACAACATAGCCTAGGATGCTCTCGGGTATCCAGACGTGTGACTGTGCTAAATTTTGTGGCTGTAGCTGCGACGGTGCGGATGCCAATCCCGGACATACACACATACACACACACATACATACACACTTTGAGCTTTATATATTAGATATATATATATACAGGTCTGGCAAAAACTAAGAGGCCGATGCAAAATGTTCAGTTTGTCTGATTTTTCTCTTTATAGCTATATTTTTGAGTAAAATGTAAATTATTCTTTTAGTCTATAAACTTCTTGACTACATGTCTCTGAATTTCCAAGCAATACATTTTGTATTTTTTTTCTAACAAAGAAAAATGGTCAGAATTTAAAAAAAAAACCTGTGCTTTCAGACCTCACAAAATGCAAAGAAAAAGTTCATAATCATTTAGAAACAACAATACTAAAGTTTTAACTCAGGAAGAGTTCAGAAATCAATATTTTGTGGAATAACCATGATTTTTAATCACAGCTTTCATGCGTCTTGGCATGCTTGCCACCAGTCTTTCACACTGCTTCAGGTGCAAAAATTTAAGCAGTTCTTTGTTAGATGGCTTGTGACTATCCATCACCCTATTGATTACATTCCAGAGGTTTTCAATGGGGTTCAGGTCTGGAGAATGGGCTGCCCATGACAGGGTTTTGAAGGGGTGGTCTCTTAATTTTTGCCAGAGCTCTATATATATTATTATTATTATTATTATTATTATTATTATTATTATTATTATTATTATCTAAAATGTAAAGGAAAAGTGTCAGTTTTAACTTTAGGCCTTTTAGAAATCACTTAATCTTGAACTTGCTTAACTGTTGACAATAGTGTCATGGTTTACTGGGTTCTCGGATTAGGTAGTTGCAGGGTTAACTCTGATTGCCTCTTTCTGGGTCCTGGGAGGCTTTTTATAGCCTCACTGTGAGACCATTCTTTGTCTTTATACTCTGACCCTTGGCTGAATGTGTCTGACCCTCCTGTGCTTTGTGCCTGTGCTATTTTCTGTTTGTCTGGTTTTGATCTGGTTCCATCCCCGTTGTGATTCTTGCCTGCCGTGTTTGTACTGTTTATTGCCCGTCCTGGTTAACTGATCTCTTGCTATGTTCTGCCTATCCTTCTGACTGCCCCTGTGTACTGCGCCGCCCTCTCTGTGTTTTGACCTTGACTTGTGTGCCTTCATTATCCCTGCTTCCCCTTTAACATCCCTGGGACCTCCGCTCCTTCCTGCAGGAGCCCCCAGGTGCTGCAGCAACCCCGCGCTGTCTCCCCTTACAGTAGCTCTAGGCTCTGCCCACCTCCTCTGACTCTCTGTCATGTGAATGGAGGTCCTGTCTGCCTTCTCCTGCGAGCAACTAGCTGCCTCAGCACTGCTAGTACCGCTCATTGCTCCCCGGTACCATGAGCTTACCCCCGGCATCGGTGAATTCCCGTCGAGCAGCGGGTCCTGACAAATAGCAATAATTTTGCCAAGGCGTGCCCAAACTTTTACATGCCACTGCATATCATGTATCTAGTTCAAAAATGTTGTTAAAGTTCATCTTTAACAATTTAAACTCTGCTATCAATTAACAGCATTGCCAGATTAAAGTTGAAAGGCCAGTAAGAGCATTATTCTGGGGGTGCCACTCCTCCAACGTCATAATCATGGATAGATGACTTCATGAGGAAAATGTCTGTAAAGCGCTCTGCAATACAATGGCACCTTAAACAGTAATAAAATAAAATAAATAAATAAATTTCACTATGTACAGCAATACCATGGTATGACAGTATATGAAATAAGTAGTCATTTATTGATATAAAAAACATACAAATGCCGTGATGAGTTTGTGATTTGATCTTTATCTCTCAATGGGAGATCGATATGCTGGAAGGTTGCCAGATTATGGTCTGAGGCCTACTCGAGTAGCGGAGAACAAACACACACAGAGACAGGGTATGTATCTGCAGGATGTTCCCCCCTTCCTGATTTAATTAGGTAGCTTATATGCTCATTCGAGTAGGCGGTAACATTACATCATCACATTTCATTGGACAATTGATCATTCAACAGTAAGCATAAATGGTTCCAACCAATCATATTCATATTCGTTAACCAATCAGATTGTACTCGGCTGTTAATTATTAGTATTTGTGTAGACGTGCTGAAAGCTTTAATAGGTCTTGGGTAAATTACACAAGATCCCAATATCATTCTCATAAATCTATCCTCATGACGGTTTATAGCTCAATTAGCCTCATTAACCTGTCTTACTAAGTATTTATGGCCCCAGTATCTACCTAATATGTGGACGTGTAGTTTCAATGTCCAACTGGGTGCAGTAAACAGTTTATCCATCACGTACAAGTTCTTATGAAGAATAAGGTTATAGGTAATCATTATCATGAGACAGCATTTTCATATACAGAGTATGCATGTAAGACCCCAGAAATACATTGATATTAAAAGGACATACAGAATTCCCTGTCAGTCCCCCCTTTTGAGAACAGATATGACTCTACCATTCACATATAGGTACATTCAAAGGCCTAATGCCAGTGTCGGACTTCCTAACCCTTCTTCTGCCGAATTCCCCATAGGGAAAGGGAGATCATATCTAATTCTCAACCTCAAACCATTTGCTCATAATCATTATTGTAAGGTTTCATCGTAATATACATAGTTTTGGTAATAGACGCATCAATCAGTCTTTGGAGTAGTCCTCTGATACATGGTATGCAGCAGCATCCACAGGTCACAAGTACTGCTGCTACTACTGCCAGAGAGATGAGGAGGCTGGACACAAGATGACTCCATCTACCGAACCAGGATTCCAACCAGTCCATGAAGGGATTGTTGATACCCGAATTTTCTGCCAATTCTTCGGACAGGGATGTAAGACCCTCCAACGCCTTGGTGATACTCCCATCTGGACTTGTATTATTGGGGATGAAGGTACAGCAAAACGTTCCAAACATCTTGCACACGCCCCCTTTTTCCGCTAGCAACATATCCAAAGCCATCCTATTCTGATGTGTCATTAAAGAAGTTGGGCCTAATTGTTCAGCTATCCCTTTTACTGCATCCCTTGTGTAATTTATAAACCTTTGCTGATTATAATAAATATAATTTATCCAATCCACATTTTTATTAATTGTCACCCACCAGAAGAAAATTGATTCAAAACCTGCTGCTATCTGGTTCCTGGCCTTGTACTCATCCGGTACCCCTCTGGGTACTCCTATATTGTCTATATAAACTCTAGGATCAAAGGACCCAGCAGGTACTGACCTTCTATTTCTGTGTAGGGTTTCAACATTCATTCCACCTCCTTTAATCTCTTCTGATGAAATTATTTTAAATGGCATGAGCACTTGAACTAGAGCACAGCTGCCAACCCAACTTGGTGGCAACCTAGGCCTCAATTTCATATCTCCACATAACCACCATATGTCACTCCTTGCTATAGTTTGGTTTTGAAACCAACTGGCTTTAAACCCTCCTGTATCTGTATTTATTGGGATGGTGTTGTGACAAAACTCTGAAGTTAGATTTCCTACCCATCTTCCTGGTCCTGTTCTCAGGAAGCAAGTGTAGTCACCTGGATATGCATAAACTCTAGGTGGTACCTGATCAATTTTTGCTATTGGATACCGGACTGATAGAGATTGACACAGAACATTATCACTAGGGTCATATGTGGCATTATACAAAGCTAGAATACACTGTAAGTCTACTTGATCCTGTTCTGAATATCTGAGGGGAATAGTCCCTAAATGGGGCCTAGCGGTTGCACATGCAATACAATCAGTTTTGTTATTTTGCTCTGTAGTATACTTCATCCATAGCAACCATTCATTCCTCTCTGTGTAGCCTGTTCCTACGGCCAACTTCTCCTCATAGCCTAATTCTCCAATTCCATCAACATCCAACATTTCTCCTGACCTTTGGGGTTTGTCCTCCTCTTGTTCCTTGTCCTGTGCAGGAACAGCTTTTAACCAAAATGTTCCCTGCTGAACCTGTCTACCTGGGGTATACAGTCCCAATACATAGAGACCTTCATCTCCAAGAGAGGGTTCATCCAGTGTTATGAGGAGAGGATTGCAAGAGAATCTCCAGTCCAAAACCTCTGGATCACAACCCCATTTTGGAATGGGTACAGCAATATTCATCCTCTTGAGGAGAGGCTTTCCTGATGAACTAACACGAGTCATGGCTTCCTCTGGCTTATACCCCCATGACGTTCCCATGTTCCAAGCTGCATCTGACCAAGAATTACAGTTCTCATTTCCAGGTCTAGTTACACAGATATATACCACCGCCCCTTCAACTCCTGTTAGATATTTATAATTGGGGTTGCTACTCTTCTTCCCAAATTTAAGATTCCATTGACACTTCACTATCTGACACAAGTCCATCCTAAATGTAGCTGTTGCTGCCTTGGTGTCAAACCACAAGGTTACTGATGTGCTATTCTGAAGTGTCTCGTCCATTTGTCCTTCTCGCAGTAGAGCTGCCAACATCACCAGGGACAGGACCCATATTCTTCCACTCCAGGACCTCATAGTAGCTTGTGTAGACCGGTCTTCCATTTTAACCCTACGGATGTGGCTTAGCGGGGACCATCAACCAGTGGCTACAGTGGTCTTCGTGTCTTTTGGTCAGTAACCAATGTCTGGATTAACTAAAATAGAATCAAAAACTTATTTATACACAAATGGGAGTCCCTTTTGGACTCCGGACCTACTGCAGGGGTTGTCAAATAGTCACAACATCTATGTGGACAAAAGAGTACCTCAGTTGTGGTAGCTTCTGACATCAGGAAGGCCTCCAGTCCCCTGAAAAGAGATCAACACACACGAGCACATACTTCATACATCTTACCTTGGGCAGCCTGTATGAAGTCAATCTGCAGTCATTGAAACGGATAGGAGGGCCCAGGCGCACGTGTATGTCTATGGCATCTTTCTAGTCTATCTGCGTTGTGCGCATATAATCTATGTTAATGTAAAGCTAAACAGGTGGACCCAGCATCTTTCTTCAGAGCACATAGTTTTTGTCTTCACTCACGTGCGTTGAATCATGAGCCATCACATGGTGCAAGGATTTTGGCAAACATACCCACTGTCCCACCATCCACGGTTCTGAGCTCCAGCTTCCGACCAGACTTCAGTCTCTTCCCCGGTTGGTGACCGAGTCAGAGCCTGTAAGATACTTAAGTCTAACTGGTTATCTTTAATGCTCACCATGACCAGTGGAGGCGCCTCAGGGGTCTCCCAGTACCTTGGTCTTCTGGCTGATTCCCAGCCACTTTGTTTGCTTCGTGCTCCACGGGTTCCTTCTCATATGTACCCTCACTTCCACTATGGCAACCTCTTCCAGGGCCTGTTGATGTAAGAAAAGACCTTTCCTCCCCATATGGGGCTGCAGTTGTGGGTTCACCTGAAAACAATGACTTGTATATGTGGTGTCTTGCTTACCTTAAAGCCCCCTAAACGCCTCAATGAGTGCCGTCAACTCCACCTTCCCTGTAGAGTTATGAGGGAGGAGTGGTTCTGCTTTCTACTATCTCATGCTGTGTGATCGCCATACAACCAGGTTCTTGGACCTTCCGGAAAGAAAAACTCAAAATCCAGATTAATGAGAGATACCTTTATGGATTAAAAATATTTAAAAATAGCTGACTCTCCTCTCTTCTCCCCCCCTTTGGAAATCACCATATTAATACCGAATAGGTGGCAGAGTGGTGAATTTCCATTACACATATAACGGGAGTTCCTCTTTTTTTTTTTCCTTCTTTCTAACACATACTAAAATCATTCCTTATCTTTACTACCTGACAATTGCCTTCCATGGATATCTAACACTGCTTCAAGTCAAAGGCAACGTTGTACCTTGAACCATCTGCCTCTCCCTTTTTTTCTTATCAACATGCATTCTAAAAAACTTGACATTATGAAAAACTAGCTGTACACCTTCTACAAATACGTATTATGCTATAATGTGAATCCAGTGAGCAAAGCAAAGCAGCAAGCTGCGCTTCAACCAGGTACGTCTCCGGTTGCCCGTTATTTAATGGACATCTGACAAGATTGTAATTTTCTATGTCACTTAATGAAATTCCGTCGACCCAGGGAATTGCAGGAATACCATGCACATTGAGCCTAAACACTTTATACTCTGGAAATCTGGCTGACAGAAATCCATAACCAGTGAGCTGTTGGATATACCCTCCTGGTATAATTTTGACAATTCTCCAACCTTCAGGAGATATAAGCAACATTACTCCAAATGTGCAATTAGGGCACGACATTTTCTCATGGAATATCTGGCACACACACACACACACGCGGCAAGCAATACAACAGAATTTCACACATGAGATCATGCACTTCCACTTATCAGCAGAGAGTCTCAAAGGTCATTCACATTCCTTCACACAGATTCAGTAAACTGTTAACTGCTTAAGCTTATTACCTCCTGGTGCTCCTGCTAAAAATCCTATCTATGTTTTCTGGTTGATACTTGACTGTATTGGGGCGAAAAATTCTCCTGGCTTGTCCTAAAATGTAAAATGCCTATGGCTTGCAGACCCGTACTGACTGCACTTCGCTAACTCAATGTACAGGCCGCACCTAGACCATATCTCTCTATCTGCTTCTTTCTCTGGTTGCTATTCACTTATTCTCTTAATATACGCTATTCCTGTGTGCCCACATCTCAACAAGTCTACTTCTTCTTTATCACTGTGCTTAGCAAATATCTATGCCGACATAGACTGCGTACCGTTGTTATATGAGGTTCCCGCTCAATGTTTGAACTTGCGTGTCCTAAACTGAAACTGGTCAGTTGATAGGTATCAAACCCATGGGAACCTTGATAAGAAGGTTAACTATTTAGTGGTCTGGCCATGACCCTCCTGGTCATCTAACACTAAATCTCTACGTACTCAGTATGAGATGGCACTTCTCTACCATTAGTCCTAACGTTGGTATCAAACCCATGGGAACCTTGATAAGAAGGTTAACTATTTAGTGGTCTGGCCATGACCCTCCTGGTCATCTAACACTAAATCTCTACGTACTCAGTATGAGATGGCACTTCTCTACCATTAGTCCTAACGTATTCAGCAATTCTATATATCAACCAGAGAGCAAATCCAATTAACTATAGGCAGACTAATGTGCCCCAAATTTTCTTATTAGCCCAGTAAAAATCTTTTCCCTCAACTAAACCTGCTGAGCCTTGTATACTCAGAGATCTTATTTATCAACCAGAAGACTAAAGCTATCATTAGTATGCAGGCTAATGTAATCCCTACTACCTCAAAGTTCTTTAGCACCATTAGAGGGCAGTTTGTGCGTATCAGACAGAATAGAAGGTGGATAGACCTATCCTGTCTGTAACGGCGTTTTAGTACCTCTAGCACTCTCCGAGAGGACGTACGCAGCCTTCTTTATGCGTATGCCGCCAGAGACGTGTCCTCACATGAATCCTGGCAAGCCAGTTACCATGGAGAGACGCTCCCAAGGGGCAAAAACACAGTAAAGAATTCCTAGTACCCTCAAGGTTGGTTCAATCATTCATGCGCAATCATACGTAGCAGCTTTTAGGTTTCTCCCTCCAGCATACGTATTATGTATCACAAGGATATTCTACGGTTCTTAGCGCTGGTATGTAAGAAGACAGACTATACTGTACCCCAAAAGCCGGTTCAGAGCATTTAGCAGAGGGGAGACACAGAATTTGTAAGAATCAATGGCTCTTACCTTCACCGGTGATTTTGATCTGTGTGTCCTCTAGGCCGTCAGTCTGTGGGTGCCGGTTTTCAGGATACTGGGGTCTTCTGTTGTAACCAGCCCACCCAGGGATGCCAACTGATGAGTTTGTGATTTGATCTTTATCTCTCAATGGGAGATCGATATGCTGGAAGGTTGCCAGATTATGGTCTGAGGCCTACTCGAGTAGCGGAGAACAAACACACACAGAGACAGGGTATGTATCTGCAGGATGTTCCCCCCTTCCTGATTTAATTAGGTAGCTTATATGCTCATTCGAGTAGGCGGTAACATTAGATCATCACATTTCATTGGACAATTGATCATTCAACAGTAAGCATAAATGGTTCCAACCAATCATATTCATATTCGTTAACCAATCAGATTGTACTCGGCTGTTAATTATTAGTATTTGTGTAGACGTGCTGAAAGCTTTAATAGGTCTTGGGTAAATTACACAAGATCCCAATATCATTCTCATAAATCTATCCTCATGACGGTTTATAGCTCAATTAGCCTCATTAACCTGTCTTACTAAGTATTTATGGCCCCAGTATCTACCTAATATGTGGACGTGTAGTTTCAATGTCCAACTGGGTGCAGTAAACAGTTTATCCATCACGTACAAGTTCTTATGAAGAATAAGGTTATAGGTAATCATTATCATGAGACAGCATTTTCATATACAGAGTATGCATGTAAGACCCCAGAAATACATTGATATTAAGAAAAGGACATACAGAATTCCCTGTCAGTCGTTAGTAGTGTTGAGCATTCCGATACCGCAAATATCGGGTATCGGCTGATATTCGTGGTATCGGAATTCCGATACTGTGTTCCGATACTTTTTGCATATCGAATACCAGAATCGGAAGTTTCTATAATGCTATGAGCCAGTTTGATTTGATTCAGCCAATGAGGAATCCTCAGAAGTGTTGGCACATTCTGTTAGGCATGTAGGCATGTTAACTAATGGCATGGCTGTGATTGGCTGCTGAAATGATGTCATGATGAACTATAAAAGCCGCCGCCGCCATTTAGGGTTCACTCAGCTGTGAATTCAGTTAGGGACAGGCTGCTGTTCAAGACTCTGAGGGACAGTTAGAGATAGCGATTTTCTATATAATATTGTGCTTTACCCAGGCTACATTATCAATCACTGTAGCTTTCTTTTGCCTTGCAACGCTGTTCACAGCTGTCTGCAAGGTCTGTGTGAGTGCAGCTCATGCTGTAGTGTGTCCTGCAGCCACCTCTGGTTGTAGGCCACTCAGCGTGTGTCTCTGCCTCATACATATTTTTGTTTTATGGCTGCTCATTTTTCATTAATTTTCCTATTAGTGTGCACCCATCCGTATCCATCTACATTGGTTGCAAGCACTATAGGAGTAGACAGCGGAGCCTTTCTGCAGCCTTTCAGTGCTAGTGCCCAGTTATCTGCACTGTTCACAGCTGTCTGAGAGGTCTCTGTGTGAGTGCAGCTCACGCTGTAGTGTGTCCTGCAGCCACGTCTGGTTGTAGGCCGCTCAGCGTGCGTCACTGCCTCATACATATTTTTCGTTTATTGCAGCTCATTTTTCATTAATTCTCCTATTAGTGTGCATCCATCAGTATCCATCTACATTGGTTGGTTGCAAACACTATATAGGAGTAGATAGAGGAGCCTTTTTGCTGGCTTGTGCCATGCAGCCACAGCCAGATTAGTTTTAGCCTATTTTTTGGAGACTCATCTATTGCATTGTAGGTTATCTTCCTGCATTGTAATAGCTCCAAAAAGTTTGTGATACTATCGCTTTCACATCTTTGGTCACATCCTTTTTGTTTTTTTGAAAAAAAACACGTAAATAAAGTTCACCAAACACTCCACTTGACAGTTGTGTAGGCCACATTAGCTCATATTAAAGTGTAGTCCACACACTTTATAAAATTAGTGTTTCTTATACCTAGCAGCTGTTCAGGAATAAGCACACTAAGCCTCCCCTTTGTACTTTTCTGCCTATCTTTATCAGTCTACCAAGATGAAGACCACAGGGAGTAAGGCACATGGTCATGGGCGTGGAGTTTCAGCAGGGAGAGGATGTGGGGATTCTGTGCCTGCTGCGGGCACCAGTGACTCAGCATCCCCCAGTTTTACCAGGCAACAGTCCTTTAGGCGCAGCTTTGTAGGACCTCGCCGTACCCCACTGCTGTGGGACGAACAAATTGAAGCCGTTGTCAGATGGATGGCAGCTAACGCATTGACTTTAATTACTTCCACATCCTCTCAGGGCCAGAGCACTGAAGAGCAACCATCTGTCTCTTCATCACCTGCCAAATTGCCCAGGCAGTCAAAGAGCCTTGGACAGGAGCCATCTCTATTTCTGTTCTCTGAATCTCTTGGCTTGGAAAGAGGGGGCCAGCCAAGCAGAATTCTAGAATGTGAAGAAGAGGGAGTATGCAGTGATGCGCAACTGCTTTGTCCCTCTGAATCTGAAGAGGTGGGTGGGCCAGTGCCAATGGTCAGCACACCTCAGTACGCATCAGATGATGATGAGACTCAGGTGCCACTTTCTGGTGCGTACGGTGCTGGCGAGACTATCCAGGAGAAGCAGGTATTTTAAGAGGGGAGTGTAGATGATGAGGCCCTTGACCCATCATGGCATGAGGAACATGAAGGTGGTGGGAACAGCTCTGAGGAAGAGATTCCCCGAACGGCCAAAACAGGAGGGAAAGGGAGGGGGCAGACTTGGTTGCCTGTAGCCTCCACTTCGGCACCCGTTAGGAGCATTCCTCTTCCAAAACCCAAAACGGGTGCTCCCAGGACTTGCAGTGCGTGGTCCTTTTTTGACACAGTTGCAAATGACATTTGCTTTGTCAAATGCAAGCTGTGTAATCAGAAAGTCAAAAGAGGGAAAAGTGTCAGCAAACTCAATACCACAAATATATGGAAACATGTGCGGACCAAGCACGTGGTGGAGTTACAAAGACACACTGAAGACGTAGGCCAACCTACAGCACCACCTACCACCTCTTCAGCTCGTGTTGTAGCCTCTTCCTCCAGCTCATGCACAGCTGGTTCGGCTTCCTCACAGTATCGCCATGGAAGAACCTCTGGCACTGTTGTCCAGAGACCCAGGGATATTCCACCCACAGCACCACGTTCCCTGTCATCCTCACACTCCCAGGCCACTCTACAGGCATTGGTAGCACAGGCATGGGAGAAAAGGCGGCCATACTCGGCAAACCATCCCCGAGCACAGGCTCGGAATGCTGGCATTGCAAAACTACTGAAATGCTGGTGGAGACTGACACCTTCCAGAACTTTATCGCATTGGCAGTCCCACAATACACTGTGCCCAGCCACTTTTATTTCAGCAGGCAAGCTGTCCCTGCCCTGCAAAAGCATGAGGAGGGAAAAATTAAACATGCACTACTAAACGCCGTCAGTAGCAAGGTCCACCTGACCACCGATGCGTGGACTAGTAACCATGGACAGGGACGATACCTTTCCCTCACTGCCCATTGGGTCAATGTTGTGGAGCCGGGTAGAGATCTTGAGAGTGGCGCTGTACGTGTTCTGCCCACTCCAAAAGATTGCAGGAATCCAGTCTGTCTGTGTGTGACTCTGGAATAACAAACCAAGGAGATTTTCCATTTTTCCAGACCTACACTGTATAGAGCTGTCCGCTTTTCAAACAGTTTTGTATATCTGCTGTTTGATGTCGGTCAAAACTATACAGAGACAGCGTGTGTCACTCCGCATAAAAATATACGGAGATTTACAATTTTCCATACAGACACCGTATAGAGCTGTCTGATTCTCAAACAGTATTGTATATCTGCTGTTCGCATTACAGTCACATCTATACAGAGTCAGCATGTGTGTGTGACACTCCGTAAATACATATACAGACATTTCCATTTCACCAAACACCGTATTGAGCTGTCCGATTCTCAAACAGTATTGTATATCTGCTGTTCGCATTACAGTCACATCTATACAGAGTCAGCATGTGTGTGTGACACTCCGTAAATACATATACGGACATTTCCATTTCTCCATACACTGTATTGAGCAGTCCGATTCTCAAACAGTATTGTATATATGCTGTTCGCATTACAGTCACATTTATATAGAGTCAGTGTGTGTATGACACTCTGTAAATACATATACGGAGATTGCTAGTTACACAAAAAATGTATACAGCTGTACATTTCTGATACTTTACCGTATATCTGCTTGTTGGATTACAGTCAAATACATACTGGGAATGCGTCTGTGACTAACAAAATATATACGTAGATTTAATTTTTTAATACACCTTACACAGCTGGATGCTCCTCATACAGTACCATCTCTCTGCTGGTATTTTTGGTACATTTTCCCAAACATGAGGAAGTATGGTGGAAGAGGCCGCGGACGTGGGCAAGGGGGGCGCGGCTGGTACTGATGGTGGTGGTGCATCGGCTGGTTCTGGCAAAAGCACAATAGTAGCCAAGGCAGGAGTTGTTGAGCCCGCGTCATCATCTGGCCCAAGAAGGCCAGTAAGGTTCCCTTTTCTTGGAGTAGGAAAACCGCTTTTAAAGCCGGAGCATCAGGAACAGGTTTTGGCGTACATTGCTGAAACAGCCACCAGCTCTATTGCCTCCTCTTCTGAAAGTTTGAAACCTGCAAGCACTGAGTCGTCAGTGCAGGGTTCTGGTCAGGAAAAACACCTTTCCTTGTGACCTTCACCCCCACCAAAAGTTAAGGATGCAGCAGCCCACACTTCAGATTACTCTATGGAGCTCTTTTCACATACCATGCCTGGGTTATCCAGTCAAATCCTGAATTCCCCAGACCAAGATGAATCTGACATGGAGTGCACTGATGCACAGCCACTGCTAGATGATTCTGCTGGTACATTCACTCAGAACACTACATTGCCCTTGCAGTCTTCTGAGCCAGAATCTGACCCTGATGAAACTCAGGTGCCCCTTCCGCATACTATACCACCTTACACGGTGACACAGAGGAAAGTAAAGAGGAAGGTGCAGATGAGTTTGAAGAGGAGGTGATGGATGACCCAGTTCTTGACCCGGATTGGCAACCATTGGGGGGGTAGCGTGGCACTGGCAATAGTTCAGATAAGGAGAAGGATCCGCAGCAGACATTGACATCGCAGCAGCGGTTATCTGGCAGGCCCATAGCTGTCCAAAAACGTGTTCCAAAAGCTAAAAGAGTTGCAGGACAGCTTGGCCAGACGGTCAACTTAGCACAGCGTGCAAGGCCAGAAAATGTATACCATAGTAGGAAGAGTGCAGTGTGGCACTTCTTTGTCGAAAATCCTACTGATGAGGCAAAGGTTACCTGTAAGAAGTGCGGAAGGACCTTTAGCTGAGGTAAACAACTCAGAAATTTGAATACCAGTTGCATGCTTAGACATTTAACCAACATGCACTTGCAAGCGTGGACGGACTACAAAACCTCAGGTAGCACATGTACACCTGCTCCGACTAAAGGTAGCCAGCAACGCTCCATCGCTTCCCCCACTGCAAAACCACCACCACCGTTAAGCACACCACCAGCACTAAATGTTGAGGTGTCGTCGCAAGGCCAAAGCACTCAGGGAATCACAATGGTTTTGCAACACAACACTGAATATAGGCCATCACCACCAATACCATCACCAACCCCCTCTCACTCCGTCCGGTCCACCGCTACTTCCCCCATATGCAGCTCTCCAGTCCAGCTCACCCAACCAGACACTCTGAGTAGGACAAGAAAGTACTTATCCTCTCATTCGCGTACACTGTGTTTGAACGCCTACATTGCCAAACTAATCTCATTAGAGATGATGCTATACCGTTTGGTTGAAAGCAAAGCTTTCTGCGAGCTCATGGCCTACGCAGTCCCACGCTATGACCTACCCAGTCGGTACTTCTTTTCTCGAAAAGCCATCCTAGCCCTCCACCTGCATGTGAAAGACCGCATTGTCCATGCACTCAAGCAATCAGTGAGTGGAAAGGTGCACCTCACAACAGATGCATGGTCCAGTAGGCATTGCCAGGGCCGGTACGTGTCCATCACTACACACTGGGTTAATGTGGTGGATGCAGGCTCCACAGGGGACAACAGCGGTGGAGCAGTGCTGCCTAGCCCATGGTATAGGAAACAGTTGGCTGTAAGCTTTCGACCCTCCTCCTCCTAAATAAGCGAAAGCTCGTCCACAGAGCGCAGTCGCACGAGCACTACATCTGCAGCTGGCAGTGTTGCACACGAGGTGTCTCACTATTGAACAGCTAGTGGTAAGCGTCAGCAAGCTGTGTTAAAGATGATGCCTTTGGGCGACAACAGACGCACCGCGGAGGTACTGGCCGACTACTTGCAGCTACAAACTGAGTCATGGCTGGGCAGTCTACATCTTGAGCCAGGCAAGGTAGTCAGTGATAATGGCCGTAATTTTGTGGCAGCCTTAGCCCTTGCAAAACTCACACACATACCTTGCCTGGCTCACACTTTGAACCTGGTGGTGCAGTGTTTCCTTAATAATTATCTGGAGTTAACATCCCTGCACCATAAGGTGCGAAGACTGTGCTTGCACATCCGTCACTCGGTCGTACAATCCAGTAGTGTGCAGAAGCTGCAGCGATTTCTCCACCTCCCCAAGCACCGCCTAATCATAGATGTTGCAACAAGGTTGAGCTCCACCCTGAACATGGTTGAGTGGCTGTGCGAACAGAGGCAGGCTGTAATGCATTTGTGGGAGGATACACGGACAGGCAGTTTGAGGGAAGACATGGAATTGTCGGGAGTGCAGTGGTCAAAGCTGAAAGACCTCTGTAAAGTCCTTCAGTGTTTTGAGGAATGTACACGACTGGTAAGAGCAGACGACGCCATCATAAGCATGAGCATCCCACTCATGCGTCTGCTCATGCAAAGTTTGACTCACATTAAGGATCTGGCGTCTGCAGCAGAGGAAGAGGAAAAGGATGAGGAGGGAAGCCTTGCTGACAGTCAGCCATTGTCTGGTCAGGGAGCTGTCCTAGACGAGGTGGAGGAAGAAGAGGAAGAGGAGGAGGAGGGGGATGATTATTTTGGGCAGGAGGATGCTTCTCAGGGGGCAAGAGAAAGTGTTGGTGTTCCAAGGTCAGGAACAGGGTTTGTGCATGACTGTAGGGATGTGGATTTGCAAGAAAGTGCTCCTCCACCCAGCACTCGCAGTGCATCATTGACACCTCAACATTGGCCCACATGTGCGATTATGCCTTGCGGATCCCAAAAAAGAACCCCCGCATTGCCAAAATGATGAAGGATGATGACTACTGGCTACTGACCACGCTACAGAGGCAAATTACACAACATGATGCCACAGGAGAACCTAGAGATAATATTGGCTAACAAACAAGCAACTCTGGTAAACCGTTTGTCTGAGGCTTTCCCAGCACACTGCAGCGGTGCTGTTTCTCCCACCAGCCGTAGTGGGCACAATGGAAGAGGTGTTCATGGTGCACACAGCCAAAGTGGCATTGGAGACAGGGGTTTCATGACCATGTTGGGGACTGATTTCTCAAGTACTGCTCACACGACTGCTAATACTGCATTGATTAAAAGTGACAGGAGACAGCAGTTGTCAACCATCGTGAGAAACTACTTCTCCCATATCGATGTTCTCCCTCACAGGTCATTCCCCTTTGACTATTGGGCCTCTAAACTAGACACCTAGCCTGAATTGGCTAAATATGCCTTACAGGAGCTGACTTGCCCTGCTGCTAGTGTGTTATCTGAAAGAATCTTCAGTGCTGCTGGATCAATCCTGATAGAAAAAAGGACCCGTTTGTCAACCCAAAATGTTGGTGATTTAGCCTTCATTAAAATGGACCATGCATGGGTTTCAAAGGATTTTGTCCCACCTTCCCCTGATGACACATAGGTTGCCAGAAAACTGCCTCTCTTTTGTCCTCCTCTTCCTCGGACTTGCCCAATTCCGCCATTTGCAGCTGCTGAATGTCCAGCCTACACATCAACATATGCCACTTTTTAAACCTCCCTAACTGGGCTGCCCACCCCCCAAGGGCTGGGGTCAACACCTGGCACGCTCAGGCAAGTGCTGTTGCTCTAAACAGGTGGATGGGCCCACTGATGGCCGACGGCACTGGCACAGGGCCCCTCATAGTACAATACAGTTTCTCTGATGGTGGGGGGGCCCACTAGCCATCAGACACACCAGCGTGCTATGAGGGGCCCTGTGCCAGTACCATTGCCCACGAGTGTGCCCCCCTGCTTAGTAATGGCCACAGCACTTGCAAGTTGCAATACTTACCTCGCCGTGCTCCACCGCTGTGTAGTCTGGGCAGTTAAATCCTTCACAGGGGTGGCCACGAGAAATTTGGTGTATTGATCAATGATAGTTAAGATGTAGCTATGGCCTGTCCTGCTGGCCTCTACCTTCAGATGATCAATGGCTACCATTTGAAATGGACGTCAACTTACAAGCAGATGCAGTGGCGCTTTATGATCACTTTTCACAGTTGTGATAGTCACAGACATGTGACATTCCTGCCACCATTTTTCAATGTCTTCTCTCATGCCAATTCAATAGAATCGCCTACAGCCTGAGGCTTCTGTCTTTTGCACTCCAAAATGACCAGACACATCATGATAGGCAGTGAGGACCATGTCTACATCTCTCCCTGTGATCACAATTTGATGGAGTCGAGTAACGGTGATGTGATCCACGCTACTGCAATAAAGCAATCCTTTCTTCACAAAGAACCATTTTTGCTGTCTCCACAGACACAGTAATTGAGGGTCTGCATCGCCTCTGCAACATCTACCTGGAGGTTTTCCCGCGATGAGTAATTCCAAAATTTCGGCTAACACTCGACTTTCCGTCTGTACTTGTATCCATGTAGTTTCCAGTAGCGGAGTGTCTGGACTGGCTTACTGAGATTGAAATATACACGAAGATTTAAAAGTACTACAACAATGTATACTGGTGTACGCTTCAAATACCTTTCCCTTTTTCTACTTTTTAAATTCTGGTGTAATACATACTGAGCCTGTGAGTGTCTGTGTCTGACTCTGAAAGTGTAGACTGAAATTTACAATTACCCCTAGACTGGATACACCTTGTATGTGCTGATACAGTACCTTAGTTCGAAATTTTTTATTACGGTATCATCCATAGTGAGTGAGCGTGTGTGATTTACGCCTTCTATATATACGGTGAATCGGAGATACCAATTTTTACCCAATACTCGATATAGCTTGTATCTTGTTATACACTGTCTTTGTTTGACATTTAGTGTTACGGTCAAATCCATACTGTGTAAGCGTCTGAGAGTGACTACGTGACTATGTATACGGAGATTTCAATTGTACCTTATAATATATATACTTGCTATCTTGTTATCCAGTACCTTTTTTACATTTATTATTATGGTCAAGCCCAAACTGAGTGAGCGTCTGAGGGTGACTCCGGAAATATACACCGAGATTTCAAACTTGGCCAGCACTGTATACAGCTGTACGCTTCTGATACAGTAACCTTTTTTGCTATTTAGATTCTGGTGTAATCCATAATGAGCCTGTGAATGTCTGTCTGTTACTCAGGAAATATATTTAGAGATTTAAGATTACCCCAACACTGTATACAGCTGTACGCTCGTGTTACATTACCCATTTACAGCTTTTCATTTTCTTGTGTAATCCATACTGGGCCTGATAGCGTTTGTGTCTGCCTCCTAAAATATATACAGATATTCAGAATGTTTACACTATGCTATATATTCCTTGTATCTGGTGAAACTGTACCCTTTTTCAACTTTTTATTTTATTGTGTAATCCATACTAAGCCTGTGAGCATCTGTGTGTGACTCATGAAATATATACGGAGATTTATTCCTAGACTGTATAGAGCTATACGCTTCTGATACAGTACCATATATCTGCTGGTATTTTGGGTCCATTTTCCAAAACATGAGGAGGTATGGTGGAAGAGGGCGCGGACGTGGGCATGGGGGGCCACCTGGTACTGATGGTGGTGGTGGTGCATCTGCTGATAGTGCCAAAAACACAATAGCAGCTAAGGCAGGAGGTGTTGAGTCTGCGTCATGGTCTAGCTCCGGAAGGCCTGTAAGGCTCCCTTTTCTGGGAGTAGGTAGACTGCTTTTAAAGCCGGAGCATCGGGAACTGTTTTTGGCTTACATTGCTGAAACAGCCTCCAGCTCTATCGCCTCCTGTTCTGAAGTTTCAAAAAATGCAAGCACTGAGTCGTCAGTGCAGGCTTCTGGTCAGGAGCAACCCCTTTCCTTGTGTCCTTCACCAGCACCAAAAGTGAAGGATGCGGCAGCACACACTTCAGATTACTCCATGGAGCTATTTTCACATACCATGCCTGGGTTCATTAAAAATGGGGCCCATCATATACTGGAGCATTCCAATTGGGGGACATCAGACACTGGAGCAGCATTTACGGGGGCCATTATACACTGGAGCATTAGAAATGAAGCCCATTATATATGGAGCATTATTAAGGCCCATCTTACACTGGAGCATCATTCATGAGGCCCATCATATACTGGAGCATTCCAAATGGGGGACATCAGACACTGGAGCAGCATTTATGGGGCCCTGTTGTGAACTCATTTTCCCTTTTGTGAACTCATTGTGAACTCATTTTTTTTACTGTTGTGAACTCATTTTCTGGCTTACCTCTGGCTTTTGGTGAGGGTGGTGGAGCTGGCTGTGTTGACAGAGTAGTCGTGAGTTCTCCATCCGGGCTCCCTCTAGCGGTGTCAGTAGGTAATAAAGCTGATCTAAATGGCAGAGACCTGCCACCTGAGGAGGAGGACTGTGAGTGGACATCAGGAGTCTCTGACTGGATTTAAGATAGCCGACTCCCTAATTTTGTGCTGGTGATTTTTTTCCTGCCCTTAGGTGCTGAGTTTTTTTTCGTGGCTAAGAAAAATGGTTCATTAAGGCCTTGTATTGACTATCGTTCCCTTAACAAGATTACGGTTAAATATCAGTATTCATTACCCCTGATTTCTGATTTATTCTCCAGAGTTAAAGGTGCCTGCTGGTTTACTAAGCTTGACCTCAGGGGGCGTATAATCTTATTCGCATCAAGCATGGGGATGAATGGAAGATGGCGTTTAATACTCCGGAGGGGCATTTTGAGTACCTGGTGATGCCATTTGGGCTCACTAATGCCCCTTCTGTCTTCCAATCCTTCATGAATGATAATTTCCGGGACTTTGTGGATACATTTTTGATCATCTATTTGGATGATATTCCGATCTTTTCCAGTGATTGGGATTCTCACGTGGAACATGTTCTGACTGTGTTCCGGATTTTGAGCGAGAATTCCCTGTTTGTTAAGGGATCGAAAGGCCTTTTTGGTGTACAGAGGATTTCATTTTTGGGATTTATTTTGTCTCCGTCAACAATTGAGATGGACCCGGCCAAGGGTTTTGCTAATTTTTATCGTAAATTTATAGCTAATTTTTCTGGTATTGGCCAAACCACTGACTGATCTGACTAAGAAGGGCGCTGATGTGCTGAATTGGTCTCCAGAGACTGTTTTGGCATTTCAGGAGCTGAAGCGGAGGTTCACTTCTGCTCCGTTGGTTTTATGGCAGCCTGATGTCTCACTTCCATTTCAGGTAGAGGTAGATGCTTCGGAGATTGGTGCAGGAGCTGTTTTGTCCCAAAAAGATCCAGAGACTTCTAAAATCAATCCCTGAGCCTTCTTTTCCCGAAAGTTCTCCCCATCTGAACGCAACTATGATGTGGGGAATCGGGAATTGTTGGCCAGGAAGTGGGCATTCGAGGAGTTGAGACATTGGTTGGAGGGAGCTAGACATCAAGTTGTGGTCCTCACTGACCACAAGAATTTGATTTACCTGGAGTCAGCCAAATGCTTGAATCCTAGACAGGCTAGGTGGGCCTTGTTTTTAACGCGTTTTGATTTTGTGGTCTCCTTTCTTCCGGGCACTAAGAAAGTTAAGGCAGATGCCCTTTCTAGGAGTTTCTTTGCTGATTCTCCTATTGTGACCAAATCTACTACCATCCTAGGTGAGGGGGTAGTTCTTTCTGCCATCTGGCCCGATTTGAGACGTGCCCGGAAGAATTTCAGGAGGACAAACCTGAGCGTTGTCCTATGGGAAAATTGTATGTTCCTGACCAGTGGAGGAAGAGAGTGATGTCTGAAGTTCATTGCTCCGCGTTGGCTGGTCATCCAGGTATTTTTGGTACCAGAGATTTGGTGAGTCGGTCTTTTTGGTGGCCCGACTTATCTCGTGATGTCAGGAATTTTGTGCAGTCTTGTGGGACTTGTTCCCGGTCAAAACCCTGTTCTCGTTCTAGTGGGTTGTTGATGCCCTTGCCGGTGCCCATAAGGCCATGGACCCATATCTCAATGGATTTTATTTCTGATATTCCTGTCTCTCAGAGAAAGACTGTTACCTGGGTGATTTGTGATAGATTTTCTAAGATGGTTCATCTTGTACCACTCCCAAAGCTGCCATCTTCCTCAGAGTTGGAGCCCTTGTTTTTTCAACAGGTGGCTTGGTTGCATGGGATTCCTGAGAACATTGTGTCGGACAGAGGAGTCCAGTTTGTCTCCAGATTTTGGAAAGCTTTTTGTTCCAAGCTGGGAATTCAGTTATCCTTCTCCTCTGCATTTCACCCACAGACCAATGGGCAGACTGAGAGAACAAACCAGACTTTGGAGTCCTATTTGAGATGTTTTATATCTGCTGATCAGGATGATTGGGTCTCATTTTTGCCCTTGGCTGAATTCGCCCTAAATATTAGAGCTAGTTCTGCCACATTGATGTCGCCCTTTTTCTGTAACTTTGGGTTTCATTCTCGATTTTCTTCAGGGCAAGTGGAATCTTCAGCCTGCTCAGGTGTTGACACTGTGGTAGAGAGAATGCAGCATATTTGGGACCAAGTGGTGGATAAGTTGTCTCGCTCTCAAGAAAAGGCCCAGCGGTTTTCCAATCGGCATAGGACCAGTGGTCCCCGGTTTAAAGTGGGTGATATGGTTTGGTTGTCGTCAAAAAATATCTCTATGAAGGTTGCATCTCCAAAGTTCAAGCCAAGATTTATTGGACCTTATAGGATTTTGGAGATTCTTAACCCGGTTTCTTTTCGATTGGCTCTTCCTGTTACGTTTAAGATCCATAACGTGTTTCATAAGTCTCTGTTGAACAGGTTTGTTGAGCCAGTGGTTCCTATGGTGGCACCTCCTGACCCTGTGCTGGTTGAAGGTAATGTGGAATATGAGGTAGAGAAAATACTGGATTCTCATCTGGCTAGATGGAGACTCCAGTATTTGGTCAAGTGGAAGGGTTATGGCCAGGTGGACAATTCTTGGGTCTCTGCCTCTGACATTCATGCCGATAGATTGGTTCGTGCTTTTCATCGCGCCCATCCTGATCGTCCTGGTGGCATGGATGAGGGTTCGGTGACCCCTCCTCAAGGGGGGGTACTGTTGTGAACTCATTTTCTGGTTTACCTCTGGCTTCTGGTGAGGGTGGTGGAGCTGGCTGTGTCGACAGAAGAGTCGTGAGTTTTCCATCCGGGCTCCCTCTAGTGGTGTCAGTAGGTAATGAAGCTGATCTAAATGGCAGAGACCTGCCACCTGAGGAGGAGGACTGTAAGTGGACATCAGGAGTCTGGATTTAAGACAGCCGACTCCCTAATTTTGTGCTGGTGATTTTTTCCTGCCCTGAGGTTCTGGCTTCCAGTTCTGTTCCTGCCTTCTCAGGCTAAGTGTGCTCTGCTATTTTTTCACATGAGATTTGGTCTGGTTTACTCAGTTTTTGTCGTCAGCTTGCCCCTGCTGGGGCTTTGCTGAATTTCCATTCTTATGTCTTTGTTTATGCCAGTTTGCTTTTTGTCCCTAATCAGATTGGTCTCTTTTTGCTCTGTCTTCAGAATATACCAGAGTGCTGATATAGGGAACTGAAGTCTAGTGACTTTAGGGTTTTTGTTATCAGAAAGTGTTGGATATTTTTTGGCAGGGTTTTGTGCATGATTGCTGACAGCATCTTTCCTTTCCTGTCCTTTCTAGTTAGTGTGGGCCCCAGCATTTGCTCAGCCTATTTTTCTATCTGTGTTTGTGTTTTCATCTTGTCTCACTGTCAATACATGTTTGGGGGCTGTCTATTGCTTTGGGGTCTGCTCTGGGGCAGTTTAGATTTCCCCTTTTTCTTGCTTTAGGCTTATTTAGTTCTCCGGCTGTGACGAGGCGTCTAGGATCATCGTAGGTATGCTCCACGGCTACTGCTAGTTGTGTGGATAGGATCAGGGGTCTGCAATCCGCTTTGTTACCAACCTCTCTGGCTTTCTGTGGCTTAGCTTGTTTTTGTTTTTCCTCCTTGGTCACTCATTCATAACAGGGCCCATTATACACTGGAGCATTAGAAATGGAGCCCATTATATATGGAGCATTATTAGGGCCCATCATACACTGAAGCATCATCCATGAGTCCCATCGTATACTGGAGCATTCCAAATGGGGGACATCAGACACTGGAGCCGCATTTACGGGACCCATTATCCACTGGAGAATTAGAAATGGAGCCCATTATGTATGGAGCATTATTAGGGCCCATCATACACTGGAGCATCATCCATGGGGCCCATCATAGACTGGAGCATTCTAAATGGGGCAGATCAGACACTGGAGCAGCATCTATGGGGCCCATTATACACTGGAGCATTACAAATGGGGCCCATTATATATGGAGCATTATTTGGGCCCAGAGCAAACTGGAGCATTGTCCATAGGGACCATCATATACTGTAGCATTATGTGGAGCTCATCATATACTGTATGGAACATTATATGCGACCAATTATTCTGTATGGAGAAATATATGGGGCTCATTATTCTGTATAGCGCACAATGTGGTGGCCATAATACTGTATGGAGTAATATACTGTCCTTTTTTTGAGCTATTGTACAATTTAAAATGGATCAGCAATGTCATGTAAGCAGTGAAGTATTTGTCATTGTACTATACCTATATTTCTGTGCCGTATCGAAGCATCATGAGTTGTGGTATGTGTTAAAGGGGCGCACTGACACTCTTTGGCCCAGGGCACACGAAAAGCTGGAGCCTTTCCTACCCCCCAACAACTTTAGCCAAATAACCCCCAGTTTTCAATGCGTAGCTATTATTATGAAGTAAATTAAGGTTGACAAGCTTCAGTAATAAGAATTGATGTTTTTGGCATTGAAATGGGCACTGTAGGTGTGTTTACTGTCCTCCACTCCCTGCCGACTTTGCTTTCCTATTGACTTGCATTGGGTTTCGTGTTTCAGTCGACCTCCGACTTTTCCCTATAGTCGGCCGATTTCGTTCGACCCGACTTTTGCGTAAGTCAGGTTTCATGAAACCCGACTCGACCCTAAAAAAGGCAAAGTCGCTCATCTCTATTGTTCAGCTTTGATCATTCAATCACTCAATGGACAGTTGTTAACTATATTCATATATATCAGCAACTATAATATTTTCCCTTGCATTAAAAGATATATGGCACTGTGAACTAGTTTTTTTTTAGACAAATCTTTTGGTTGTAGAAAGCATTAGTCCAAAAAAATGAAGTTATTCTGGATCCATGTAACTGTGAATAATATGCTGATGGCTGGCAGTCCAATCACTAGGACCCCACAGCATTACTGAGATTGGGACTATGCAGCCTCATTATGAATGAAGCTCAAGCTCACATGCACAGCCTCCACTGCATTCATTGTTTATGGGGCTGATGGAAATAGCTGAGTGCAGTATTTAGCAGTACCATACGAATGTGCATCAGCACTATATTCAGAACAGGGCTGCAAAGCCTTTTTCTCAAGGTCAATGGGGTATCAGTGATCAGACCCCAGGAATCAGTATATCCAATACATAACTTGATTTTTTTTAATGGAATAATGGAAGCCAAGCTTAGCAAGCCTAATTATGTATAAATGTTTTTGCTTTAAGTGATGTCCTTTACGTAGAATAGTCAATAAAGGTGTTGTCCACTACATGGACAATCTCTTCTTAATCCCTATCTTTCCCCCTCGTAAAATAATACCTATACTCACCTCTGATGCTGGGGCTGGTCCATATGTGTCGACACTGAATTTCCCGGGGATCATATGACATTGCGTGACTATGGCCGCTTCACTCTCCCTGCCTTTGAACTGCCTCTTATGAGTGAAAGAGCAACAGTTCTCGCTTTCTCCAGATACACAGTATGTGATTTGTTCAAAGGAGGGGAGAGTTAAACCATCCTGATTGGAGTCAGGGATTGCATAACATAACAATGTCAATTGATCCCTGCGGGTGGCCATTGCCTACACTGTTGGAGTGGTGCCAGCTCTGGAGGTGAGTATAGTAGTTATTATTTGTCAAGGGGGAAATATACTGATTGAGGAGGGGTTGTCTGAGTAGTGGACATCCCCTTTAATGTATGATTGTGTGAATCCTAATCCTTGCACCTCACTTGATCTGAAGAACAGTTGGCAGTGGCACTCCAAGAAGCTTCAGAGGTCCTGCACTTCATTATCTAGAGAAGGTAATCAGCAAAATCCCTTTTCATTTAGTAAATGTACTTCTAGCTCAATTAAAAATAAACTCAAAATGAGTTATGCCATTAGAGTTTTAGGTCCATTACATCAAAATTAGACACAAGTATATGCATCCTCTATGAGTTTTTTCTTCAACATCAATATGTCCCTTTATTATCATTAACTATATGACCATCTCTCTATAGCAATGCCCTTTTTGACTACATGGTCAGATAACATAATTGTTGTGATCCTCATGTCAATGCAGGAAGGGCAAGGACTCTTAAAGAAAAAGCAGAATCATGCAGTACAATTTCCACATGATTAAAACTTTTTAAATCAATAATCTTGACAGTCATGAGGTTATACAATGAACTTTTTGACCTTTTCATGCATCTAAAGTCGGTCTCGATGACCCAAATTTTCTCACAAACATTATCAGCTGTACAAGTGATGAAGAAGTTTTTATCTCTTTGGTCTGTAACTCCTTTTCACACTATTTTGCCATATTAATTTGTGAAGTTCTGTTGGAATTTAGAACAGAATGTAATGCATTAAACAGAACATGAAATGTAAAACTCTATGTAAGAAATACAGCATGAACTTGAAAAAAAAAGTAGCCAGTGCTTTTTAATTCATTATATCTTTATCAGTAAACTAATTTGAAATTATAATGTCCTTATTTGCATCAAATAAATACTACTGACATAGTCATGGTGGTCAGGCAGGTGGGCCGTTGCACATTTGTCCTTCCTTGCTTAATCTCTTGGCTACACATATCTTGAGATAAATGGCTCAAACTGAGTAGCTTTGAAAAAAATTGACTTGTGATACTCTGCCAGGAGATGTTTATGTTATATGTGTCTGTATGTTGCTTCCAGTGGTTGTGATGTGAACTGCAGCCTGTGTAAGTCTTTGCTAGCATGTGATGATAGTGTTTGACAGAAAATTTGTATTGTGAAAAATGAAGTCCTTAAGAAAATTTACAGAAAGGTAAGGATTAAGGACCCATGTACAAGCAACTATTAGCATGAATCACCATGTATCTGCCTTTTATATGATTATTTTAATTAATGAAGACTACAATTAAAGAAGAACTGTCACCAAATCATAAATGGCCACTTTTTGCTCATTTTTTATTCCTACTTCTCCTTTAATTTTTTTTATCTTCCATATGGTTCTATATATATGGGTCTTTTCATTTTGTGCTACATTTTATGGTTTTTACTAAGTGGACGTTGCTCATAGAGTAATAATGCTGAGCAGCCTATAGACATGAATCCTCTGAGCCACGATCCCTTTTAAAGACCATAACAATTTTTCACTAAAAAAAGGCTAATATGTCTGGAACCATATGATGGATTTACAAAAAAACTGAACTACTCAGGGGATCAGTGCAAATAAAATACAATAAAAAATGACCATTTTTAAAGTGATGGCAGGTTATCTGTAAGTATATACCCCACCCACTAGTCAGCACTGTTTCTTTGCCACAAAGCCCAACATGTCTATGGCTTACTTGTTAAAATCTCTGGCCTACAGGTGAAACTAGGAAATCTAATGTGTAAATATGTTGTCTATAATTACTACAGCTGTTCATTTACTATATATCTTCAATACAGTTGTGCTCAAAAGTTTACATACCCCGGCAGAATTTTTGCTTTCTTGGCATTTTTTTCAGAGAATATGAATGATAACACCAAAAGCTTTTCTCCACTCATGGTTAGTGGTTGGGTGAAGCTATTTATTGTCAAACTACAGTGTATTTTCTTTTTAAATCATAATGATAACCCAAAACATCCAATGATCCTGGTCAAAAATTTACATACTCCATTTCTTAATATCGTGTATTGCCTCCTCTAACATTAATGACATAAATGGAAATGTGAACATCTCTTCAAAGTGTCCAAGTGTGGTGGGAGGAAAGATGATCAGGGTGAGGATTATGTAGTCCAGAATCATGGCCACTGAGACTGGACCAGGTAACAGACAGGTTGTTGCTGGTAAAGTGCCTTGAAGCATTAACTGCTATCCATCTAACAACCTTTTCACACTGGCTTCAAGAGTGGTACTTTGTGCCCCTCTACAAAGTGGAACAGGAAGGTAGATCAACATGATGTTTGTGCTTGTTGTGGTCCTATGGCAGGCACAGTTTCACCTTACCCACAGCCTTGGCTTCTGCACTCACCATCAGCATCACATCCACTTCCCCGTTCCTTACTATGCTCCTTGCCCATTTTAAATTATGTATGATATATCAATGTTGAGACAGTATTACAATGCCAGCAAAATTTCCCCACTACAGATGAACATACAAGACTGCAGTATGAATCTATCAATGTGATTTTTTTTAACAAAAATTTAATTTTAAGGGGGGATTTGAAGCCTAAATATAGCATGATTTATGCCATATACAATGCCAGCAAAATGTGACCACTTCAAATGGGAATATAAGACTGCAATATCAATATAGCAATGCAATTTATTTAACATAATGGTTTTTGTGGTTTTGAGGCTCAACTGTATTATAATAAATGCCATATAAAATGTCACTATGCAAAAAAAGCAGTATTACAATGCCAGCAAAATGTGCTCACTTCAGGTTGACAAATAAGACTGCAGTATCAATTTAGCAATGCTATTTTTTTAACAAACAATTTTTTTGGAAGGGGATTTGAGGCACAACTGTAGCACAATAAATGCCTTATAAAATGTATCTGCTCAAAAAAATAGCAGTATTATAATGCTAGCAAAATTTGCCCACTTCAGATGGACCTATAAGACTGCAGTATCAAAATAGCAATGCGATTTTTTTTTAGCAAACAATTTTTTTTGGGGGGGAGTTTTAAGGACCAATTGTAGCACGGTAAATGCCATATAAAATTTCACTGCTTACAAAAATTGCTGTAATACAATGGCAGGAATATTTGTAGTGCTATTGAGATCCCAGCAAGTCTCATTGTAAGCTTTTGATGCACAACTGGTGTATAATATTTCCCTGCTCAGAATAATTTGCAATATTAAAAGCAAAAAGAATATTATTAGCATTTAGCCTTGTAGAGAGGTTTTGGTATCATTTGCAGGCTGCAGCATAAAGGACTTGCAATTCACCCTATCCTGTCCTACATGATCCCTTCAGCACAATCTCTCCCTAAGTGCTGCTATCAGCAGTACTAATATTGATTATAATTATCCCTAAGAAAGGCTGCTCTTCTACTTCACAGAAATATAAATGTGGTTGGATCCCTGGCTAATGCGCAGCTACAGTTCTGTACCTCTATCATCAGTACCTCCCTACATTGCCAGAGTCTGGGGTGAAGTGTGCTGAGCATGGCGTCATGGGTCTTATATAGATTTGATGATGCTATGCTGCCACCTAATCATAGTAATGCCACAACCAAGATGGCTATAGCATTACAGCGACTGTTAGGCAATCCCCAAATGATCTTTGGCTGTTTACAAAGTACCCAAGATGCGGCGTGGAGACTCGAGCTCCCTCTCAAACATTCAAAAAATACTGGCCGAGTGACGTGCACACTGACACTCGAGCGAGTCACGAGTAGTGACGAGCATGCTCGCTCATCACTAGTCCTTAACCCCTTTATGACCTGGTCCATGTTAACAGGTACTTACTGACATTAGATTTGTCCCTGCGATTTTGTGTGCACAGGTTCTATGTGCGCATAATCACCACTAGGTGTTCAGCTGACTTGACAGAGAATGAAGAAAGCCAGCGAATTCTGCGCTTCCAAATCCAAATGACCCCATTGTGTGTCTACACCACATTTAGGTTCCACATGTTTGTCATTTCTGCAGCAATAGTTTCTTCTTTGGAATTTACAGTATACTGACATTGTTCCAGTTGGCATCTCCAACCTATTCATGGTGATACTTTGCTTTATTCCAAAGGACAGTAGTGCCAGTATGACAAATACTTGTTGTTTTATAATTGCACACTTTCCATATACTTATAAAGTTGGTAAATATTTAAAAAAAATACATTTTAATGGGAAAAATACATGAAAATTATAAGAACTCATTTAAAGGGTATAGCACAAACATGCTGTTTAATTTAGATTTTTGCCTCATTAGCCTACTGTATCTCTTTAGCATTAAGCGTCAATGACAAATGGAGAATTGTGTAATCTACTGTACAATTGGAGCAAAAAAGTAATTCCATAACAGCATAAGCTGTAGCACAGCATAGATAATACTCTAATTTTAAAATACTTTGTGAAACTTGTTATATAAGAAAGAAAAATATCAATATCTTTTATTATATGCAAACTAATGCTCTTAAATAAAAGAAAACTCACTAGTGCCAATTATTTGGAAACAACCTCCCAATAACTTAGTGTCTGACCATTTATATGCAATATACATATGTGCAATATGACTTGGAATATTGTCCAGTCAAAGACTCATTTGAAAACTGATGTTCTAGGGTGCTTGCCACTCATCAGTGCACAGCAACATTTGGCAGGATGAATAAGATGACTTACATGAAACTTGGAGAGGGAAGATTGCTAAAAAAATCAGGTATTGTAAGGTAAATTTCAGCATAGCTGTCTCAAATAGATGGCATGGTCAAGATAGTTGCCTATCTTTTTTTTAAACAGAGTCAATTTACAAAGTAGCATGTTGTCTCAGTGGTTAGCCCTGTGGCTTTGCAGAGCACTGGGGTCCTGTGTTCAAATCCCACCAGGGACAATGTGTGCAAGGAGTTTGTATGTTCTGATCATGTTTTTTCTGATCGTGTCCTCTGGTTTCTCTGGTTCCTCCCACACTTCAAAGACAAACTGATAGAGAATTTAGATTGTGAGCCCCGTTGTGGAGGGTGATGGTGATGTCTGTAACGTACTGAGAAATATGATAGCGCTATACAAGCAATGCATAACAATAATAATAGCTTGAATAATGTTTCCCCATGTAATACGGCTAATAATATTCCATACACTGCCGGATATCTCCATTATTTCTGCTAGAAATGTACAAATAAATTGTCATCTGGGTGTGTACCTAAGCAATTTAACATTGCAATTTGGAGCAACCAATGTCAGATTGTGTAGGTACACACCTCTTTGGATAGGTAAAAAGAAGTTGATTAATTCATATATTTCAAGTCGATTATCAGTGGAATGGCACAATGCAGAATTAAATGGAAAGACTCTCCACAATTGTTATAACATGGAGAGTATAAATATTTGCTAAAACTAATGAACGTCAAAAGTGTTGATGAGTCCTCTTTAAGGAAAGTCTTCGCCTATCTTAATCTGAAAAGCCACTGAGTTAAGGCCCCTTTACATTTAGCGATGCACCAGCGATCCGACCAGCGATACGACCCGGTCAGGATTGCTGGTGCATCGCTAAATTATCTCTAGTGAGCTGTCACACAGGCAGACCTCACAGCGATGCAGCAGCGACGCAGCGCACAATACTCACCTTTCACACACAGCGATCCTGACGTCCTCCCACCCGCCTCCACGCGTCACTTGTCGGCGCCAGCAGGAAGCCCAGCAGGAAGCGCCAGACGAGAAATGGAGCTGGACATTCTCGCGTGATCAGCGATGGACAGCGGGGGAGCCGGTCGGAGGTAACTATCACACATAGCGATATCACTAGTGATATCGCTATAACGTCACAAAATCGGTGACGTTATAGCGATATCGCTAGCGATATCGCTATGTGTAAAACCCCCTTTACTCTCTTGGTTTAAAGAGGATCTGTAATGTAGTCAGAAAATTAAATTAGGGCTTCTATTTGATGTAGTCAAAAATGCATGTCAGAAGTGCAATGAAAAATTTGTAAAGTTCCTGACAACTCTGTTTTATGAAGAGGAGCAAAGCAGAAAAGGGTGCCACATATGTAAAACTGAACTGTTGAGTTAGATCGAATAAATTTGCAGGACCCAGTGCATAGGCCATATTAGTAATCGGTGACCACTCGATAGGAACCCTGAGAATCACCTCTTAACTAACAGAATCGCTGGCTGCTCTTTTGATTTTCAGGTCTAGATCAACGTCATTGTTGAGCTGGGATGCACATAAGATGTTGCGCCAGGCCAACTAATCAAAAAAAGAGCAACAAATTACGTCAGGTAAGAGAGGGTTTTCAGGGCTCCCATCCAGCATTCATAGATTACAAATGTAGTCAATGGACCAGGTCCTGCAAGTTGATTTTTGCCCACTTCTACTGAGCTGCACTCAGCTGAATGGCAGATTCCTATTTCTCTTCAATGTTTTAGCATTGGCATTAAGGTATTGATGTAAATGTAACTGCTATTTGGAGCTGCTCATAATTCCGTCCACCTTGACTAAATCCTCAATTCTAACAGCTGAAAAACAGCCTCAAACATAATGCTACCTCCACCATGGCTCACTATGGATGTGCTGTTCTTTTGGTGATGCACAGTGTTGGCTTTGCACCAAACATACCTTTTATAATTATGGGCAAAAAGTTCAAACTTGGCCTGTTCAGACAATCAGACCATAAAACATCTTTCCACATGCTTTTGGAAGACTGGTGTAGGTTTTAGCAAAATATGGCTGGACTTGGATATTGTTTTACTTTGTAAGACAAGCCTTCTGTATTTTAACTCTACCTCACAGGTCAGACATATGGGATTATGGGAGATTGTTGTCACATGTGGAGCGCCCAGCGGGGCCAGGGGGTACTCGGTACCGGGCCTTTCAGGCTCTTTGAATGAGAAGTGTGTCACGGTGGTGATGGTGACCCGGTCCGTGGCCCTGGGGGTCCAATGTCAATGATGATGGAAGTTCAGATGTAAGGGGAAGATGGTAGGAAAATGAATTAGGAAAAGGGGATTCGTGATGCCACCTGTGGTATTCAGCAATGCGGGTGTTAAGCCGATGCTGCTCTGCAGATCCTCTGGGACGGTGTTAGGGCAGCGGAGATGGTAACGCTCTCCACAGGTAGAGCTGTGTCCCAGGGCAGTAGAGTAGAGCCGGTGATGGTGATGTTGAGTGCAATGTATGGCAGGAGAGATGTAAAAAGACAAAGGACACAGTTGGGTGCAGTTTTTGGGTTTTTACTCAGAAGTTTCTTGTTACTTGATGACCCGCTTGGTACTGTGTCCTCCGGGTGAGGGGTCCAGCCAACTCCCAGGTAGATTGGGTTCACCTTTTCAGGACTCCTCTTTGTGTTAACCTTTCTAGGCTATCTCTCTGCGCTGTACACTCCTATCTCTCCTGCCCTGCGCCTTCGCACACAGTGTCCCCAAGCCGGCAGCCACGGATCTCACCGGGCGACAGGGGTCAGGCCCCGGGATTCTCTACAGCCACCTTTGCTAGGAATGTGTACGGTTGTGGCCGAGGCACTTAAATTCACCTCAGACTCTGGCTTTCAAGCTGAGCCTTGCAGTACTCCACTAGTTTGAGGGGCCGGCTTCCTCACTGCGACCTGGTCCTCCCTTTCAGGATGTGGGTCCCACGGTTGGCTTAACGCACGATCCGTGCCCCAAGGACCCCTTCTCTTCTCTCAGGAGCTTCCCTCTGGATGTTTCTCTCACTGACTGAGACTCTCACTGAGTCAGTCCTGCTCCTCCCTATCCTGTCACCGACTACTCTCTGGAAAGATCTATTTATCTCAGAGCTAACTTCTCCCACCAACTGTCACCTTACTCACTCTGATTGGATGTCCAACTATCACTCCACTTCTAAGCTCCTCCCACTCTACCTACCATTGTCACCTGCCTCCCAACCCCTTTCCTGGCCAGTCTGGTGTGTATTGGGTGCAAGTGATAGGAGTCCTGTGTGGTGTTCCCTCCTTACCTGAGTGTGGGATACCACAGCTCTGGATGAGGTGCAGTACCTCTGTGGCAACCGGACCCTCAGGGGCACCACACATTCAGTATTCAATCAGTATTTTCCTGAAATTCCTGCAGTTCCATTAATGTTGCTGATGGCCTTTTAGCTGCCTCCTGGACAAATTTTCTTTTTGTCTTTTCATCAATTTGTTGTGACAATTGTAAGCCACTTCTTATTGACTATCTTCACAGTGATCCATGGTGTATCAAGTACCTTGGCAATTTGTGTGTATCAATAATAATAATAATCTTTATATAGCGCTAACATATTCCGCAGCGCTTTACAGTTTGCACATATTTTCATCACTGTCCCCGATGGGGCTCACAATCTAAATTCCCTATCAGTATGTCTTTAGAATGTGGAAGGAAACCGGAGTACCCGGAGGAAACCCACGCAAACACGGGGAGAACATACAAACTCCTTGCAGATGTTGTCCTTGGTGGGATTCGAACCCAGGACCTAACCACTGAGCCACCGTGCCGCCCTATCATTCCCCTAACTGATAACTTTCAGCAATAAGATACCTTTGATGTGTTAAGCTGTTTACAAACCACTGCTGTGTTGTGAGTGGCAAATTTTGATGGCAACTATGTCTCCAATTTTACGAGGATGTACACACCAATGTAACCACATTATTTTGTTCTTGCTATTTTTTTTCCCCTTAGAATGATTTCACTTTATTTCCTAATGGATATGTGCAGTGTAGGGATTCACTCTACTCAAAATCTCTTGCTGAACTGTCAGGGTCAGATATATCCCATTACTTTGATCTCATGGGTACTTGCAGTGTACCCATGAAAAAGTAGCGGCAATGCATGTTGTGGCACAAATGTCAAATTAATCTATTGGATGTCAATGTCAATATTTTGGACCTCCACATGGATTATCATTAAAGTTGTTATATGCATTGGACAACGATGTTAAAGAAACAAGTTGGGAGAAATGCATAATGTCTACATCAGATTATGACAAAGATGGTGTTATGAATGAGTCGCCGTAGGAGGCAAAAACAGAAATACTAGCTAAGTCCAGAAAACCAGAGAAGTTGGCAGCTATCGGATTGCAGACCCCTGAGCCTATCAAAAACAACTAGCAGTAGCCGTGGGGGGTTCCTACGGTGCTCTAGACCCCTCGATCACAGCCGGAGAACTAAATAGCATAAAGACAGAAAGGGAAATCTAAACTGCCCCAGTGCAGACCCCAAAGCAATAGGCAGCCCCCAACATATAATGACGGTGAAGCAAGATGAAAAAACACTCACACAGATAGAAAGATAGGCTGAGAAAATGATGGGGCCCAAGCTAACTAAATAGGAAAGGATAGAAAAGCTGCTGTCTGCAATCCGCCAAAACCCTATCAAAACAAGAGCCAACAGACTGATAGGGAAAAAGGCCCTGAAGACGCTAGGCTTCAAAAAGACTATATCAGTACTCAGGTATTTTCTGAAGACAGAGCAAAAAGGAATTCAGCTCACCCCAGCAGGGAATGGCAGAAATCCAGAAAAACAAGGTAAAAAAAACCCAAAACACAAATGCAAAAAACAGAGCAGAAAACTTAGCTTTTGAGGAGCAGGATTCAGACTGGTCTCCTAGAATCCCTCAGAGAGATCACCAGCAAGGCAGAAGGGCGTCGGCTGCCTTATATCCAGTCAGCAATTCCAGTCACCCAGTCATCATCATCCAGCTCAGGTGCTTGGTAATCAGCCTCACTACCTTCCTTCACCAGAAGAGGGAGTTCATCAGACCTCAATGGTGAAGGGGAAAATGAACTCACAACAGTACCTCCCCCTTCAGGAGGGGTCACCGAACCCTCATCCACGCCACCAGGGCGATCAGGGTGAGCCCGATGAAAGGCACGCACCAATCTTTTGGCATGAATATCAGAGGCAGAGACCCAGGAATTATCCTCCTGGCCATAACCCGTCCACTTAACCAAATACTGGAGTCTCCATCTAGCCAGACGGGAATCCAGTATCTTCTCTACCTCATATTCCATGTTACCTTCAACCAATACAGGGTCCGGAGGTGCCACCCCAGGAACAACTGGTTCAACAAACCTCTTCAACAAGGACTTATGAAACACATTATGGATTTTAAATGTGACAGGAAGAGCCAAACGAAAAGAGACCGGATTAATAATCTCCAAAATCTTGTAAGGTCCAATAAATCTAGGCTTAAACTTAGGAGAAGCCACCTTCATAGCGATATCACCAACCTTAAACTGGGGACCAATGGTCCTATGTCGGTTGGAAAACCGCTGGACCTTTTCCTGGGAGAGAGATAACTTATCGACCACTTGGTCCCAGATCTGGTTTGTTCTCTCCGTCTGCCCATTGGTCTGAGGGTGAAAAGCAGAGGAGAAGGACAACTGAATTCCCAGCTTGGAACAGAAAGTCCTCCAAAATCAAGACACAAACTGAACTCCTCTGTCAGATACAATGTTCTCAGGAATCCCGTGCAAGCAAACCACCTGTTGCAAAAACAGGGGCACCAACTCAGAGAAAGATGGCAACTTAGGGAGTGGTACAAGATGAACCATCTTAGAGAACCCAAATCACCCAAATAACAGTCATTCTCTGAGAGACAGGCATATCAGAGATGAAATCCATTGAAATATGGGTCCATGGCCTCCTGGGGACCGGCAAAGGCATCAAAAACCCACTAGAGCGAGAACATGGTTTAGACCGGGAGCAAGTCCCACAGGACTGCCCAAATTTCCTGACATCACGAGACAAGGCGGGCCACCAAAAAGACCGACTCACCAGATCTCTAGTACCAAAAATACCTGGATGACCAGCCAATGCAGAGCAATGAACTTCAGACATTACTCTCTTCTTCCACTGGTCAGGAACATACAACTTTCCACTGGGACAACGCTCAGGTTTGTCCTCCTGGAACACTTCCAGAGCACGTCTCAAATCGGGCGAGATGGCAGAAAGAACTACCCCTTCGCATGGGAATTTCCCACGCAGCAATGGCATAAAGTGAGACTAGGGACTTTTTTTTTTTTTTAAAGTGGTAGAGGAATACAGTGCGGAAGGATACCTACCTTCCGTCATTGTATTCCTGGAGCTGGTAGAGAACGGTAGCATCAGCTGATGCTGCTGTTCTCCACGCAAGATAGATGTGGGACCCTCGTGGACTTCTGCGGATTGGGGTAAGTATATTGGTGTTTTTTTATTTTGATATTTATTCCTCAAGGGGACAATGGCTTCGGGGATCAAAGTGACAAGTGACGGTGAGTATGTACTCTATGTTATATGTACTGTATGTCTATATGTATGTATTGTATGTAGTATATATGTATGTTGCATGCATGTAGTATATATGTAGTATGCATGTTGCATGCATGTGGTTTATATGTAGTATGTATGTAGCATGTATGTAGTATGTAGCATGTATGTAGTATGTATGTTGCATGTAGTGTGTATGTATGTAGCATGTATGTAGTATGTATGTTGCATGTATGTAGCATGTAGTGTGTATGTTGCATGTATGTAGCATGTAGTATATATGTAGTATGTATGTTACATGTAGTATATATAGTATATATGTAGTATGAATGTTGCATGTATGTAGTATATATGTTGTATGTATGTTGCATGCATGTAGTATATATGTATTATGTATGTAGTATGTATGTAGCATGTATGTAGTATGTATGTTGCATGTATGTAGCACGTAGTATATATGTAGTATGTATGTTACATGTAGTATATATAGTATATATGTAGTATGCATGTAGTATATATTTTGTATGTATGTTGCATGCATGTAGTATGTATGTAGTATGTAGCATGTATGTAGCATGTAGTATATATGTAGTATGTTACATGTAGTATATATAGTATATATGTAGTATGCATGTTGCATGCATGTAGTATATATGTTGTATGTATGTTGCATGCATGTAGTATATATGTATTATGTATGTAGTATGTATGTAGCATGTATGTAGTATGTAGCATGTATGTAGCATGCATGTAGTATGTAGCATGTATGTAGTATGCATGTTGCATGTAGTATGTATGTTACATGTAGTATATATGTAGTATGCATGTTGTATGTATGTAGCATGTATGTAGCATGTATATATTTTTTTTACATTCAACACATTAGCCGGATGATGGGACTACTACTGTCCCATCATTGGCTAATGTGTCAAACACTGTCATGGTAGCAGGCATCGCCCGATGGGACTTGTAGTCCCAACGGACGATGCCTGCACAGACCCCCGGAGCCTGCACAGACCACCGGCAGGCCGGCACAGCCCCCCAGCAGGCCGGCACAGACCACCGGAGCCTGCACAGACCACCGGCAGGCCGGCACAGCCCCCCGGAGCCTGCACAGACCACCGGAGCCTGCACAGACCACCGGCAGGCCGGCACAGCCCCCCGGCAGGCCGGCACAGCCCCCCGGAGCCTGCACAGACCACCGGCAGGCCGGCACAGACCCCCGGAGCCTGCACAGACCACCGGCAGGCCGGCACAGACCCCCGGACAGTCGGCACAGCCCCCCCGAAGGCCCGAACTGACGGCGCATCACGATGCGCACAGACAGCGCATCATGATGACGTCATTTCGGCAGCCAATCAGAGCCACAAAAGTGGCTCATTGCATTTTGGACTTCCGATTCCGGTATCCGATATGAAAAAAGTATCGGTACTCGGTATCGGAATTCCGATACGGCAAATATCGGCCGATACCCGATACTTGCGGTATCAGAAAGCTCAACACTATTTAGGACAGACAGAAATAATATGCAAGGCATCTCCACAAAAAAACCACAGCTTATTATGCCTTCTGAACTCCTGACGTTGCTCCGTGGACAAAACTCTATCACATTGCTTAGGTTCAGACACTTGTTCAACAGGTGGCAACACCTCTCGTGCAGTCCTGCGTTCACGTAAACGCCGATCAACCTGAATGGCTAATGACATAGAATCGTCAAGACCAGAGGGAACAGGAAATCCCACCATAGTATCTTTTACGGCTTCTGACAAACCCTTCTGAAAGAGAGCTGCCAAGGCATTATCATTCCAGGTAGTAAGGACCGCCCACTTATGGAATTTTTGACAGTACAGTTCTGCAGAATCTCGACCCTGGCTCAATGCCAACAGGGTCTTTTCAGCCTGATCAATAGCATTAGGTTCGTCATTCAACATCCCCAAGGCTTGAAAAAATGCGTTCACATTAGTCAGAATAGAATCATCTGGTTTCAAAGAAAACGCCCAATCCTGGGGATCGCCATGCAGCAAAGAGATGACAATTTTAACCTGCTGCGCGGAGCTCCCTGACGAGTTAGGCTTCAAGGCAAAAAACAATTTACAATTATTTTTGAAATTCAAAAATTTAGACCGATCCCCAAAAAACACATCAGGAGTAGGGATCTTTGGTTCAGCTGCATGTGAATGAGCAAGGTAGGCGGAAATTCCCCGCACTTCCGCAGCAAGCTGCTCCACACGATCAGACAATTGCTTTATCTCCATTGAGAGAAAAAAAAATTCCCCCTACGGCCTCAGAGATATAGAGGAAAAAATATACACACTTTTTTTTTTTTTTTTTTTTTTACAATTCTTTCCCGCTATTGAGTACCCTAGGATCTGCGGTATGGCTGGTGATTCTGTTATGAATGAGTCACCGTAGGAGGCAAAAACTGAAATACTAGCTAAGTCCAGAAAACCAGAGAAGTTGGCAGCTATCGGATTGCAGACCCCTGAACCTATCAACAACAACTACAGTCATGGCCAAAAGTATTGACACCCCTGCAATTCTGTCAGATAATACTCAGTTTCTTCCTGAAAATGATTGCAAACACAAATTCTTTGGTATTATTATCTTCATTTAATTTGTCTTAAATGAAAAAACACAAAAGAGAATGAAGCAAAAAGCAAAACAGTGATCATTTCACACAAAACTCCAAAAATGGGCCAGACAAAAGTATTGGCACCCTCAGCCTAATACTTGGTTGCACAACCTTTAGCCAAAATAACTGCGACCAACCGCTTCCGGTAACCATCAATGAGTTTCTTACAATGCTCTGCTGGAATTTTCGACCATTCTTCTTTGGCAAACTGCTCCAGGTCCCTGATATTTGAAGGGTGCCTTCTCCAAACTGCCATTTTTAGATCTCTCCACAGGTGTTCTATGGGATTCAGGTCTGGACTCATTGCTGGCCACCTTAGAAGTCTCCAGTGCTTTCTCTCAAACCATTTTCTAGTGCTTTTTGAAGTGTGTTTTGGATAATTGTCCTGCTGGAAGACCCATGACCTCTGAGGGAGACCCAGCTTTCTCACACTGGGCCCTACATTAAGCTGCAAAATTTGTTGGTAGTCTTCAGACTTCATAATGCCCATGCACAAGATCAAGCAGTCCAGTGTCAGAGGCAGCAAAGCAACCCCAAAACATCAGGGAACCTCCGCCATGTTTGACTGTAAGGACCGTGTTCTTTTCTTTGAATGCCTCTTTTTTTCTCCTGTAAACTCTATGTTGATGCCTTTGCCCAAAAAGCTCTACTTTTGTCTCATCTGACCAGAGAACATTCTTCCAAAACGTTTTAGGCTTTTTCAGGTAAGTTTTGGCAAACTCCAGCCTGGCTTTTTTATGTCTCGGGGTAAGAAGTGGGGTCTTCCTGGGTCTCCTACCATACAGTCCCTTTTCATTCAGACACCGACGGATAGTACGGGTTGACACTGTTGTACCCTCGGACTGCAGGGCAGCTTGAACTTGTTCAGATGTTAGTCGAGGTTCTTTATCCAACATCCGCACAATCTTGCGTTGAACTCTTGTCAATTTTTCTTTTCCGTCCACATCTAGGGAGGTTAGCCACAGTGCCATGGGCTTTAAATTCTTGATGACACTGCGCACGGTAGACACAGGAACATTCAGGTCTTTGGAGATGGAATTGTAGCCTTGGGATTGCTCATGCTTCCTCACAATTTGGTTTCTCAAGTCCTCAGAAAGTTCTTTGGTCTTCTTTCTTTTCTCCATGCTCAATGTGGTACACACAAGGACACAGGACAGAGGTTGAGTCAACTTTAATCCATGTCAACTGGCTGCAAGTGTGATTTAGTTATTGCCAACACCTGTTAGGTGCCACAGGTAAGTTACAGGTGCTGTTAATTACACAAATTAGAGAAGTATCACATGATTTTTCGAACAGTGCCAATACTTTTGTCCACCCTCTTTTTTTGTTTGGTGTGGAATTATATCCAATTTGGCTTTAGGACAATTCTTTTTGTGTTTTTTCATTTAAGACAAATTAAATGAAGATAATAATAACAAAGAATTTGTGTTTGCAATCATTTTCAGGAAGAAACTGAGTATAATCTGACAGAATTGCAGGGGTGTCAATACTTTTGGCCATGACTATAGCAGTAGCCATGGGGGGTTCCTACGGTGCCCTAGACCCCTCGATCACAGCTGGAGAACTAAATAGCCTAAAGACAGAAAGGGAAATCTAAACTGCCCCAGAGCAGACCCCAAAGCAATAGGCAGCCCCCAACATATAATAACGGTGAAGCAAGATGAAAAAACACTCACACAGATAGAAAGATAGGCTGAGCAAATGATGGGGCCCAAGCTAACTAAATAGGAAAGGATAGAAAAGCTGCTGTCTGCAATCCGCCAAAACCCTATCAAAACAAGAGCCACCAGACTGATAGGGAAAAAGGCCCTGAAGACGCTAGGCTTCAAAAAGACTATATCAGTACTCAGGTATTTTCTGAAGACAGAGCAAAAAGGAATTCAGCTCACCCCAGCAGGGAATGGCAGAAATCCAGAAAAACAAGGCAAAAAAACCCCAAAACACAAATGCAAAAAACAGAGCAGAAAACTTAGCTTTTGAGGAGCAGGAATCAGACTGGTCTCCTAGAGTCCCTCAGAGAGATCACCAGCAAGGCAGAAGGGCGTCGGCTGCCTTATATCCAGTCAGCAATTCCAGTCACCCAGTCATCATCATCCAGCTCAGGTGCTTGGTAATCAGCCTCACTACCTTCCTTCACCAGAAGAGGGAGTTCATCAGACCTCAATGGTGAAGGGGAAAATGAACTCACAACAGATGGACTGACAATCTGTTGCTTGTTGTCCCCTATGTCAATCAATCGGGATCTCCACATCAGAATCTCCCTGTGCCAATGGGTTATTATGGCAAAGAGGATTCTAGCAAATAGTAGGGCTATGTTTAAAAGAACATATTAATTTAAAACCAAGACATATTCAGTGTTTTAGTAATCATAATAAATATAAGAATAAAATAAAACTTGGCTTTACAATAGATATAAGAAAAACTACAAAACATGGTGTAATTGCTGTATTTCAGGTATGTTGGTTCTTACTCTCCCAGATGTGTAACTTTCCAAGACACTCTTCTAAAACTTACAGAGCTTTGCAGGATTGTCAAACTCTTGCAGAAAGGCTCATAAATGTTATTTACTACGTTTAATAGCTTTAATATGTCCCTATAGGAGACTGAACACAAAAAAACCCCCACATAAACCCTCTAAGCCTTCCATTCTCCGTTTTACTGCCGGTGTCCCTGACTTCCTAATCCAGGAGAGAAAAACTGGTTATCACTGAGGAAAATAGTCCCAGTTGTCATATACCATGAGCAAGAAGAAACTGTCTCCAAGCTCTTGTTTCATCTGTCAGAAAGAATATGACTACTGCCACCACCTAGTGGCCAAAGATTGGCGGCAGAGGTCATTGGATGCCCTCGTGAGAAGAAAAAGCCAAGTGAACTGTGAGGAACACCAGCAGCGGGACACCAGAGCAGCAGGATCTGGTAGGTAAATATGTGGAGGGTTTTATGTTCTGACCGTCATAGGCCCATTTTTTCTGCAATCAACATGTAATTTAACCCCTTAAAACAAAAAGAAATGCCTGTATATATGTGCTGGGTTCTGTAAGTGTGAAAGATGCTGAGCTCTAATCATTACTAGATAATCATTTATAGGCTTCTGTTAATCAGACAATCAAAATGGAGCAATTGCTGGCGCTCATGCACAAAAGCGCTGACCAATGATCTGTAACACAATCGATGCATGTTGATAAGTTTTCATGGCAGCGGAGGGGTGGTGAAGACAGGCTGCCATCATTTACACTTTATACTACAATAAGGGTACACATTTAGTATCGCTGCTTTCACAAAATTCCAATACATCAAAATATAACTGTAATTAACCAATGCAGTAAATTCTGTCTAGAGAAAAACAAAATTGTCAATTTTGATCACTGCATTCCATGTACTCCAAAATGGTAACATGCCCTCATACAGGTCTTTTACCCCAAAAAGTACCAAAGTTATGGGTCCCAATTTCTGATTTAATTTACGACAATAAAAAAACCTCCGAAAGGAAAAATCACTAAGCCCTTAACAGGTTAAGAAGACCAGATTGGAAATTTTCATCAATAAAAGCCGGTTGGTCTGTGTAAGTAGACCTTTATTTTATTTTAGTGAATTTGGCATCCTGAGATTTGTGGTTCAAAGTCTTTATTATTTCAAGAGAGTAAAACTGTAAATGTTTTTTTCCTTGAAATTTAAAATATACTCACATTGTTACAGTTGACGTCTCCAACCTATTCATGGTGGTTAGTGATGAGCGAGTATACTCGTTGCTCGGGTGTCCTCCGAGTATTTTGGCGTGTTCGGAGATTTAGTTTTTGACAATGTAGCTGCATGATTTGCGGTTGCTGGACAGCCTGAATACATGTGGGGATTGCCTGTTGTTAGGGAACGGTGATACTTTGCCTTATTCCAGAGGACAGTAGCGCCAGTGTAGCAAATAACTATTGTTTTATAATTGTGCAACTTCCATGTAGTAATAAAATTGGTAAATATTTAAAAAAGATCAATTTTAATAGGAAAATTACATGTAACAACTAATTTAAACAGTACAACGCAAACATATTGTCTAATTTAGATTTTTGCCTCATTAACCTACTCTATGGCCTTAGCATTAAACCTCAATGACAAACGGAAAATATGGTAATCTACTGTACAATTAGCACAAAAAAGTGTATTCTATAACAGCAGCACAACACAGATATTGCTATTACGAAACAGTTATAAAACTGCTTGAAACATATGCAAGAAAGAAAAATATCATTATCTTTTCCAATATGCAAATTAAGTAGCATCTATAGAATTCAAACTTTTCTTATTTTTGGCTCAGCAAAAACTCTTAATGTTACAGGTATTCATTCTCATCTGGACTATTGCAGCTCTCTACTAATTAGTCTCCCTCTTACTAAACTCTCCCCTCTCCAATCCATTCTTAATGTGGCAAACAGGATCATATTTCATTCCAACTGCAACACCGATACTTCTACCCTGGTCAGTCATTCCACTGGTTGCCCATCCGCTACTGGGTCCAATTTAAGCTTATCACTCTCACCCAGAAAGCACTCCACGGTTCAGCACCCCACTACATCTTCTCTCTCATCTACCCATGCCCTCCGATCTTCTAATGACCTAAAGCAAAAAACCTAAAAAATCTGAACCATTCACTCCCATCTCCAAGACTTCTACTGTGCTGCGCCAATTCTCTGGAATGCACCACCCAGGACAATTTGATTAATTCCCTATACTTAAATTTTTAAGCGTGGCCTAAAAACTCATTTCTTTAGACTAACCTATTGTCTCACCTCACTTATCTAACTATCCCATTTTGCTCATACAACAAATCAATCAGTACCCTCAAAGCATCTGTTTGTAAACCCTTCATGTAGTTAACAGCCTTCAATATTTCTATATCTGTACTTGGTCACATTCTGGCTGGTGAACAGATCATGCAGCGTTATGTGAATACCCTATATACTACATTGATGGCTAGACTGTATAATACAAGCTTTTTTGAACTTTTACCTTATTTGTCTCCACTTTTTCCTGATCTTGCAAGCATCAGGTGCTTCACTCCCCCCGTTATCACCCCCTTAGTTAGGGAAAAATAATAAAGTTAAAAGAAAATGTATTTATTTCTATTTTACCATTAGGATTAGGGTTAGGGCTAGGACTAGGGTTAGGGCTAGGGTTAGGGTTAGGGCTAGGGTTAGGGGTGTGTTGGGGTTAGGGTTGGAGTTATAATTGGGGGGTTTCCACTGTTTGGGCACATCAGGTGCTCTCCAAATGCAACATGGCGTCTGATCTCAATTCCAGCCAATTCTGCGTTGAAAAAAAGTCAAATGGTGCTCCTTCCTTTCTAAACTCTGCCATGCGTCCAAACAGTGTTTTACCCCCACATATTGGGTATCAGCCTCCTCAGGACAAATTGCAAAACAACTTTTAGGGTCCAATTTCTCCTGTTACCCTTAGGAAACTAAAAAATTGGGGGCAAAAATATCATTTTTGTGGAAAAAAATGATTTTTTTATTTTCACCCCCGGGCATTATAAACTTCTGTGAAGCCCATGGGGGTTCAAAGTGCTCACCACACATCTAGGTAAGTTCCTTAGTAAGTCTAGTTTCCAAAATGGTGTCATTTGTGGGGGTTTCCACTGTTTAGGTACATTAGGGGCTCTCCAAAGGCAACATGACACCCACAGAGCATTCCATCAAAGTCTGCATTCCAAAACATCACTACTTCCCTTCCAAGCTCCGACGTGTGCCCATACAGTAGTTTTCTCCCACATATGGGGTATCAGCGTACTCAGGACAAATTGGACAACAACTTTTGGGGTCCAATTTCTCCTGTTACCTGTGGGAAAATAAAAAATGGGGACTAAAAGTTCATGTTTGTTGAAAAAATACGATTTTTTTTATTTTCACGCCCGGTCGTTATAAACTTCTGTGAAGCACTGGGGGGTTCAAAGTGCTCACCACACATCTAGATAAGTTCCTTAGGGGGTCTAGTTTCCAAAATGGGGTCACTTGAGGGGGGTTTCCACTGTTTAGGTACATCAGGGGCTCTCCAAAAGCAACATGACACCCGCAGACCATTCCATCAAAGTCTGCATACCAAAACGTCACTACTTCCTTTCCGAGCCCCGACGTGTGCCCATACAGTAGTTTTCTCCCACATAGAGGGTATCAGCATACTCAGGACAAATTGGACAATAACTTTTGGGGTCCAATTTCTCCTGGTACCCTAGAGAAAATAAAAAAATTGGTGACTAAAAGATCATGTTTGTGGAAAAAATATGATTTTTTTATTTTCATGCCCGGGTGTTATAAACTTCTGTGAAGCACTGGGGGGGTTCAAAGTGCTCACCACACATGTAGATAAGTTCCTTGGGGGGTCTAGTTTCCAAAATGGTGTCACTTGTGGGGGGTTCTCACTGTTTTGGTACATCAGGGGCTTTCCAAACGCAACATGGTGTCCGATCTCAATTCCAGCCAAAAACTTCAAATGGCGCAGCTTCCCTTCCGAGCTCTGCCATGCGCCCAAATAGTGGTTTACTCCCACATACGGGGTATCAGCATACTCTGGACAAATTGCACAATAACTTTTAGGGTCCTATTACCCTTGGGAAAATAAGAATTGAGGGTGAAAAGTTCATTTTTGTGGAAAAAATATGATTTTTTTAATTGTACGGCTGTACGTTATAAACTTCTGTGAAGCCCTTGGGGGTTCAAAGTTCTCCCCACACATCTAGATAAGTTCCTTGGGGGGTCTAGTTTCCAAAATGGGGTCATTTGTGGGGGGTTTCCACTGTTTTGGTACATCAGGGATTTCCAATTGCGACATGGTGTCCGATCTCAATTCCAGCCAAAAAAGTCAAATGGCGCTGCTTCCCTTCTGAGCTCTGCCATGCACCCAAATAGTCGTTTACACCCACATACGGGGTACTAGCATACTCAGGACAAATTGCACAATAACTTTTAGGGTCCTGTTACCCTTGGGAAAATAAAAATTGTGGGTGAAAAGATAATTTTTGTGGAAAAAATATGATTTTTTAATTGTACTGCTGTACGTTATAAACTTCTGTGAAGCCCTTGTGGGTTCAAAGTTCTCACCACATATCTAGATAAGTTCTTTGGGGGGTCTAGTTTCCAAAATGGGGTCACTTGTGGGAGGTTTCCACTGTTTAGGTACATCAGGGGCTCTCCAAACGTGACATGGCGTCCGATCTGAATTCCAGCCAATTTTGCATTGAAAAAGTCAAACGACGCTCCTTCCCTTCTGAGCTCTGCCATGCGCCGAAACAGTGGCTCCCCCCCACATATCAGGTATCAGGGTACTCAGGACAAACTGCACAATAACTTTTGCAGTCCAATTTCTCCTGTTACCCTTGGTAAAATAAAAAAATTGAACCTGAAGTATTTTTTTGTGAAAAAAAGTTAAATGTTCATTTTTTTGACATATTCAAAAAATTCCTGTGAAGGGTTAATAAACTTCTTGAATGTGGTTTGGAGCACCTTGAGGTGTGCAGTTTTTAGAATGGTGTCACTTTTGGACATTTTCTATCATATAGACCCCTCAAAGTGGCTTCAAATGTGATGTGGTCCGTAAAAATAAAATGGTGTTGCAAAAATGAGAAATCGCTGGTCAACTTTTAACCCTTATAACTTCCTAACAAAAAAAAATTTTGGTTTCAAAATTGTGCTGATGTAAAGTAGACATGTGTGAAATGTTACTTATTAAGTTTTTTGTGTGCCATATCTCTGTGATTTAAGGGCATAAAAATTCAAAGTTGGAAAATTGCGAAATTTTCAAAATTTTTGCCAAATTTCCATTTTTTTCACAAATAAACCCAAATTATATGAATGAGATTTTACCGCTAGCATGAAGTACAATATGTCACGAGAAAACAGTGTCAGAATCACCAGGTTCCATGGAAGCGTTTCAGAGATATTTCCTCATAAATGGACAGTGGTCAGAATTGTAAAAATTGGCCTGTGTAACAACCCTGCTGGCATCACTGCATGGCCTCCCATCCCCCGCACACCATTATCTGTGCATCTGCACTCTCGCAGCTTTATCTGTGCATCTGTACTCTCGCATCTTTATCTGTGCATCTGCACTCTCGCAGCTTTATCTGTGCATCTGCACTCTCGCAGCTTTATCTGTGCATATGCACTCTCGCCGCTCTGCCTGCTCGGCTCCTCAGCCGCTCTGCCTGCACGGCTCCTTCTGCCGCTGCAGAACCTCTTTCTGCAGCTTCTCTCTGCACTTCTGCCTTCACCTGCACCCCCTGTGTGAACAGGTCCAAACCTGTTCCTTCTTATTTCACTCCTGCCTGCCTGCATCCATACCTGCACCTCCTGTGCGACCAGGTCCAAACCTGTTCCTTCATATTCCACGCCTGCCTGCCTGCATCCATACCTGCACCTGCTGTGTGAACAGGCCCCTACCTGTTCCTTCTCAAGCCGTGCCCGCCTGTCCTGTGTCTCAAGCCGTGCCCGCCTGTCCTGTGTCTCAAGCCATGCCCGCCTGTCCTGTGTCTCAAGCCGTGCCCGCCTGTCCTGTGTCTCAAGCCGTGCCCGCCTGTCCTGTGTCTCAAGCCGTGCCCGCCTGTCCTGTGTCTCAAGCCGTGCCCGCCTGTTCTGTGTCTCAAGCCGTGCCCGCCTGTCCTGTGTCTCAAGCCGTGCCCGCCTGTCCTGTGTCTCAAGCCGTGCCCGCCTGTCCTGTGTCTCAAGCCGTGCCCGCCTGTCCTGTGTCTCAAGCTGTGCCCGCCCGTCCTGTGTCTCAAGCCGTGCCCGCCTAAACCAGTGTCTCCAAGCCACGCCTGTTTGCCCAGTGTCTCCAAGCCACGCCTGCTTGCCCTGTATCTGTCGTACCTTCTTGCCCTGTGTCTCAGTCACATCTGTCCAAGTGACTTGTCTCCAAGTGGGATCAGCAGCCACAGCCAGACACCACCCTGGAGTGGCACCCGACAGCTATCTGCCGCACAAGCCTGACCTCACCATCAGAGGCTCCAGTGAAGACCAAGGTAGCTGTCGCAGTCACGCCCCTTCCAGGGTAGTCTGGTCTGTGGCACAGTGGGGCCACAACCCCCGGCTCGCACCATTCAGCCAAGGCGCGGGCGTGACAGTTTGCACAGGCCATGGTCCCCACTGAGTCCCATGTCCTTCTGCTTGCGGAGCATGATGAACTTTCTCCCTGCCAGTATAAGCAACCAGAGGAATTTGTTCCATCCTGCGTGGTTCCGATTGTGGAGACCTCTGAACCAATCATCATCTCCAATGCTCTCTACAATCAGGTCCTGGTCTATGAAGAGCATGACCCAGCAGACCCGCCTAGGTTCTATGGGGACCCTAAAGAGTGCCAAGGGTTCCTGAAGAAATGCCTGCACTACATCCTGCAGAATGCAGCTTGTTTCCCCTCTGATCGGGTCAAGGTGGGATCCATCATGTCCTACCTAGCTGGTGATGCCTTGATGTGGATCTGTCCCCTTTGGCAAGCAGGGGTCCCTGTCGTCATGAGCCTGGGGGCCTTCCTGGTGGCCTTCCGTAAAGTTTTCGACATGCCTCGTCCAGCTGCTCTTGAGATGTCTTCCCCTTCAAGCTTCCAGATACAGACCAGACAAGAGGAAACTATGGGTGAATCCGCTCATCCGTCTGTGACCGTCCCTGACACTCCTGTTCCTCAGCCTGCTAAGGCGGCCTCCCGTGTAAGGTCCAAGAGGTCTAAGAAAAAGTGGCTGGCAAGCTTAAAGCCGCAATCTGGTCTCGTGAAGGAACATCCCGACGGTCTCTGTCCTGTGAAGCCAATGACTGTTTCTCTACCTTCTGGGAGCTTTGGTGTGTATAAACCGCCAGCCATACGGAGTCAGTGTGTCGTCTCTGTCATACAGCTTCCGAAGCCGACGTGGGCGTTGTCTCGAGGTGGCCGAGCCCTGTTGGAAAACAGTCTAGTCCTACAAGGACAACTACAGCTCCAGGTTGGAGCTTTATACATGAAGAAGTTCATCTTCCACGTGTTGACTGGTATGCCCATGGTTCATTCTGAACCAGAGATCCTGGTGCCCATTTATGTTTGGAGACCCAGCAAGGCACCACACTTGAAACAACCAAGTGACAAGAGGTGTCTGGTTCCCTTGTGTCGCATTCAGTCAGCAAGGTCGTCTTCTTCGTCTGGTTTGCTAGTCGCCGAGTCAAGGTGTGAGGATGCCTCTGAAGAGGGGGAGGTGGTCTCAGTCTCCTCACACGTCCCCAGCGACTATACCAGTGTCCTGCTCCCAAGAGCACCCCTGCCTCTTGATTGTCTTCCCCAGGATAAAGGGCTGAAGATGGATCCTGAGTGTATGCCTTCAGCTCCCCTGTGGCCCAGGGGTGAAGGTCCCAAGACAGAGCTTCACCCATCCTCTAACCAGGAAGATGTGGTCCAGTTTTTTCAGGGTAACAGGCTGAAGTGGCTCCCTGTATGTATGCCTCCAGCTTCCATTTGGCAGGTGGGTGAAGATGTTGGAGCAGTGACCTACCTATCTCCATTTCTCACCAACCGGGAGGAGGCGGTCCAATTTTTCTGGCACATCGGGTGGAAGTCGGACTCGGTGATGGTGTCTTCTGTTTCTAGCTGGCCGGCTGATGTAGGGGTCAAGTCTGAAGCTTCCAGGTCCCTGCTCTCTGCCAATCAGGAGGAAGAAGTCTTTGGACCCTCTGTGATGGAAACTGACTCCCTTAGGCACCAAGAAACCGGGCAATCTGGGATTCCTGATGGCACACATACTCCACCCTACCTGAAGGATGTCGTGTCAACCTGGATTGTGTGTGGTCCCGTACTCCTTCTTCTGGTCATTCTGGCAGGCTTGAGGAAGAGGGGCCGTAAAGGGGGGGTACTGTAACAACCCTGCTGGCATCACTGCATGGCCTCCCATCCCACGCACACCAACTTACTTTCTGCTTCAAGCCATGCTGTGAATTCTGTCTGTTGCCAGCTCTGTGCCTCTGCTCTCCATGTTTCCAGACTGTGTGTATAGGGGGGCGGCGCCTGAACTCTCTGGTTCTTATGCAGTCAGGGTGCACCTGTGTAATCTGTCCCTGACCAATCACCTGGAGCCCTTGACTATTTAGTTTCGCCACTTCCACTGAAACATTGCCTGTGCAATGTCTAAACTAAGTTAGCTCCTTGCTGCTGAGCTAGCCAGGCCCTGTCCTATGTCTTGCCTTCTCTGAAGGCTTTTAGTCTGTATTCCTGTGTCTCGGTACCTTGCCTAGCATTTCTCTGTCCGCCTGCCAGGAGGCAGAATATTCTGGTCCTTGAGTCTTGTTCCCAGTGCCTTGTCTGTTCTCTGCCCGCCTGCCAGGAGGCTGAATATCCTGGTCCTTGTGTCTTTGTCCCTGTGTCTCTGTCTGAACTCAGTCTTACCTTTGTCTATCAGTCTCCCTTTCTCCTTGTCCGTGGCTCCCTTCCTTGCTGTGTCTTTCCTTGTGTCCTCCCTGTCTGTGCATCTGCACTCTCGCAGCTTTATCTGTGCATCTGCACTCTCGCAGCTTTATCTGTGCATCTGCACTCTTGCAGCTTTATCTGTGCATCTGCACTCTCGCAGCTTTATCTGTGCATCTGCACTCTCGCCGCTCTGCCTGCTCGGCTCCTCAGCCGCTCTGCCTGCACGGCTACTTCTGCCGCTGCAGAACCTCTTTATGCAGCTTCTCTATGCACTTCTGCCTTCACCTGCACCCCCTGTGTGAACAGGTCCAAACCTGTTCCTTCTTATTTCACTCCTGCCTGCCTGCATCCATACCTGCACCTCCTGTGTGAACAGGTCCAAACCTGTTCCTTCATATTCCACGCCTGCCTGCCTGCATCCATACCTGCACCTGCTGTGTGAACAGGCCCCTACCTGTTCCTTCTCAAGCCGTGCCCGCCTGTCCTGTGTCTCAAGCCGTGCCCGCCTGTCCTGTGTCTCAAGCCGTGCCCGCCTGTCCTGTGTCTCAAGCCGTGCCCGCCTGTCCTGTGTCTCAAGCTGTGCCTGCCTGTCCTGTGTCTCAAGTCATGCCCGCCTGTCCTGTGTCTCAAGCCGTGCCCGCCCGTCCTGTGTCTCAAGACGTGCCCGCCTAAACCAGTGTCTGCAAGCCACGCCTGTTTGCCCAGTGTCTCCAAGCCACGTCTGCTTGCCCTGTATCTGTCGTACCTTCTTGCCCTGTGTCTCAGTCTGCCGGTCAGTCACATCTGTCCAAGTGACTTGTCTCCAAGTGGGATCAGCAGCCACAGCCAGACACCACCCTGGAGTGGCACCCGACAGCTATCTGCCGCACAAGCCTGACCTCACCATCAGAGGCTCCAGTGAAGACCAAGGTAGCTGTCGCAGTCACGCCCCTTCCAGGGTAGTCTGGTCTGTGGCACAGTGGGGCAACAACCCCCAGCTCGCGCCATTCAGCCAAGGCGCGGGCGTGACAGCCTGGTCATGAACGTGCAAACCACCCTTGGGTGTTAAGGGGTTAATTAATTGGTATATTTTCAGGCAGATTATCAGAGGAGTAGCACATTGCAGAATTAAAAGGAAAGATTCTTCACAAATGTTATATGATGAAGAGTATAAATATTTACTAAACATGTCAAAAGCGGTGACGGGTCCTCTTTAAGGAAAGTCTTTTCCTATATATTATTAATCTAAAATTCCCCTGAGTTACTTGCTTGGCTTAAACAGGATCTGCCATGAAGTCAGAAACTTAAATTAGGGCTTCTGTTTGCACCACTGAGACAGCCAGCACTCCATCGGACCTTCTTACATGTGTTTACAGCTGTTCCCGATTTTGACATTTCTCTCAGTTTTTTACTGTCGATTTGTTATTGACGGATACCATATTTGTGTTTCCACTATATTGTATGATAATTCACTTTTTCTTTCATATCATCGTTTTCCTTATTGCACATCGAAGACCATTGCTGGAGTATCTTTACTTACTCTATATAGTTAGTTGTCTTTATGTGGCTACGTGAGTGTCTCTTCATTGATTATGCATAAGCTTGTACATGATTTTAATATTTCCACCATTTTTATTACTTCTTGTTTGGAGTCAATGACACATTTAAATAGATTCCTCTCTCTCTATCTATTTGTGTGTAAGTATACAAAAGATCCTTTCTCAGTTGCACTATTTGCACTTTCACTTATGCACTTTAGTTCACTTGCATGTTTGCATGCTCATCAACATACTCATTTGTTGTTTGTCATTTATCTCCAATTTCACTTTTTTATATTTTATTACTGTATGCAGATGTGCTATGTTATCAATTTCGTACATGTACATTCATATATCATCATTTTGCACCCTCATCGAGAGATACATACATGGTCAAAATTGTTGGTGCCCCTCGTTTAATGACAGAAAAACACACAATGGTGACAGAAATAACTTGAAACTGACAAAAGTAATAATATATAAAAAATCTATGAAAATGAGCAAATGAAAGTCAGGCATTGCTTTTCAGCCATGCTTCGATGGAATTTTGAAAAAAATAAAACTCATGAAATAGTCCTGGATAGAAATGATGGTAGCCTTAACTTAATATTTTGTTGCACAACCTTGTGAGGCAATCACTGCAATCAAACGATTCCTGTAACTGTCAATAAGACTTCTGCACCTCTCTAGAGCAAACCTCTCCAGTTGTCTCCTGTTTGAAGTTTTCAGCTCTTTCCAAAGATGCTCAATAGGATTTAGGTCAGGGCTCACAGTAGGCCACTTCAGAATAGTCCAATGTTTTGTCAGATTCAAGTTATTTCCCTCTTACAGACATAAGTTCCCTACACAATGCGGATGCAGCTGCCACTCTATATAACACCACAATAGCTGTAGCTTTGGAATCAGTTTCCCCTCTCAAACATACCAAAGCTCGCAAAATCAACGGACAGCCCTGGCACACCAGTCTGACCAAAGAACTGAGGCGGGCTTCCAGGGCTGCTGAGCGGAGATGGAAAAGATCCCACTCCAATGAGGACTTTATCGCATTTAAACAGTCCCTCACTTCTTTCAAGGACACACTTACTGCAGCAAAACAAAACTACTTCTCATCTCTCATATCCTCCCTGTCTCACAACCCTCTACTCCTCTTTGGTCAGACCTCATCTGGAATATTGTGTCCAATTTTGGGCACCACATTTTAAAAAAGACATCAACAAACTGGAGCAAGTTCAGAAAAGAGCGACCAGAATGGTGACCGGTCTGCAAACCCTGTCTTGTGAGGAAAGGTTGCAGGATTTGGGAATGTTTAGTTTGCAAAAGAGAAGACTGAGAGGAGACTTAATAGCTGTCTACAAATATCTAAAGGGCTGTCACATTGTAGAAGGATCAACTTTATTCTCATTTGCACAAGGAAAGACTAGAAGCAATGGGATGAAGCTGAATGGGAGGAGACACAGATTAGATATTAGAAAAAACTTTTTGACAGTTAGAGTGATCAATGAGTGGAACAGGCTGCCACGAGAAGTGGTGAGTTCTCCTTCAATGGAAGTCTTCAAACAGAGGCTGGACAGACATCTAACTGGGATGATTTAGCGAATCCTGCTTTGAGCAGGGGGTTGGACCAGATGGCCCAGGTGGTCCCTTCCAACTCTACGATTCTATGATTCTATGATTCTATGATTCAACAGTTATTCAACACCTTCAATTCTCTCCTCCGCCCCCCCAGCACCTCCTCCCTCCCCATTCATCTCAGCTGAAGACTTTGCCTCATTTTTCAAGAAGAAGATTGATAACATCAGAGACAGTCTTGGTCAACAACCCCCAGTGCCCTTCCTCCTAAATGCCCTGCCCTCCTCCTCCAAAACCAAATTCTCCACCATTACAGAAGATCAACTCTCCACTCTACTCTCAAGATCACATCTCACTACCTGTGCACTTGACCCGATCCCATCCCATTTCATCCCAAACCTCACCACAGTCTTCATCCCAACCCTAACCCACCTCTTCAACCTATCACTAACAACTGGTGTTTTCTCCCCAAGCTTTAAACATGCCTCAATCACACCTATCTTCAAAAAGCCCTCTCTTGACCCATCCTCTGTGTCTAGCTATCGCCCTATATCACTTCTCCCCTATGCCTCAAAACTACTGGAACAACACGTCCATCTTGACCTGCCCTCCCTCCTCTCTTCCTGCTCCCTCCTTGACAGATTACAATCTGGCTTAAGGCCACACCACTCCACTGAAACTGCCCTAACTAAGGTCACCTACTAGCCGCCAAGGCCAAGTGACACTACTCAGTCCTCCTCCTCCTGGACCTGTCCTCTGCCTTTGACACAGTGGACCATTCCCTATTACTACAGACTTTCTCATCTCTTGGTATCACAGGCTTGGCCCTATCTTGGATTGTGTCATACCTAACAGACCGGACATTCAGCGTCTCCCACTCGCACACAACCTCCTCACCGCGCCCCCTATCCATCGGAGTCCTGCAAGGTTCAGTCCTAGGGCCCCTGCTCTTCTCCATTCACACCTTTGGCCTTAGACAGCTCATAGAATCTCATGGCTTTCAGTATCACCTCTATGCTGATTACACACAGATCTACATCTCTGGACCAGATATCACCTCCCTACTAAACAGAATACCTCAATGTCTGTCTGCTATTTCATCCTTCTCCTCTAGATTTCTAAAACTTAATATGGACAAAACGGTATTAATCATCTTTCCCCCATCTCACGTGACCCTCCCAATGGACCTATCTATTAAAGTAAATGGTTGCCCACTCTCTTCAGTCCCACAAGCTCACTGCCTCTGGGTTATCCTTGACACTGATCTCTCTTTCAAACCACATATCCAAGCCCTTTCCACTTCCTGCCAACTTCAACTCAAAAATATTTCACGGATCCATACATTCCTCAACCTAGAATCTGCAAAAACCATAGTTCATGCCCTCATCATCTCCTGCCTTGACTACTGCAACCTCTTGCTCTGTGGCCTCCCCTCTAACACTCTCGCACCCCTCCAATCTATTCTAAACTCTGCTGCCCGACTAATCCACATGTCCCCCCTCCCTATTCCCCGGCCTCTCCCCTCTGTCAATCCCTGCAGTGGCTCCCCATTATCCAAAGACTCCAGTTCAAAACCCTAACCATGACATGCAAAGCCATCCACAACCTGAGTCTTCCATACATCTGTGACCTCGTCTCTCGATACTTACCTGCATGAAACCTCCAATCCTCACAAGATCTCTTTCTGTACTCCCCTCTTATCTCCTCTTCCCACAATCGCATAGAAGACTTCTCCCACGCATCCCCTCTACTCTGGAACTCTCTACCACAACATATCAAACTCTCGCCTACCATGGAAACCTTCAAAAAGAACCTGATGACCTACCTCTTCTGACAAGCCTACAACCTGCAGTATCCACTGATCCACCAAACCGCTGTATGACCAGCTCTACCCTTGTCTACTGTATCCTCACCCATCCCTTGTAGATTGTGAGCCCTCGTGGGCAGGGTCCTCTCTTATCATGTACCAGCTTTGGCTTGTATTGTTTAAGATTACTGTACTTGTATGCATTATGTATACCCCTCCTCACATGTAAAGTGCCATGGAATAAATGGCGCTATAATTATAAATAATAATAATAATTTCTGTGATCATTGTGGGTTTTTCTGTCATTCAACAAGGGGTAGCAACAATTTTGACCTTGTGTATATACATGCACAAATAAGAAAGTACATTTTTTTGACATGACATATGTGTTTCATTATCATACGTGTTTTATCATACAGTCATGGCCAAAAGTATTGACACCCCTACAATTCTGTCAGATAATACTCAGTTTCTTCCTGAAAATGATTGCAAACACAAATTCTTTGGTATTATTATCATCATTTAATTTGTCTTAAATGAAAAAACACAAAAAGAATTGTCCTAAAGCCAAATTGGATATAATTCCACACCAGACATAACAAAGAGGGTGGACAAAAGTATTGGCACTGTTTGAAAAATCATGTGATGCTTCTCTAATTTATGTAATTAACAGCACCTGTAACTTACCTGTGGCACCTAACAGGTGTTGGCAATAACTAAATCACACTTGCAGCCACTTAACATGGATTAAAGTTGACTCAACCTCTGTCCTGTGTCCTTGTGTGTGCCACATTGAGCATGGAGAAAAGAAAGAAGACCAAAGAACTGTCTGAGGACTTGAGAAACCAAATTGTGAGGAAGCATGAGCAATTTCAAGGCTACAAGTCCATCTCCAAAGACCTGAATGTTCCTGTGTCTACCGTGCACAGTGTCATCAAGAAGTTTAAAGCCCATGGCACTGTGGCTAACCTCCCTAGATGTGGCCGGAAAAGAAAAATTGACCAGAGATTTCAACGCAAGATTGTGCGGATGTTGGATAAAGAACCTCCACTAACATCCAAACAAGTTCAAGCTGCCCTGCAGTCCGAGGGTACAACGATGTCAACCCATACTATCCGTCGGCGTCTGAATGAAAAGGGACTGTATGGTAGGAGACCCAGGAAGACTCCACTTCTTACCCCGAGACATAAAAAAGCCAGGCTGGAGTTTGCCAAAACTTACCTGAAAAAGCCTAAAACATTTTGGAAGAATATTCTCTGGTCAGATGAGACAAAAGTAGAGCTTTTAGGGCAAAAGCATCAACATAGAGTTTACAGGAGAAAAAAGAGGCATTCAAAGAAAAGTACACGGTCCCTACAGTCAAACATGGCGGAGGTTCCCTGATGTTTTGGGGTTGCTTTGCTGCCTCTGGCACTGGACTGCTTGACCATGTGCATGGCATTATGAAGTCTGAAGACTACCAACAAATTTTGCAGCATAATGTAGGGTCCAGTGTGAGAAAGCTGGGTCTCCCTCAGAGGTCATGGGTCTTCCAGCAGGACAATGACCCAAAACACACTTCAAAAAGCACTAGAAAATGGTTTGAGAGAAAGCACTGGAGACATCTAAGGTGGCCAGCAATGAGTCCAGACCTGAATTCCATAGAACACCTGTGGAGAGATCTAAAAATGGCAGTTTGGAGAAGGCACCCTTCAAATATCAGGGACCTGGAGTAGTTTGCCAAAGAAGAATGGTCTAAAATTCCAGCAGAGCATTGTAAGAAACTCATTGATGGTTACCGGAAGCGGTTGGTCGCAGTTATTTTGGCTAAAGGTTGTGCAACCAAGTATTAGGCTGAGGGTGCCAATACTTTTGTCCGGCCCATTTTTGGAGTTTTGTGTGAAATGATCAATGTTTTGCTTTTTGCTTCATTCTCTTTTGTGTTTTTTCATTTAAGACAAATTAAATGAAGATAATAATACCAAAGAATTTGTGTTTGCAATCATTTTCAGGAAGAAACTGAATATTATCTGACAGAATTGCAGGGGTGTCAATACTTTTGGCCATGACTGTATGTATATATGATCGTTTTTAGTTTTGTACACTTATAAGCTTATTTACACTTACAGTATATTCATGTGAATTTCTTATATTCTTCTATATTGTACTTCATCTATCCTGTGACTTATCCATCATGAAATGCAATCGTGATGCTTATGTTTTGAGTATCATTATACCTCATGTCATCTACTATTTTTTATATTTAATATACATTTATTTCATGTCATTTATTTTGCCACGATCATGACATTACAGTGAACTATTTCAGTAATATTGTTCTGCCCCATATATATTTGTTTGTTGTAAAAATTGGGTTAAAGATTAGTGATGAGCGAACATGCTCATTGCTCGGGCTTTCCTGAGCATGCTCGGGTGATCTCCAAGTATTTGGATGTACTCTGAGATTTACTTTTTGTCAACGCAGCTGCATGATTTGCGGCTGCTAGACAGCCTGAATACATGTGGAAATTCCCAAACAAACAGGCAATCCCCACATGTATTCAGGCTGTCCAGTAGCCGCAAATCATGCAGCTGCGTTGAAAAAAAGTAAATCTCAGAGCACGCAAAAATACTCGGAGGACACCTGAGCATGCTCAGGAAAACCTGAGCAACGAGAATACTCGCTCATCACTATTAAATATGAATCTAGCTATTCTTCCTTTAATATGTATTTGTTGCTTTCTTAACTATGTATTTCTACTAAACTATCTTGCTTCCTCTGTACAACGTTGTCATAGGTGACAGTGATACCTCCTATTATGTGACTAACCACGCTATTGGTCACTATAGCTGTTCCTTGCACTCTCGATACATTTATATCACTGTTACTAAGCAACGCCAATGGTCATGTGTTGACAGTGTCATCATTCGCATGACCATGACATCATTGATAGATCCTATTGCATTGCTACATAGTGTTGTTACACATTGCCCATGTCCATTCTCTTTTCACGCTCTATGTCACAATGACAATCATGTCTGTGTCACAAACATGTGATCCCCATGTGATCTCAATACAGGTCCTTGCAACATTTGTATAGGCGTTTTTACTTCTTTCAGAAATCCCTATTGGTGAACTTTATTTTGAAGATTTTCATTGGTTTATGGGTGGCGCCACATTGGATGGCGTCTGACATCACTTTCCCCTTGACAGTGAGGCTTCATTTTTGAGCACATGTGCAATGGAAGGTATGATTGGTTGTTTCTATTATAAATAACCTAAATACACAGCATAACATCACCCCTGGATGAAGCTAGATGCGAAACGCGAGTCAGGTGCAGTTTTTCATGGACTGGTGAGACATTGTTCGATTTCTGCCACTGTGCTTAACTTTATTCTCCATACCTATTGCTCTATACTGCCTGCTACGCTTTGATAGTAAAATGATAAGCAATCTGAGTTTATAGGCGTATACATTAATATTATATATTATGATGCCGTGATTACATTGGTATCCATTTGTAACATCTAGATTATGTTTGGTGTAATGTACTCTCTTTTCCTTAACAGAATTGACTTTATGTACTTTAAAGGGTATACCACCATTAAGGGTCTGCCATTCTCTCACCAGCCATGAGTGTATTGGGTCTTGTATGTTTCTAATAATTTTTAATCTTGTTAAAATAAATATTATTTTTATCCACATCTGCATGTCTTATTTTTTTTTCTAGCAGTTTTCCTATCTCTATGTGCATTCTGTGGCACACTCACATTGTGCTCATAATATATATATATATATATATATATATATATATATATACAGTGGGGCAAAAAAGGATATTTAGTCAGTCAGCAATAGTGCAAGTTCCACCACTTAAAAAGATGAGAGGCGTCTGTAATTTACATCATAGGTAGACCTCAACTATGGGAGACAAACTGAGAAAAAAAAAAATCTAGAAAATCACATTGTCTGTTTTTTTTCATTTTATTTGCATATTATGGTGGAAAATAAGTATTTGGTCAGAAACAAGCAATCAAGATTTCTGGCTCTCACAGACCTGTAACTTCTTCTTTAAGAGTCTCCTCTTTCCTCCACTCATTACCTGTAGTAATGGCACCTGTTTAAACTTGTTATCAGTATAAAAAGACACCTGTGCACACCCTCAAACATTCTGACTCCAAACTCCACTATGGTGAAGACCAAAGAGCTGTCAAAGGACACCAGAAACAAAATTGTAGCCCTGCACCAGGCTGGGAAGACTGAATCTGCAATAGCCAACCAGCTTGGAGTGAAGAAATCAACTGTGGGAGCAATAATTAGAAAATGGAAGACATACAAGACCACTGATAATCTCCCTCGATCTGGTGCTCCACGCAAAATCCCACCCCGTGGGGTCAGAATGATCACAAGAACGGTGAGCAAAAATCCCAGAACCACACGGGGGGACCTAATGAATGAACTGCAGAGAGCTGGGACCAATGTAACAAGGCCTACCATAAGTAACACACTATGCCACCATGGACTCAGATCCTGCAGTGCCAGACGTGTCCCACTGCTTAAGCCTGTACATGTCCGGGCCCGTCTGAAGTTTGCTAGAGAGCATTTGGATGATCCAGAGGAGTTTTGGGAGAATGTCCTATGGTCTGATGAAACCAAACTGGAACTGTTTGGTAGAAACACAACTTGTCGTGTTTGGAGGAAAAAGAATACTGAGTTGCATCCATCAAACACCATACCTACTGTAAAGCATGGTGGTGGAAACATCATGCTTTGGGGCTGTTTCTCTGCAAAGGGGCCAGGACGACTGATCTGGGTACATGAAAGAATGAATGGGGCCATGTATCGTGAGATTTTGAGTGCAAACCTCCTTCCATCAGCAAGGGCATTGATGATGAAACGTGGCTGGGTCTTTCAACATGACAATGATCCAAAGCACACCGCCAGGGCAATGAAGGAGTGGCTTCGTAAGAAGCATTTCAAGGTCCTGGAGTGGCCTAGCCAGTCTCCAGATCTCAACCCTATAGAAAACCTTTGGAGGGAGTTGAAAGTCCGTGTTGCCAAGCGAAAAGCCAAAAACATCACTGCTCTAGAGGAGATCTGCATGGAGGAATGGGCCAACATAGCAACAACAGTGTGTGGCAACCTTGTGAAGACTTACAGAAAACGTTTGACCTCTGTCATTGCCAACAAAGGATATATCACAAAGTATTGAGATGAAATTTTGTTTCTGACCAAATACTTATTTTCCACCATAATATGCAAATAAAATGAAAAAAAAACAGACAATGTGATTTTCTGGATTTTTTTTTCTCAGTTTGTCTCCCATAGTTGAGGTCTACCTATGGTGTAAATTACAGACGCCTCTCATCTTTTTAAGTGGTGGAACTTGAACTATTGCTGACTGACTAAATACTTTTTTGCCCCACTGTATATACTGTATATATCAAAATGTGTATATATAATTAACCTTTGCATAAATTCAAGTATTAACTAAAATTTAGATTTTTATTTGATTTTTTTTTTAGCAATCACTGCCCTTAGTTTAAGTATTGGGCAACCGTTATACAGAAATGGCAGCAGTGTAAGAAATAACAATATTTTTATCTTTAATTGAGACATTTACTTGAAAACTACTTGACAGCAGGGTGATAAATCTGAGATTGATTATTAAGCCAAGTTTTCCTTAAGCTACTGTGTGTTGCAGCATAATGAATTTGCAACTGCATCCACTTTATTGACAAGGAGAAAAGTCGTCTCGGCTTTATCTGCGTTGGGAGCTGTATGTGCTCAATCTACACTAATTTATACCCTGTGTATTTGTTTGGCATCTTAGCCCTAAAATACTTAATCATACTCCTTCATGATATACATGTCTAGGTTCTAGATTAATTAGCAGAGTTATTCATATTTTCCAAACAAGTATATAACGAACGGTGACAGACAATTGCTGGCAAGAATAAAGCAAGGAGTGAAAGTCCCCAACAGTGTACGCTTCTCAGTTACACTTAGTATGTAGAATAATAACGCAGTACAAACATGTCTCTCTAATTGGGAAGAAGAAATGTGGTTTTAAGAAAGGAAATAAAATATCGAAAAGCAAAAAAAAAAAATTCAACTAAATAAACATGATAAATAGAGTTGATCGGATCAGGCGTAATTCAAACTTACCTGATTTTCCCAGGAAATTCAATTTGAAAAGAAGATATTCACATATTGAATGTCCCTAATTATAGCCTCAAAGCTTAATAAACATTATCGCTTCTCACAGTCATCTGTCCGATTCTCGGCATATAGAGGTTGCCAGTAAAAGATAATTTTAGGTAGGCAACAATAGACAAATGTGTAAAAACTGTAACTGTATGCCTTCCTGACAGCAGAGTGACGCCTCCGCTCCACGATGGCTGTCCCTTTGAATCCCTAATGTCACTATTTTGCATTAACAAGGGTAGCCGATTATAAAGGCAACCAACATGGAAGACATAAAAAAACCAACAAACAGATATTAGTTTGAATGGCATATATAATGATAACATACAGTTGTGGCCAAAAGTATTGACACCCCTGCAATTCTGTCAGATAATACTCAGTTTCTTCCTGAAAATGATTGCAAACACAAATTCTTTGGTATTATGATCTTCATTTAATTTGTCTTAAATGAAAAAACACAAAAGAAAATGAAGCAAAAAGCAAAACATGGATCATTTCACACAAAACTCCAAAAATGGGCCAGACAAAAGTATCGGCACCCTCAGCCTAATACTTGGTTGCACAACCTTTAGCCAAAATAACTGTGACCAACCGCTTCCAGTAACAATCAATGAGTTTCTTACAATGCTCTGCTGGAATTTTAGACCATTCTTCTTTGGCAAACTGCTCCAGGTCCCTGATATTTGAAGGGTGCCTTCTCCAAACTGCCATTTATAGATCTCTCCACAGGTGTTCTATGGGATTCAGGTCTGGACTCATTGCTGGCCACCTTAGGAGTCTCCAGTGCTTTCTTTCAAACCATTTTCTAGTGCTTTTTGAAGTGTGTTTTGGGTCATTGTCCTGCTGGAAGACCCATGACCTCTGAGGGAGACCCAGCTTTCTCACACTGGGCCCTACATTATGCTGCAAAATTTGTTGGTAGTCTTCAGACTTCATAATGACATGCACACGGTCAAGCAGCCCAGTGCCAGAGGCAGCAAAGCAACCCCCAAAACATCAGGGAACCTCCGCCATGTTTGACTGTAGGGACTCTGTTCTTTTCTTTGAATGCCTCTTTTTTCTCCTGTAAACTCTATGTTGATGCCTTTGCCCAAAAAGCTCTACTTTTGTCTCATCTGACCAGAGAACATTCTTCCAAAACGTTTTAGGCTTTTTCAGGTAAGTTTTGGCAAACTCCAGTCTGGCTTTTTTATGTCTCGGGGTAAGAAGTGGGGTCTTCCTTGGTCTCCTACCATACAGTCCCTTTTCATTCAGACGCCGACGGATAGTACGGGTTGACACTGTTGTACCCTCGGACTGCAGGGCAGCTTAAACTTCCTTGGATGTTAGTCGAGGTTCTTTATCCAACATCCACACAATCTTGCGTTGAAATCTCTTGTCAATTTTTCTTTTCCGTCCACATCTAGGGAGGTTAGCCACAGTGCCATGGGCTTTAAACTTCTTGAAGACACTGCGCACGGTAGACACAGGAACATTCTGGTCTTTGGAGATGGACTTGTAGCCTTGAGATTGCTCATACTTCCTCACAATTTGGTTTCTCAAGTCCTCAGACAGTTCTTTGGTCTTCTTTCTTTTCTCCATGCTCAATGTGGTACACACAAGGACACAGGACAGAGGTTGAGTCAACTTTGATCCATGTCAACTGGCTGCAAGTGTGATTTAGTTATTGCCAACACCTGTTAGGTGCCACAGGTAAGTTACAGGTGCTGTTAATTACACAAATTAGAGAAGCATCACATGATTTTTCGAACAGTGCCAATACTTTTGTCCACCCTCTTTTTTATGTTTGGTGTGGAATTATATCCAGTTTAGCTTTAGGACAATTATTTTTGTGTTTTTTCATTTAAGACAAATTAAATGAAGATAATAATACCAAAGAATTTGTGTTTGCAATCATTTTCAGGAAGAAACTGAGTATTATCTGACAGAATTGCAGGGGTGTCAATACTTTTGGCCACAACTGTATATTCAAATCATGTTGATGACAGCAAGTTAAAGGGTGCTTAAGGTTGGCAGATGATCAAGAAAGCCTCAACGCGTTTCTCCTTAACGGATCATCAGGAGATGGATAATCTGATGCTGCCAACATTCCGCTGACCAGTAGCGTGCCAACCTCCACTGTCTTGAAATCATACAGTTACAAGGAACAGCATAGTTAAGTACTTATTTGTTGTTTTTTGCACTTGTCACTTTATTGTCAGTATTACCATCACCTTCTTTTTGCACATTTGTCTATTGTTGCCTACCTAAAATTATCTTTTACTGGCAACCTCTATATGCTCCTTTCCTTGGTTAAATGAGTACATGCTGCACCAGCCTAGGGACATATAGGAGCATTAGGTTCAGCCGTCAAGGAGTGGGGGTGCAAATCTCGTTTGTGTGTAGGGTGCCAACCTCCACTGGTAAGTAGTCTGCAATTAGGGTTTATATTTAGGGTTATGGCAGCCAGCACGGTTGGTTGGCTTTTTATGTGTGGCAATGTCTTGTGTTTTAATAGGCATAAAAAATATTAATTTTTATCTGCTATAATGTATATATAAGGTTCCTTGTTACTATACTCAATTTTTGACCTAATAGTTTTCAATTTCGTTACTTATTTCTCTGGGAAGAAGGGTAGCAAAAAATGAAAGCGCAAAAACAGAAACTCGAAAGGGGTGGAATGCGTTAAAATTTACTTTGTTCGTGAGACAAGCCCCTCAAGGACCTGAATCATTTATTCATACATACATATTTTCTTGTGTCTAGTAAAAGCACGAAACATGATATAATAATATGAAGCTTTCCCATGGACAGCACGCTAGTAAAACAAATTTTCTCAGAGTCGCTTGTCTCAATCTGTTTATAAAAAGCCTTGGTTTTATATTATTTTAGCACAATATCACTATAAATGTTACCATTGCATTATACGTATATGCCGTAGACGGGGTGGTATACACCGACATTAGCCTAATGTATATAGTCATTTCAGCTATACATCAGCACACAACTCTCCTTTTCTACTGCTTTGCTTCATTTGCTTGAAAATGTTATTTTGAACATGGATCTATAGATCAATAAAATGAGCTCAAATGACTTGAGCCACACTCTATAATTGCATCTATCATTTTCTGCTTATTTTTCATTTTTCCTTTGCAGCGTTTTGGTGCAAGGACATCGTTTCAATATGAATTTATGGTAAAGACATTTGCATCAAAGACACGGGACTTAAAGATGTTTAAAGCATATGCAGACACCAGAGGAATTGACATAAAGAGAAATAACGCATTTTACTCGCCGGTACAAATTTACTCTGTGTATATTGGCGTCATTCTGTGGGAGAAAACAAGTATATAATCCAATATTGTTCCAACAAACCCTTATTTGTACATGAATGGAAACTCGGAGGTAGAACACGCTAGAAAGTCATTGCTAGAGATATTCTTTTGGATTTCTTAAAAGCTCCTATTTGTGGAGCAATGGAGCTTAAAGTAACTGTCCATTTTTTAACACCATGTTTAAAGATCCAACATTCTGTGCTGAATTATTTCATAATTTATCTTTATAGCGGTCGCTACTCGGCTCAAAATTTACTGCATAAAAAAAGGAATGATAGAATATAAAATTCTGTCTGATTGCCAGCAGCAGAGGGTGCTTAGGAGTCTCCCTCAATGGGGTATAAACAGCTGATTTAAAAAAATAATCCTTGACTGGCTTTCCCAATGTCTTTCAGATGTTTATTTGCTAATGTACCGAAATATAAGCTGTGGCACATACAGATTAAGCATCTCAGGGATTAACCCATTCTCAACCCAGCCAATTTCCTTTTTTTCCTTGTTTTTGTTTTTAGGCTGTGTGCCCACAATGCGATTTTTAAGCGTTTTTGCCACGATTTTCAGCGCGAAAACACTGCGAAAATGTTTAAAAAACTCATACAGAACGCACCCCATGCATTCCTATGGCATTCCGCACATGCTGTGCTAATGCTGCTCTTTTTTCCGTGGCGGAATCGCATCGCGGAAAAAAACACAGCATGGTCATTCTTTTTTGCGGAATCGCAAAGAAATGCCAGGATTCCACACCCATAGGAATGCATGAGAACTACTTGCTTCCTGCATGTGGCTATGCCCACCATGCGCGAAGTTAAGCGTCTCATGTGCGGTTGGTACCCACGGTGTGGAGGAGAGGAGACTGTCCTCCAGGCCCAGGGTGCCATACCCCTGTAAAAAAAGAATAAAAAATAAAAAATCGGGGTATATTTACCTTCCAGTGTCACGCGCAGCCTTCCCGGGCCTCAGCGTTCCCAGTAATGCCTTGCGGCAAGGTCCTGTGATGACGTAGTCTCACGTTACTCTAGCGGTCTCGTGAGATCGCTATAGCAACACGAGACCAACGTCATCACAGGTCTCGCAAGGCATCGCTGGGAACGGGAGCGTTGCTGAGACTGCGCGGGACGTCGGAAGGTAAATATACCCCGATTTTTTATTTTTTAATCATTTGTAACATTCTATCTTTTACTATTGATGCCGCATAGGCGGCCTCAATAGTAAAAAGCTGGTCACACTTGTCAAACACTATGTTTGACGAGTGTGACCAACCTGTCAATCACTTTCCAAGCGATGCTTCAAATCGCTTGGAAAGTGCTTGAATATCGCCCGCGAAAATCGCGGCAAAATCGCGAACATAACCGCAGGAAAATCGAGCCAGAAAAAAAAGCGCGATTTCTGGGAAGGAGTCCGGTTTTGAGTGTCCGGATTAAAACGCAAAGTGGGCACATAGCCTTACCTCCCCTTTTTCCAAGAGATACAACTTTTTTAATTATTCTGTCTGTATAGACCTATAAATGCTGTTTTTTTGTTTTGTTTTTTTTACAGGACAAGTTGTACTTTTGAATGACACAATGTATTTTTTTTACATAGTTTACTGGAAAATGAGAAAAGAATTTCCAATGTGTGGTGAAATTCGGAAAAAAAACCCCACAATTCTGACAAAGTTTTTTGGGAATTGTTTTTATGGCGTGCATTGCATGTTAAAAATGACCTTACAATATGATTCTTTTCACCGGTACGAATACAGCAATATCAAACATGTCCAGCTTTTTAATTATTTTATTCATGAAAAATATCCGAACATTGAAAAAAAAAACCCTTAAAGATCCCTTAACATTTTTATTTTTTGTCAATGGAGCCGTGTGAGGGCTTTATTTTTTCTTTTGAGGTGAGAAGTCATTTTTATTAATTCCATTTTGAAACAGATATGACATTTTGAACTCTTGTTGCAGCTTTTTTTTGTGGTATTGCGGTGAGCAAAAAAAAAAAATTAATTCCTTCATAAATTAAACAGGATGTGTCATAAACACCACAGGCATGGATTAGGTAGTAAAATGTTAAAATTACATTTTCCAGAGACTACAGGTGTGTGTAGCTTTATTCTCTTCTCTACTATGTCATCTAATGTAGTCATAGGCGACATGGAAATTTCGATGAGAAATGGATATGTTTCCTAACATTTTTTCCTGTAAAATCCATAAATTTAAAAGTCAACATATAGATAACAGTCTTTTCCTCCAGGCTTGCTGAAAATGGATGTCTAGTTAATTAAGATAAAATGCCGTGTCGTCACAGTATGTTTAATTGTCAGTCCATAAAAGTGAAGTAATACTCTGACAACATTGTTCTCAGCAGGGACCTGGGAGTCAGAGATGCATCCAAGTGTCTTCCTCATGCTGTTCCCATTACATTTGAGCGCTATTTGATTCCATTTCAGAAAATTTTTAGCCCTCCTGTTGGAGTCTTCCAGAAAAATCCACGAGTTTCCCACTTACTTTCATTATATTTGGCACTCGAGTCAAGCCCATCTGAGCCAGACCTGCTTGATTCGAGTACTGAGCATGCGAACGATTTAGTGGTCGATCATCATTGCACTGCAGATATTTTTTTGCTTCAGCAGTCAGTTGATGAAATAACAAGGCGCTGTCGCTTTCAGACTACCAGTGCAGTCTGTGCTCAGATAACAGGGGTGGCAATGAGTATGTCTGCATTTTTTATTTTTGAGGAATTCATAAGACTTAGAAAGTTTTTGCTGAGGGTGAACAGCATATTAGCTCTTCAGCTATGTATATTAAAAGATGGCAGCTAACCTGTGGACTTACAGGTAAAAATAATGTTGACCCGCCACATTTTATGTTTAGCTGCTCCTTCATGCACTGTGCTTCACTTCTGAATAGGTACAGAAATGAATCCTCAGGAAGCAAATAGATCCAGCAATGAAGATAAAAGCAGCCAAGTGTGACGTAAACTTGTTACAATCCAATGCACATAATCAGCACACAACCGACAGAGCTGCTGACTTGTTTCAGTCTAAAAGCCTGTTCTGTAATGTACTGTTGGATTAATGTACCATAAAGTTGACATGTTCGACACCTTTATCTTCCGTATCTATTATGGCTGGTGTATTTTTACACCAAAAGATGTTGCAGACATTTTAAGTTTTTTCTTCTACTACTTACAATTTTCTTTAAAAAATTATGTTCCAAAAGATAGTTGTAAACAGTTCCTAAACCATATTATAAATATAGCATGGATCAGGTACACTATTTTTGTTTAATTATGAAGCGGAGTAATGCCTGATTTATGCAAAGCGGCGTGCCACTAATAATTATTTTTAAGCCAGCTAAACATTATTGCACCTACTGAACAAGTATTTTGATTGTCTGGTGTTCGCTGATGAGTTTAGATGGGACAATAACAGTACATTGTTTTGTGTATATCAAGCATTATTTAATTACAAACTGCAGCAAAAATTTGTACATGTCCCCGCTATTATCTAGCATTTTGTAATCTAAAGCTGTGCGTGGAAAATTTGTAAATTTTAATAGGGCTGCCATGTAAACTTTGCACTACCCATTCTGCTTAGCATGTCTTATACTGTATCTACCCGGGCCTTCACCGTTTAACCAATATACAGGGATCTGGACTTACACAGGGTCTACTGGGTAATATCCATGACCATGCAGCAAACTGGTAGAATAGGCACATCAAGCTGTGTCAAAACAAGTAGAGGAAATATGCCAGAATAAATAAGGAAACAGGGATTAAATCAGGAAATTAACCAAGGTCAAAACCAGTAAAACTGAGTCAATGTCAGAGTTGGTAGGCAGATGAAAGGTTAACTCAGTAACATATCAGCATTGATAATCAAAAGCTAAGTAAAGACCCGGCCTCATATAATGAGATCGTTAGCGAGATCGCTGTTGCGTCACCGATTTTGTGACGCAACAGCGAACTCGCCAGCGATCGCCCTAGATGTGACACATAGCGGCGACCGACCCCCCGCTGGATATCACTGATCGTGCTCGAATGTCCCAGGCCATTTTCTGATCTTTGGCGTCCCACTGACCAGCATGCATCGCTGTGCTTGATGCCGACGAGCGACTTCGTTGGTGACGCAGAACTCAGGGATGGAAACGGGAGTCGTCAGAATAGCTGCTGTGTGACAAGGTATCAACGACCGCCAAGGTCATTATACGGATTGCTGGATCGTTGCTGCATCGTTGAGTAGATCTGTCTGTTTGACAGCTTACTAGCGACCATTTAGTGACACGCCAGCGATCCTTACCAGGTCGTATCATTGTTGGGGTCACTGGTGTGTCGCTTAATGTAATGGTACCCTAAGGCAGAAGAGAATCATCAGAACTCAGAGACTGGTGAGAATGCACCGTTAACTGGCAAATCCCAGTGAACTGCTGGGAGTTTAAATAGGGTATGGCCCCACCCAGAACTCATAATAAAGGACAAATTATGATTGCCAATTAGCTATTTTGCAAAAAAATTGACCCACTTGCTAGGTGGCACCACGAGTCTCAGCTATGCAGAATGCTCTTGTCAAAACCATGCTTTCAACACCCAGATCTGTCTGCATTGCAAGAACAGCGCTGCCTAGTGACAGAAGCAGAGGTTATAACATACGGTACAAAGATGGATGTAACACCTCATGTTCAATTAAAATCCAACATAAGTGAGTGTTATTTTCTCCCTTTTTTACCATACAAATTAAGCTGATAGTACTGAAAATAGAAGTGAGTCGACTTTCATCTGTGTTTGGCTGCATTTCATAGGTGTTGTCAATATGTTAAAGGGGTTATCCAGGACAAATTTTTATTTCCACAGAGGATTTCAGATGTATAAAATAATAAACCGATTTGTTACCCACCCTCTTGAGGTCCAGGAATGTCTCTCCACTGCTGGAGAAAATATATAAAGGGATTATTCATAATAAACATTTCATTCTCCTAAGGCTTGCAAAAATATTGAATGCAAACTCACCCTCTTAAGGGCCAGCATTGTCTCTCCTCTGCTGGAGAAAACATGTAAAAGGTTTGATCGTGATAAACTTTTGGTTCTCCAAAGGCTTGCATAGATATTAAATACCAACTGAGTTGTTACTCACCCTCTTAAGGTCCAGCAATGCCTCTTCACTGCTGCTCCAGTTTTTGATGAAAGGTTGCATTGTGACTTCATTACTACAGTGCATGACTGACCATCCCTTCCTGACTTGATGGTCAGTCTTTTGACATTGGTATATATTAGCTCTCTGACTGAGCACTCCCCCCCTCAGCCTCAGGTGGTTTTAATTACAGCAGGATCCTACCTTCCCATAAAGATGTAGACTTTAGTCTAGGAGAAGATTCACATTAGAATAGGTCCCAGCAACAAGAATCGCCTTATCGTGGCTGCCAGGTACACATAAATTAGCCATTTTATGCTCTAAGCATTCTCAATTTTTCATATTTTCTAGTGCAGTGATGCAATTCAATTTTCATGTTTCATGTTTGCATGCTATAGAGCTACAGAGTGCTACTTTATTTGTTTAGTAGTTTGTAATGTAGTCATGAAGTTACCACCACACCATGTCTACAAAGAAAAAGGCAGCAGCAGAGAGGCATTGGTGGACCTCTGAGGGCTAGCAAGAGCTCAGTTTATTTCATTGGGGAATGAAAAGTTTATACCAGACAATTCCTTTAAAGGTTTTCTGACAATTAATTTTGATGTATATTTGCTGCATACAGAGCATTGAAGTCATATAAGAGTGGATAGTTATATAGGACTAAAGGGACATTTCCACTGCAAGATAATTGTGAACAAGCGTTGTTAAATTTCATGATTATCTTGCTATGTTATCAGGGTGACAATCACCTAATGAATAAGCATAATGCTTATTCATTGGGTAAAAGGTCATCATTCTCGGCGGTTCATTGTCCTGTGTAAACTGGATTCACATTTCCGAGAACCATGGCAACCCATGTGCACAAAACTAGTATAAATCACTTGGTGCTCAACATTTGCTTTGGCCTAAACAGGCAATTAAACGACCACTAATCGATAAAATTTTACCGATCAGAGGTTGTATTGTGTCGCCATTCAACCTGTGTAAATGGACCTTTAAACAACAAATTATGGTCCTTTAGTCAGATAAACTACAATTCATTCCTGAATCTAGCATGTGATAGATACAGCTAAAATCTGAAGTATCTTATTTATTGACTTCCAGTGAGCTCCGTTGGGGGTTACATTGGGGGCTATGAATGAAGCCCCCATTGCTAAAACTAACGTAGCCTTATCCTGTCTCCAACTGATGGACATGTCCCTAAAGGCTATAATTAGAAAGTAATGTGCCTCTGTAACCACAATCATTTCTTTATCTTATCTACCTAATTGCAATTAAGTAATTTAACAATTCATAGTGTTGCATCTTCATCCTTCCCCAGAAAGTTGCATCAACCATTGTCCGTCCAGCTGATGACTTGTTTCTACTTTATATTTGATATTTGTTTTAATGTGTCTTATAATTTACAGTGGATATATTTCTCACCTAATTGTAATAATGATCGTGATGAAGATAGACCAGTAAGTGATGCAAATTATACAATGCATGACAGACACCTATTACACAGGTCAACGAAAAAAATTTTTTTTTCTGGTGTCCAAAATATTTTAATGAATTTGGGGTATTTTTGGGGTGCTGATTCTGAATATGTCATCAGTTTTGCCAGATTGGCTCAAGTTTTTGAGATTTTTGGTATCTTATTTATAGCACTTGTTGGTAAATGCGACGCATCATCTCATTAATTTCTTTGGATTAGTACTTGAACTGAGCAGTTCTCAATATAGTTTTGTGTTAATTAGTGTTCTAAAAGTTTGTTCATAGCTTGATTTTTGCACTAACTTTATGTTGTTGTCTGTTTTCCAGTGAAAAGCATGAACTCATCATGAAGAAGTTGTCTTAACGATCCAGACTCATTCTGTTACATTTGTGGTGAATATACACTGCCAAAACATAGAAGAAACATAACAGACTTCGTAAAAAAAGTGTATTTTGCCTATTTTGGGGTTATGCTTGGGGACCAAGACAAGTTTTGGGCACCACACATAGTGTGCAAAGCATGTATCGAATTATTACGAAAATGGAGCAAAGGACAAAGAAAAAGCTTCAAATTTGGTGTTCCAATGGTGTGGAGAGAGCCAAAAAATCATCATGATGACTGTTATTTCTGTGCAGTGCAAGTGCAAGGATTCAATAAGCATAAGAAACGAAAATGGGAGTAACATGGAATCTGCAAGAAGGCCTGTCCCTCATTGTGAAGATGTGCCTGTACCTGTGTTTACCATAAATAACAGTCATCATGATGATTTTTTGGCTCTCTCCACACCATTGGAACACCAAATTTGAAGCTTTTTCTTTGTCCTTTGCTCCATTTTCGTAATAATTCGATACATGCTTTGCACACTATGTGTGGTGCCCAAAACTTGTCTTGGTCCCCAAGCATAACCCCAAAATAGGCAAAATACACTTTTTTTACGAAGTCTGTTATGTTTCTTCTATGTTTTGGCAGTGTGTATTCACCACAAATGTAACAGAATGAGTCTGGATCGTTAAGACAACTTCTTCTTGATGAGTTCATGCTTTTCACTGGAAAACAGACAACAACATAAAGTTAGTGCAAAAATCAAGCTATGAACAAACTTTTAGAACACTAATTAACACAAAACTATATTGAGAACTGCTCAGTTCAAGTACTAATCCAAAGAAATTAATGAGATGATGCGTCGCATTTACCAACAAGTGCTATAAATAAGATACCAAAAATCTCAAAAACTTGAGCCAATCTGGCAAAACTGATGACATATTCAGAATCAGCACCCCAAAAATACCCTAAATTCGATGAAATATCTTTGGCACCAAAAATGCTGTTGACCTATCAGTGGAAATTATACGGTGAGGCTGAATAGACGTGAACTCGCAGCTCCATTCACAGTGAGGATGACAGGTAATATATTTGTTTGAAAATTCATTTATCACAACAACATTATTTGGCGTTCTCGCTAATAAATTAATTGACAAGATATGGGACTCTGTTAATTGACTCAATTGAGGTTTTGGCTATGTATGTAAAAGTCTATCATTTAGCTAAGACAGGGTATATTAGAAAGGCAGGAACTTGTATTAATTGCATCTTTCACTTACTTTTAATGCTTGTAGGGGAAAACTTATTTTGCAATTCATTAACTATCTATTAATATCTTGAGGGAATTACTCTAGGTCAAGACGCAATGATACATACACAAGTCACTGTAAATTTTGGGTCATTATTGAAAAAAAAAGTTGCAAGTGATGTTACAACCATCATAAGACAAAACCTAAGATAAAAACAAAATGACCATATACTCTGCTGTAAGTTAAAAGCAATGGTGCATAGACAGTGGTGTGAAAAAGTGTTTTCCCCCTTCCTGATTTCCTGTTCTTTTGCATGTTTTTCCACACTTAAATGTTTCAGATCATCAAACAAATTTGAGTATTAGATAAAGATAACACAAGTAATCACAAAGTGCAGTTTTTAAAAGAAGGTATTTATTATTAAAGGGTAAAAAAATCCAAACCTACCGGGCCATGTGTGAAAAAGTGATTGCCCAACCCCCTTAACACCTTCACCTGCGGGCCATTTTCCTTTTTTTCATTTCTGTTTTTTGCTCACCTTCCCAAAGTTATATTTTTCCTTCAATATGGACTTGTAAAGGCTTGTTTTGTTTTTTGTGGGACAAATTGCACTTTTGAACGACATCATTGATTTTACCATATAGCGTACTGGAAAATGGGAAAAAAATTCCAAGTGCCATGAAATTGCAAAAATAGAGCAATATCACAAATTTTTTATGTTTTTTTACCATGTTCACCTAAATGCTGGGCGTGGTTTATGATGCGCTTCCGTTGCATGCATGTTAACAGATATCACAAGTGGCATTTAACATGTTAACAGCCGCGAGTGGATTGCAATTCCACACGCTACTGTTAGGGGCACTTGTCAGCTGATTGAATCAGTTGTCATGTGCCCTGAATAGAAGCGGGCTCAGAGCCAGAGGGGAAGACACGACATGCGCCATATATATACGGCTCATGTCATAAATGCATTAAAACATAAATTAACTGTGGTTTATCACATCTTTGGGAAGCTGAGTTCAAATTCCCTAGCCACAACAAGGACTGATCACTGACACACCTGTTCTCAATCAAGAAATCAAGTAAATAGGATTTGCCTTACAAAGTGAAGTAGACCAAAAAATTCTCAAAAGATAGGCATCATGTAATCCAAATAAATTCTGGAGCACATGCGAAATAAAGTAATTGAGATCTATCAGTCTGGAAAAGGTTATAAAGCCGTTTCTTGAGCTTTGGGACTCCAGCAAACCACAGTGAGAGACATTATTCACAAATGGTGAAAACATGGATCAGTGGTGAACCTTCCCAGGGACGACAAATCCGAGAGGTCACAAAAGACAGCACAGCAACATCCAAACACCTGCAGGCATCACTTGCCTCAGTTTAGGTCAGTGTTCATGACTCCAACATAAGAAAGAGTTCCAAAATGAAAACTCACTGCTGAGCAATAAGAACATAAGGGATTGTCTCAATTTTGCCATAAAACATAGTGTTGATCCCCAAGACTTCTGGGAGAATACTCTTTGGACTGACGAGACAAAAGTTGAACTTTTTGGAAGATGTATGTCCCATTACATCTGGACTAGAAGTACCACAGAATTTCAGAAAAGAAACAATCCATCATCAGTAAAATATGGTTGTAGTGTTATAGTCTGGGGCTGTTTTTCTGCTTCAGGACCTGGAAGACTTGCTGTGGTAAATGGAACCATGAATTCTGCTGTCTACTAGTGATGAGTTAGTATACTCGTTGCTCGGGTTTTTCCGAGCATGCTCGGGTGTCCTCCAAGTATTTTTGTGTGCTCCGAGATTTAGTTTCTGTCGATACAGCTGCATAATTTGTGGCTGTTGTAAAGGCTGAATGCATGTGAGGAATGCCAGTTTGTTAGGGAATCTCCACATGTATTCAGGCTGTTCAGCAGCCACAAATCATGCAGCTGCGTCGACAGAAACTAAATCTCTGAGTACGCCAAAATACTCGGAGGACGCCTGAGCATGGTCAGGAAAACCCGAGCAACGAGTATACTCGCTCATCACTACTGTCTACCAAAAAATCCTGAAGGAGAATGGTTGGCCACCTGTTCATGAGCTCAAGCTGAAAAGCTGAAGAGCACTTGGTTTATGCAGCAGGACAATGATCCAAAACACACCAGCAAGTCTACCTATGAATGGCTTAATAAAAACAAAATTAAGACTTTGGAGAGGTCTAATCAAAGCCTGACTGTTGTGAGCTCATTTTCTCGTTCACCTTTGATGTCCGATGAACTCCCTCTGCTGGTGAAGGGAGGTCGTGAAACTGATTTGGATGGGAGAGACCTGTCACCTGAACAGGTGGATTGCGATTGGACATCCGGAATCTCTGAGTGGATATAAGGCAGCCGACGCCCTGTAGGGTTGCTGGTGAATTCTCTGCTCTGAGCTCTAGCCTCGAGTTCAGTTCCTGTCTTCTAAAGCTAAGTTTTGCTCTGTTAGTGTTCCATGAGATTTTGTCTGATTTGCTTAGTTTTATGTTCAGACAGCCCCGGCTGGGGCTTTGCTGAATTTCCATTTTGGTCCCTGATCGGTTAAATCTCTTTTGCTCTGTCTTTAGAATATATCGGAGTGCTGATAGAGGGATTTTGAAGTCTAGTGACTTCAGGGCCGTTTTTCCTATCAGACGTGTTGGGACATTTTTGGTAGGGTTTTTGCGGATTTCCTATCTAGTTAGTTGTTTTCATCTGTTTTCACTGACAAAACATGTTGGGGGCTGTCTATTGCTTTGGGGTCTGCTCTGGGGCAGTTTAGATTTCCCCTTTCTTTCTTTAGGCTTATTTAGTTCTCCGGCTGTGATGAGGCATCTAGGACCACCGTTGGAATGCTCCACGGCTACTGTTAGTTGTTGTGAATAGGATCAGGGGTCTGCAATCCGTTAGCTACCAACCTCTCTGGTTTTCTGTACTTAGCTTGCATTTTTGTTTGTTCCTCCTCCGGTAACTCATTCATAACAGAATCACCAGCCATACCGCAGATTCTAAGGTACTGAATAGCAGGAAAGAATTGTAAACAAAAAAAAAAAAAAAAGTGTCAGAATTTTTTTTTTTTATGTATATTTTTTCCTCTTTTTCTTTGGGGCCGTAGGAGGATTTTTTCTTAATGGAGATTAAGCAATTGTCTGATCATGTGGAGCAGCTCACTGCTTAAGTGCGGGGAATTTCCGCCTATCTTGCTCATTCACATGCTCCTGAACCAAAGATTCCTACTCCTGATGTGTTTTTTGGGGATCGGTCTAAATTTTTGAATTTTAAGAATAATTGTAAATTATTTCTTGCCTTGAAGCCTAGCTCATCGGGGAGCTCTGCGCAGCAGGTTAAAATTGTCATCTCCATGCTGCACGGCGATCCCCAGGATTGGGCATTTTCTTTGACACCTGATGATCCTATTCTAACTAATGTGGATGCATTTTTTCAAGCTTTGGGGTTGTTGTATGATAAACCTAATGCTATTGATCAAGCTGAAAAAGCCCTATTGGCATTGAGCCAGTGTCAGGATTCTGCAGAGTTGTACTGTCAAAAATTCCAAAAGTGGGCAGTCCTTACTACTTGGAATCATGGTGCCTTGGCAGCTCTCTTTCGGAAGGGTTTGTCAGAAACCGTAAAAGATACTATGGTGGGATTTTCTGTTCCCTCTGGTCTTGACGATTCTATGTCATTAGCCATTCAGGTTGATCGGCGTTTACGTGAACGTAAAATTACACGAGAAATGTTGCCACCTGTTGAACAAATGTCTGAAACTATGCAATGTGATAGAGTTTTGTCTAGGGCGCAACGGCAGGAGTTCAGAAGGAGTAATAAGCTGTGTTTTTTCTGTGGAGATGCCTCTCATATTATTTCTGTCTGCCCTAAACGAGAGAAACGTTTTGCACACACATTTGCTGTGGGTGGTGTACAACCTAAGTTTCTTCTGGCAATTACTCTGATCTGCTCCCTGTCCACATTTTCCGCTAAGGCTTTTGTGGATTCAGGAGCGGCTCTGAACCTGATGGACTTGGATTTTGCTAAACGTTGTGGGTTTCCTATGACACCTCTGCGGACTCCTATCCCTTTGAGGGGTATTGATGCTACTCCTTTGGCGAAGAATAAACCTCAGTTTTGGACCAAGGTGGTAATGCGGGTCGCCCCAGACCATCAAGAAAATTGCAGATTTTTGGTGTTGCATAATTTGCACGATACCATTGTTCTGGGGTTTCCCTGGTTGCAAATCCATAATCCAGTTTTGGATTGGAAATCTGTGTCTGTGGTGAGTTGGGGTTGTCGGTGTGCTCTTAGTGACGCTCCTGTTTTCTCCACCTCTCCCCAGTCGCATGATGTTCCTGACTACTTGGTTGATTTTTATGATGTATTTAGTGAGAATGAGTCTGCGTCTTTGCCTCCTCATAGGAGTTATGACTGTGCAATTGAGCTGAGCCCTGGGTGTAAATTTCCCAAGGGTCAACTTTTCAATTTATCTGTACCCGAGCATGAGGCAATGCGATCTTATATTAAGGAGTCGTTGGAGAAGGGTCATAGTAGACCAACCTCTTCACCCTTGGGTGCTGGGTTTTTTTTCGTGGCCAAGAAAGATGGTTCATTAAGGCCTTGTATTGACTATCATTCCCTGAACAAAATTACTGTTAAATATCAGTATCCGTTACCCCTGATTTCTGATCTATTCTCCAGAGTTAAAGGTGCTTGCTGGTTTACAAAGCTGGACCTCAGGGGGCGTATAATCTTATTCGTATTAAGCATGGGGATGAATGGAAGGCGGTGTTTAACCCCTTCCTGACATCCGACGTACTATCCCGTCCGGGCCCCTATGCCCATGGACGGGATAGTACGTCTACCCCGATCAGCGGCGCCCACGTGGTGAGCGCCGCTGATCGCGGCCCGGTGTCAGCTGATTATCACAGCTGACACCCGGCACAATGTGTCAGGGGCGGTCACGGACCGCCCCCAACACGTTAACCCCTTGCACACCGTGATCAAACATGATCGCGGTGTACCGGGAGTTAAAGGGAAGCATCGGCAGGGAGGGGGCTCCCTCCGTGCTTCCCTGAGCCCCCCACGGCAGCGCAATGTGCAGCGCTGCTGTCGGGGGCTACTTTCCTGCAGGCCCCCGAATCCAAGATGGCGACGGGGGCCTTCGGGGGCCTGCAGGAAGCTGGCTTCCTCAGTGCCTGCAAAGCCCAGGCATGAGGAAGCCTTCTGCAGTGCCTGTGATAGATTGCTGATCTGTCACAGTGATCTGGGACACAGTGACACCTGGGACTATTTAATAAAGTAAAAAAAAAATAAAAAAAAAGTGTTAAAATAAATTTAAAAAAAAATCGCCAAATAAATTAGAAAAAAAAAAAAATATTCCCCCAAATAAATGCATTTTTTAGAAATAATAAAAAAAAGCAATAAAAGTACACATATTAGGTATCGCCGTGTCCGTAACGACCCGCCCTATAAAACTGTCCCATTAGTTAACCCCTTTAGCGAACCCCTTAAAAAATAAAAATAAAAAACGAAGCAAAAAATAATGATTTATTATCATACTGCCAAACAAAAAGTGTAATAACGCGCGATCAAAAAGACGCATATAAATGTCCATGGTACCGCTGAAAACGTCATCTTGTCCCGCAAAAAACGAGCCACCACACAGCATCATCTGCAAAAAAATAAAAAAGTTATAGCTCGCAGAATAAAGCGATGCAGAAATAATTATTTTTTATTTAAAATAGTTTTCATTGCATAAAACCGACAAAACATAAAAAAACGACCTAAATGAGGTATCGCTGTAACCGTACTGACCCGAAGAATAAAAACGCTTTATCAATTTTATCGCATGCGGAACGGTGTAAGCGCACCCCCCCAAAAGAAATTCATGAAATGCTGGTTTTTGTTCATTCTGCGTTACAAAAATTGGAATAAAAAGCGATCAAAAAATGTCACGTGCCCGAAAATGGAACCAATAAAAACGTCAACTCGTCCCGCAAAAAATAAGACCTCACATGACTCAGTGGGTCAAAATACGGAAAAATTAGCGCTCTCAATATGTGGTGATGCAAAAACTATTTTTACAATAAAAAGCGTCTTTTAGCGTGTGACAGCCGCCAAACATAAAAACCGCCATAAATAGTAAATCAAACCCCCCGTTATCATCCCCTTAGTTAGGGAAAAATAATAAAATAAAAAAAATGTATTTATTTCCATTTTTCCATTAGGGTTAGGGCTAGGGCTAGGGTTAGGATTAGGGTTAGGGCTAGGGTTAGGGCTAGGGTTAGGGCTGAGATTAGGGTTAGGGGTGTGTTGGGGTTCGGGTTGGAGTTAGAATTGGGGGTTTCCACTGTTTGGGCACATCAGGGGCTCTCCAAATGCAACATGGCGTCTGATCTCAATTCCAGCCAATTCTGAGTTGAAAAAGTCAAATGGTGCTCCTTCCCTTCCAAGCTCTGCCATGCGCCCAAACAGTGTTTTACCCCCACATATAGGGTATCAGCCTACTCAGGTCAAATTGCAAAACAATTTTTGGGGTCCAATTTCTCCTGTTACCCTTAGGAAAATAAAAAATTGGGGGCAAAAATATCATTTTTGTGGAAAAAAATGATTTTTTTATTTTCACGCCCAGGCGTTATAAACTTCTGTGAAGCACTTGGGGGTTCAAAGTGCTCACCACACATCTAGATAAGTTCCGTGGGCGGCCTAGTGTCGAAAATGGGGTCACTTGTGGGGAGTTTCAATAGTTTAGGTACATCAGGGGCTCTCCAAACGCACATGACACCCGCAGACCATTCCATCAAAGTCTGCATTCCAAAATGTCACTGCTTCCCTTCCGAGCCCCGACGTGTGTCCATACAGTAGTTTTCTCCCACATATGGGGTGTCAGCGTACTCATGACAAATTGAACAACAACTTTTGGGGTCCAATTTCTCCTGTTACCCTTGGGAAAATAAAAAAATTGGAGACTAATTGATCATGTTTGTGGAAAAAATACGATTTTTTTATTTTCATGCCCTGGCATTACAAACTTCTGTGAAGCCTTTGGGGGTTCAAAGTGCTCACCTCACATCTAGATAAGTTCCTTAGGGGGTCTAGTTTTCAAAATGGGGTCATTTGTGGGGGGTTTCCACTGCTTAGGTACATTAGGGGCTCTCCAAAGGCAACATGACACCCGCAGACCATTCCATCAAAGTCTGTATTCCAAAACATCACTACTTCCCCTCCGAGCCCTGACGTGTGTCCACACAGTAGTTTTCTCCCACATATTGGGTGTCAGCGTACTCAGGACAAATTGGACAACAACTTTTGGGGTTCAATTTCTCCTGTTACCCTTGGTAAAATAAAAAAATTGGGGACCAATTGATCATGTTTGTGGAAAAAATACGATTTTTTTTATTTTCATGCCCTGGCATTATAAACTTCTGTGCAGCCTTTGGGGGTTCAAAGTGCTCACCTCACATCTAGATAAGTTCCTTAGGGGGTCTAGTTTTCAAAATGGGGTCATCTGTGGGGGGTTTCCACTGTTTAGGTACATTAGGGGCTCTCCAAAGGCAACATGACACCCACAGACCATTCCATCAAAGTCTGCATTCCAAAACCTCACTACTTCCCTTCCGAGCCCTGACGTGTGTCCATACAGTAGTTTTCTCCCACATATGGGGTGTCAGCGTACTCAGGACAAATTGGACAACAACTTTTGGGGTTCAATTTCTCCTGTTACCCTTGGGAAAATAAAAAAATTGGGGACTAATTGATCATGTTTGTGGAAAAAATACGATTTTTTTATTTTCATTCCCTGGCATTATAAACTTCAGTGAAGCCTTTGGGGGTTAAAAGTGCTCACCTCACATCTAGATAAGTTCCTTAGGGGTCTAGTTTTCAAAACGGGGTCATTTGTGGTGGGTTTCCACTGTTTAGGTACATTAGGGGCTCTCCAAAGGCAACATGACACCCGCAGACCATTCAATCAAAGTCTGCATTCCAAAACGTCACTACTTCCCTTCCGAGCCCCGACGTGTGCCCATACAGTAGTTTTCTTCCACATATGGGGTATCAGCATACTCAGGACAAATTGGACAACAATTTTTGGGGTCCAATTTCTCCTGGTACCCTTGGGAAAATAAAAAAATGGTGACTAAAATATCATGTTTGTGGAAAAAATACGAATTTTTTATTTTCACGCCCGGGCGTTATAAACTTCTGTGAAGCACTGTGGGGTTCAAAGTGCTCACCACACATCTAGATAAGTTCCTTGGGGGGTCTAGTTTACAAAATGGTGTCATTTGTGGGGGGTTTTCACTGTTTAGGTACATCAGGGGTTTTCCAATCGCGACATGGTGTCCGATCTCAATTCCAGCCAAAAACGTCAAATGGCGCTGCTTCCCTTCCGAGCTCTGCCATGCGCCCAAATAGTGGTTTATCCCCACATGTGGGGTATCAGCGTACTCAGGACAAATTGCACAATAACTTTTAGGGTCCTGTTACCCTTGGGAAAATAAAAATTGGGGTGAAAAGATCATTTTTTTGGAAAAAATATGATTTTTTAATTGTACCGCTGTACGTTATAAACTTCTGTAAAGCCCTTGTGGGTTCAAAGTTCTCACCACATATCTAGATAAGTTCCTTGGGGGGTCTAGTTTCCAAAATGGGGTCACTTGTAGGGGGTTTCCACTGTTTAGGTACATCAGGGACTCTCCAAACGTGACATGGCGTCCGATCTGAATTCCAGCCAATTTTGCATTGAAAAAGTCAAACGACACTCCTTCTATTCTGAGCTCTGCCATGCACCGAAACAGTCGTCCCCCCCGACATATCAGGTATCATCGTACTCAGGACAAATTGCACAATAACTTTTGCAGTCCAATTTCTCCTGTTACCCTTCGTAAAATAAAAAAAATTAAACCTGAAGTATTTTTTTTGTGAAAAAAAGTTAGATGTTCATTTTTTTTTAAATATTCAAAAAAATTCCTGTGACGCACCTAAAGGGTTAATAAACTTCTTGAATGTGGTTTTGAGCACCTTAAGAGGTGAAGTTTTTAGAATGGTGTCACTTTTGGGTATTTTCTATCATATAGACCCCTCAAAGTGACCTCAAATGTGATGTGGTCCTAAAAATAAAATGGTGTTGTATAAATGAGAAATCGCTGGTCAACTTTTAACCCTTATAACTTCCTAACAAAAAAAAATTTTGGTTCCAAAATTGTGCTGATGTAAAGTAAACATGTGGGAAATGTTAGTTATCAAGTTTTTTGTGTGCTATATCTCTGTGATTTAAGGGCATAAAAATTCAAAGTTGGAAAATTGCAAAATTTTCAAAATTTTCGCCAAATTTCCGCCTTTCTCACAAATAAATGCAAGTTATTTGAATGAAATTTTACCACTAACATGAAGTACAATAAGTCATGAGAAAACAATGTCAGAATCACCGGGATCCATGGAAGCGTTCCAGAGTTATGACCTCATAAAGGTACAGTGGTCAGAATTGTAAAAATTGGCCCGGTCATGAACATGCAAACTACCCTTGGGGTGAAGGGGTTAATACACAGGAGGGACATTTTGAGTACCTGGTGATGCCTTTAGGGCTCACTAATGCCCCTTCTGTCTTCCAGTGCTTCATGAATGATATTTTCCGGGACTTTGTGGATAAATTTTTGATCATCTATCTTGATGATATTTTGATCTTTTCCAGGGATTGGGACACTCATGTGGAACATGTTCGGACTGTGTTCCGGATTTTGAGGGAGAATTCCCTGTATGTTAAGGGATCGAAATGCCTTTTTGGTGTACAGAGGATTTCATTTTTGGGATTTATTTTGTCTCCGTCAACTATTGAAATGGACCCGGCCAAGGTACAGGCCATTTATGATTGGGTTCAGCCCACTTCTTTGAAGGCCCTCCAGAAGTTTTTGGGTTTTGCTAATTTTTATCATAAATTTATAGCTAGTTTTTCTGGTATTGCCAAACCATTGACTGATTTGACTAAGGAGGGTGCTGATGTGCTGAATTGGTCTCCAGAGGCTGTTTCTTCCTTTCAGGAGCTGAAGCGGAGATTCACTTCTGCTCCGGTTTTGTGGCAACCTGATGTCTCATTCCCGTTTCAGGTAGAGGTGGACGCTTCAGAGATTGATGCAGGAGCTGTTTTGTTCCAAAAAGATCCTTTAACATCTAAAATGAATCCCTGTGCTTTATTTTCCCGAAAGTTCTCCCCATCTGAATGCAACTATGATGTGGGGAATCGGGAACTGTTAGCCATGAAATGGGCATGGCATTTGAGGAGTGGAGACATTGGTTGGAGGGAGCTAGACATCAAGTCGTGGTCCTCACTGACCACAAGAATTTGATTTACCTTGAGTCGGCCAAACGCTTGAATCCTAGACAGGCTAGGTGGGCCTTGTTTTTCACATATTTTGATTTTGTGGCCTCTTTTCTTCCAGGCACTAAGAATGTCAAGGCAGATACCCTCTCTAGGAGTTTCTTTGCTGATTCTCCTATTGTGACCAAGCCTGCTACCATCTTAGGTGAGGGGGTAGTTCTTTCTGCCATCTCGCCCGATTTGAGACGTGCTCTGGAAGAGTTTCAGGAGGACAAACCTGAGCGTTGTCTCATTGGAAAATTGTATGTTCCTGACCAGTGGAGGAAGAGAGTGATGTCTGAAGTTCATTGCTCCGCATTGGCTGGTCATCCAGGTATTTTTGGTACTAGAGATTTGGTGAGTCGGTCTTTTTGGTGGCCCGCCTTATCTCGTGATGTCAGGAATTTTGTGCAGTCCTGTGGGACTTGCTCCCGGACTAAACCTTGTTCTCGCTCTAGTGGGTTGTTGATGCCTTTGCCGGTGCCCAGGAGGCCATGGACCCATATTTCAATGGATTTTATTTCTGATCTGCCTGTCTCTCAGAGAATGACTGTTATCTGGGTGATTTGTGATAGATTCTCTAAGATGGTCCATCTTGTACCACTCCCTAAGTTGCCATCTTCCTCAGAGTTGGTGCCCTTGTTTTTGCAACAGGTGGTTCACTTGCATGGGATTCCTGAGAACATTGTATCTGACAGAGGAGTTCAGTTTGTCTCTAGATTTTGGAGGACTTTTTGTTCCAAGCTGGGAATTCAGTTGTCCTTCTCCTCTGCGTTTCACCCTCAGACCAATGGGCAGACGGAGAGAACAAACCAGACTTTGGAGTCTTATTTGAGATGTTTTATCTTTGCTGATCAGGATGATTGGGTCTCATTTTTGCCCTTGGCCGAATTTGCTTTAAATAATAGAGCTAGATCTGCCACTTTGATGTCACCTTTTTTTGTAACTTTGGATTTCATCCTCGATTCTCTTCAGGGAGGTGGAGTCTTCTGCCTGCCCAGGTGTTGACACTGTGGTGGAAAGAATGCAACAGATTTGGGACCAAGTGGTGGATAAGTTGTCTCTTTCCCAGGAAAAGGCCCAGCGGTTTTCCAATCGGCATAGGACCATTGGTCCCCGGTTTAAGGTGGGTGATATGGTTTGGTTGTCAAAGAATTTCTCTATGAAGGTGGCTTCTCCAAAGTTTAAACCTAGATTTATTGGACCTTACAAGATTTTGGAGATTCTTAATCCGGTCTCTTTTCGATTGGCTCTTCCTGTTACATTTAAGATCCATAACGTGTTTCATAAGTCTCTGTTGAAGAGGTTTGTTGAGCCAGTAGTTCCTGTGGTGGCACCTCCTGACCCTGTATTGGTTGAAGGTAATGTGGAATATGAGGTTGAGAAGACACTAGATTCTCGTCTGGCTAGACGGAGACTCCAGTATTTGGTTAAGTGGAAGGGTTATGGCCAGGAGGATAATTCTTGGGTCTCTGCATCTGATATTCATGCCGAAAGATTGATTCGTTCTTTTCATCTGGCCCATCCTGATCGGCCTGGTGGTGTGGATGACGGTTCAGTGACCCCTCCTCAAGGGGGAGGTACTGTTGTGAGCTCATTTTCTCGTTCACCTTTGATGTCCGATGAACTCCCTCTGCTGGTGAAGAGACGTCGTGAAACTGATTTGGATGGGAGAGACCTGTCACATGAACAGGTGGATTGCGATTGGACATCCAGAATCTCTGAGTGGATGTAAGGCAGCCGACGCCCTGTAGGGTTGGTGGCGATTTCTCTGCTCTGAGCTCTGGCCTCCAGTTCAGTTCCTGTCTTCTAAAGCTAAGTTTTGCTCTGTTATTGTTCCATGAGATTTTGTCTGATTTGCTTAGTTTTGTGTTCAGCCAGCCCCGGCTGGGGCTTTGCTGAATTTCCATTTTGGTCCCTGATCGGTTAAATCTCTTTTGCTCTGTCTTCAGAATATATCGGAGTGCTGATATACGGATTTTGAAGTCTAGTGACTTCAGGGCCGTTTTTCCTATCAGATGTGTTGGGACATTTTTGGTAGGGTTTTTGCGGATTGCAGCCAGCATCTTTTCTGTCCTTTCCTATCTAGTTAGTTGGGCCCCATCATTTGCTCTGCCTGTCTTTCTGTCTGTGTTTGTGTTTTCATCTGTTTTCACCGACAATACATGTTGGGGGCTGTCTATTGCTCTGGGGTCTGCTCTGGGGCAGTTTAGATTTCCCCTTTCTTTCTTTAGGCTTATTTAGCTCTCCGGCTGTGAAGAGGCGTCTAGGACCACCGTAGGAACGCTCTACGGCTACTGTTAGTTGTTGTGAATAGGATCAGGGGTCTGCAATCCGCTAGCTACCAACCTATCCGGTTTTCTGGACTTAGCTTGCATTTTTGTTTTTTCCTCCTCCGGTGACTCATTCATAACACCTGACCTTAATTCGATTGAGATGCTGTGGTATGACCTTAAAAATGCACTTCAAGATTGAAAACCCTCCAATGTGGCTGAATTACAAAAATTCTGCACATACTGTATGAGTGGGCCAACATTTCTGCAGAGCGTTGTAAAAGACTCATAGGCAGTTATTACAAATGCTTGATTGCAATTGTTCCTGCTAATTGTGGCCCAATCAGTTATTAGGTTTAGGGAGCAATCACTTTTCACACAAGGTTGGTAGGTTTGGATTTCTTTTTCTTAATATTAAAGACCTTCATTTATAAACTGCATTTTGGACCATTGATGTTATATTTGTCTAATATTAAAATTTGTTTGGTATTCTGAAACATTTAAGAGTGACAAACAAACAAAATAATAGGAAATCAGGAAGAGGGCAAACACTTTTTCACACCACTATAAATAATGTAGGGACTTAGTAAACACTGTTTTTGATTAACCCCTTCACTACCAAGGGTGGTTTGCACGTTAACTCCCGGGCCAATTTTTACAATTCTGACCACTGTCCTTTTATGAGGTCATAACTCTGAAACGCTTCCTTGGATCCCGGTCAATCTGACATTGTTTTCTCATGACATATCGTACTTCATGTTAGTGGTAAAATTGCATTCAAATAACTTGCGTTTATTTGTGAAAAAAATGGCAATTTGGCGAAAATTTTGAAAATTTCGCAATTTTCCAACTTTGAATTTTTATGCCCTTAAATCACAGCGATACAGCACACAAAAAACTTAATAAATAACATTTACCACATGTTTACTTTACATCAGCACAATTTTGGAACCAAAATTTTTTTTTGTTAGGAAGTTATAAGGGTTAAAAGTTGACCAGCGATTTCTCATTTTTGCAACACCATTTTATTTTTAGGGACCACATCACATTTGAAGCCACTTTGAGGGGTCTATATGATAGAAAATACCCAAAAGTGACACCATTTTAAAAACTGCACCCCTTAAGGTGCTTAAAACCACATTCAAGAAGTTTATTAACCCTTTAGGTGCGTCACAGGAATTTTTTGAATATTTAAAAAAAAAATGAACATTTAACTTTTTTTCACAAAAAAAATACTTCAGGTTCAATTTTCTTTATTTTACCAAAGGTAACAGGAGAAATTGGACTGCAAAAGTTATTGTGTAATTTGTCCTGAGTACGCTGATACCTGATATGTGGGGGGGAACCACTGTTTTGGCGCATGGCAGAGCTCAGAAGGGACGGAGCGCCATTTGACTTTTTCAATGCAAAATTGGCTGGAATTCAGATCGGACGCCATGTCATGTTTGGAGAGTCCCTGATGTACCTAAACAGTGGAAACCCCCCAAGTGACCCCATTTTGGAAACTAGACCCCCCAAGGAACTTATCTAGATATGTGGTGAGAACTTTGAACCCACAAGGGCTTCACAGAAGTTTATAACGTACAGCGGTGCAATTAAAAAATCATATTTTTTCCACAAAAATGATCTTTTCACCCCAATTTTTATTTTTCCAAGGGTAACAGGACCCTAAAAGTTATTGTGCAATTTGTCCTGAGTACGCTGATACCCCATATGTGGGGGTAAACCACTATTTGGGCGCATGGCAGAGCTCGGAAGGGAAGCAGCACCATTTGACGTTTTTGGCTGGAATTGAGATCGGACACCATGTCGCGTTTGGAAAGCCCCTGATGTACCAAAACAGTGGAAACCCCCCACAAATGACACCATTTTGGAAACTAGACCCCCGAAGGAACTTATCTAGATGTGTGGTGAGCACTTTGAACCCCCCAGTGCTTCACAGAAGTTTATAACGCCCGGGCGTGAAAATAAAAAAATCGTATTTTTTCCACAAACATCATCTTTTAGTCCCCATTTTTTATTTTCCCAAGGGTAACAGGAGAAATTGGACCCCAAAAGTTGTTGTCCAATTTGTCCTGAGTACGCTGACACCCCATATGTGGGAGAAAACTACTGTATGGGCACACGTCGGGGCTCGGAAGGGAAGTAGTGACGTTTTGGAATGCAGACTTTGATGGAATGGTCTGTGGGTGTCATGTTGCCTTTGGAGAGCCCCTAATGTACCTAAACAGTGGAAACCCCCCACAAATGACCCCATTTTGGAAAGTAGACCCCCTAAGGAACTTATCTAGATGTGAGGTGAGCACTTTGAACCCCCAAGGGCTTCACTGAAGTTTATAATGCCCAGGCATGAAAATAAAAAAATCGTATTTTTTCCACAAACATGATCAATTAGTCTCCAATTTTTTTATTTTCCCAAGGGTAACAGGAGAAATTGGATCCCAAAAGTTGTTGTCCAATTTGTCCTGAGTACGCTGATACCTCATATGTGGGAGAAAACTACTGTATGGGCACACGTCGGGGATCGGAAGGGAAGTAGTGACGTTTTGGAATGCAGACTTTGATGGATTGGTCTGCGGGTGTCATGTGCGTTTGGAGAGCCCCTGATGTACCTAAACTATTGAAACTCCCCACAAGTGACCCCATTTTGGAAACTAGACCCCCCACAGAACTTATCTAGATGTGTGGTGAGCACTTTGAACCCCCAGGTGCTTCACAGAAGTTTATAACTCCTGGGCGTGAAAAAAAAAAAAAAAAAAAAAAAATTTTTCCGCAAAAATTATATTTTTGCCCCCAATTTTTTATTTTCCTAAGGGTAACAGGAGAAATTGGACCCCAAAAGTTGTTTTGTAATATGTCCTGAGTAGGCTGATACCCTATATGTGGGGGTAAAACACTGTTTGGGCGCATGGCAGAGCTTGGAAGGGAAGGAGCACCATTTGACTTTTTCAACGCAGAATTGGCTGGAATTGAGATCAGACGCCATGTTGCCTTTGGAGAGCACCTGATGTGCCCAACAGTGGAAACCCCCCAATTATAACTCCAACCCTAATCCCAACACACCCCTAACCCTAATCTGAGCCCTAGCCCTAACCCTAGCCCTAACCCTAGTCCTAACCCTAACCCTAACCCTAGCCCAAACCCTAGCCCTAATGGGAAAATGGAAATAAATACATTTTCTTTTAGTTTTATTATTTTTCCCTAACTAAGGGGGTGATAACGGGGGGTTTGATTTACTATTTATGGCGGTTTTTATGTTTGGCGGCTGTCAGACGCTAAAAGACGCTTTTTATTGTAAAAATAGTTTTTGCATCACCACATATTGAGAGCTATAATTTTTCCGTATTTTGACCCACCGAGTCATGTGAGGTCTTATTTTTTGCGGGACGAGTTGACGTTTTCATTGGCACCATTTTCGGGCACGTGACATTTTTTGATCGCTTTTTATTCCGATTTTTGGGACGCAGAATGAACAAAAACCAGCGTTTCATGAATTTCTTTTGGGGGAGTGCGTTTACACCGTTCCGCGTGCGGTAAAACTGATAAAGCGCTTTTATTCTTTGGGTCAGTACGGTTACAGCGATACCTCATTTAGGTCGTTTTTTTATGTTTTGTCGTTTTTTTGCAATGAAAACCATTTTATACAAAAAATAATTATTTTTGTATCGCTTTATTCTGCGAGCTGTAACTTTTTTATTTTTTTGCGGATGATGCTGTATGGAGGCTCATTTTTTGCGGGACAAGATGACGTTTTCAGCGGTACTATGGATATTTTTATGCATCTTTTTGATCGCGCGTTATTGCACTTTTTGTTCGGTGGTATGATAATAAATCATTATTTTTTGCTTTGTTTTTTATCTTTATTTTTTAAGGGGTTGGCTAAAGGGGTTAACTAATGCTACAGTTTTATAGGGCGGGTCGCTACGGACGCGTCGATACCAAATATGTGTACTTTTATTGTTTTTTTTTTGAAAAAATGGATTTATTGGGGAATATTTTTTTTTTTTTTAATAATTTATTTGGCGATTTTTTTTAAATTATTTTTAACACTTTTTTTTTTTTTTTTACTTTATTACCTTGTCCCAGGTGGGACATCACTGTCCTGTGACAGATCGCTAATCTGTCACATCACAGATCACTGTGACAGATCAGCAATCTGTCACAGGCAGTTCTGCAGACTTCCTCATGCCTGCGCTTTGCAGGCAGTGAGGAAGTCAGCTCCCTACAGGCCCCCGAAGGCCCCCGTCGCCATCTTGGATCCGGGGCCTGTAGGGAAAGAGACCCCCGCAGCAGCGCTGCACATTGCGCTGCTGTGGGGGGCTCAGGGAAGCAAGGAGGGAGCCTCCTCCCTGCCGATGCTTCCCTTTAACCCCCGGTACACCGCGATCGCGTTTGATCGCGGTGTACAAGGGGTTAATGTGTCGGGGGCGGTCTGTGACTGCCCCTGACACATTGTGCCGGGTGTCAGCTGTGATAATCAGCTGACACCCGGCCGCGATCAGCGGCGCTCACCACGTGGGCGCCGCTGATCGCTGGGACGTAATATTCCGTCCATGGTAGTTAGGTCCAGGGTCACATGGACGGAATATTACGTCCATTGTAGGTAAGGGGTTAAAAAAATGGATAAAAGCCTTCCCACCACAACAAGGTGTACCCTAATTGGGATGGTCCTATCCTCTAATATTAAACCTCACCTTGTGTCAGATGATATCAATGTATATGGGGGCAGAACAGGACCTGAGCCCAACTTTTCAGACACCCAGTCGTGGGAAGCTATATAAATGAAATGTCAAGCTCAAAAAGAGGGAGTCATTTCCATTTGTAAAAAGTACAAGCAACTAAAGAAAAACCCAGAAAAATGAGCTGTAGTTTAGGTTGGCATACATGCAACATATAGAAATTTGCTCGTACTGCAGCCATTTAGCAGACAAAGCCTAAGAAAGAAACAAAATGCATATATACCCTGCTGTAAGTAAGTTAAACGCAATAGAGCATATAAACAACATAGGGCAAGTACCTAAGTTTTTGAATGGTATAAGTTGAACAGAGCAGGTCAGATATGACCTTGGCCAGATGCGACATCATTTGAAGTGACATCTTTAAAGTGATACATGAGAAATATACCAGATTGATAAACCATGGTATATTCATCTGCTTTCATCCACAGGTAAGTCTGCAGAACCCCACTTAATCCAGAATACCCACTGAACCCCTGAACCCTCATGCATTTCTCACCCTCTGTTTTTAATTGGTATGTCCGCTGAACCCCGCTTAATCCAGAATACCCACTGACCCCTGAACCCTCATGCATTTCTCACCCTCTGTTTTTAATTGGTATGTCTGCTGAACCCCACTTAATCCAGAATACCCACTGAACCCCTGAACCCTCAGGCATTTCTCACCCTCTGTTTTTAATTGGTATGTCTGTACTCTGTTTTTTCCCCTGACTTTAATTCCATGTATCATACTTCAAATTGACTGTATGCATATTGATATGCCCATGCTGCTCACACCTAGTCTTATCCTTCCATCTTATCCTACCTCTTTCTTCAACTTTGATGTTATTCAAATGTCCTATTAACTGCAATCTGTTAATTGCCCCCTGCTGTGAACTGTCCTCCAGCCCCCTCCTCCTCCTCCATCTCTCCCTCACCTGACTTCATTTCATGAACATTTGAATGGTATAAGTTGAACAGAGCGGGTCAGATATGACCTTGGTCAGATGTGCCATCATTTGAAGTGACATATTTAAAGTGATACATGAGAAATATACCAGAAATAGCTCAGAAATTGGTCAGATGGTAAGACTAACCACTGTTTTCTTACTTTACTTGCTTTTTTGCTTTTTTCCCTGCTCTTTAACCATGCTCACATTTGCCACCACCGTTTTTGCTCCACTAATCTTCACTCTCCTTCGCTATCCGCAAACCCCTGCAACCTTGAACCAAATAACTATCTCCCCCTCTCTCTTACCCCCCACCTCGCTTTATCTACAGACATACTCCTTAACCTCAGACCTCTCCTACTAAAATACAATACAAGACGATCACTCTCCTTCACCTGCTTTCCCTTTCTCTGCTTCTTCTCACTGCTGGTGACATATCCCCCAATCCTGCCCGCCCCTGCCTCATACATCCCACTAATCCTCACTCCTATCTTTCTCACACTAAGAGAAACTACCGCAATCCCTCACACTTAAACCTGTGCCCTCCCGCACCCTCTTTCTGGAGCACTTTGGAATGCTCGCTCCATCTGCAACAAGCTCCGCGTGATCCACGACCTCTTTACCTCCCGCAACCTTTCCTTCCTGGCCCTCAATGAGACCTGGCTGACACCCCTTGACATGGCTTCCCTGGCCACGCTGAGTTATGACAGCCTCCACTTTACCCACACTCCTCATCCTGGCAACAGACATGGTGGAGGAGTGGGTTTCCTCCTTTCTAAAAACTGCTCCTTCAGCCCTGTCCAATTCCCACCCTCCCTTATCCTCCCTTCTTTCGAGGTTCACTCTGTCCGTATTTACTCTCCCTCTAATCTCCAAATGGCTGTCATATACCGACCACCAGGCTCAGCCACTGCCTTCATCGACCAATTCTCTACCTGTCTCCTCCACTTTCTCTCTTCTGACATCCCCACCATCATCATGGGGGACTTCAACATCCCCATTGACACCCACCAGCCAGCAGCCTCCAAATTCCTGTCACTTACCTAGTCCATTGGACTTACTCAGTGGTCCTCCACAGCCACCCACACAGATGGACATACATTAGACCTCATCTTCACCCGCCTCTGTTCCCTATCTAATCTCACAAACTCTCCCTTCCCCCTATCTGACCACCATCTACTCACCTTCTCATCCTTGTCCTTCTCACCTGCCACCCATGTCCAGCCACTAGCACATCCTTGCAGAAACCTCGCACACCTAGACATTCACAGACACCCAGACTCTCTTCTACTTCTGTCCTCCATATCTTCACTGCACAACACGGACAGTGCCACCGCTTTCTACAATGCCACCCTCACATCAGCCATAGACTCAGTTGCTCCTCTCATGCATGGCAAAGTGCAACAAACCAATAGGCAACCCTGGCACAACAACCTCATCAAAAAGCTTCGACAAGCATCCAGGGTCGCGGAGCGGCATTGGAAGAAAACACACCTACCAGACGACTTCACTGCTTTCAAACAAGCTACACTTGCCTTTAAATCAGCCCTCACCTCTGCTAAACAGATCTATTTCACAAACCTTGTATCTTCATTATCCCACAACCCAAAACAACTGTTCAGCATATTTAACTCTCTCCTCCGCCCACCACTGCCACCTCCAACTCCCCTCATCTCTACTGAGGACTTTGCCACCTACTTCAAAAACAAGATCGACCAAACAAGGCAATCCTTTACAGTCCCACCACCCCAACCACTCCACATACCAGACCTCTGCCCTTCCCTAATAACCTCCCTCTCCAACATCACTGAAGGAGAGCTTACTCATCTCCTTTCCAAATCACACCTCACCACCTGTGCACTTGACCCCATCCCTTCCCACCTGCTCCTCAACCTCACTAACATGATCATTCCAGCCCTAACCCATCTCTTCAACCTATTCCTAACTTCTGGACCCTTCCCCTCTGCCTTCAAACAGGCCACCATAACATCCATCCTCAAAAAATCAAACCTTGACCCAACTGCTATGCCCAGCTATCGTCCCATATCACTGCTCCCGTTTGCTTCCAAACTCCTTGAACAGCATGTCCATGCTCAACTTTCCTCCCATCTTTCATCTAACTCCCTCTGTTATGAATGGGTCACAGAGTAGGAGGGCAGGTCCTTGCTAAGCCACAGAAAACCAGAGAGGTTGGTATCTAAGAGGATTGCAGACCCCTGATCCTATCCACACAACTAGCAGTAGCCGTGGACAGTACCTACGATGATCCTAGACGCCTCGGCACAGCCGGAGAGCTAACTAAGCCTAAAGCAGGAAAGGGGAAATCTAAACTGCGCTAGAGCAGACCTCAAAGAAATAGATAGCCCCTAAGCATATATTGTCAGTGAGACAAGATGAAAACACAAACACAGGCAGGAAAATAGACTGAGCAAATGATGGGGTCCACACTGACTAGAAAGGACAGGAAAGGAAAGACGCTGTCTGCAATCACGCAAAAAACCCTGCAAAAAGTCCAACACGTCTAATGCAAAAAAACACTGAAGTCACACGACTTCGCCCCCCACTATGTCAGCACTCTGGTATATTCTGAAAGCAGAGCAAAAAGAAACCAATCTAACAGGGAATAAATCAAATTGACACAAGCAGTAACATATGGGTGGTGATTCAGCACACCCCCAGCCGGAGCTGGCTGACCCGCACCAAGAAGAGATAGACAAAACCAGATCAAATGCAAACAGAACAGCAAATAAACCACTGAACATGCAGGGATAGAGCTGGCGAAATCAGACCTCAGGAGGAACAGGGAGCAAATCACCAGCAAGGATAGAGGGAGTCGGCTGTCTTAAATCCCAATCTGAAACCCCAGATCTCCAATCATCATCATTATTATCAGGTGGCAAGCCTCTGTCAATCAGATCATTACCTCCCGTAACCACCAGAGGGAGCCCAGAAAGAGAACTTGCAAACCCTCTGTCGATCTGACCAACTCCACTACCTTCAGTAATAACCAGAGGGAGGCCAGAAAGCGAATTCACAACATCCCTCCTTGACATCCTGCAATCTGGCTTCCGCCCCCCACCACTCCAATGAAACGTCCCTGACCAAAATTACTAATGACTTACAGCCAAAGCTAGCAGACAGTTCTCCATCCTCCTCCTCCTCGACCTGTCCTCTGCCTTTGACACAGTTGACCACTCCCTACTCCTACAGATTCTTTCTTCCCTTGGCATCAAAGACCTTGCCCTGTCCTGGATTGCCTCTTACCTTTTACCTTTCTGACCGCACATTCAGCGTTTCCCACTCCCACACTACCTCCTCATCCCACCCCTTCTCTGTTGGAGTCCCCCAAGGCTCTGTCCTGGAGCCTCTACTTTTTTCCATCTATACTCTTGGCCTAGGACTACTCATAAAGTCCCATGGCTTCTAGTACCACCTGTATGCAGATGACACTCAGATCTACCTCTCTGGCCCAGATGTCGCCTCTCTGCTGTCCAGAATCCCAGAGTGTCTATCAGCCATATCCTCCTTTTTCACCTCTCGCTTCCTAAAACTCAATGCAGACTAAACTGAACTCATTATCTTTCCTCCATCTCACGTATCTTCCCTACCCGATCTATCTATTATGGTAAACTGCATAACGCTCTCTCCCGCACCTGAAATCCGCTGCCTCGGAGTAACTCTCGACTCTGCCCTGTCCTTCAAGCCACACATCCAAACTCTTGCCACCTCCTGTCGCCTCCAACTCAAAAATATTTTCAGAATCCATCCCTTCCTCAGCCCTCAATCTACTAAAACTCTTGTACATGCCCTCATCATCTCCCGCCTTGACTACTGCAACACTCTCCTCTGTGGCCTCCCTGCTAACTCTCTTGCACCACTCCAGTCTGTCCTCAATTCTGATGCCCAACTAATCCACCTCTTTCCTCGCTACTCCCCTGTCTCTCCCCTCTGCAAATCCCTATATTGGCTCCCAATTCAACAACGAATCCAGTTCAAGCTATTACACTGACCTACAAAGCCATCCACAACCTTTCCCCTCCCTATATCTCTGAACTAATCTCCCAATATCTTCCCTCACGTAATTTCCGATCCTCCCAATACCTCCTTCTCTCCTCCACACTTATTCGCTCCTCACACAACCGCCTCCAAGATTTAACCTGAATATCCCCTATCCTCTGGAAATCCTTGCCTCAACACGTCCGATTATCCACCACCCTTGGATCCTTCAAACAGAGCCTGAAAACCCATCTTTTCAAGAACGCTTACAGCCTGCAATAACCATTCTGCCGCCTCAACACCGCCTGAGCTGCCGCATCATCACCACCAGAGCTGCTGCACCCCCGACCTTCTGTCTCTCCCCCACTATCCTGTAGAATGTAAGTCCGCAAGGACAGGGTCCTCTCCCCTTTGTACCAGTCTGTCATTGTAAATTTGTTTACTGTTAACGATATCTATAACTTTGTATGTAACCCCCCCTTCTCATGTACAGCACCATGAAATTAATGGCGCAATATAAATAAATAATAATAATAAGTACCTAAGCAGTAAACAATGTTTTTGATCAAAAAAGTGTAGAAACCATCCCACCATGACATGGTGGACACCATCCATCATGAGAAATATAAAATGCTCACTTGCAATAATCCTGTAATTTGCTTGAAATATTAGATTATATCAATCAACTTTTCCTTTGTTTGGTTGCTGTAAAATCTATGTAAGGCTAGGTTCACATTAGAGTTTGAGTCCGCAGCGTGGTGCTGTGGACTTCTTTCCTTAAGCTCCGCCTACTTACGCATGCATTCTGCGTACCTATCTTTAACATTGTGTACGCAGAGACATATGTTGCATGCGGGTGCGTCCACGTGCGTCGTTTTGAAGTGCCCTCCAAATGCAACATGTTGCAGTTTCTTGCATTCGGCGGGCATGTCAAAATGACGCATCTGCATACAACGCATGTCCCTGCGTGCACAATGTTAAAGATAGGTATGCTGCATGCATGCGGAAGTAGGCGGTGCTTAAGAAAGAAGTCTGCAGCACCACGCTGCAGACTAAAATGCTAATGTGAACCTAGCCTAACTCTACATAGCTGGCTGCTTTGCTGCTTCTGACATAAATCTGTTCTGGCAGGACGTCATCTGCTTTCTCTGCTCTTCCTCATCCTCCTCTCTCAGAAGCATAGTGTTAGAGATACCAGAAAGGAGAGAATAGAAAGATTAGAGTACAGGGGGAAGTAACCAGTACAGTCCTCAGCGTGGTTCAGATGAGTTTTTAATATAACCGTGTGCTATCCGAGTAAAAAATTGGGCAGCATTGGAACTGTATGATAGAAAAATTACATGGTGTTAAAAGTAAAAAGTTTTAAAAGGGGTTGTATTCATGTTTCAAGAGCGCACCTCTCCCCAGCCTCTTGGCTTTCTGTTAGCCGGGCGGCATTGAGATCTTGACTGATTGTCAGTATGGACAAGTTGCATGAATGTGACCTTGGCCCCAAATGTGCGCTCTGTCTCTACAGCATCAAAGGACACAGGGACCCTGAAGCTGGCAAAATCCAGCTATGTGGGCAGCATCAGAGCAGCGCTTGCAAGATTTGCAAAGTTCCATGTTTTAACAAGCATTACACATTGATGAGGATGAGACAACAACCTCTTTAAAGACCATCGTAAGGATTGCTTGTGTTAGCCATCTTGCACTATGTTAACAAGTCCAATTCTTTAGGAAACATTCAAATCTTTAAACTTTGGCTTGTAAAAGAAATCTTATAAAAAATGTATGTTTATATAATTCATACTTGATGCTGTGTATAACTTTTAAAACATGTTCAGAACTGTACATTTCAGACATAAAGTAGGTTAAAACTATCTGTGCAGAAAAAATAATGGGTAAAACATTGAAAAATAAAACATGTTATGATTCTGTCATGAGATACCGTGAACTGTGAAGCTACAGTAAATGTGAAAATAACCGGATCCACTAGTCCTTTAAAGATGATATGAAGCCATGGCTTCTGATTCTTATAATAAAAAATAGCATTGACTGACATTGTTGGCTGTCTACAAAGAGAACCCTAAAGAATGATTAGAAAAGCTTTTGTAATTTTAATATGGATTTTCTTCCAGTCTCAGCATTACATTACATTGACAACATCGCCCTCTGCTGGTTAACCTCGACTAGTGACACTTTCGCTACATGTTTGAATGCCAAAAAGAAAGATCTGATAAATTCATGGTAGCAGTGAACTGGATTAGTGGCTATGCTAGAAACACGAAGGTATCCAGGCAGAATTTGAATGGAATGATATCGCCGTACTGAAGTGTGACTATAATGAGAAAAGAAGCAGCGAATCATAAACTTTATACAGTTCTACAAAGGTTTAAATAATGTGTTGTGTCATCCACATGGGTGCTTTTTCATATGCATTTTAAGTTTCTTTATGCTTATTACAGGAGTAACAATAAAATAAACTTTTGGAGAGTAGCCATATTCCTAGGTTCACATGTAAGCCGATACAAAGACCCACATTCTTGAAGAATTAAAGTGATTCTTTGCTATAAAATCTAAAGTGCAACTATACTTGGGATTCTGTGTTATTGGGCGTTTTGTCATCTTATTTTCTCTACGGTATGTGAAGTTTCGCAAGCAGGCTCCATACAGGAGCGAAGCTGTAGGGGTATGGAGGTAGCAGTCATACCCGGACACTGGGGTCTGAGGAGATTGGAAGGCCCATCATCGCTTAGTATGTGAAGGATCCCCGACCTCCCAACTGTCCCTGATTCTACAGGACATGCTCATATAATGAGAGAGAGAGAGAGAGAGAGAGAGAGAATTTTTTTTTTTTTTGTCCGGCACCCAGAAAGAAATTCGGGTTAAATCAGTGTTTGGTGATTCTGACAATGTTTTCTCGTGACATATTGTACTTCATGTTAGTGGAAAAATTTCATTGAAATCACTTGCGTTTATTTGTGAAAAAAATGGAAATTTGGCAAAAAAAATTTGAAAATTTCCCCATTTTCCAACTTTGAATTTTTATGCCCTTAAATCACAGAGATACGGCACACAAAAAACTTAATAAGTAACATTTCACATATGTTTACTTTACATCAGCACAATTTTGGAACCAACATTTTTTTTGTTAGGATGTTATAAGGGTTAAAAGTTGACCAGTGATTTCTCATTTTTACAGCACCATTTTATTTTTACGGATCACATCACATTTGAAGCCACTTTGAGGGGTCTATATGATATAAAAAACCCAAAAGTGACACCATTCTAAAAACTGCACCCCTTAAGGTGCTCAAAACTACATTCAAGAAGTTTATTAACCCTTCAGGTGCGTCACAGGAATTTTTAGAATGTTTAAAAAAAATGAACATTTAACTTTTTTTCACAAAAAAAAAACTTCAGGTCCATTTTTTCTTATTTTAACAAGGGTAACAGGAGAAATTGGACTGCAAAAGTTATTGTGCAATTTATCCTGAGTACGCTGATACCTGATATGTGGGGGGGAACAACTGTTTGGTGCATTGCAGAACTCAGAAGGGAGGGAGCGCCGCTTGACTTTTTTGGCTGGAATTGAGATCGGACACCATGCCGCGTTTGGAAAGCCCCTGATGTGCCTAAACAGTGGAAATCCCCCACAAATGACACCATTTTGGAAACTAGACCCCCCAAGGAACTTATCTAGATTTGTGGTGTGCATTTTGAACCCCCAAGGGCTTCACAGAACATTATAATGCCCGGGCATGAAAATGAAATATCATATTTTTTCCACAAACATGATCTTTTAGTCCCCAATTTTTTTTAATTTTCCCAAGGGTAACAGGAGAAATTTGACCCCAAAAGTTGTTGTCCAATTTGTCCTGAGTACGGTGATACCCCATATGTGGGAGAAAACTACCGTATGGGCACACGTCGGGGCTCGGAAGGGAAGGAGTGACGTTTTGGAATGCAGACTTTGATGGAATGGTCTGCGGGTGTCATGTTGCCTTTGGAGAGCCCCTGATGTATCTAAACAGTGGAAACCCCTCACAAGTGACCCCATTTTGGAAACTAGACCCCCGAAGGAACTTATCTAGATGTGTGGTGAGCACTTTGAACCCCCCAAGTGCTTCACAGAAGTTTATAACGCCCGAGCGTGAAAATAAAAAAATCATATTTTTTTTCCACAAAAGTGATGTTTTTGCCCCCAATTTTTTATTTTCCTAAGGGTAACAGGAGAAATTGGACCCCAAAAGATGTTGTGCAATTTGTCCTGAGTAGGCCGATACCCCATATGTGGGGGTAAAACACTATTTGGGCGCATAGCAGAGCTTGGAAGAGAAGGAGCACCATTTGACTTTTTCAATGCAGAATTGGCTGGAATTGAGATCAGACGCCATGTGGCATTTGGAGAGTACCTGATGTGCCCAAACAGTGGTAACCCCCCAATTCTAACTTCAACCCTAACCCCAACACTCCCCTAAACCTAATCTCAGCCCTAACCCTAGCCCTAGCCCTAACACTAGCCCTAACCCTAGCCCTAGCTCTAACCCTAGCCCTAACCCTAGCCCTAGCCCTAACCCTAGCCCTAGTCTTAACCCTAACCCTAATGGAAATAAATACATTTTTTTAATTTTATTATTTTTCCCTAACTAAAGGGGTGATAACGGGGGGTTTGATTTACTATTTATAGCTGGGTTTTATGTTTGGCAGCTGTAACACGCTAAAAGACGCTTTTTATTGTAAAAATAGTTTTTGCATCACCACATTTTGAGAGGTATAATTTTTCCAAACTTTGACCCACTGAGTCACGTGAGATCTTATTTTTTGTGGGATGAGTTGACGTTTTTATTGGTACCATTTTCGGGCATGTGACATTTTTGATCGCTTTTTATTCCGATTTTTTGGACAAAGAATGAACAAACACCAGCATTTCAAGAATTTGTTTTGGGGGGTGCGTTTACACCATTCCACGTGTGGTAAAATTGATAAGGCAGTTTTATTCTTCGGGTCAGTATGGTTACAGCGATACCTCATTTATGTCTTTTTTTATATTTTGGCGCTTTTATGCAATAAAATCAATTTTATATAAAAATAATTATTTTTGCATCGCTTTATTCTGTAAGCTATAACTTTTTCATTTTTTCACTGATGATGCTGTATTGTGGCTTGTTTTTTGCGGGACAAGATGATGTTTTCAGTGGTACAGTGCATATTTATATCCGTCTTTTTGATCGCGCGTTATTGCACTTTTTGTTCGGCAGTATGATAATAAAGCATTATTTTTTGCTTTGTTTTTTATTGTTATTTTTAAGGGGTTCACTAAAGGGATTAACTAATGGGACAGGTTTATAGAGCAGGTCGTTACGGACACGGCGATACTAAATATGTGTACTTTTATTCTTTTGGGTTTTTTTTATTTTCAAAAATTGTATTTATTAGGGAATATTTTTTTTATTTATTTGGCGATTTTTTATAAATTATTTTTACACTTTTTTTTAAAACTTTATTACAATGTCCCAGGGGGGACATAACTGTCATGTGACAGATCGCTGATCTGTCACATCGGATAGCTGTGACAGATCAGCGATGTGTCACAGGCAGTGCTGCAGGCTTCCTCATGCCGGCGCTTTGCAGGCATGAGGAAGCCGCCTCCCTGCAGGCCCCCGAAGGTCCCTGCCACCATTTTGGATCCGGGGACCTGCAGGGAAGGAGGCCCCTACAGCAGCGCTGCACATTGCGCTGCTGCGGAGGGCTCAGGGAAGCACGGAGGGAGCCCCCTCTCTGCCGATGCTTCCCTAAACCCCCGGTACACTGCGATTGTGTTTGATCACAGTGTCCCAGGGGTTAACGTGTCGGGGCGGTCCGTGACCGCCCCTGACACATAGTGCCGGGTGTCAGCTGTGATAATCAGCTGACACCGGGCCGAGATCAGCGGCGCTCACCACGTGAGCGCTGCTGATGACTATGACGTACTATCCCATCCATGGGCATAGGGGCCCGGGTCCCATGGATGGGATAGTATGTCAGATGGCAGAAAGGGGTTAGGGGGCATCATGCTGTGTGTGTGGAGAGCAGACAATGCAGGAACATTATAGTACTTTGGGGACATCTTTGAGCCATCATACTGTGTGGTGTGACATTGTGGCGGCATTATAGTGTGTGGGAAGGCATTAAAGTATGTAGGGGAATGCATTGCGCTGGCATCTTACTGTGTTGCGGCCATGTTGGGGGTATCATATTTGGGTTATTATGCTGTAAAATATTTCCACCCACAGGTAGCATCACACTTTGTGTGAGGACATTATAATGTATATTGGGGACCAGTGAGGCCTTTTTACTATGTGAGGAGCACTGTGAGAGCCTATTGTGTATGTAGTGGGCAGTTTAGGATCATTATACTGTGTGGGAGCATCAAAACGAGTGTGTAGCCATCATGCTGTGTGGGGTGGCATCTCTTAATGAATGATAAGATATCATACAGTGCGGGGGAATACCAAGTGGGAACCATACTGTGCAACAGGCACTGGTGGACTTCATACTGTTGTGGCGCCCTCAGGAGTACGGTCACCACAGTGGCCTTACCTCCCTCCTAGGGAGAGTGATGTCATGCCTGGAAGCAGTGAAAAGATCTCTTTATCAGGTAGTTCCAGCATACAACATCATTCCTACTCTAGGCCAGCAGAGGGAGCTCTAAACCCAACTGCAGAGGGGCTGCTCGCTCTGGTCAGGAAAAGGAAGTTAGTTGAAGTGTGGACAGGGAAGAAGGAGGACGTAAAAGAGGAGCAGGGGACTGGAGATATAGCAGAGCTCGTCCCTAAGCTGAACCGCAAGAAGCCGGGCGCCGGAGTCTGAGGCTGTGTGGATGCTAAGGGTCCCACAGCAGAAACCGAAGGAATAGAGGTTGTAGATCCTCTATTTCCAACGAGACTTGACGACACAGCAGCAACATGTGAGCCAAAGAAGGAGGCTACAGCTGCCTGTCATGCGAGTGGAGTGCTAAATAACAGACAGAGGAACTTGATTGGAGTTCAGAACCGCAAGTACTTCAGAAAAGCGCTGGAAAAGGAGAGCTCATAATACACCTGTATAGAGAGATTCCCAAATTGATTCCAGGCTGATTGATTCCTGTACCAATTGCAACTAGAACCCTGGACTGCACCTACAAAGCACAGTAAAACGTAAAGGAAACTGCACTCTGTTGTGTCCTTTGAATTCTTCCTGCGTCACCTTCTCAGCACTGCTACATCCCTTACTCCATACTACATCACCATCTATTCTTCAACATCTTTCACCTGCCCTGGGACTAAACTCTACCTGTGGGGAGCTTTACCAACTCTGCTGCATCACCATCAGTCCCAGCGGATCTGCACTGCAGCACTGGTCACTACTGATCAGATACCATGGGTATCTTTTCATCCCTTGTAAATATTCCCTTTTATTGGATGCCCAGGGCCACAGACCGGGTCACCGCTGTTGTGACACTGCCCCTTTAAGAAACGGCCCGGTACCGTGTACCCCACGGCCCTGGCAGGCACTCCACTGTGTATGGAGGTGAAAAACCAAAAGAGATGAACTTGAATGGTATGGTTTGCTGCATATAAGTGCATGCTCTCTCTGGCCTCTAAACAGACAAAACCTAAGGTAAAAAAAACATAATAGGTAAGTACCCTGCAGTAAACAGAAATGCATGAATATACCTAACTTCAATTCCAGTTCATCGCTTTAGTTTTTTGGACTCTGCGCAGCCTCACTGACATGCCTGGCTGACCTGAGGTGAACCGATGAGCGTGGGAAAAAGTTCAGAAACTTTCCCATGTTCATTAGTTCATCTCCGGTTAGCCGGGGAGGCTGTGCAGAGATGAACTAATTCATTCTGGCAGTGGTTTAGAGCGGGCTGGTTGCATTAGCACTGGTCCCATTCTAAACCACTTAACCCCTTCTGATGGATTGCAGCGGGGGACGTGACTGACCAGCGGAGAGTTAAGTATATTGTTGCTTTTTTGTTTTATTTTTTTACAGGTCGACGGTTTATTTAAGGATTAGCAGAGGAATAAATCTGGTCAAAAACTTGATGTGTTTATTTCATTAAAATAATTTTTAATTAATGTCTGTGTGTGTTTTTTAACCATTTAATAGTTTAGGGTTAATAATGGATTGGAGTCTTATTGACACCTCTCCATTATTCATCGGTTTATTGTCACCTTCCAATAGCAAGGTGACATTAATCCATTAATATTAACCCATTAGCCACTGCTACCGGGCAATGGGAATAGAGAGGCTATCTGCCAGAAAAGGCACATCTTATAGATGGGGTGTCTGGGGGCAGATTTTTGTAGCCAAGGGGGCCAAAACAATGGTCCCTCTCAAGGCTATTAATATCTGCCCTCACTCACTGGCTTTCCCTCTCTGGTTGTGCATTTACTGCAGGAGCCCACACAATTTTTTTCAACAAATTAACCCCTTTATTTAACAGCTACATGTCCCAAATTTTACACACAAACCCTAATCTAATTATTAGTCAGGGACATATAAAAAAAGAAATGAAATGGTTTACTGTATGTAAACTATGCGTCATTTCATGTTGGGTTTTGGAATGATTTTACAGAAGTCGGCAATTGAATTAGCAGCTATTATGCTATGTAGAACACTATGAAATAAATATATATATATATATACAGTATATATATATATATGTCTCAATGACATATATATACAGTATATACTAGATTATGGCCCGATGCTATCGCATCGAGAGGATGCGATAGCATCACACCTCTTGCCATGTTAACCCTCAACACACACACTCCTCTCACCTTTCACCATCTCCACTCACTCTTTCACTCCACATACGACCCCTTCTCTCACTCCGTCTCTCATACTCACGCCGTCATCGCCGCTGATCCACGATCCCCGACACCTTCTTCCGCCGGCGCCATCCTGGATCCAGACGTTGTCCACGCCGGCGACATGTTCTTGCGGCGACGCCATCTTGAGTATCGTGAAATCCTGCGATAGCCAAGATGGCGTCCGCCGGAAGAACATGTCGCCGGCGTGGACGACGTCGGGATCCAAAATGGCGTTGACGAAATATCGCGAGTTTTCGCCGACGCCATTTTGGATCCCGACGTCGTCCTCGCCGGCGACATGTTCTTGCGGCGATCTTGAGTATCGCGGGATTTCGCCGATCCAAAATAGCGTCGGCGCAGGAACATGTCGCCGGCGTGGATGCCGTCGGGATCCAAAATGGCGTCGGCGAAATCTCGCGAGATTTCGCCGACGCCATTTTGGATCCCGACGTCCTCCATGCCGGCGACATGTTCTTGCGGTGACGCCATCTTGACTATCGCGGGATTTCGCCGATCCAAAATGGTGTTGCCGTAAGAACATGTCGCCGGCGTGGAGGACGTCTGGATCCAGGATGGCGCCGGCGGAAGAAGATGTCGGGGATCGTGGATCAGCGGCGATGACGGCGTGAGTATGAGAGACGGAGTGAGAGAAAGGGTCGTATGTGGAGTGAAAGAGTGAGTGGAGATGGTGAAAGGTGAGAGGAGTGTGTGTTCAGGGTTAACATGGAAAGAGGTTTGCGGTGACGTCACCGGTTACAACTGGACGGAAGTTGTTACAACCGGAAGTTGCTTAGGGCATTTATTATAGTAGATATATATATATATATATATACTGTATATATATATGTATTCTATGTGTATATATCTATTCTTTTGTTTGGGTTTTAACTTGTCATTGGGCTCCATTATATGTCCATTTTGCAAACCGGCGAGAAAATCTCGCCGTATGGATGCCATACGGATGTTAAACGGATGCTTAGGTGCGACAAAATTGCATCCTCGCATGACAATCAGATGACATACGGATCACTGTTAGAGTTGAGCGAAACAGGTCAGTCAGATTCAAAAATCACCGACTTTCGCCAAAGTCGGGTTTCGCCGATCGAAACCTGACCCTAGCGTGAGGTCGGCCATGAGGTTGCCAATCAGCGCACCAAAGTCGCGTTTCAAATGATGCTTTCAGCGCCTTTTCTCATCCAATGATGGAGGACGCACCCTGTGAGCAACGCGATGACATGCACAGCGGCCAGCACCGTCTTAGAGAAGGGCATTGAAGTGATTGGCTGGCTTTGTGTGGCATCACAGTGGGTATAAAAGGCTGTGAACGCCGACCGCCATCTTATTTCTGCCGATCTAACAATAGGGAGAGGTGCTGCTGCTGATTCTGAACAGGGAGAGCGTTAGGCAGGGAAGAAGAAAAAAAACTGCTTCTGCTGATATTGTTGTGTGCAGCAGCGCTGGTGGAGATTAGGCTGCCTTTTAAGGCTACCTGCTAGCTGCATTGCTTTGTGCACATTGCTGTTCAACCTGCTTTTTTCAAAGCACTCCAAATTTTATTATTTTGTCCAGGTGAGTTACTGAGCGTTCATTTTTTCACACACCGTCTAGCGGTGTACGCTCCTCACACACTACCGTGTACCGGCTTGTATCAAAGACAAATAGAAGCTATCTGGGAGTGACTCTGGAAGAAAAAGCTGAGGAGTTTGTCCGTTTTTCCAGACCCACACCTTAGAGTTGTGTCCATTTTTCAAACAGTTTTGTATATCTGCTGTTTAATTACGGTCAAATCTAGACAGAGACAGCGTGTGTCAGTCCATATACAAATACACGGAGCTTGACAATTTTCCATACAGACACCATCTAGCGGTGTACGCTCCTCACACACTACCATGTACCGGTTGGTATCACGGACAAATAGAAGCTATCTGGGTGTGACTCTGGAAGAAAAAGCAGAGGAGTTTGTCCGTTTTTCCAGACCTACACCTTAGAGTAGTGTCCGTTTTTCAAACAGTTTTGTATATCTGCTGTTTGATAATGGTCAAAACTAGACAGAGACAGCGTGTGTCAGTCCGTATACAAATACACGGAGCTTGACAATTTTACATACACACACCGTACAGCGTTGTACACTCCTCACACACTACCATGTACCGCCTTCTAGCACGGACAAATAGAAGCTACCTGTGTGTGATTCTGGAAAAAAAAGCCGACGAGTTTTTCCATTTTTCCAGACCTACACCTTAGCATCTTGTCCGTTTTTCAAACAGTTTCGTATATCTGCTGTTTGATCACAGTCAAAACTAGACTGAGACAGTGTGTGTCAGTCTATATACAAATACACAGAGCTTGACAATTTTACATACACACACCATGCAGCATTGTACGCTCCTCACACACTACCGTGTACTGCCTTCTAGCACGGACAAATAGAAGCTACCTGTGTGTGACTCTGGAAAAAAAAAGCCGTGGAGTTTTACTGTTTTTCCAGACCTACACCTTAGAGTCCTGTCCAGTTTTCAAACAGTTTCGTATATCTGCTGTTTGATCACAGTCAAAACTAGACAGAGACAGTGTGTGTCAGTCCGTATACAAATACACGGAGCTTGACAATTTTACATGCACACATCGTATAGAGCTGTCCGATTCTCCAACAGTATTGTATATCTGCCATTCGCATTACAGTCACTTTTATACCTAGTCAGCGTGTGTGTGACACTCCATAAATACATATACGGAGATTGTTAGTTGCACAAAGATCATATACAGCTGTTCACTTCTGATACAGTTCCGTATATCTGCTTGTTGGATTACAGTCCAATACATACTGTGAGAGCGTCTGTGACTAACATAATATACACGTTGATTTAATTTGTTTAATACACCTTACACAGCCGGACGCTCCTCATACAGTACCATCTCTCTGCTGGTATTTTTGGTACATTTTCCCAAACATGAGGAAGTATGGTGGAAGAGGCCGCGGACGTGGGCAGGGGGGCGCAGCTGGTACTGATGGTGGTGGTGCATCGGCTGGCTCTGGCAAAAGCACCATAGCAGCTAGGGCAGGAGGTGTTGAGCCTGCGTCATCCTCTGGCCCAAGAAGGCGTCTAAGCTTGCCTTTTCTTGGAGTACGAAAACCGCTTTTAAAGCCGGAGCATCAGGTACAGGTTTTGGCGTACATTGCCGAAACAGCCACCAGCTCTATTGCCTCCTCTTCTGAATGGTCGAAACCTGCAAGCACGAAGTCAACACTGCAGGGTTCTGGTCATAAAAAGCCCTTTCCTTCTGTCTTTCACCCCCACCAAAAATTAAGGATGTGGCAGCCCACACTTCAGATTACTCTATGGAGCTCTTTTCACATACCATGCCTGGGTTATCCAGTCAAATCCTGAATTCCCCAGTCCAGGATGAATCTTACATGGAGTGCACTGATGCACAGCCACTGCTAGATGATTCTGCTGGTACATTGACCCACAGCACTACATTGCCCTCGCAGTCTATTGAGCCAGAATCTGCCCCTGGTGAAGCCCAGGTGCCCCTTCCCCCATGCTATACCAATTTACACGGTGACACAGAGGAAGGTAAAGAGGAAGGTACAGATGACTTTGAAGAGGAGGTGATGGATGACCCAGTTCTGGACCCGGATTTGCATCCATTGGGGGAGGAGGGTGGTGCTGGCAATAGCTCAGATAAGGAGAAGGATCCGCAGCAGGCACTGATATCGCAGCAGTGGTTATCTAGCAGGCCCATAGCTGTCCTAAAATGTTGAACAAAAACTAAAAGAGTTGCAGGACAGCTTGACCAGACGTTCAACTTAGCACAGCGTGCAAGGCCAGAAAATGTTTACCATAGTAGGAAGAGTTCAGTGTGGCATTTCTTTGTCCAAAATCCTACTGATGAGGCAAAGGTTACCTGTAAGAAGTGTGGAAGGACCTTTAGCCGAGGTAAACAACTCAGAAATTTGAATACCAGTTGCATTCCTAGACATTTAATCAACATGCACTTGCAAGCGTGGAAGGACTACAAAACCTCAGGTAGCACATGTGCACCTGCTCCGACTGAAGGTAGCCAACAACGCTCCATCACTACCCCCACTGTAAGACCACCGCCACCATTAAGCACACCACCAGCACTAAACGTGGAGGTGTCGCCGCAAGGCCAAAGCACTTAGGGAATCACAATGTTTTTGCAACACAACACTGATTCTAGGCCATCACCACCAATACCATCACCAACCCCCTCTCACTCCGTCCGGTCCACCGCTAGTTCCCCCATATGCAGCTCTCCAGTCCAGCTCACCCTACCAGACACTCTGAGTAGGACAAGAAAGCACTCATCCTCTCATCCGCGTACACTGTGGTTGAATGCCTACATTGCCAAACTAATCTCATTAGAGATGATGCCCTACCGTTCGGTTGAAAGCAAAGCTTTCCACGACCTCATGGCCTATGCTGTCCCACGCTATGACCTACCCAGTCGGCCCTTCTTTTCTCGAAAAGTCATCCCTGCCCTCCACCGGCATGTGAAAGTCCGCATAGTCCATGCACTAAAACAGTAGGCATGGCCAGGGCCATTACGTGTCCATCAATGCGCACTGGGTTAATGTGGTGGATGCAGGCTCCACTGGGGACAGCAGGGGTGGAACAGTGCTGCCTAGCCCACAGTATAGGAAACAGTTGGCTGTAGGCTTTCGCTCCTCCTCCTCCTCGTCTATCAGCGAAAGCTCGTCCACAGAGCGCAGTCGCACGAGCACTACATCTGCAGCTGACAGTGTTGCACATGAGGTGTCCCACTATCGAACAGCTAGTGGTAAGCGTCAGCAGGCTGTGTTAAAGATGATGCCTTTGGGCGACAACAGACACACTGCGGAAGTACTGGCCGACTACTTGCAGTGACAAACAGAGTCATGGGCAGTCTACATCTTGAGGCAGGCAAGGTAGTCAGTGACAACGGCCATAATTTTGTGGCAGCCATAGCCCGTGCAAAACTCACACACATACCTTGCCTGGCTCACACTTTGAACCTAGTGGTGGAGTGCTTCCTTAATAATTATCCGGAGTTAACACCCTGCTCCATAAGGTGTGAAGACTGTGCTCGCACATCCGTCGCTCGGCCGTACAATCCAGTCGTATGCAGAAGCTGCTGCGATTGCTCCACCTCCCCAAGCACCGCCTAATCATAGATGTTGCAACAAGGTGGAACTCCACCCTGCACATTGTTGAGAGGCTGTGCGAACAGATGCAGGTTGTAATGTATTTGTGGGAGCATACACGGGAAGGCAGTTTGAGGGAAGACATGGAATTGTCGGGTGTGCAGTGGTCAAAGCTGAAAGACCTCTGTAAAGTCCTTCAGTGTTTTGAGGAATGCTCACGGCTGGTAAGCGCAGACGATGCCATCATAAGCAAGAGCATCCCACTTTTGCATCTGCTCATGCAAAGTTTGATGCACATTAAGGATCAGGCATCTGCAGCAGAGGAGGAGGAGGGAAGCCTTGATGAAAGTCAGCCATTGTCTGGTCAGGGAACTGTCCTGGACGAGGTGGAGGAAGAAGAGCAAGAGCAAGAAGAGGATGAGGGGGATGATTATTTTGGGCAGGAGGATGTTTCTCAGGGGGCAAGAGAAAATGTTGGCGTTCCAAGGTCAGGTACAGTGTTTGTGCATGACTGTAGGGATGTAGATTTGCCAGAAACTGCTCATCCACCCACTAAGGGCAGTGCATCATTGACACCTGAACATTGGCCCACATGTGCGATCATGCCTTGTGGATCCTAAAAAGGGACCCACGCATTGCCAAAATGATAAGGGATGACGACTACTGGCTGGCCAGCATCCTGGATCCACGCTACAAAGGCAAATTACACAACATCATGCCACAGGAGAACCTAGAGATAATATTGGCAAACAAACAAGTGTCTCTGGTAAACCGTTTGTTTGAGGCTTTCCCAGCACGCAGCAGCAGTGGTGCTGGTTCTCCCATGAGCCAAAGTGGGCGCAATGGAAGAGGTGTTCATGGTGCGCACAGCAGAAGTGGCATTGGAGACAGGGGTTTAATGACCATGTTGTGGAATGATTTCTCAAGTACCGCTCACACGACTGCTTATACTGCATCGATTAGAAGTGACAGGAGGCAGCAGTTGTCAACTATGGTTACAAAACACTTTTCCTCCCATATTGATGTTCTCCCTCACAGGTCATTCCCCTTTGACTATTGGGCCTCTAAACTGGACGCCTGGCCTGAATTGGCACAATATGCCTTACAGGAGCTCGCTTGCCCTGCTGCTAGTGTGTTATCTGAAAGAGTCTTCAGTGCTGCTGGATCAATCCTGACAGAAAAAAGGACCAGTCTGTCGACCCAAAATGTTGATGATCTAACCTTCATTAAAATGAACCATGCATGGGTTTCAAAGGATTTTGTCTCACCTTCCCCTGATGACACATAGGTTACCAGAAAAGTGCCTCGGTTTTTTCCTCCTCTTCCTCGGACTTGCCCAATTCCGCCCTTTGCAGCAGCTGAATGTTCAGCCAACACATCAACATATGCCAATTTTTAAACCTCCCTAACTGGGCTGCCCACCACTCCCCCAATGGCTCGGGTCAAGACCTGGCACACCCGAGCAAGTGCCATTGCTCTGAACAGGTGGATGGGCCCACTGATGGCTGACGGCAATGGCACAGGGCCCCTCATAGTACAATACAGTGTCTCAGACGGTGGAAGGGCCCACTTGCCGTCAGACACACCAGCGTACTATGAGAGGCCCTGTGCCAGTACCGTTGACCACGATTGTGCCCCCCTTGCTTGGTCATGGCCACAGCACTTGCAAGTTGCAATACTTACCTCTCCCTGCTCCACCGCTGTGTAGTCTGGGCAGTTAAATTCTTCACAGGGACGGCCACTAGAAATTTGGTGTATTGATCAATGATGGTTATGATGTAGCTATGGCCTGTCCTGCTGGCCTCTACCTTCAGATGATCAATGGCTACCATTTGAAATGGACGTCAACTTACAAGCGGATGCAGTGGTGGTTTATGATCACCTTTCACAGTTGTGATAGTCACAGATGTGTGACATTCCTGCCACCATTTTTCAATGTCTCCTCTCATGCCAATCAAATAGAATCGCCTACGGCCTGTGGCTTCTGTCTTTTGCACTCCAAAATGACCAGACACATCATGATAGGCAGTGAGGACCATGTCTACATCTCTCCCTGTGATCACAATTTGATGGAGTCGAGTAACAGTGATGTGATCCACGCTACTGCGATAAAGCAATCCTTTCTTCACAAAGAACCGTTTTTGCTTCCTCCACAGACACAGTAATTGAGGGTCTGCATCGCCTCTGCAACATCTACCGGGAGGTTTTCCCGCAATGAGTAATTCCAAAATTTCTGCTAACACTCGACTTTGCATCTATACTTGTATCCATGTAGTTTCCAGTAGCAGAGATTCTGGACTGGCTTACTGAGATTGAAATTTATACGAAGATTTAAAAGTACCACAACACTGTATACTGGTGTATGCTATGAATACCTTTCCCTTTTTCTACATTTTTAATTCTGGTGTAATACATAGTGAGCCTGTGAGTGTTTATGTCTGACTCCAGAAGTATAGACGGAAATTTAACCCTAGACTGGACACAACCTGGTATGTGCTGATACAGTACCTTGTTTCAAAAATTTGTATAAAGGTATCATCTGTAGGATAACCAACTGTCAGGGGGGCCCTCTTCTTGTCTCAGACAAACACGAGACTGAGACAGAGTTTGTATTGAACAGATCCATTTTTAGTGCCCATCCTTCTGTCGACAACAGCAAGTCACCACAGCCGTTTCACACTTTTCTGTACACAGGCCCCGGTAACTTCACTTCCTTTGTAACTATAATCGTGGCGTCCTCTGTGGCTCTTCCACTGTGGCTGGCCTAGGCCCAACCACCACATCGCTGCACCAGTCTGAGCACACGTCCGTATGATAGCCCCAGCTGTCTTCGTCTGTGGCTACCGTCCTCTGGGCCACCCCCCGTGACCAACTCAACTGTCAGTCCTCTCTGGAGCCTTTCCACTGTCTCTATGTCCTCAGCAGAACTTCCTCTTTACTGTGTTCCCTTCGCTGACTGACTCTTCCAGAACCTTCCCTCAGCCTTTTATACTTCCAGTTCTGGTAACTCCACCCATCATCACCTAACAGTTTCTCTGACCAATGGCAGTTATTCAGTCCCACTCCTACACTCTCCACTGCCCTCCAATGGGCAAGCAAAAACACTGCACCCTTTCTCTTTATTTTAGCGGTTTCACACCTACACTGCGCTACACCTCTGCTTCTCACTACAGGCTGGTTTGTCTGTCAGTCCACCTTCCCTACATCATCCATAGTGAGTGAGCGTGTGTGGGTTACGCCTTCTATATATACGGTGAATCGGAGAAACAAATTTTTACACTATACTCGATACAGCTTGTATCTTGTTATACAGTACCTTTGATCGACATTAAGCATTACGGTCAAATCCATACTGTGTAAGCGTCTGAGAGTGTCACTACGGGACTATGGAGATTTCAATTGTACCCTAAAAAATATATACTTTCTATTTTATTATCCAGGACCTTTTTTACAACATTTTTTATTATGGTCAAAACCAAACTGAGTGAGCGTCTGAGGGTGACTACTGAAATATATACCGATATTTTCAATTTGGCCAACACTGTATACAGCAGAATGCTTCTGATACAGTAACCTTTTTAGCTATTTAGGTTCTGGTGTAATCCATAATGAGCCTGTAAACGTCTGTCTGTTACTCTGGCAATATATTTGGAACTTTAAGATTACCCCAACACTGTATACAGCTGCACGCTTGTGTTACATAACCCATTTACAGCTTTTCATATTCTTGTGTAATCCATACTGGGCCTGAGAGCATTTGTGTCTGCCTCCTGAAATGTATACGGAAAATGAGAATGTTTATACTATACTATATATACCTTGTATCTGGTGATAATGTACCCTTTTTCAACTTGCTATTTTATTGGGTAATCCATACTGAGCCTGTGAGCGTCTATGTATGCCTCATGAAATATATACGGAGATTTAATGTTATCCTTAGACTGTATAGAGCTGTACGCTTCTGATACAGTACCATATATCTGCTGGTATTTTGGGTCCATTTTGAAAAACATGAGGAAGTATGGTGGAAGAGGACGCAGATGTGGGTGTGGAGGGCCACCTGGTACTGATGGTGGTGGTGCATCTGCTGGTAGTGCCAAAAACACAATAGCAGCTAAGGCAGGAGGTGTTGAGCCAGCGTCATGATGTAGCTCTAGAAGGCCTGTAAGGCTCCCCTTTTCTGGGAGTAGGTAGACTGCTTTTAAAGCCAGAGTATCAGGAACAGTTTGTGTCTTACATTGCTGAAACAGCCTCCAGCTCTATCGCCTCCTCTTCTGAAGTTGTAAAAAATGCAAGCACTGAGTCTTAACTGCAGGCTTCTGGTCAGAAGCAACCCCTTTCCTTGTGTCCTTCTCCCACACCAAAAGCTTAGATGCTGCTCCAGTGTCTGATCTGCCCCATTTACATTGCTCCACTACATGATGGGCCCTATTTTTAATTAACCCAGGCATGGTATGTGAAAAGAGCTCCATGGAGTAATCTGAGGTGTGTGCTTCCACATCCTTCAGGGGGCCGTTATACACTGGAGCTTTACAAATGGGGCCCATTATATATGGAGCATTATTAGGGCCCATGATACACTGGAGCATCATCCATGAAGCCCATCATGTACTGGAGCATTGTAAATGGGGCAGATCACACTGGAGCAGCATCTAAGGGGCCCATTATACACTGGAGCATAACAATTGATCCCATTATATATGGAGCATTATTAGAGCCCATCATACACTAGAGCATCATCCATGAGGCCCATCATGTACTGGAGCAATGTAAATGGGGCAGATCAGACACTGGAGCAGCATCTAAGGGGCACATTATACACTGGAGCATTACAAATAGGGCACATTATATATGGAGCATTATTAGGGCCCATGATACACTGCAGCATCATCCATGAGACCCATCATGTACTGGAGCATTGTAAATGGGGCAGATCAGACACTGGAGCATTACAAATGGGGCCCATTATATACGGAGCATTATTGGAGCCCATCATACACTGGAGCATCATCCAAGAGGTCCATCATGTACTGGAGCAATGTAAATGGGGCAGAGCAGACACTGGAGCACCATCTAAGGGGCACTTTATACACTGGAGCATTACAAATGGGGCCCATTATATATGGAGCATTATGTGGAGCTCATCATATACTGTATGGAACATTTTTGTGACTAATTATTTGGTATGGAGAAATATATGGGGCTCATTATTCTGTATGCACACAATGTCGTGGCCATAACACTGTATGGAGTAATATACTTTCCTGTTTTTGAGCTATTGTACAATTTAAAATAGATCAGTCATGTCATGTAAGCAGTGAAGTATGTGACATTGTACTATACCTATATTTCTGTGCCGTATCGGAGCATCATGAGTTGTGGTATGTGTTAAAGGGGCGCACTGACACTCTTTGGCCCAGGGCACACGAAAACCTGGAGCCAGCCCAACCCCCCACAACTTTAGCCAAATAACCCCCAGTTTTCAATACGTAACTATTATTAGGAAGTAAATTAAGGTTGACAAGCTTCAGTTATAAGAATTTATGTTTTTGGCATAGAAATGGGCACTGTAGGTGTGTTTACTGTCTTCCAGTCCCTGGCGACTTTGCTTCCCCATTGACTTGCATTGGGTTTCGTGTTTCAGTCGGCCTCCGACTTTTCCCTATAGTTGGCCGATTTCGTTCAACCCGACTTTTGTGAAAGTCGGGTTTCATGAAACCCGACTCGACCCGAAAAAAGGCAAAGTCGCTCATCTCTTATCACTGTTCATGAAACATTTGTGCGATTCGAGTCCGTCAAAAACGGCCCGATTTTTTATACATCATGTATGACTCCAGCCTAAGCCTTAAAATGGTTATAACTACTTTAATATTTATGAAAAAAGGGGAATGGAGAACGGGAGAAGGCAGCTTATCATTTGTTTCTTTCCAAGAATGAGCTCCACACAGGGAGCCGCCTGGGCTTGGCCGTGCAAGTTCCAATGAATGAAGAAATAAAGGTACTTCAGCATAGAAAAATATAAAACTTCATCTTTAAATGGAACCTGTCACCTGTTTTTTCTGCTATAAGATGCGGCCACCACATTTCAGGGCTTATCTACAGCATTCTATATTGCTGTAGATAAGCTCCCGGTCCGACCTGAAAGATAAGAAAATAAGTTTTATTATACTCACCCAGGGATCGGTCAGGTGCGGCCCGATGGGTGACGCAGGTCCGAGTCCAGCACCTCCCATCTTCTTGCAATGCCACCCTCCTGCTTGCTTCATCGCTTCCGACATCGCTCTCCTGTGCAGGCGTACTTCTCTGCCCTGTTGAGGGCAGAGCAAAGTACTGCAGTGCGCAGGTGTCAAGAAAGGTCAGAGAGGCCCAGCACCTGCGCATTGCAGTACTTTACTCTGCCCTCAGCAGGGCAGAGAAGAACGCTTGCACAGGAGCGTGATGCCGGGAGCAATGAAGCAAGCAGGAGGGCGGCGGCGCAAGAAGATGGGAGGCACCGGACCTGCGTCACCCATCGGACTGGATCGCCCCCTCAGGTGAGTATGATAAAACTTATTTTTCTTATCTTTCAGGTCGGAGCAACGGCTTATCTACAGCATTTTAGAATGCTGTAGATAAACTCTGAAACGCAGTGGCCGTATCTTATAGCGGCTAAAACAGGTGAGAGGTTCACTTTAATGGAAAAAAAATCATAAAAACAGGCACAATGAGGACAACATATAGATCCCAGAGAGCTACTAACTGACTCGTTTTGACTCTCCAGTCTTAATCATGGTTAGTCAGACTAATAAGTTGTCAGACTGGAGGATTAAAAACCTTTTGAGAAGCAAACAGGTGAAAAAGTCAGTGCTAATTAATAATTAAATCACAAGGTGAGTTAATGCTTTGTGAAAGCACTTCAAAAACATGCATGTACCATGTTGAAACGCGTCGGTTGGTAGCTCTCTGAGATCTATATTTTGTCCGCATTGTGCCTGTTTTTATTAATTTTTTCCATTAAAGACAAAGTTTTATATTTTTCCATGCTGGAGTACTTTTTTTTTCTTCATTCTTTGGTACATTAATATTTAGACTTTAATATTTAGATCTATTATGATACCTCATAAATATCAATATAATAGTGGTCTGACTCCCAGCATGCCTCCAATCTGCCTTTTATCAGTTCTGTTGATAGCTAGATGTAAACAGGGCGTTGAGCAGAACCGTAGAGGTCCATACACTGTGTAGTGGCTGCTCCCAGCTTTCAGTTTATCCACTATTAAAGTGAATAGGAGCTAAGCTACAGGAAGCTGTCACCAAAGAGTGTAAAGATCTGTGCAGTTTTGGCTAAAATTTAGTTGGAAACAGCATATATACAGTGCAGACCAAAAGTTTGGACACACCTCATTCAAAGAGTTTTCTTTATTTTCATGACTATGAAAATTGTAGATTCACTCTGAAGGCATCAAAACTATGAATTAACACATGTGGAATTATATAATTAACAAAAAAGTATGAAACAACTGAAAATATGTCTTATATTCTAGGTTCTTCAAAGTAACCACCTTTACTTTGATTACTGCTTTGCACACTCTTGGCATTCCCTTGATGAACAAGAGGTTGTCACCGGAAATGGTCTTCCAACAGTTTTGAAGGAGTTCCCAGAGATGCTTAGCATTTGTTGGCCCTTTTGCCTTCACTCTGCGGTCCAGCTCACCCCAAACCATCTCGATTGGGTTCAGGTCTGGTGACAGTGGAGGCCAGGTCATCTGGCGTAGCACCCCATTACTCTCCTTCTTGGTCAAATAGCCCTTACACAGCCTGGAGGTGTGTTTGGGGTTATTGTCCTGTTGAAAAATAAATGATGGTCCAACTAAACGCAAACCGGATGGAATAGCATGCCGCTGCAAGATGCTGTGGTAGCCATGTTGGTTCAGTATGCCTTCAATTTTGAATAAATCCCCAACAGTGTCACCAGCAAAGCACCCCCACACCATCACACCTCCTCCTCCATTCTTCAGGGTGGGAACCAGGCAAGTAGAGTCCATCCGTTCACTTTTTCTGCTTCGCACAAAGACACGGTCGTTGGAACCAAAGATTTCAAATTTGTACTCATCACACCAAAGCACAGATTTCCACTGGACTAATGTCCATTCCTTGTGTTCTTTAGCCCGAACAAGTCTCTTCTGCTTGTTGCCTGCCCTTTGCAGTGGTTTCCTAGCAGCTATTTTACCATGAAGGCCTGCTGCACAAAGTCTCCTCTTAACAGTTGTTGTAGAGATGTGTCTGCTGCTAGGGCTCTGTGTGGCATTGACCTGGTCTCTAATCTGAGCTGCTGTTAACCTGCGATTTCTGAGGCTCGTGACTCGGATGAACTTATCCTCCGCAACAGAGGTGACTCTTGGTCTTCCTTTCCTGGGGCAGTCCTCATGTGAGCCAGTTTCTTTGTTGCGCTTGATGGTTTTTGCCACTGCACTTTGGGACACTTTCAAAGTTTTCCCAATTTTTCGGACTGACTGACCTTCATTTCTTAAAGTAATGATGGCCACTCGTTTTTCTTTACTTAGCTGCTTTTTTCTTGCCATAATACAAATTCTAACAGTCTATTCAGTAGGACTATCAGCTGTGTATCCACCAGACTTCTGCACAACACAACTGATGGTCCCAACCCCAATTATAAGGCAAGAAATCCCACTTATTAAACTTGACAGGGCACACCTGTGATGTGAAGTGAAAACCATTTCTGGTCCTACCTCTTGAAGTTCATCAAGAGAATGCCAAGAGTGTGCAAAGCAGTAATCAAAGCAAAAGGTGGCTACTTTGAAGAAGCTAGAATATAAGACATATTTTCAGTTGTTTCACACTTTTTTGTAAATTATATAATTCCACATGTGTTAATTCATAGTTTTGATACTTTCAGAGTGAATCTACAATTTTCATAGCATGAAAATAAAGAAAACTCTTTCAATGAGAAGGTGCGTCCAAACTTTTGGTCTGTACTGTATATACTGTAGATATTTGAATGCTTTCAGTGAAATAAGCAAGGGTGCTAAATCCCAAAAGGCAACATATATGTCTAATCTACAGTGGGGAAAATAAGTATTTGATACACCGCCAATTTTGCAAGTTTTCCTACCTGCAAAGAATGGAGAGGTCTGTAATTTTTATTGGCAGTACACTTCAAAAGTAAGAATCAGAATCTAAAAATAAAAAAACAAAGATCACAATGTATGATTTTTAAATAATTAAACTGAATTTTATTGCTTGAAATAAATGTTAATCTCCTACCAACCAAGAAGAATTCTCTTTCACAGACCTGTTTGTGTTTTCTTTTAGAAGCCCATTGATCACTTGTATTAATTACACCTGTTTGAACTTGTTACCTATATAAGGCTACTTTCACACATCCGGTGTGTGGGGTCCGGCGGCTTGCGGCGAAAAGCCAGGCCGCCGGATCCGGCCTGCATCCGTGACACCGGATGTGTATGCGGCGAGACATACGGCTCGGACGTGATTTAAAGGAGCCGCAGGAGGAGGTGGACAGAGGCAGCCACTGAAAGGGAGGTGAGGGGAGGGGAGGAGACAGAGGAGAGGGGAGGGGAGAGGAGAGGGGGGTGGAGAGAGAGACATGGGGGGTTAACACTTAGTGTCCAGGCGAGAGAATCTCTCTCTCTTGCCGGGCACTTGTGGGGTTAACCCCACAGAGAGATCTCTCTCTCTCACCCAGACACTGTGAGTGTTAACCCCACAAGTGCCCGGCGAGAGAGATCTCTCACAAGTGTCCGGGTGACAGAGAGAGATCTCTCTCTCGCCGGGCACTTGTGGGGTTAACATTCACAGAGTCCGGGCATGCGCTGTGGAAAAAGCCGGTCCGGCGCTGACAAAAAACGTTGCAGAGAACGTTTTTTGCAGATGCCGGACGGCTAATTTTTGCCGTGTCCGGCAGCAACCGGACACGGCGCATAACCGTCCGGCACGATGCGGCGACCATGAAAGCTTATGGGACAAAACCGGATCCGGTGCTGGATCCGGTTATGAAATATTTTGCCGCATCATGCCGGATTACAAAAACCGGATGTGTGAAAGAGGCCTAAAAGATACCTATTTACACAATTACATTCCAACTGCTTCACCATGGCCAAGGCCAAAGAGCTGTCTAAGGACCAGGAACAAAATTGTAGATCTGCACAAGGCTTGGATGGGATGCAGGAGAATAAGCATGCAGCTTGGTGAGAAGGCAACAACTGTTGGCACAATTATTAGAAAATGGAAAAAACACAAGATGACTGTCAATCTTCCTTGGTCTGGGGCTCCATGCAAGATCTTGTCTTGTGCGGTACGGATGATTCTGAAAACGGTCAGGAGTCACCCCATAACTACACGCGAGGTCTTGGTCCAGGGTCTCAAACTTTATCGCTTTTAACCCACTACGCCATCATGGTTTAAAATCCTGCAGGGCACGTAAGATCCCCCTGCTTGCACGAGCACATGTCCAGCCCCTTTGAAGTTCACCAATGACCATCTGGATGATCCAGAGGAGGCAGGGGAGAAGGTCATGTGGTCAGATGAGACCAAAATAGAACTTTATAGTATCAACTCCATTCGCCATGTTTGGAGGAAGAAGAAAGATGAGTACAACCCCAAGAACACCATCCCAGCAGTGAAGCATGTTGGGGAAGACATCATACTTTCATAGTACTTCTCTGCAAAGAGGACATAGTAACTGCACCTTATTAAATGGATGGGGATATGTATAGCAAAATTTGGGCCAGCAATTTCCTTCCCTCAGTAAAAGCATTGAAGATGGGTCATGGCTGAGTCTTCCAGCATGACAATGACCCGAAACACACAGCCAGGGCAACTAAGGAGTGGCTCTGTAAGAAACATTTCAAGGTCTTGGAGTGGCCTAGCCAGTCTCCAGAACTGAGCCCAATAGAAAATATTTGAAGAAAGCTGAAACTTAATCTTGTCCAGCGACAGCCCCAAAACCTGAAATATCTGTAGGAGTGGGCCAAAATCCCTGCTACAGTGAGCAAACTTGGTCAAGAACTACAGAAAATGTGTGACCTCTGTAATTTCAAACAAAGGTTTCTGTACAAAATGTTAAATTCTGTTTATCTATTATATCAAATACTTATTTCATGCAATAAAATGCAAATTAATTATGTAAAAATCATACAATGTCATTTTCTGAATTTTTTTTAATATTCTGCCTCTCACATTTGAAGTGTAACTACATTAAAAAATGTAGACCTTTCAATTTTTTGTAGGTGGGAAACTTGGAAGTGTAATAAATACTTATTTTCCCCACTGTATACAGTGGGCACAGAATTTATTGAGACCCCTTTACATTTTTCACTCTTTGTTTCATTGCTGCCATTTGGCAAATTTATTAAAAAAGAAAAATTGAAATATCACATGGTCATAAGTATTCAGACCCTTTGCTCAGTATTGAGGAGATGCACCTTTTGAGCTAGTTCAACCATGAGTCTTCTTGGGAATGATGCAACGAGTTTTTCACACCTGGATTTGGGTATCCTCTGCCATTCTTCCTTGCAGATCATCTCCAGTTCCATCAGGTTGGATGTTGAACATTGATGCACAGCCATTTTCAGGTCTCTCCAGAGATGGTCAATTGGGTTTAGGTCAGGGTTCTGGCTGGGCCAGTCAAGAATGGTCACAGAGTTGTTCTGAAGCCACTCCTTTGTTATTTTAGCTGTGTGCTTAGGGTCATTGTCTTGTTTGAAGGTGAACTTTCGGCCAAGTCTGAGGTCCAAAGCACTCTGGAAGAGGTTTTCAACCATGATATCTCTGTACTTGGCAAACTCATGTTTCCTTCAATTGCAACCAGTTGTCCTGTCCCTGCAGCTGAAAAACACTCTCATAGCATGATGCTGCCACCAACGTGTTTCACTGTTGGGATTGTAATGGGCAGGTGATGAGCAGTGCCTGGTTTCTTCCACAAATACCACTTAGATTTATCACCAAAAAGTTCTATCTTCATCTCATCAGACCAGAGAATCTTATTTCTCATAGTCTGGGAGTCCTTCATGTCTTTTTTAGCAAACTCTATGCGGGCTTTCATATGTCTGGCACTGAGGAGAGGCTTCCATTGGGCCACTCTCCCATAAAGGCCTGACTGGTGGAGGGCTGCAGTGGTAGTTGACTTCATGGAACTTTCTCCCATCTCCCTACTGCATCTGTGGAGCTCAGCCACCATGATCTTGGGGTTCTTATTTACCTCTCTCACCAAGGCTCTTCTCCCACGATTGCTCAAATTGGCTGGATGGCGAGGTCTAGAATTCTGGTGTTCCCAAACTTCTTCTATTTAAGGATTATGGAGGCCACTGTGCTCTTAGGAACCTTGAAAACTGCAGAAATTCTTTTGTAACCTTGGCCAGATCTGTGCCTTGCCACAATTCTGTCTCTGAGCTTCTTGGCCAGTTCCTTTGACCTCATGATTCTCATTTAGTCTGACATGCACTGTGAGCTGTGAGGTCTTATATAGACAGGTGTGTGACTTTACAAATCAAGTCCTGTCAGTTTAATTAAACACAGCTGGACTCCAATAAAGGAGTAGAATCATCTCAAGGAGGATCACAAGGAAATTAACAGCATGTTACTTAAATATGAGTGTTTGAGCAAAGGGTCTGAATACTTATGACCATGTGATATTTCAGTTTTTCTTTTTTTAATAAATTTGCAAAAATTTCTACATTTCTGTTTTTTTTCAGTCAAGATGGGGTGCAGAGTGTACATTAATGAGAAAAAAAAGAACTTTTTTGAATTTGCCAAATGGCTGCAATGAAACAAATAGTGAAAATTTTAAAGGGGTCTGATCATTTTCCATACCCACTGTATCATACAAGAATCTGGACCATATAACTCTAAAGTTTCAACAATATCATAAAAGACATATTCCTCAGAATCCATCTCATAATTGATACAGTATAGACCCATTACAAAAAAAAACACTAGAAATATATGGAGATTGTAAGACTACAGCCTGATATCAAGCCCCTCACCTCTACTTGCAGCTAGCTTATTTCCAAGTGAAACGAGACTACGGACTTATTGAATATTAAAAAAAATGTGGGAAGCCTTAGGTAGAAAACTGTTTTCAAGTTCTCCCTAATAAAATCATAGCTAGGGAAGAGGACCATCATTTTCTACTCAATCCTTTCAAGTTGACATTTCTGCATTACATGCTTTTCAAAAATACATTTTTTAATTTCCTTGCAAATTTCCCAGGAACAAGCCCGGAGCATTTTTGGTTCTAATATCAACCATAGCTTTTCTGCTGGGAAAAATATCTAATATACAGCATAAATTCATAGTCGCGCAATCACATTCTAAAACATCATGTCTATTGTCCTGGCTATAAGAATCGGGTATCACCCTTTCAGCCAGTGAAAAGCAAGAAATTTTTCATACTCCTCATGGCTAGGGATGCGCGAACCTGAGCGGTAACGGTAGTAGTTGAGGTTTGTAAAGGACACCTAGTGTTCAGTGCCTAACGCCAAACATGGATTTCTAAACATAAGTCTACATTACTGTTTGTGTTCATCAGCCAAATAAAGCTTGTCGAAAGGTTGCAGCACCTTTTTTTCAAATCTCTGTTAAACTTACCAATTTCCATATCCACATTTGTTTCTAGGACAATTCTCCTGCTTTACCCCCATTTTGTTTCCATTGCAGCCAATCAGCAAGCTTTAAGTCTATGGGCACTCCTGGCCCCCATTCTGACTCCAGAGTCTGGTTCCCTAACAGCCTGTTTTAGACTGCCATAACAATCTGGTTCAGCATGTCCAAAAAACATTATTGTGTAGAGTGCCATAACAGCCTGGTGCAGCGTGCCTTTTATAGCAAGTGTACTGTTGTTGGATCCGGTGTTTAGCACGGAAGGTATGATCACAGATCACAAATCTGCCTGTCCACAGCCAATGTTGTAACATTCATTAAAATGACCAGGCATGGATCCCACAGAACTTGCCCATACCTTTGGCTGACTAGACAACTTTACCAGCTGCACCCAGCCATTGTTATACTCTCTTTGCCAATCATTTACTTTTGGGGCCTCCTGAAATAAAAAAATAACAACAAAAGAAAAACAAAAACAAGAAACAAAGACAAAAAAATGCAAAAGCAGTGTTAGCTACTGCCTCCTCCGCCTCTTCTACCTGCACTAGCACATACACCTCCACTTCCTTTTACTACGCTTCCTTCTCCATTTATATCTCCACCTCCTGGCTATAGATTGATCTTTATTTATTATTCTATTTTCTCTTAGGTAATTCATAGTGCCCTATCAGTATGGTGCATAGTTCCATATCAGCCTGGTACACACTGTCCTTACAGCCTGGTGCATAGTGCCCTAACAGTCTTGTGCACAGTGCCTTTATAGCAAGTGTTCTTTAGAATCTTTTGTTTAGCATGGAAGAAGGTGTGATCACAGAAAGATGCATCTGCCTGTCCACAGCCAGGATGTGGAAGCTAAGATTCACTAAAATGAACCAGGCATGGATACCACAGGACTTCTCAATACAATTGGCTGAGTAGACAACTATACTTGCTGCACTTAGCTATTGTTATACTCTGTCATTCGTTTAATTTTCAGACCTCACCAAATAAAAAAAAAGAAAGAAAAACAAAACAACACAAAAACAGTGTTGGCTACCTCCTTGCCTGCCTCTTCTATCTACATCACCAAGTCCACTTCCACCCACTCCACTTCCTCCTCCATTTGATCTCCACCTCCTGGGTCTAGATTGTTAGTTATTTATTTATTTATTTTTCGTTCTATATTCTTTTAAGTAATTTTAAATCTATGTTCTAAGTCATTTCATTTAAAATAAAAAAGAAAACAAAAAACAGTGTTGGGTACCTCCTTCTCTGCCTCTTCCACCTACAATGACAAGTCCATCTTCACCTCCTCCTCTACTTTTACCTCTGCTACCTGGTTCAAGATTATTATTTTTTTTATTATTATTATTCTCTGCTTATTTAAGTAAATCCTCTGTCCACATTTGTTTGCTTGGCAATTGTTTTGCTCTTACCTCTATTTTGTTTCCTTTGCAGCCCCTTACTACCCATATTTTTGGGCACAAAAGTTTGGGCCCCAATTTGCTTCTATTGCCTGTGAGCTGGTCTTATTATGCTGAGAAAGGCCCAATAACTAAGGATCATTCCAGCCTATAAATATCAGCTCACAAACAACTGTCTGCTTTGCCTTTGCTTGTTATTAAAAAATGTGGGAGGGGGATGCTCAGAAGAGCAAGTGCTTCTGTGTAACAAATAGTCGGAGGAGATAGTTATAGGCTGAAAGATCAGCTGAACCAATTTTCAGTCAATACCTCGCTAAGTTGTATTGCTGTAAGAGGTTACTTACTTGCTGTTAGAGACTGCTAAGAACTACCTAAGGTCCAATTTCAATGCAAAATCATTCAGAATGAACATTCAACAGGCTGCTAATCATTCCAGTGATGGAGTAAAATGTCTACAGTATTTGTTGGTAGAATAATCTTCTGTGCATCACAAAAGATCATCACTCACATTAGCACATCATCCTGTCCAAACAAGATCTGTGCTGCCCAGAACAATGGCAGCCTATAAACACTGATTAATTACATATTGTACAGTTTGCATCTGAGGCGTGGCCTGCCTGTGTAAACAGGCTATTATACAACTGCTGATCAGCAAACAAGTTGCTGATTGGCAGTCGTTTAGTGCTACCAGTCCATTTTTGTAAACAGCACTTTACTTTTTGTTAGTAACTCTGTAAATAATGAATAGCACCTAAGATGCTGAGATTGATGGAATGAAGGACTTATTATGGAGTGTCAAGATGGAAAGTTTGAACATGGGATTGCTACTCAACACAAAGAAGGGAAAGATATTGTCTACTGTCAGGTATGACAGGGACACATATGAGATGTATGGTGGCAAACTGGAAGTTGTAAAGGATCGATAACCAGTCAAGATGCAGCGATGGCTCCTGAAGGAGAATAACTATTGGTAAATCAAATATGAAGTCACTGGACAAGGTCTTCAAATTGAGGAACCTTAACTGCCAACAAAGACATGGCTCGTACATAGTTTGGTCTTTTCTGTGATAACATACAGATGAAAAACCTGGACGATAAAGAAATAAAACAGAAGAACAATTGACGCCTTTGATTTGTGGTGCTGTAGAAGGATGTTATTAATACCATGGATGGCAAGAAGAACAAACAAATCAATTTTGGAGAAAATCAAGCCAGACATGTTACTCAAAGCAACGATCATCAAGCTATGATTTGCCTACTTTGGACACAAAGAGAGCAATCATTAGAGAATGACATCATGGTCGGAAGAATAGAATGTACAAGGCAAGGAGGAAGACCAGCAACCTGATGGCTGGATACTATCAAGATAACAGCAGAGAAGACAATGGTGGACTTATCTAGATTTCTTCAAGATCAATCTTCCTATACAGCATTCAACTATCAAGTCACCATGGCTCAAAACCTAACCAAAAGGCCATTAAAAGAATAAAAAAGATGATGTCCATTTTTACATTATATGTTGTAGCTGTAACTCTAAGTTAGAAATTTCTGAGATTCAGTCAGCACAGTTGAGAGCAAAAGAGATACACAGTGACACATAGCAGAAGGCATACTTGCATAAGTAAAAACACGCCTTGCATGCACTTAGCTTAGCCATTTTGTTTCACTGTGTTAAAATGTACATACTCTATGAGATTTTGGCATATCTGAAGACATTAACTCTAAATATAAAGAGTATTCCTTATTCCTCCCTTTCCACACCCCATTATGCCATTGTTTTCCCCCATGTTTAGGGATGAGTAAGCCTGAAAAGTAAAGTTCGGGGTCAGGACGGTACAACTAGTGTCCGTTAAACACTGCCTGTGGCAGTACTGTGCCTTTAAGACTCTGTGTGTACCCTGCACCCTCCACCTGTGGGAGTATTGTGCCTCTAAGTTGCTGTGCGTACTCTGCCTCCCCCTCCTTTGGGAGTTCTGTGCCGCTAAAAAGATGAAGTGTGTTTTCTAGTAGTCTTTGAAATAAATAATTGGCATCAGCCATCTCAGTTCCATTTCTAGGCCAGATAATTATTATTTTAGGACTGGTGTGTGTGTTTTCTAGTATTGTTGCAAATAAATAATTGGCATCAGCCATCTCATTGCCATTTCAAGGCAAAATAAATAATTTTTCTAAACCTGTGTGTGTTTTATAGTAGTCAGGGAAAGAAATAATTATCATTAGCCATCTCTTTCCTATTAGTAGGCCTAAGAAATAATCTTTTAGGACCCCTGAGTGTTTTCTAGTAGTGTTGTAAATAAATATTTGGCATCAGCCATTTCAATGTCATTTCTAGGCCAAATAAATCATTTTTCTAAACCAGTGTGTGTTTTACAGTAGTCTGGGAAATAAATAATTGGCATCAGCCATTTTGTTGCCATTTCTAGTGCAAAGAAATTTTTTTTCTCGACCAGTGTGTTTTGCTTAGTAGTCTGGGAAATAAATAATTGGCATCATCTATCTCGTTGCCATTTCTAGGCCAAATAAATTGTGTTTTATAGTAGTCTGGGAAATAAATAATTGGCCTCAGCTATCTTTTTGCTAAGGCAAAGAATTAATTTTTCTGGATGAGTGCGTTTTTTATCGTTGTCTGGGAAATAAAAAATTGCCATCTCATTGCCACTTATAGGGTAAAAAAAAGAATTTTTCATTACCGCTGTGTGTTTTATAGCAGTCTGGGAAATAAATAATTGCATCAGCCATGTTGTTGCAATTTCTAGGGCAAAGAAATTATTTTTCTCGTCTGGTGTGACGTTTTTTAGTAGTGGTGTGATTGGGCTGTGGTATGTCCTCATTTTGATTGTACTTCTATATATTTTTTCTCTACCATATCATGTGTGCATTGTTCATATTGTGTATTTATCAGTAAGATTTGTGGCACAGATTGTCTGTCTTTAATCAAACATTACAATCTCTTATAGATTTATTACACTTGCACTTTTTACTTAATATTATGGTTTATACCTTGTCACATAAGAGATTAATATATAAAAGGATTCTTCATACCAGCTCATGAGCAATCAAGTTTGTGATTATTTGAAATTAAATTTTCTTACAATATTTAATAAACGCTTTGCTATATACTGTGTCAACATGCACACATGATCATTCAGTGGTGGATGAATAAAGTATTATTTGATTAATTGATATTTTATCTCAGATGACATACCCCTTCTCCCTCTGTAGCTTTTGTTTCAATATTAATATTTTTCAAGTGTCCTTGTTTTGTGCTTTTTAATTTTGTTTTATGTATTTCTTTATATGTGATCTTCTTGTTAAAAAAGTATTGACACAATATTTGTGATATTTTCCCTTGTTGGAACACCTTTTTTGGTTTCTTGTTTTTTTTTTTAGTAGTCTGGGAAATAAATAATTGGAATCAGCAGTCTTGTTGCCTTTTCTAGGCCAAAGAAATAATTTTTTCTAAACTGGTGTGTGTTTTGCATTATTCTGGGAAATAAACAATTGGCATCAGCCATCTTGATGTCATTTCTAAGTCAAAGAAATATTTTGTCTGGACCAGTGTGTTCTTTTTAGTAGTCTGGGAAATAATTGGCATCGTCCATCTCATTGCCATTTATAGGCTAAAGAAATAATTTTTCAGGTGTGTGTTTTCCAGTAGTTTTGCAAATAAACAATTGGCATCAGCCATCTTGTTGCCATTAGTAGTTCAACAAAAATAAATTTTCTGGTCCAGAGTGTGTTTCCTAGTACTGTTGCAAATAAATAAATCTACTCTTCTGCCATCTATTTGCGAGTATTGCACTGTTTAGAAAAAACGCTTCCAAAAATGAGACCATAAAATAGGGGACATGACCTTTTTGTTGCTGGTGTAGCTGCTGATAGCGGTGGTGGTGTAGCTGATTCAGGGAGAGTATGTCATCATTCTGTTTTTGCTATTTTCCCAAATACAACACCTTCTTCTGGTGTTGGCTGGTGACAGGACTTTATGCATCCTTTCATAGGCCCGAATACCATTGCATTAATGGTGAGGCCACAAGATCTTGAAAAAGTGTTAGATTGAATGGCTGAGAGGGGCTCTAGTTCCTTCACATTATTTTCCACCTGGTCCACTGCAGAAAATGCACAGTTGAAACCTGAGGACCATGACCATTCGACGTCCACCTCCACTCTTTGCAAATCAGCTAAGAAGTCTGAGCCCCAAATCATGTAGCAGTCTCTTCTGCTTTTTGATGACTTCGGTGGCTGTGGTTCCGTGGCTCATCCACCTGGCCCTGCCAAAAATATGGAAGATGCTGAGTCCACTGATTCGCAACCACTTCTTATGCTGGAGGATGACTATGTGGTAAGACTAGTGCACAAGGTCAGCTGACTATTGCAGGACATGTCAGATGATGACAAAACTCAGTTGACAATTCCAGCATCTTTCTGCAGTGTGCAGACCGGCAATGAGAGCAGGGTTGAGGAGTCAGGGGGAAATGATGCAGGTTATGATGAGGTCCTACACCCCTCATGGAGTGGAGGCCATCCTATAGATGTGAGCAGTTCGGAGGAAGGAGAGGGGGTCATGCTGCCACAACAGCACAGCAAAAAAGGGAGCAGGGTACAAAGTCGCAGCGGGCGGTCCCAAGCCAGTACATTGGCTGCTACTGCCCATCATACCACTGAAATCAGCACACCAAAGGCAGCTCAAAAGAGTTTCCTGGTGTGGCATTTCTTCAGTGAATGTGCTGGTGACAAGCAACAGGTATTTTGCATGTTTTTCCATTAGACCCCAAAGTAAGGCATAAATGTTCTCAACCTGAACACCACCTGTATGACAAGGCACCCAAATTCCAAGCATGAGGTACAATGGAGTACACACCTTAAAAATCATAACAGATCTGAGGCTTCTCCTGTTCTCTCTTCTGATGTGGCCTCTTCCTTCTGCTCATGATCAACAGGGCCAACTGCCTCCCTGACATTACCACCACCAGTGTCATCAAGCATCTCCATACCATCCCATGGAAGTGTTCAGCTTTCCATCCCCTAAACCTTCAAGAAAAAGAAAAGAGGAGATACCGCCTAGCCACCCACATGCCATGGTACTGAATGACAGCATTTCCAAATATTAGCTTTTGAAATTATTACATTTCGGCTGGTGGAGACGGACAGTTTTAAAAAACTGAAGATATTGCCTGTCCCGCAGTGTGTTGTTCCCAGCCTCCACTTCTATTCCATGCGGGCCATCTCTGCCTTGCACAAACAAGTTGTAGACCAAATCAGGTGTGCATTGCACAATTCGTTCAGTGGTAAAGTCCACATAACCACCCATATGTGGACTAGTAAGCATGGCCAGGGACGTTACAGATCCTGTACTGCCCACTGGGTAAATGTAGTGGGGACTGGGACAGAGGCGGAAGGCATTGTAGCCCTTGTCCTACCATCATCAAGGATTGCTGAATGTTGATCTGTTCAGGTTGTCTCCTCCTCAGCATTACTATACCATTTTCATGCTTGCTGGAAAAAAACCTCAGGACATGATGGCATCGGAGCAGGAGGAGAAGGTGCAATTCACATTGTTATCAGACAACTATAAGATGTGCCAAATTTGGCACTTAGCCTCACTCTTCTCCCTTGCCCTGTAGCGGTGGCAAGTGGGCTAATGGTTTAGGGAGTTGATGTCACCTTTGTATTGTCGGGTGACATCAAGCCCACAGGTTAGTAATGGAGAGGCGTCTATAAGATGCCCCCATTACTAACCCCATAGCGATATTATTAAAAAAAACACACACAGAATAAAGTGTTTTAATTGCAATAATGACAGTCTTTTATTGAATCTAAAACCCAAAAAAGACTACCAATTATAAATATGTCAACTTCCAAAGGGAGATAGAAGAACCAAACAAAGGGATGTGGAAGACAAAGTAAAATATAAGATTTTTATTGATTACAATTAAAAATTGCATAATACGAAAATAATTAATGTAGAACAAGGCAGAGTGTACCCAATGTCACCATCTACTATATAATTGTCTAATTCTGTCTGTCTGTCTGTCTGTAATGGAAATCCCACCTCGCTGATTGGTCGTGGCAGTTAGGCCGCGACCAATCAGCGACAGTTGCTTAGTCGTCGTGGCAACACAGCCGCATTGCTTATTGTACAGGCACATTACAGCTGTTAAAGGCATCACTGCTGCATTGCTCATTACACAGGCACAGTCCTGTACATATTCTGGAGTACAATGCATTAGGTAATTATGTAACAGTAGAACAGTCACGGCAGCTCTGGGTGTAACTTGCGTACAATACATTAGGTGTCAGCAGAAAAGGGAATGCAGCTCTGGGTGTAACTGGAGTACAATACATTAGGTAAGATCTGAACAGTGACTGCAGCTCTGGCTGTAACAGGAGTATAATACATTAGGTAAGAGCAGAATGGTGACTGCAGCTCTGGGTGTAACTGGACTACAATACATTAGATAACAGCAGAACAGTGACTGCAGATCTGGGTGTAACTGGAGTACACTACATTAGGTAACAGCAGAACAGTAACTGCAACTCTGGGTGTAACAGGAGTACATTACATTGCATGCAGAACAGTGACTGCAGCTCTGGGACTAACTAGAGTACAATACATTAGATAACAGCAGAACAGTGACTGCAGATCTGGGTGTAACTGGAGTACACTGCATTAGGTAACAGCAGAACAGTGACTGCAGCTCTGGGTGTAACAGGAGTACATTGTTAACAGCAGAACAGTGACTGCAGCTCTGGGTGTAACTGGAGTACAATACATTAGGTAAAAGCAGAACAGTGACTGCAGCTCTGGGATTAACTGGAGTACAATACATTAGATAACAGCAGAACAGTGACAGCAGGTCTGGGTGTAACTTGAGTACAATACATTTGGTAAGATCTGAACAGTGACTGCAGCTGTGACTGTAACAGGAGTATAATACATTAGGTAAGAGCAGAATGGTGACTGCAGCTCTGGGTGTAACTGGACTACAATACATTAGGTAAAAGCAGAACAGTGACTGCAGCTCTGGGATTAACTGGAGTACAATATATTAGATAACAGCCGAACAGTGACAGCAGTTCTGAGTGTAACTGGAGTACAATACATTAGGTAACAGCAGAACAGTGACAGCAGCTCCGGGTATAATACACTAGATGGTGGCCCGATTCTATTGCATCGGGTATTCTAGAGTCTCTGTTAAAATAAAAAATAATTATATACTCACCTTCCGACGACCCCCGGACTCTGTCCCTCCTCTCACCACGCTTCCAGCATCTTCCGATCCCAGTAATGCTTAGCGAGAAGGGCCGGAGATGACGTCATTCTCGCGAGAGCGCGACGTCATCAGCGGTGTTTCGCGCTAAGCATTACTGGAACCGGAAGATGCCGGGAGCGTGGTGAGAGGACAGAAAGAGTCCGGGGGCCATCAGGAGGTGAGTATATCACTATTTTTTATTCTAACAGAGATTCTAGAATACCCGATGCGATAGAATCGGGCCACCATCTAGTATAAATATAATCAAGTGAGCAGATATATCAGGCAGTAGAAACACTACACACATAGCAGACCAAAATCATGACCACTAATTTCACAATAATAAATCCTTGTGGGTGCATAAGTGGTGAACTAGAATCTGTGTAGGACGCTTCATATAATCAAAGTAAATAATACAAAGTGCATAGTGCCAAAATGAAGTGTCAAATTTCATTAATTCATGCCAAAGTGCATAATGCTAGAAAAGATTACAGTACTAAGGTAAATCTATTATATGAATTCATGCCAAAGTGCATAGTGTTAGGAAAGAAATTGAAGTACTGGGATGAATCTGTGAACCCAGGGATTAACCCAAATAATTAAGCCTCATCTGCAACTGATAACGTGTTTTATGTGGGCCATTGATCACAGATCAGCCAGAAAACTGTGAATAGCAAAATGCAACAAATACCTGTCAAGTGGTGACACAGGGAGGAGGACCCCGACGCACGTTTCGTTACTGTCGCTTCTTCCAAGCGATGCATTTCAATGAATTCCCTAACAAACTCTTGTTTCTCGGACGACATCTGAAAAAAAAAGCAAACAGTGAGAACGGCACAATACATGTAACATTTGTTAAATTTCAAAATAAAATGGCTGCCCATTCAAAAGCGTATGTACACAGATAGAAGCCAAGCAGCCAGCCATTAGCTTGTAAGTGTTTTAGCATGACCTCAATGTAGAATACAGTTATGATTACATATAATAGATACCTGACCTATGAATAGAAATGCTACAAAGATCCTAAAATGGCGGGGGTTGGCTCGGCAGGAAAAGTAAAGTGGCTGCCCATGTCTATGCAAAAGCAAAAAAAAATAGAATAGAATTATGATTAAATATAATTGAAAGATAACCTATTTGTAAACGCAGCCAAGATCCTAAATTGGCGGGGGTTAGCGCGGCAGGAAAAATAAAATGGCTGCCCATGCCTATGCAAAATCATAAAAAAGTAGAATCAAATGACGATAAAATATAATAGATAGATGACCTATAAATGTAAATGCAGCCAAGATCCTATTATGAGTCCCCAAACAATGCCTACCTTGCAAGACGGAGCAAAAATCCAGAAGATCAAGAAAATATCACAGTTGCGTCTCAGACAGTGTAGCTGAGGTAAGCAAGAAAGCAGGTAAAATCCACAGAGAACGCACTAGTGATTCACACGGGAACGCTGCAGGAATACTGCATAGAACGATCCTGTTATGTATGAGTCACCGGAGGAGGAAAAAACCAAAATGCAAGCTAAGTCCAGAAAACCGGAGAGGTTGGTATCTAGACCACTGATCCTATTCACAACAACACAACAGTAGCCGTGGAGCATTCCTACGGTGGTCCTAGATGCCTTTTCACAGCTGGAGAGCTAAATAAGCCTAAAGAAAGAAAGGGGAAATCTAAACTGCCCCAGAGCAGACCCCAAAGCAATAGACAGCCCCCAACATGTATTGTCGGTGAAAACAGATGAAAACACAAACACAGACAGAAAGACAGGCAGAGCAAATGATGGGGCCCAACTAACTAGATAGGAAAGGACAGAAAAGATGCTGGCTGCAATCCGCAAAAACCCAACCAAAAATGTCCCAACACATCTGATAGGAAAAATGGCCCTGAAGTCACTAGACTTCAAAATCCCTATATCAGCACTCCGATATATTCTGAAGACAGAGCAAAAGAGATTTAACCGATCAGGGACAAAAATGGAAATTCAGCAGAGCCCCAGCCGGGGTTGGCAGAACACAAAACCAAGCAAATCAGACAAAATCTCATGGAATAATAACAGAGAAAAACTTAGCTTTAGAAGACAGGAACTGAACTGGAGGCCAGAGCTCAGAGCAGAGAATTCACCAGCAACCCTACAGGGCATCGGCTACCTTATATCCACTCAGAGATTCCGGATGTCCAATCGCAATCCACCTGTTCAGGTGACAGGTTTCTCCCATCCCAATCAGTTTCACCACCTCATTTCACCAGCAGAGGGAGTTCATCGGACATCAAAGGTGAACAAGAAAATGAGCTCACAACAGTACCTCCCCCTTGAGGAGGGGTCACCGAACCCTCATCCACGCCACCAGGCCGATCAGGATGGGCCCGATGAAAAGCACGAGCCAATCTTTCGGCATGAATATCAGATGCAGAGACCCAAGAATTATCCTCCTGGCCATAACCCTTTCACTTAACCAAATACTGGAGTCTCCGTCAGACGAGAATCCAGTATCTTCTCAACCTCATATTCCACATTACCTTCAACCAATACAGGGTCAGGAGGTGCCACCACAGGAACTACTGGCTCAAAAAACCTCTTCAACAGAGACTTATGAAACACGTTATGGATCTTAAATGTAACAGGAAGAGCCAATCGAAAAGAGACCGGATTAAGAATCTCCAAAATCTTGTAAGGTCCAATAAATCTAGGTATAAACTTTGGAGAAGCCACCTTCATAAAAGGTTTTCTTTGATGACAACCAAACCATATCACCCACCTTAAACCGGGGACCAATGGTCCTATGCCGGTTGGAAAACCGCTGGGCCTTTTCCTGGGAGAGAGACAACTTATCCACCACTTGGTCCCAAATCTGGTGCATTCTCTCCACCACAGTGTCAACACCTGAGCAGGCAGAAGACTCCACCTGCCCTGAAGAGAATTGAGGATGAAACCCAAAGTTACAAAAAAAAGGTGACATCAAAGTGGCAGAACTAGCTCTATTATTTAAAGCAAATTCGGCCAAGGGCAAAAATGAGACCCAATCATCCTGATCAGCAGAGATAAAACATCTCAAATAAAACTCCAAAGTCTGGTTTGTTCTCTCCGTCTGCCCATTGGTCTGAGGGTGAAACGCAGAGGACAACTGAATTCCCAGCTTGGAACAAAAAGTCCTCCAAAATCTAGAGACAAACTGAACTCTTCTGTCAGATACAATGTTCTCAGGAATCCCATGCAAGCGAACAACCTGTTGCAAAAACAAGGGCACCAACTCTGAGGAAGATGGCAACTTAGGGAGTGGTACAAGATGGACCATCTTAGAGAATCTATCACAAATCACCCAGATAACAGTCATTCTCTGAGAGACAGGCAGATCAGAAATAAAATCCATTGAAATATGGGTCCATGGCCTCCTGGGCACCGGCAAAGGCATCAACCACCCACTAGAGCGAGAATAAGGATTACACCAGGAGCAAGTCCCACAGGACTGCACAAAATTCCTGACATCACGAGATGTGGCGGGTCACCAAAAAGACCGACTCACAAAATCTCTAGTTCCAAAAATACCTGGTTGACCAGCCAATGCGGAGCAATGAACTTCAGACAATACTCTCTTCCTCCACTGGTCAGGAACATACAATTTTCCAGTGGGACAACGCTCAGGTTTGTCCTCCTGAAACTCCTCCAGAGCACGTCTCAAATCGGGCGAGATGGCAGAAAGAACTACCCCCTCACCTAAGATGGTAGCAGGCTTGGTCACAATAGGAGAATCAGCAAAGAAACTCCTAGAGAGGGCGTCTGCCTTGACATTCTTAGTGCCCGGAAGAAAAGAGACAACAAAATCAAAACGTGTGAAAAACAAGGCCCACCTAGCCTGTCTAGGATTCAAGCGTTTGGCCGGCTCAAGGTAAATCAAATTCTTGTGGAAAGTAAGGACCACGACTTGATGTCTAGCTCCCTCCAACCAATGTCTCCACTCCTCAAATGCCCATTTCATGGCTAACAGTTCCCGATTCCCCACATCATAGTTGCGTTCAGATGGGGAGAACTTTTGGGAAAAGAAAGCACAGGGATTCATTTTAGATGTTACCGGATCTTTTTGGGACAAAACAGCTCCTGCACCAATCTCAGAAGCGTCCACCTCTACCTGAAATGGGAGTGAGACATCAGGTTGCCGCTGTGACATCGGCGGCCGTGCCCGCCAATGCCCCTTCAGCGGCGGCGCCCGCCGCAGCGTCTCCTCACCTGCACGCTCCGGTCCACGTGCACGCCCGCTCTGACTTCCGCCCTGCTGCAGGCACCCGCGCCGGCCTTAGGTCGCGGGCGCGCGTCCTCCCGCTCTCTTCCTCTGGTGGGGGCATCGCTGAGGGGCTGGGCTTCAGGACGTACTTCCTGGCTCCAGGATATTTCAGGCGTCCTCCCTATGAGGAGGGCGCCTGGTGATCGTGTGGTACTCCTGCACTTTTCTGGCCGCTACAGTTCCACTGTAGTCCTCTCTATTTCCCTTGTCACCCGTCTGCTCTGCCTCTGTCCCTGTTCCTGTACAGTCCTCCTTGCCTGCCTGCCCCGCTCTGTCTGTGCATTCCCCAGTGTCTCTCCTGTCTGTCGGCTGTGTTAGACCCTCTCCGCCTGCCTCTCCGTAACCATTCCTACTGCTCCTATAGTTCCTCCTTCCTGCCCAGGAACACCTGCTCTAGTTCCTTAAGCTCCGTCTGTCTCCCATAGCCTTACTGTCCTTCGAGCCGTCCCTCCTGGTTTCCGGCTGTCGCGCCTCTGTCCCCTGTGGTCCTGCCCCTAACGATCCCTGTATAGGGGTCGGTTTTCACCTGGCATGCTCGCCCCAGTGGCTCCAGATCCGCGACCCAGAGGGTCCACTCTCTGACGTTGCCTGCTCCTAATCGTCACAGTATCACCAGGCCATGGACCCCGCCGGTGCCGCGACTGCTACACAGAAGGAGCTGCTTTTCTTACGAGAGAATCAGACCCAGATAATGTCCTTCATGAAATCCATGGACACCCGGCTCTCCGCCCTGTAAACCACTGACCCAGGGCATGCTCCTCTCTTAGCCAGCCTCCAGCAGGAGCTCGCGCAGCAGCGCGATGCCCAATCTCATATTTTGGGTTATATGGTGTCCGTTGACGACCGACTGCTTGCTTTGCAGTCCTCTGTGGCCGCCTTGACCAAAGCCCGGGAAGCTGTTTCATCTCCGCCCCCCACCTGGGAAAGCCTCCCAGGTATAGCGGGGACCCTAAGTTATGTAGGGGCTTTTTAAACCAGTGCAGACTGCACTTTGAGCTTCTGCCTCAACAATACCCCACAGATCGTGCCAAAGTGGCGTTTATTGTATCCCATCTCGAGGGAGAGGCGCTGGCTTGGGTGAATCCTCTATGGGAGAGGGATGATCCCGTGGTTTCCAGTATCCAGATTTTTTTGGAGACGTTCCGCATAGTATTTGTTGAACCCGGGCGCCTAGCTTCCACTACAGAGGCCCTTTTTAACCTTCGTCAGGGATCCCTCACAGTAGGGCAATACGCCATCCGCTTTCGGACACTGTCTTCGGAGCTGGGGTGGAATAACGAAGCTCTTGTGGGTGCCTTCTGGAGAGGCCTTTCTAGTAAAATCAAGGACGAGCTTGCCGGGCGAGACACTCCCACCACCCTGGAAGATCTCATCTCTCTGGCTACTCGTATTGATCTGCGTTTTTTAGAACGCGCCAGAGAGTCGGCCAGGGAGAAAAGGCCCTTTAGGTTGTATCAAGCTCCTATTCCACATTCTTCCACACCTCCTATTAGCTCCGCTCCCGAGCCCATGCAGATTGACCGTATCAAGTTGTCCGAGCAACGGCGCAGGGAGAGGATGACAAATGGACTCTGTTTGTACTGCGGTGGAGCCAATCACTTCGTACGCACCTGTCCTGAGAAACCGGGAAACACCTCCACCTAGGCCAGGTAAGAGAGGGCCTCCTAGGTGATCATAACTCCTCTCTACCACTTACCCTTTCAGCTCTGATTATTACAGGTCGGGGGCGTGGATCTGTGGAGGCGTATGTGGACTCGGGCGCAGCAGACAATTTCATTCACCAAGAAGAGGTGGATAAACTCCAGATTCCGGTGGTCTTCCTAAGAAACCCACGTGCTATCACCTCCGTCGATGGCAAACCTCTACCCAAACTCATCACCACGGTTACCGCCGAAGTTGACCTGCAAATTGGTGCACTCCACCTCGAGAGAATAGCCTTTTATGTCCTGCCTCAATTGTCCCATGCTGTTCTCCTAGGGTTACCCTGGCTCAGGCTGCATGAGCCAGTTGTCGACTGGCGCTCAGGAGAGATCTTGCGTTCGGGGCACTCCTGTCATGAACGCTGTCTGCGGGCCCTAATTCGTCCTCATTCTCTGCCTAGGCCAGTCGATCTCCCGGGCCTTCCTGTACCATATCACGCATACACCGATGTTTTCAGCTAGAAGGAAGCAGAGTCTCTGCCACCACATTGGTCCTATGACTGCCCTATCGACCTGATTCCCGGAGCTGTTCCTCCCAGAGGAAGAACGTATCCTCTCTCCCCAGCAAAGACCACGGCTATGACAGTATACATACAAGAAAACCTGGCCAAGGGGTTTATTCAGAAATACTCATCTCCTGCTGGTGCGGGTTTTTTCTTTGTCTGGAAAAAGGATGGATCACTGCGACCATGCATTGATTATCGGGGCCTGAACAACATCACCGTTAAGAATCGGTATCCGCTCCCGCTGATTCCAGAACTCTTCGACCGGTTGAGAGGGGTTCGGATCTTCACGAAGTTGGATCTGCGGGGAGCCTACAATCTGACCCGGATCCGCGCAGGGGATGAATGGAAGATGGCCTTCAATACCCGTGATGGGCATTATGAGTACCTAGTCATGCTGTTCGGTCTCTGCAATGCTCCGGCTGTGTTTCAGGAATTCATTAACGAGGTGTTCCGGGATCTACTCTACTCCTGCGTGGTGGTATACTTAGATGATATTCTCATCTTTTCGCCCGATCTGTCCTCTCATCGGAGGAGCGTATGCATGGTCCTGCATCGCCTTCGAGAGAATCAGCTCTACGCCAAAATTGAAAAATGCCTCTTTGAGCAAACGTCGTTACTCTTCTTGGGTTATATCGTCACAGATTCTGGCCTGAAGATGGATCCAGAGAAATTCTCTGCGGTACTCAAGTGGCCTCGCCCCGTTGGTGTAAAAGCCATCCAGCGTTTCCTCGGATTCGCTAACTATTGACGACAATTTGTGCCTCATTTTTCTACAATTACCAAACCCATCACGGCCCTGACCCATAAAGGAACCAAGTCAAACAGCTGGTCCCCCGAAGCTGAAGACACCTTCCTTGCTCTGAAACGTTCTTTTGCATCAGCACCAATCTTACATCGCCCGGTAGCCAGCAGGCCCTTCGTCTTAGAGGTGGATGCCTCCTCCACTGGGGCTGGAGCAGTTCTGCCCCAGCAGGCCTCATCTGGACGTCTGGTGCCTTGTGGGTTTTTTTCAAAGACCTTTTCGCCTGCGGAGTGTAATTACTCCATTGGAGACCGGGAATTGCTAGCCATTAAGATGGCCTTGGCGGAGTGGCGATATTTACTCGAGGGGGAAGTGCACCCTTTCACTACAGACCACAAGAATTTGGCCTACCTGCAGTCCGCCCAAAGACTAAATTCCCGGCAAGCCAGATGGGCTCTGTATTTTTCCTGTTTTGATTTTGGGCTTCACTTCTGCCCGGGCAATCAGAACATCAAAGCGGATGCACTTTCCAGGTCTTTGCAGTCGCCAGAGAGGGATGAAGATCCATTGTATATTATTGAGCCCGCTAAAGTTATCACCGTGGCTCCTGTGAATTTCTCTACTCCTCCACCAGGCAAAACCTTCGTTCCTCAAGACAAACGTTCGGAGGTGCTGTCGCGCCTCTGTCCCCTGTGGTTCTGCCCCTAACGATCCCTGTATAGGGGTTGGTTTTCACCTGGCGTGCTCGCCCCAGGGGCTCCAGATCCGCGACCCAGAGGGTCTACTCTCGGACGTAGCCTGCTCCTAATCGTCACAGCCGCAAAATCGGAGCAGAAGTGAACCTCCGTTTCAGCTCCTGAAAGGAAGAAACAGCCTCTGGAGACAAATTCAGCACATCAGCACCCTTCTTAGTCAAATCAGTCAATGGTTTGGCAATACCAGAAAAATTAGCTATAAATTTACGATAAAAATTAGCAAAACCCAAAAACTTCTGGAGGGCCTTCAAAGAAGTGGGCTGAACCCTATCATAAATGGCCTGTACCTTGGCCGGGTCCATTTCAATAGTTGACGGAGACAAAATAAATCCCAAAAATGAAATCCTCTGTACACCAAAAAGGCATTTCGACCCCTTAACATACAGGGAATTCTCCCTCAAAATCCAGAACACAGTCCGAACATGTTCCACATGAGAGTCCCAATCCCTGGAAAAGATTAAAATATCATCCAGATAGATGATCAAAAATTTATCCACAAAGTCCCGGAAAATTTCGTTCGTGAAGCACTGGAAGACAGAAGGGGCATTAGTGAGCCCAAAAGGCATCACCAGGTACTCAAAATGTCCCTCCGGAGAATTAAACGCCATCTTCCATTCATCCCCATGCTTAATGCGAATAAGATTATACGCCCCCTGAGGTCAAGCTTGGTAAACCAGGAAGCACCTTTAACTCTGGAGAATAGATCAGAAATCAGGGGTAACGGATACTGATAATTAACAGTAATTTTGTTGAGGGAACGATAGTCAATACAAGGCCTTAATGAACCATCTTTCTTGGCCACGAAAAAAAACCCAGCACCCAAGGGTGAAGAGGATGGTCTAATATGACCCTTCTCCAATGACTCCTTAATATAAGATCGCATAGCCTCATGCTCGGGTACAGATAAATTGAAAAGTCGACCCTTGGGAAATTTACACCCAGGGCTCAGCTCATTTGCACAGTCCTAACTCCTATGAGGAGGCAAAGACACAGACTTATCCTCACTGAATACATCATAAAAATCAGCCAAATAGTCAGGAACATCATGCAACTGGGGAGAGGTGGAGAAAACAGGAGTGTCACTAAGAGCACACTGACAACCCCAACTCACCACAGACACAGATTTCCAATCCAAAACTGGATTATGGATTTGCAACCAGGGAAACCCCAGAACAATGGTATCATGCAAATTATGCAACACTAAAAATCTGCAATTTTCTTGATGGTCTGGGGTGACCCGCATTACCACCTGGGTCCAAAACTGAGGTTTATTCTTCGCCAAAGGAGTAGCATCAATACCCCTCAAAGGGATAGGCGTCCGCAGAGGTGTCATAGGAAACCCACAACGTTTAGCAAAATCCAAGTCCATCAGGTTCAGAGCCGCTCCTGAATCCACAAAAGCCTTAGCGGAAAATGTGGACAGGAAGCAGATCAGAGTAATTGCCAGAAGAAACTTAGGTTGTACACCACCCTCAGCAAATGTGTGTGCAAAACGTTTCTCTCGTTTAGGGCAGACAGAAATATTATTAGAGGCATCTCCACAGAAAAAACACAGCTTATTACGCCTTCTGAAATCCTGATGTTGCGCCCTAGACAATACTCTATCACATTGCATAGGTTCAGACATTTGTTCAACAGGTGGCAACATTTCTCGTGTAATTTTACGTTCACGTAAACGCCGATCAACCTGAATGGCTAATGACATAGAATCGTCAAGACCCGAGGGAACAGGAAATCCCACCATAGTATCTTTTACGGTTTCTGACAAACCCTTCCGAAAGAGAGCTGCCAAGGCACCATCATTCCAGGTAGTAAGGACCGCCCTCTTTTGGAATTTCTGACAGTACAACTCTGCAGAATCCTGACCCTGGCTCCATGCCAACAGGGCTTTTTCAGCTTGATCAATAGCATTAGGTTCATCATACAACAACCCCAAGGCTTGAAAAAATGCGTCCACATTAGTTAGAATAGGATCATCAGGTGTCAAAGAAAACGCCCAATCCTGGGGATCGCCATGCAGCAAAGAGATGACAATCTTAACCTGCAGCACAGAGCTCCCCGATGAGCTAGGCTTCAAGGCAACAAATAATTTAGAATTATTCTTAAAATTCAAAAATTTAGACCGATCCCCAAAAAACACATCAGGAGTAGGGATCTTTGGTTCAGCAGCATGTGAATGAGCAAGATAGGTGGAAATTCCCCGCACTTCAGCAGCGAGCTGCTCCACACGATCAGACAATTGCTTAATTTCCATTAAGAAAAAATTCCTCCTATGGCCCCAGAGAAAAAGAGAAAAAAATATACATAAAAAAAAAAAATTCTGACACTTTTTTTTTTTTTTTTTTTTACAATTCTTTCCTGCTATTGAGTACCCTAGAATCTGCGGTATGGCTGGTGATTCTGTTATGAATGAGTCACCGGAGGAGGAAAAAACAAAAATGCAAGCTAAGTCCAGAAAACCGGAGAGGTTGGTAGCTAGCGGATTGCAGACCCCTGATCCTATTCACAAGAACTAACAGTGGCCATGGAGTGTTCCTACGGTGGTCCTAGATGCCTCTTCACAGCCGGAGAACTAAATAAGCCTAAAGAAAGAAAGGGGAAACCAAAACTGCCCCAGAGCAGACCCCAAAGCAATAGACAGCCCCCAACATGTATTGTCGGTGAAAACAGATGAAAACACAAACACAGACAGAAAGGCAGGCAGAGCGAACGATGGCGCCCAACTAACTAGATAGGAAAGGACAGAAAAGATGCTGGCTGCAATCCGCAAAAACCAACCAAAAATGTCCCAACACGTCTGGTAGGAAAAGCGGCCCTGAAGTCACTAGACTTCAAAATCCCTATATCAGCACTCCGATATATTCTGAAGACAGAGCAAAAGAGAGTTAACCGATCAGGGACAAAAATGGAAATTCAGCAGAGCCCCAGCCGGGGCTGGCAGAACACAAAACCAAGCAAATCAGACAAAATCTCATGGAACAATAACAGAGCAAAACTTAGCTTTAGAAGACAGGAACTGAACTGGAGGCCAGAGTTCAGAGCAGAGAAATCACCAGCAACCCTATAGGGCGTCGGCTGCCTTATATCCACTCAGAGATTCCGGATGTCCAATCGCAATCCACCTGTTCAGGTGACAGGTTTCTCCCATCCAAATCAGTTTCACCACCTCCTTTCACCAGCAGAGGGAGTTCATCGGACATCAAAGGTGAACGAGAAAATGAGCTCACAACAAATCCATAGCGCTCGGGAGCAATTGGATGGGAGTGCTAATACGTTGCCTTTTATGACTAGGCCGCAGTAGTGGCCATCAATCGGAGCAGAGGGGGCATTGTAAAATACGTCGGTCCAGTCAGATAATGAGAGCGCAGCAGTGGCCATCAATCGGTGCGGAGGGGTGTGGAAAAGGTAACGCTGAAGCACGCCTATTCGAGATCTGAATCATTACAATAGATGCTGTGTGACAAGGTCCCAACGACCGCTGAGGTCGTTATAAAGATCGCTGATCATTGCTGCGTCATTGAGGAGATCGGCCTGTTTGGCAGCTTACTATCGACGCACCAACGATTCTAGCCAGGTCGTATCGTTGTCGGGATCATTGGTGCATTGCTATGTGTAACGGGACCCTAAGATAGTGTGTTTTTGATGCAGAAAGAATACGCATCAAAAACTCACCAAAAACTCATTGCGTGAACTGATTGGAGATACGTGTTTCAAATCTTCAAGATGTCAATTTATCTTGCAGTTACTCTGAGTTTTAGGTGTACATTTTTTCCCATAGAATTGAATTAAATGTATAAAATCCATAGGTTAAAATGCGCTTAACATTTTAGTGCATTTTTGCAGTGGAAATTCCTGAAAATGTAATGCGTACGTGAATGTATCAATTAAGTTTTGGCAAATTCTAGAAAGTATCAAAAATAATGCAGATTTGTTTAAAATATTTCATACCAACAACATACAAAAAAATGACAAGTTAAAAATGTGATAAAAAAGCATGTAAGAAAACACAATGAAAAAACTCAGGAAACCTAATTTACTTAATATGTGCAGAAAGGGTAAAGAAAAGCTGAAACATCAAAAACTCATTGTGGGAATGTAGCCTAAAAGTTTTTACACAATAAATGTAACATAAAGGTAACTACAGTAAACTTAGACGGATTACGTATCTGCATTCTCTCATTGTAAAATATGCCAATAACCTAATGTTTATGACAACACAATCACTGAGATGAATGACCTTTGCGGAATCATCTTAAGATAATGGGAAGTACACTTGGTTTAGTCATTTGACAAAGCTTAATGCTGCAAGGAAACTCGATAAGCATCGCACAGGAGGTTAATGGCAAAATGATTGATATTAGATTTCTTGAATATAATATGGTGTCAAGGAAATGAACAAAAATGTTCTCACAAACGGGTATTTGTGCAGAGCATTACAAACCACAGCTTTCTAAAATTCAATAAATGTGTTTCATGAGTCAGAGAAACTAAATACAATTTTGGATGAGTATACCGGAGCTGTCATTGTGTAATGCTAACACTGAAAACCTGGCCAGTTGCCTACTTCATCTCGTACAAGAAGTCATTTGTTCCGTACTGTCAAAATCAACTCTTTGGAAACACGGCAGGAGGACCAAACACATTTTCCCTCATCCAAATGCAGGTACATTGTATTGTTTTCTATCAACAATAAAACCCAAAACATTATTATAGAAGTACAAGTCATTTTCCCAGATTGCAATCTCTTTAAGTCCAATGTCCACTCATGTGAATAACTAAAGTGAATAACACGTCAATCATTTTTATTGCTAATAATTGGGTTAATAAAAAAAATATAATCCATTTTTTCACTTTTTCTTTGCTCTTCCTTTGCTTCCAAGAGCAATAAATTTGTAAGTTTCAAATTATAACTTTATCAGAACTTTTCCTTTACAGAATCTACTATATAATTGTGTAATTCTGTCTGTCTGTTTGTAATGGAAATCCCGCGTCGCTTATTGGTCGCGCCCGGCTGGCCTCGACCAATCAGCGACAGGCGCAGTCCGGCCGCGAATTGGCACAGAATTCGAACGACGCACATCACCGCTACTGTTGGGAGATCTGCGGCGTTAGCTGCTGATCTCCCAACGGTTGCCGAGGGTCATCTCCTGCCGCACGGACTTGCCGCAATCAGTGATATTGGCGGGGAATTTAAAGGGGATCTGTCACCCCATTTTTGGCATATCAGCTGCAGCCACCGCCATCAGGGGCTTATCTACAGCATTCTGTAATGCTGTAGATAAGCCCCTGATGAAACCTGAAAGATAAGAAAAAAGAATTAGATTATACTCACCCCGGCGTTCGGTCCATTACAATGTGTGTTACCGTCCCGTCTGGCGCCTCCCATCTTCATATGATGATGTCCTTCTCCTTGCTTCTCCCTCGGCTCCTGTGCACGTGTACTTTATCGGCCCTGTTGAGGACAGAGCAGAGTACTGCAGTGCACAGGCGCCGGACCTCTCTGACCCTTCCCGGTGCCTGCGCACTGCAGTACTTTACTCTGCCCTCAACAGGGCAGATAAAGTATGCGTGCGCAGGAGCCAAGGGAGAAGCAAGGAGGAGGAAATCATCGTATGAAGATGGGAGGTGCCGGACCAGACCGCGACACCCACCGCACCCGACTCCACCCCCCGGTAAGTGTAATCAAACGTGTTTTTCTTATTTTTCAGGTTTCATCGGGGGCTTATCTACAGCATTACAGAATGCTGTAGATAAGCCCCTGATGGCGGTGGCCCCAGCTTATGGGGTAAAAATGGGGTGACAGATTCCCTTTAAATAAACTAAATACATATTCTAGAATACCCGATGCATTAGAATCAGGCCACCATATAGTAAGTTATAAGTTTTGAGTGCCGTCATTCATTTCACCATATAATGTACTGGAAAACAGGAACAACATCCAAGTACAAACAGATGGTAAAAAGAAAACAGCAATTCTGCAAATGTATTTTGTGCTTTGTGCTTATGGTGTTCATTGAGTATTAAAAAAAAGTTACATATAAACAATTTTACCCAGGTAGGCCACGTTCATACATTCAGTATTTGGTCAGTATTTTACATCAGTGTTTGTAAGTCAATCAGAGGAAAAGTGTAATAGAAACACGTCACCACGTCTGTATTTATCACCCACGCCTGGTTTACTGATGTAAAATGCTGACCAAATGCTGAACGGGATTACAGCGATACCAAACTTGTAAAATATATTTATTAAATGGAAATTGTGAAAACAAATTCTAAAGCTTGTAAAAAAAATTAATTACTTTGTATTGCCATTTTCTGAGACCCATAATGTCTTCATTTTTCTGTCGATGGAGTTGTGTGATTACTTTTTTCTTGCATAGCAACCTATCCTTTTATTGGTACCATTTTGGGGTACATATGACATTTACATTTTTATTGCATTTTTGGATGAGGTATGGAGATTAAGAAATGGCAATTGTGTGGTTTGCATTTTTACATTTGCAATGTATACTGCATAAACATGGCAATGCCAAATATTTTTTTTAGCAGAAAAAAACAAGGAAATCACCAAGCTGCAGCAACATATTATTTATTTTAGAACCACAAGCAACATATGATATCTTTACTATAGAGAGTAGCCTGGTATAAAGTGGGTTACTGCTAATTCTCATTCACTAACGCTTTCTTTGGCTCTTTAGCACTTTTGAATTTTCACTTTTTTTACTGAGATGCAGAACACCATCATTACCACTTGAAGGCTTCTATTTTTTGGATTATTTTCATATTGGAGAGCAGTCTCGATTATGTCTTTCTTTTTTATGAATAGTCTGTTAAATTTTTTCACTTTTTATATCTATTTTTAAACTGGGAAAAGTAGTAAATTTAATTTTTTATACATCGTCTCACTTTTAAAATCATTTTACTTTGCTTTTTTTTAGTCTCCTTAGGCTGGTTTCACACTAGCGTTTTTTAGCGCTGTGCTTCGTGTGCATCCATGCACATGCGTCCTGCGCCCCTATCTTTAACGTGGGGGCGCCTGGTCTAGCATATGCACGCGTTCATATGCGTTTTCGTGCGCATGCGCTTTTTTGTGTAGTGTGCGTCTAGGCCCGCCGGACGCAACCTGTTGCATTTTTGGTCCGTCTGACCTGTCTCAAAAAAACGCATGTGCACGCTTACAGTCTATGGGAACGCAGGCGTGTGCATGGACATGCGCACACCTGCGTTTAAAATCGCATGCATTTTAAGAGTTAACATGGCTAGAAAATGGTTAAAACGCATGCGCCTAAAAAAAGCAAACGCATACAAAACGCATGATGCGATTTTTTTATGCGATTCTATTGCGCACGAAGCGCAGCACTAAAAAACGCTAGTGTGAAACTAGCCTTTGGGCAGTGTTCCCACATTTATTGTTTGTGTCTCTATGATGTATCAAACATTAACAGTGATTATGCTGTAGGTGCTCGTTATATTAAGAGGACTGGTTTGATAGTTACATACGTTTAAAAAAGACCTAGGTCTAGGAAGTTCAACTTTTCTCTACCAATTATTCATTTTGTCACTAAATTAACTATAACCCGCAATGTTTAGTGTACTGAGGAAATTATCCAGCCCTTTTTAAAAGGTTTTATAGTATCTGCCATTACTATCTCTTGTGGTCGGCATTCCACAGTCTGACTGCTCTAACTGTAAAGAACCCATTCCAATTTAGCTGCCAGAATCAATTTTCCTCTACCTGTAATGAGTGCCCCCTGGTCCTTAGTATGGTCTTTGGAAAGAATAAGTCATATGACAGTCCTTTGTATTGACCACATACTGTATGTGCAGTATATATACATGTAAATGAAATCTCCTCTAAGATGTCTTTTCAAGGAGCTAAAGAAGCCCAACTTTCCCAACCTTTCATCATATGAGAGGCCTTCCACCCTTGTAATAATCTAGTTTGAACTGACTCTAACTTCTGAATATCCTTTTAAAAATGTTGAGTCAAAAATTGGATCCCATATTCTAGATGTGACCTCACAAGTGATTTATAAAGGGGTAATAATACATTGGAATCAAAGGATTTCCTCTCTCTTTTTATACACCATAAAATCTTGTTTGCTTTTGCTGCTGCTTTCTGACATTGAGTACTGCTGCTCAGCTTTCTTGTAACCAGAATACCCAAGTCCTTCTCCTGTTCTGTAGTCCCAAGTATACTCCCATTTATTGTATACACAGCTATAGGATTACTCCATCCTAGGTGCATTACTTTACATTTATCAACATTAAACCTCATTTACTAAGAGTTTGCCCATTCAGACATCTTATCCAGTTTGTTTGGCAATATTTTAATGTCAAGGTCAGATTTTAATATCCTTCACAGTTTGGTGTTGTCAGCAACGACTGACACTTTACTATCAATCCCACTCACAAGGTTATTAAGAGATTTGTTTAAAGAATGGAGGTGATTAAAAAAGGAACCTATCACCAGATTAATGTTACTCGAACTATTGACAGCATGCATCAAAGCCTGTTGTGTGATTACAGCTAGGTATTTTTTTACTCTGTAACAACATGAGGTTTGAAAGAAAATACGGCCAAACATCATAGAGAGACAACTATCATTTAACAGGAGCAGGATGGGGTAGAAGCCATCCCTTTGGTCCCCAAGCACATCTTCAAACTATGTTTTCTCTGAAACCCCATGTTGTTAAAGAGCAAAACATACTTTACTGCAATTGTGCAGCCAGGCTTTGATTTTCTTGCTGCCCATATTTCTGGCAATAATATAAATTTAGTGACAAATTACTTTAAACAGGTTTCCTACAGTCACTGAGATATTAATAAAGTGTTCCTAAAGAGGTATTCCTATCTGGGATATTTATGGCATATCCCTAAAGATGCCAAAAAATATCTAATAGATGTGGGTCCCGTCACTGAGTCCTGTAGATGTGCTATAAATGTTCCATATCGAACAAGCCCTTAAAATAAGAAGTTTTACAAAATCTTATGCCTTACTGTACATCCTTATGCTTATAAATGCCCTTAAAAGAGGCTTCATAAACAAAATAGTGCTCATATTTTCAAGATTGCTCTGTGAATCAGAAGAAGCCATTCCCTGGGCTTTTTCATGGCTTGCATTGATGTTCTATAAGTTTTTCTGCCTAAAGTCCCTAATAGTCATTTCACTCTATGGATTGCTTTAGGTGACGTCCCATAGCAGAAGAACTAAAATACTCGTACTTTCGTTGAACATATGTGATTCAGACAAACTAGATTTGGTGTGTGCATGCTCAGTTTAAAGGGGTTGTCCAGTAACAACCGATAAGTCTGGAGTCCCATTTTGTGATTGCAGATTAATGAATCCCCCCAAGTGTAAACACTGTGCACTGCAGGGATTTGCCGGTTTCAGACCAGGGAATGGAGGGTATGTATGAGTTATACATACCAGTTTCCAGTGGGGGCAGGTTCACTTTCCATACAAAAAGAGAAAAAGAAGCCAGCTCACCTGAAGGCATGTGTAGTGGATAGCCCGGACCATGTGCAGTCTTCACGCAGTAACCAAGGAAAAAGAAAAAAGGTCCAGCTTTGCAAATTCAAGTCCAAATTATTGTTAAAAACAAGTCCAAAACAGAGCAAAAAATAGTGTGTTCACATAAGTAACAAGTAGTAGATTACGCGTTTCGAACAACAGCTTGTTCTTTCTCAAAGCCAAGAAAGAACAAGCTATTGTTCGAAACGCGTAATCTACTAAATTTTGAAGTAAATTGGACCCCTCGATCCGATATTACGTCATCCGGGACTCCATGTAAAAGAAAAATATTTTGGACGACAAGGTCTGCTGTCTGTTTGGCCGTCGGTAACCTGGTACAGGGAATGAAATGAGCAGCTTTGGTTAGTCGGTCAACCACTACTAGAATCGTGTTCTTTCCTTGGGATGTTGGCAATTCTACAATAAAGTCCATTGATATAGACCCCCCCGGGGACGAAATGGAATAGGAAGAGGTTGCAATAGTCCAGTAGGTGAGGAGCGAGGGACTTTTGATCTGGCACATACCTCACATGATGACACGTACAGATGAACGTCTTTCGAGAAGGTCGGCCACCAAAAGAAGCGACACAAATTCTTGGGTTTTCTGAATTCCTCTATGACCGGTGAACTTAGAGTCATGCATTAGTTTCAATACTCTTAATTTTACTGTTTCCGGGATATGCAGACGTTGTCTCTGAAACCAAAGGCCTTTTTTCAAGGTTAAATTTACCTGAGTAGGTGGTTGAATCAGAAGTGAATCTGTGGCGTAGGCCTCCTTAATATCCCTTAATAGGTCTTGATTATGCAGCGCACTTACGAAGTTTCCTTCTGACAGTTTGGTCCTTGGAGGCGAAGCCGAGGTTACGTCATCTGAATGAATCCTGGACAGAGCGTCAGCCTTTCCATTACGAGAGCCTGGTCTATAGGAAATAATGAAATTAAATTGACTAAGAAATAGATTCCACCGAGCTTGTCTGGGTTTTAGACACCTTGCCGACCTAATGAATTCAAGATTGAGATGCCCCCTGTAGCAGATGCTTCCATTCTTTAAATGCAGTTATAATTGCCACCAACTTTTTATTCCCAACATCGTAATTCTTCTCTGCAGGTGAAAACTTTTGGGAGAGAAAAGCACAAGAGTGTAGAAGATCTTTCTCACCTGTTCTTTTTGAGAGTATGGCCCCTATAGCACAGTCCGAGGCGTCCACTTCCAAGATGAAGGCCCGATCTGGGTCCGGATGCATGAGGATTGGGGCCGAAGTAAATTTAGCCTTCAATTTAGAGAATGCCAGTTGTGCCTGTGGTGACCAGACAAATGGTGTCTTCTTCCGAGTCAATTGAGTAATGGGTGTGACGATCTCTGAAAAGTTTTTAATGAACCGTCTGTAAAAATTGGCGAATCCAATGAATCGTTGAACCTCCTTCACAGACCTGGGAATTGGCCACTCTTGTATGGCTTGCGTCTTGCTCGCATCCATGCTGAGACTCTGGGGAGAAATAACATACCCCAAGAATTGTTTTTCCGTTTTGTGAAAATCACATTTCTCTAATTTGATGTACACGATTTTGTCTTTTAGTACAAATGATTTTGCTGTAAACGATTCAGAACCATTCTCACATGCCGCTGGTTGTCTTCAATATTGTTGGAAAAAATTAAAATGTCATCCAGATAAATCACAACAAAAATATCAAGTATATCCCTAAAAATATAATTTGCCAGATGTTGGAATGTAGCTGGCGCATTGCGCAGACCAAAAGACATTACAAGATACTCAAAATGTCCATAACGTGACCGGAAAGCTGTTTTCCACTCATCCCCAGGACGAATCCGTACTAAATTGTAAGTACCATGGAGATCTAATTTTGTGAAGATCTTGGCGTGTTGCACACTCTCGAGTAGTTCGTGAATTAGTGGAAGCGGGTAAGAGTTCCTGATCGTAACTATGTTAAGTTCACAGTAATCGATACATGGTCGAAGGGAACCATCCTTTTTTTTGACAAAGAAGATTGGAGCACCTGCTGGGGAGGAAGATGGTCGCTAAGTTCTCATCAATATACGCTTTCAGGGCTTTCAATTCTGGCCCAGACAAGGGATAAATATTCCCAAACGGAATCGCGGCATCGGGAAGTAATTCCACAGGACAATCGTATGGCCAATGTGGCGGCAATTTGTCTGCATTTTTTTTATCGCATACATCCGCAAAATCTCGATATTCAATTGGTAGTTGTAACTCAACTGTGACGTCTGACCTGAGTGACGTTAATTCTCCAGATGGTGTCTGTTTACTTGGAAACTGCAATTCTTTCGTCCTCCAATCGATAGTGGGATTTTGCCATTGTAACCATGGTAACCCTAGAATTATAGAAAAGTGAGGGGAGGAAATTAGAAAAAATGACAGTTTTTCAGAATGACCCACCCCCAGACGAATCTTCAGAGGTGTTGTTTGGGAGTCTATTAGTCCGGACACCAACGGGGACCCATCTACGGTCTCCATTAACACCGGTGAACGTCTCTTCTTTGAGTGTATACCATGTTTTTTAGCTAACACAATGTCCATGCAATTTCCATTAGCCCCAGAATCAATCATGGCCTTACTTGTAATCCAACAAGACTGCACCCATAGCTCAATGGGAATAGTATACAGTGTGTCCTTTCTGACCTCACCTGAGATCGTCGTAGCAGCACTTATTGGAAATACTTCCCCATTGACAGGTGATAATGTTTCTGAACTAGAATCAGAGAAGTCTGGGTTCACGTCTGGTATCACTTCTCTATAAGTATTTGTCTGAGAGCAAGCGGAAGATACATCGGAAAAGTCACATTTGATTACCGCAGCTGTGGACTTGCGATTTTTTCCGGGACAGACCGAGATGTAGTGACCCGATTTTCCGCAGTAAAAGCATACATTTTCTCTGAAGCGATGTTCCTTGCGTGCTTCGACGGTACTCCTGCAAACCGCATCAATCTGCATATGTTCAGACTCTGCCGGAGAAGACGACTTGTTTTGAGTTTCCCTGGAGGAAGATGGGAGGAATATGGGGTTATTACGATTGGCCTCAGCCCACCTCTCCTGCCGGCGTTCCGTGAGACGAATATCTATCCTGACACAATGCTTTATAAAATCAATCAGATTAGCAGGTGATTCACCCCGTGCCAGTTCATCTTTAATCGTAGCAGATAAACCCCTCATGAACACTGCATATTTTGCTGAGTCACACCATGTAGTGTCCAGCACCCACCTCCGAAATTCCATAGCATATTCCACAACAGGACGCTTTCCTTGGTGAAGTGTTAATAATGCAGTTTCTGCCATGACATTTCGGTTAGGATCATCGAACATCTGACACATAGCAGCAATAAAGTCATTCAGAGAATTCAAACATGCATCATTGATTTAAATTAGAGGATTAGCCCAGGCTAAGGCCTTGTTCGTAAGCAACATTATCACGATTAATACTTTATCCCATTCAGTTGTGAACCGAGCCGCACGTGCAGAAAAATACAGCTGACATTGATTCAGAAAGCCACAAAATTTCTCTCTTTCTCCACCAAACCTGAATGGTGGGAGTTTGGGAAAAACCGGACCTGGAGCAGGAGTTGGAGCTGGGACTGGAACCGCAGCAGTGGCTGTAGTCTCCACATTTGAGAGGCGAGCTGCTACGGCCTGGATAGAAGTATCACTCACATTTGCATTGTGATTAGTTTGAGCCTCTAATGCCCCCAGCTTAGTCTTAATTGCTTGCAGCTCCCCGTGCAGTCATGTGACAAATGAGCACAGCTTTTTCGCACGTGTCTCCATCGTATCTGACCCAGTGCGCTCCATTTTTGGGGCTTGTGTATTCTGTTATAAGTTTATACTAGAGTTCTATGAAGCCCGATGACGTGGGTCAGAAATGAAGACAAAAAACGGTATATCACAGTTCAAGATTTATATATCTATTGAAGAAATATGCACTTCAGCTGACAGTCAGTCTCAGTAGAGTGCACAAGTAGTAGTACAGACCGAGGGTGCGAATACCAGTCCAGCAATGCGGAATCCAGGACCCAGAGCCCAGGCTGGCTCCTAATGGAGGACAGACCATAGCAGAGGTGGGTGCAGAGCAGGTATAGCAGCAGAGTCCTTCCGTGGTACGTAACTCCTTTAACTCCTTCATCTCCATCTTCCAATTGTGCCCTCTGGAATCCACGGTCTGTATGTAACAAGCTTCCTTTCCTGCATAACTACTTTCTGAACAACTCTCTTAATCTGTTGGCCCTCACTGAAACCTGGATTCAGGACTCTGACACTGTCTCTCCTGCTGCCATTTCCTATGGTGGCTTACAATTCACTCATTCCCTGAAACCCACAAACAGACCTGGTGGTGGAGTCGGCATACTCCTGTCCCCACAATGCACTTTCCAGGTCATCCCCCCAGGTCCATCACTCTCATTCCCTTCTTTTGAGGTCCATACCATCAGGCTCTTCCGTCCCCTCTCCCTCAGAGTAGCGGTCATATACAGGCACCCAGGCTCACCCACCCACTTCCTGACCACTTTTCAGCCTGGCTGCCGCACTTCATGTCCTCAGGACTACCAACTCTTATCCTGGGAGACTTCAACATCCCCATTAACAGCCCTACTTCCACATCTGCATCCCAGCTTCTATCACATCACTAACCACCTCTCTCGGCCTCTCACAGCTCTCAACCTCTGCGACACAAAAAGACGGTAATACCCTTGACCTGGTCATTGTCCGGCTTTGCTCAATGTCCTACTTAAATAACTCACCGCTTCCCCTGTCTGACCACAACATTCTCTCCTTCACGCTCATAAATCCTCGCCCACCCCAGCACACTCCTACCTATTATACATTCAGAAATCTACAAGCCATTAACCCTCAAACACTTTCAGACTCCCTACAATCTTCCCTGTCCCAAATCTCCTCTTTTTCCTGTCCTGATCTGGCTGTTCATCACTACAACAACACTCTTACAACCACCCTTGACCAGGTAGCGCCCCTCACCCTCAGAACCTCCAAACACAGAGTAAAACAGCCCTGGCTCACATCGCAAGCTCAATTTCTCCAAAGATGCTCTAGGAGTGGTGAACGCCGATGGAGAAAAACCCGCACACCAGAAGGCTTCATCCACTTCAAATTTATGCTAAGAACCTACAACTCTGCCCTTCACCTCGCCAAACAGACCTACTTCACCACCCTGATCTCCTCACTAGCCAACAACCCCAAGAAACTTTTTGACACCTTTCACTTCCTCCTCAGGCCAAAAGCACAAGCTCCTATCTCAGACATTTGTGCAAATGACCTGGCCTCCCATTTTATAGAGAAAATAGATAATATCCGTCAGGAAATCCGCTCCCAACCACCAAGTGCCGTGACTCACATCCCTTCCTGCATCTCCCCTGGCTCACTTTCCACATTTGATCCCATCACAGAAGAAGTCTCCAGACTCCTCTCTTCTTCTCGCCCAACTCCATGCACTACTGACCCCATTCCCTCACAACTTCTCCAATCTCTCTCTCCAGTCATCACAACTCACCTAACTACAATCTACTACAGACCAGTCTCCAATATCCCCTTCATCTCTAAACTCTTGGAGCGCCTAGTCTACTGCCGCCTTACCCGTTACCTCTCCACTCACTCCCTCCTAGACCCTTCACAGTCTGGCTTCCGACCCCTACATTCAACTGAAACTGCACTCATCAAAGTGACCAATGACCTTCTGACAGCTAAACATAACGGTGAACACTCTCTGCTCATTCTTCTCGACCTTTCTGCAGCTTTCGACACTGTTGACCACTATCTCCTACTCCATAGGCTCCAGGGACTAGGCATTAAGGACACTGCTCTCTCCTGGTTCTCTTCCTATCTCTCTGAACGCTCCTTCAGTGTTTTGTTCACTGGCTCCACGTCATCTCCTCTTCCTCTCGCTGTCGGGGTACCTCAGGGCTTAGTCCTTGGCCCCCTTCTCTTCTCTCTCTACACGGTCCCAATCGGACAGACCATCAGCAGATTTGGCTTTCAGTAGCATCTTTATGCTGATGATACACAACTATATCCGTGATCACCCGACCTAACCCCCCGCTGTACTACAGAACGCCAGTGACTGTCTGTCTGCAGTCTCCAACGTCTTGTCCGCTCTCTATCTGAAACTTAACCTTTTAAAAACTGAACTTCTTCTGCTCCCGCCATCTACTAACCTCCCTAAATCTGACATTTCCCTCTCCATGGGTGGCACCATAATAACACCCCAGCAGCAGGCACGCTGTCTGGGTGTTATGTTTGACACCAACCTCTCCTTCACATCCCATATACAATGTCTTGCCCGCTCTTGCCGCCTACACCTAAAGAACATCTCCAGAATTCGCCCTTTTCTCACCATGGAAACAACAAAAACCCTCACTGTAGCATTGATCCACTCCCGCCTGGATTACTTGCAATACTCTATCAATTGGCCTCCCTGCTACTTGACTTTCCCCTCTCCAGTCCATACCTAATTCAGCAGCCAGGGTCATCTACCTGGCTAATCGGTACTCGGACGCGTCGGCTCTTCGCCAGTCCTTACATTGGCTGCCCATTCATTATAGGGTCCAATTCAAAGTACTTGTTCTCACCCACAAAGCTCTCCACATTGCAGCACCCCCCTACATCTCCTCCCTCATTTCTGTCTATCGGCCTAGCCGACCGCTGCGCTCTGCAAAAGACTTTCTACTAACCTCTGCACTAATCCGCACCTCCCACTCCCGACTCCAAGACTTTCCCCGCGCTGCTCCAATCCTCTGGAATGCTCTATCACAAGAAATTAGGACTATCCACACTTTGCACAGTTTTAGGCGCTCTCTCAAAACACATCTATTCAGAGCAGCCTATCACGTTCACTAATCAGTCATTTTATGTGCAAGTGTGAGTATGCAGCCCATTCACTATCTCTGTTCCCCACCTTCTCAAGATGGCTGGACCATCAATGCAAATACATCATTGTAAATACACACCTGTACTTTGTATTTCCCCCACCTCATTGTAGATTGTAAGCTCTCACGAGCAGGGTCGTCTTATTTTACTTTAATTACTGTATTGTTAACATTGTTACTTATGACTTGTGTTTTGAAACTGTTAAACTGTAAAGCGCTGCGGAATATGTTGGCGCTATATAAATAAAGATTATTATTATTATTACGTAGATCCGGAGACAAGCGGGGTATCCCGAAGAGTAGAAGAGGCAAGCAGGTAGCTAGTCCTTCCAGCTTGGCAGCAAGTAAAGAACAAGATACACAAGCAAAGCATAGTGTGCAGAGTTCCCTTATGTATACAGCAAACAGGAAACAAGGAGTCTCAGACAGGAAACAAGATGGCCCCCGTGAAGCCAGCAACTCCATTTTTGGTTAAGGGCAGAATTCATCAGAAGTAAGGTCAAGAGTAGACAAAACAGATATGCAGTCCCAGTCCTTACAGGTCTAAAACCAGCGAATCCCCGCAGCGCATAGTGTGTGCACAGGGGAGATCAAACAGAGTGACTGCAGATTTATTAGTTTGGATAGGACAACCCCTTTAATGCTTCCATTAAGGAGATGCGATGGGCATTTCTGCAGCAAGTGTACCAAGGAACCAGTAATTGGCAAAAAACAGCCACAAAATTGAATCTACATTTTCTGATGGCATTATTAAATAAAATGTATGGAGGTCTTAGGGTGTTCTAAACTAGTTAAAAGCATAGGAACATTTTTATATTGATAGGCTATCCTTAGGATAGGTCATAAATATCAGATTTATGGGGATGTGGCACCTGGCACTCGGTCGATCAGCTATTCTCAGTGGCAGACGGATGTGTATAGTTGTAGAGAGGAACATCAAAGTTCAGTCAACAGCCTAATGGCGACATCAAAATACTGCAGATCCAACCCTATTCATTAAATAGGGATAGATCTGCAGTACCCAGCCGTGGCCACTATACAGTTGGGAAAGCTGTGCTATTATGCTCTGCAAATGATCACATCCTGACACCACCACCACCAGGAGCAGCTGATTATGGAGGGTGCTGGGTGTCTCATCAATCTGATAATGATGAGCTATCCTGAGAGCTCGTGCACATGACTGTATGTTCTTTCTGAATGGGATCCAACAAAACATTGGATTTCAAATGTCTAAAAGGACCCTACATGTCCGATTTCTTCCTCAGACCGAGTAATTTTAAGGAAAAAATGCAGCATACCTAAGTTGGATCAAATTATCGGATACAACTTGACCATAAAAGTCCATGAGTCCATAGAAAATATCAGATTGCACTGGGTAGATATCTGAGTGCAGTGCGATTTTCACAGACTGACAGAATGGAGAAGATGGAGAAAATGCTTTTCCATCTTCTCCTTATCTGAGAAAATCAGAGGAAACTGTGATCACAGTCTGATCAAACTCTGCTCAGAGCTGGATCAGAGTGTAATTCACATAATCGACCTGATGATAGAATATACACTGGTGGGACCCTAGCCTAAGGCTAGACTACCAATATATACAGTAAAAGTACCAAACAACCACTTCAATGGTTATGTTGAATGTAAGATAAATATCTGGAAATGTTATCTTTTCTTTTACATTGAGATTATAGATAGATAGATACACTAGATAGATAGATAGATAGATAGATAGATAGATAGATAGATAGATAGATAGATAGTAACAGATATGATTTTCCCTCCCGATGAGACATGTATCATACTGGGTGCAATGTTATCCCATATGAATTCATTTAATGAATGGATGATGGACACTGACTGATCATAGACATAACATTCAATCAAACTATGCTGCCCTGTCATAGTTTAATTGCAATCATTATTGAGTAATATGCCAGATATCAGTTACATCATTTATTTTCAATTTAATTGAAATGTTTGCATTTTTTAATAAAGATGAATGTCTGAAGTACTTATTGAGATTTAATGTATGGAGGAATGTGTCATGTTCTCTCCGATCTCACGGTATTAATTAGTCGTCTTTCAAAATCAATTGCTTTAAAGGTCAGTAAAGTGTCCCACTATTAAGTTTTATATAAAAAGTATACACGGTAGTACTAACTAAACATTTATTTTTATTCTTAAATTATTTCACAAAATTTTCTGTTGATTATATTTATAACTTATTAGAATTTATAACTATTGTAATACTTTTTATTTGAGCGTATTAAGCATTGTCTATATTTAGCAGTTTCACATACATCATTATCTGGTGCATGTGCTTCTTACGGTACAGGCTTGAAAAATAACTAAACTTTTGAAAAACTTGTTTTATATTTTTAGATCATGTATTTAACTGTAAATTGGTGGAAGTCCATGTCCTGAGATCTCCCCAATTGCTCAAATGATTGCTGAGAATTGTGTTTCTCAGGAGGCATCTTTCTATTGAATCAGTACTTTTCTCTGTGCACGTACTCATGGAGGAGATGTGTGCTTCTAGCTACCGAGCTTTACATACACTATACATCAGCACACTGTGATTTATTAATACATGAATTCCTCTATTGATGTAAAAGTTAAAACGTAAGGTACTTAGTTTTTTTTATCAAATTGTGGAGAAGCCAAATAACCACAAAAAGGTCTAAACTTGGATGGTCCCTATCACTAATGTCCTACCTCTCTATGTACCAAGCCACCTCAAGTGTACAGTAAATTATAAATTTGGTGCCAAAACAGTATTTTGGTGGAATTTTTTTTTCACATCTAATATGTTATAAAGTTTTGAGAATCACCTGTAGGCTAAAAAAGCTCAGTACACTCTAGATGAATTCCTTGAGGGGTCTAGTTTCCAAAATGGGGTCACTTGTCAGTGGTTTCTGCTGTTTTCACATGTTAGGGGTTCTCTAAACGAGACATGACACCTGCACATCATTTCATCAAAGTCTGCATATCAAAACATGACTCATTCCTTTCTGAGCCTTACCGTGCGCCCAAACAGTAGTTTTCCCCCACATATGGGTGATCAGCAAACTCAGGATAAATTTCACATCAAATTTTGGGGTCCATTTTCTCATGTTACCCTTGTAAAAATAAAAATATTTTTTTTTTGTGGGAAAATTTAGATTTTTTATTTTCACGGCTCTACAATATAAACTTCTGCGAAGCACCTGGGGTTTGATGTCCACCACACATACAGACACAATTCATGAGGGCTCTAGTTTCCAAAATGGGGTCACTTCTGTTAGGAATCTGTGTCCTGCCATACTTATGCAGAGATCCAGATCCTCAAATTTGTCTCCAGAGGCTAAGTCCTTTCAGCCAGCTTCTGAGCATGCTCCTGGAATGAGCTCCCATTGGAGATCAGGAGTCAGGTGCTAAGGTCCTGCTCCTGATTCCATTGGCTTAGCTCAGGGCTCTGGAGATTTCTGGCAGGTACCGTACGCTATAAAAAGTGCGCATGGCTGCTATGCCATGCGCTAGTATTTTCTTACTGCTGCTGTATGTATGGTGATGGATGCTTGGTCTGGTGGCTGACTTATTATGAAACCCCTTCCCTCTGATATTACGACTGTGTGAGTGATTGGGCAGCCGCCAGTAGCAGCGCTAGTGTCAGCGTGCTCCAGCTATTTCTGTCTCAGCAGCTAGCGTCCTGCATCACACCAGCGATACCGCGGTGTCTCCGCTGAGGCTCCATTCTCACCACGCTGCGTTTGCAGTTCCTCGAGCGTTCGCAGTTGTGACGTCTCGCACCTCTCTCTCACGGTAGGTCTAGACAGAGTTGTCCTGACGTCTAAGGCTACTCCTGTGACTATTTATACCGTGTCTGCTCCGCTGGAGTCTGTGACCTAGAACAGACTCAGCGGTTTTGTATGCTTTAAGCGTGCAGTTCTGTGACCTTAGCAGAGCTTGCTTTAGTGCACTGGGTGCAGTGAACCCCGTGCACATTACCGCTACAGTGCTCTGCCTCTCTAGCAGCGGTCATATCACCTGCCGTACGGTGGACCCCGGGCGGCGAACATGTTTATTTATATTTTTTTAAGTGTGTTCCGCCGCCGTAACAACTTCCATGGGATTTTTATTGTTTAAGCACATCAGGGGCTCTCCAAACGCTACATGTCATCTGATCTCGATTCCAGCAATGTTTGCATTCAAAGTGTCAAATGATGTTCCTTCCTTTCGAGCCTGCTATGCAAACAGTAGTTTTTCCCCACATATTGGGTACTTGCATACTCAGGAGAAGTTATACAACAATTCTTTTAGTCTGTTTTCTCGTGATACCCTTTTTAAAATAAAAAAGTGTCTAAATGGAAATTTTTGAAAAAAAAATGTAAATGTTAATTTTTTCTTTCACTTTTGCCTTAGTTCCTGTGAAGCACCTAAAGGGTTAATAAACTTATTGAATTGTAGTTTTGAGGATTTTGAGGGGTGGCATTTTTATAATGGTATCACTTTTGGGTATTTTCTGTCACATAGGATCCTCAAAGTCACATAGGCCCCTCAAATGTGATGTGGTCGCTAAAAAATTGTTTTTGTAAATTATGTTTGAAAAATGAGAAATTGCTGATCAAATTTTAACCCAACCTTAAAGAAAAAGAAAATGGTCTTAAAAATGATACAGATGTAAAGTGGGTATGTGGTAGATGTTATTATTTACTAACTTGTGTGACTTATTTCTGGTTTTAGGGTATAAAAATTGAAAGTTTGAAAATTGGGAAATTTTCAACATTTTTGTCAAATTTATGATATTTTCACAAATAAAAGCAAGTCATATAGAACAAACTTTACCTCTATCATGAAATAAAATATGTCACGATAAAATAGTTTCATAATTAATGGGATCCATTGAAGTATTCCAGAGTTACTGCCTCATAAAGTGACACTGGTCAGATTTAAAAAAAATTGGCTTGTTTATTAAGGTTAAAATTGCCTTGGTCACTAAGGGGTTAAATTGAAGCTATCATCAGAAAATTACATTTTGTTTAAATTAGATGTTTGTGTTGCATGTATTTTTTTCATTTCGGCACCTTTTTTTTCACATGATGTCCCGATCTTTGTTAAAAAACAAAATTAGTAATCTTGCAATTGCTCTTATTCATATTGCTTTCTAGAGTATCTGGCAAATCTATCCTGATTGCTGAGCTCTAACCTGGTAAAACTAGCATACATTCACCCTAAAATGACCACTGGTTTCCCTGCCTGGTCTTTTATATGAGGTCTGATAGTCACCATGATTGGGAACATTAACCGGCTCTCTGATGAGTCATTAGTGTGTGAAAAAGCTTGTGGTCATTTTTTTTCTGCAATCTTCATGAATCATTTCATAAGCTGTCCAAATTCATGAGGACTTCTTGAAGAAGAAAGAAGGGCTAACATATTTAACCCCCTTCCCAGTTACCACCTTAGTTTAAGGAATTGTGTCTATTTAATCAATCTTATTTATCTTTTCTTACATAGAAAATAATCTATATTTTTTAAATTTATATAAGAATTAAAAAAACGTTTTTTGTATGGTTTGTTTTGTCATGTCTGCTTTTGTAAGAAGATGAACTGTGATTACACCAGGAGAGCACTAGGACCCTGTGGTGTTTGCCTACTGCAACTAAGAGCAGGTGCTGCGAGTTCCTGAAAGCCTGTCGGCTGTCTAGAGCTGTAAGGGAAGCTTCCAGAAGAGAAGAGAGACTGCCCTGAGAGACACTGTGTGTGTGGAGCAGATTGTGAGAAGCAAAGAGATTGAACTCTGTAAGAGACTGTGTACTGCAACGCTTCACCTTGGGAGCCTGAGACCTTGCTGTGGAACAAAGACTGAGCATTCCTGAGAGCTGTGTGACTGTGGAGCTCTGTGGAGTCCCTGTTGTGATGAGCTGAGACGCAATATTGGACAGATATTTTATACAGAAACAGGCGTATTGCTTCTAGGAGAATTCATGAGGACTACAGGAGGAGAGATGGCATCTTAAGGCTACAGATCTATAAGTCCCCGGCGTTTGGACTCGGCACCAGCCTACAAGACTAGGAACCTTGTGTTGCTGCAACTGATTGGCGTCAAAGATTTGGGACTGGCTGCAGCCTATGCAATCTACTATATATGCGTGAGAGGTGACTCACCTCAGGTTAAAGGTACCATAGTCATATAATACCCGGGTATCCCTAGTTGAAGCGCTAAAGGACCTTTGTATTATATTTATATGTATTGTTATTATAGGTTTGGGTAGGATATACTCAGAGTGCCATTCCAGGGGGTCCCTTGATAACACTACATTCAATTTACACCTGTTCTCTGAGTACCGGAATTGACCATTGTGATAGGTAAATTTATTTCAAATCCCTGTGTAATGCACTCTTCAGGGAACCTTGGATTGGCATAGTGATTTCAGCTCCGGCTGAGTGAGTGTACTGGATAAGGGTATTCAATCTGTTTCTTCCATATACTAAGTTCTACTTTATCTGCTGTTTGAGTAAAGACTCTTTTGGGATTTCTGCCTCCGTCTCGGTTTGTGACCCACTTGATCTTATTCGGACCTCCGGTCACTACATTTTTATAAATAGTTTTTATGCTTTCTCTGTCAATAAAAATTAAATACAGTGGGTAAGGAAAGTATTCAGACCCCTTTAAATTTTTCACTCTTTGTTTCATTGCAGACATTTGGTAAATTCAAAAAAGTTATTTTTTTTCTCATTAATGTACACTCTGTACCCCATCTTAATTGTAAAAAAAAACTCCAGAAATGTAGAAATTTTTGCAAATTTATTAAAAAAGAAAAGCTGAAATATCACATGGTCATAAGTATTCAGACTCTTTGCTCAGTATTGAGTAGAAGCACCCTTTTGAGCTAGTACAGAAATGAGTCTTCTTGGAAATTATGCAAGTTTTTCACACCTGGATTTGGGGATCCTCTGCCATTCTTCCTTGCAGATCCTCTCCAGTTCCATAAGGTTGGTTGGTGAACGTTGGTGGACAGCCATTTTCAGGTCTCTCCAGAGATGCTCAATTGGGTTTAGGTCAGGGCTCTGGCTGGGCTGTGTGCTTATGGTCATTGTCTTTTTGGAAGGTGAATCTTTGTCCAAGTTTAAGGTCCAGAGCACTCTGGAAGAGGTTTTCATCCAACATATCTCTGTTCTGTCCCGCATTCTTATTTCCTTCAACGGCAGCCAGTCGTCCTGTCCCTGCAGCTGATAACCACCCCATAATATGATGCTGCTACTGCCATGTTTCACTGTTGGGATTGTATTGGGAAGTTGATGAGCAGCGCCTGGTTTTCTCCACACATACCGCATAGAATTATCACCAAAGAGGTCTATCTTTATCTCATCAGACCAAAGAATCTTTTTTCTCATAGTCTGGGATTCCTTCAAGTGTTTTATAGCAAACTCTATGCGGGCTTTCATATGTCTTGCACTGAAAAGAAGCTTCCATTGGGCCAATCTGCCATAATGGCCCAACTGGTGGAGGGCTGCAGTGATAGTTGACTTTGTTGAACTTTCTCCAATGTCCCTACTGCATCTCTGGAGCTCAGCCACAGTGATCTTGGGGTACTTCTTTACTTCTCTCACCAAGGCTCTTCTCCCACAATTGCTCAGTTTGGCTGGATGGCGAGGTCTAGAATTCTGGTGTTCCCAAACTTCTTCTATTTAAGGATTATGGAGGCCACTGTGCTCTTAACCTTCGTCCGGCTGAGTAGGTACAATTGTACCTATTCCGTTTTAAAATTGCAATAACTTTTTTTCGAAAAGCCGTAGAGGGCTGAAATTTCGTGACATCTCTGCAGTTTTGGTCCAGAATATACAGTCATGGCCAAAAGTATTGACACCCCTGCAATTCTGTCAGATAATATTCAGTTTCTTCCTGAAAATGATTGCAAACACAAATTCTTTGGTATTATTATCTTCATTTAATTTGTCTTAAATGAAAAAACGCAAAAGAGAATGAAGCAAAAAGCAAAACATTGATCATTTCACACAAAACTCCAAAAATGGGCCGGACAAAAGTATTGGCACCCTCAGCCTAATACTTGGTTGCACAACCTTTAGCCAAAATAACTGCGACCAACCGCTTCCGGTAACCATCAATGAGTTTCTTACAATGCTCTGCTGGAATTTTAGACCATTCTTCTTTGGCAAACTACTCCAGGTCCCTGATATCTGAAGGGTGTCTTCTCCAAACTGCCATTTTTAGATCTCTCCACAGGTGTTCTATGGGATTCAGGTCTGGACTCATTGCTGGCCACCTTAGAAGTCTCCAGTGCTTTCTCTCAAACCATTTTCTAGTGCTTTTTGAAGTGTGTTTTGGGTTATTGTCCTGCTGGAAGACCCATGACCTCTGAGGTAGACCCAGCTTTCTCACACTGGGCCCTAAATTATGCTGCAAAATTTGTTGGTAGTCTTCTGACTTCATAATGCCATGCACACAGTCAAGCAGTCCAGTGCCAGAGGCAGCAAAGCAACCCCAAAACATCAGGGAACCTCTGCCATGTTTGACTGTAGGGACCATGTACTTTTCTTTGAATGCCTCTTTTTTCTCCTGTAAATTCTATGTTGATGCTTTTGCCCTAAAAGCTCTACTTTTGTCTCATCTGACCAAAGAACATTCTTCCAAAATGTTTTAGGCTTTTTTAGGTAAGTTTTGGCAAACTCCAGCCTGGCTTTTTTATGTCTCGGGGTAAGAAGTGGAGTCTTCCTGGCTCTCCTACCATACAGTCCCTTTTCATTCAGATGCCGACAGATAGTACGGGTTGACACCATTGTACCCTCGGACTGCAGGGCAGCTTGAACTTGTTTGGATGTTAGTGGAGGTTCTTTATCCAACATCCGCACAATCTTGCGTTGAAATCTCTTGTCAATTTTTCATTTCCGGCCACATCTAGGGAGGTTAGCCACAGTGCCATGGGCTTTAAACTTCTTGATGACACTGCGCACGGTAGACACAGGAACATTCAGGTCTTTGGAGATGGACTTGTAGCCTTGAGATTGCTCATGCTTCCTCACAATTTGGTTTCTCAAGTCCTCAGACAGTTCTTTGGTCTTCTTTCTTTTCTCCATGCTCAATGTGGTACACACAAGGACACAAGACAGAGGTTGAGTCAACTTTAATCCATGTCAACTGGCTGCAAGTGTGATTTAGTTATTGCCAACACCTGTTAGGTGCCACAGGTAAGTTATAGGTGCTGTTAATTACACAAATTAGAGAAGCATCACATGATTTTTCGAACAGTGCCAATACTTTTGTCCACCCTCTTTGTTATGTTTGGTGTGGAATTATATCCAATTTGGCTTTAGGACAATTCTTTTTGTGTTTTTTTATTTAAGACAAATTAAATGAAGATAATAATACCAAAGAATTTGTGTTTGCAATCATTTTCAGGAAGAAACTGAGTATTATCTGACAGAATTGCAGGGGTGTCAATACTTTTGGCCATGACTGTATTGGCCAAATTTCAATAAAATATCTCCACCCCCTTCCGAGATAAGGGGTCGAGATATTTTTGCATCCATAACAAGCTGCATAGGTACAAATGTACCCTCATATATTTTGAATGAAGATAATGCAAGGAAAAAAGAATATTTTTTTTTAATGATAATGCTATTTTATTATTATAAACAAGTAAAAAACTGTTCATTTACATTATAAAAGAAAATGTAAGAAACTTTCTTTTATTGATTTTCTTCGCAAGTAATGCATGTTGTCTTTGCTACCGAGTGTTCATCGCAAATGGGTTTCACACAAACCACACAAGACTTTCTAGTCTTACGTTGTTTTCGCCTCAGGTCTCGGCAGACATAGCAACTACCAACAACAGAGGAGGGTCCACGACTACCATGAGGTATTTGAGGGCCAGCTGCTACTTGCGATGCTACCAGAATGCATCGTCCAAGCACCATTTCTACTGCACCTCGAAGAAAATGGTTTCTCACCATCATTCGGTTTGTACTACGATCTTCAATTGCAGGCATACACAGCTGATTTGCGAGATCTTTCAGGAACTTTCTTCGTTGATCCTTTGTCCTGAAGCTTGGATTGTGTTCTCTGTAGATGATGTAGGATGCAAACCCAGTGACGTCAATCATATTGTAGAAAAATGCCAGAGGCCAACATAATGTTCGTCGTTTCACAGTGTACTCTCCCAACATTTTATCCATAACATCAACTCCGCCTTTTGTTTTGTTGTAGTATTTTATTATCTCTGGCTTGGCTGCTAGTGTCTCTTCAACTTCTCCCGTCATGTGCATAGATGATAGAAGCACGACTGATTTGTTCTTCTTTGGTACATATGAACAGACTGTTGCATCATGATTGTAGGCAAAATTTGTCGAGTTTACAGTCCTTTCTTTGGCAGGCTGCATGTTGCTAGGTAGGAACCTTTTGTTTTCTCTCACTGTACCAACTAGTGTCATGTTCCAGGAGTTCAATACCTTAGCTAGTTCCATGGTTGTAAAGAAGTTATCGGTGGTGACATTTCTTCCAGAGCATTTATACGAGCTCACTAGGTCCAATACTGTTCGTTCACCAATGTTTACTTGTCGAGGACCATCAGTTGGTTTCCCAGTGTAGAGCTGACCTTGTAATGGGTAGGCGTTTGACGAGTCACAAGCCCAGAAAATCTTTATGCCATATTTAGCTGGTTTTGAAGGTATATACTGGGTAAATTTAGTATGGCCTCTAAATGGAAATAATTGCTTGTCGACGGTGATACAATTATATGGCTTGTAGGCTCTCTTCAGATTTCTGTTCAGCATTGTCCAGATGTCCCGTATTGGTGCAGCTTTATCTGTTTGCACACGTTCTGCACGTGTATTTTCGTTGTCAAATCTGATAAATCTGAGTATCATCTTGAAGCGGTCACGAGACATGCCTGCACGTATAAGAGGTAGAGCATCAACATTCCACATTTCCTCCAGATTCTCTTTGTTGTCTCTGTGCACACCAGCAGCAATCAGTATGCCCAAAAATGCATGGAGTTCAGTTTCAGTAAATTGCTTGAATGTTTTTTGTGGTGGCCGCTCAGAAGAATCAGGAAAACGTTGTACCAGTTCGTTGTTGTAAGCATCACAAACTCTCTTGGCCTTTCGATTCGTTTCTCGTACTCGTAATATGATGTCACATATCTCGGGAGTCATGATTGACTTGAATATCTCTTTTGCTGTATAAAGGTTGCTGATTGCTGCAGGGCCACTTCTTTGTTGTAGGACATTACGAGATTTTGTTTGTGCATTTGGCAGTGAATCACTACACCATTGAGTTTTATCCTTAGCAGTCCAAATGTCGCCTGCACTTTGAGGCACAGACTCATCCTCAACACTTTCGTCTGAGTCGTATTCTTTTTCCTGCTCTATGACCATTTCTTGTTCAATGTCTGAATCTTCTTCAGTAACATCCACTTGTGGTACATAGTTTTCATCATCAGATGCAACATATGGTTCTTCCTCATGCTCAGAATCAGATTCTTCTAGCATTCACATTATTTCGTCAGACGTAAATCTGTAAATATGAAAAAATGAAAACTAAATAATTTTCCGAAATACTACACAATACTACATTATTGGCTTTTCACAAAATGATACTAACCTGCAAACACGTTTTCTTGGATTATGGCGGAAACTAGATCCAGCATCACTATCACTCATGATGACTTGGTAGATGAATTTTGGCTTCGTAATTTAGTTCAGTAACACGTGGCAAGTAGAATGAAACTCGATTCTAAAGTGCAGATATAAAAATAACTTATTCCTAGTGATAATTATTTATAAATGTCATTTATATATTATGTAAACCATATACGGTTTCAGAATTTTCATTCCATCTTCGACTGTTTTTTCGACCAATAGGAAAATTGTAACAGAGCCACCATCTTTATTTTGCGCTGAATATAAGTAAAACATCGTAAAATAATATGTAGATACTAATTATTATCCATTTTTCGTATAAAAATCATACCTATAGTGATAAGTTTCATACAAAATATATTTAAGCCACGTCCAGGCTCAAAGACAATTTCTGACTGTTCTGTCCCCACATAAGGCGAATGAAGGTGTAACTGGCTGTTAGATGCTGTGAGACTTTCCTACCTTCGTATCCAAGAAATTGAAGACTTCACAAGCCTAGAAATGTGTGTGTATAACAGCAAGTGAGATAAAATATAACTTTTAATGCATAGCTTAAAAATTACCAGACCTAAAGTGTCACCAAATAGTGATTAAAATGAGATGCCCATACACTGGGTGATCCCCAAGGGATAATTGAAAACACCCAAAAGCATCAAACAGGAATATAGAATGCAGCTAGTATAACATCCAAACAGCAATCTATATATATTGGATACAGCATAAAAAATAGCAGCAAAATGCCATAGCCAATTGCACTCATATGTTTATATACTGGCTAGACCAAAAAAAGGGGGTTCATAGCCACCAATAGATGAGAATAATGAAAGGAACGATCAATATCGTCATATATATGGTCAATATCGAGAACATAATCTCCTTGTCTTGCAGCTCCTTCGGTTCTGCCTTACTAGGAATTTTTTTGTCTTCAATCACAAGGTCTACCACCAGCTGAGGGGGACCGCTATGGGGAGTCCCTGTGCACCGGCTTATGCTAATCTCCTCCTCGGCTGGTGGGAGGAGACCTTGGTCTTTGGTGGTGATGAAGATGAGGGGTCGTCTATGTGCCTTGTCCCTGAGTTATGGACGCGGTACATAGACGACATTTTCGTTGTATGGAGGGGCTCTGCTGAGGAATTTGATGAATTTGTTGTCGCTCTTAATCATAATGATATAGGCCTGTTTTTCACTTCAGTTATTGAGACATCGAGACTGCCCTTTCTTGATATTCTGATTGAAAAAAATGAGAAAGGAGAAATAGTGACTTCAACATATAGGAAACCAACATCAACAAATTCTTTATTGCATTGGGGTAGCCATCATCCCCAACATTTGAAGAAAGCCATCCCTAAGGGACAATATCTCAGGGTTCGGAGGAATTGCTCTGATATGTTGAGTTTTGAATCCCAAGCGAGGGATTTGAGGGATAGATTTTTAAATAGGGGTTACCCCAAATATGTGTTGAAGCAGGCCTATCAAGGAGCTAAGGACAGCAGACGATCTGAATTGTTGAGTACTAGCAGCGTAAAGCCTCCGGATAATGATACCCTCAGATTCATAACTACATATGATAATGGTGCGATTCCTGTGAGGAACATCATTAAGAAGCATTGGTCCATCTTACAGATGGACAAGGATGTTTCTCCATACTTGATTACCTCTCCTATGATTACATATAGGAAAGCACGCTCCTTGAAGGATAGATTGGTGCGGAGTCATTTTTCATCTCCAGTGAACAAAACATGGCTCCATAGTGATGTCACGGGCTGCTTTAAGTGTGGTCATTGTGTGGTTTGTTCACACATTGGTGTAAGTAAGACCTTTGTTAGCAATGTGACTGGTAAGAAATATGCCATCAAACACTTTATGAATTGTAGCACCAAGGGCGTCATTTATAAAGTCACTTGTAAGTGTGGGTCAGAATATGTTGGAAAGACAATTCGTGAATTCAGGAGAAGGATCGGTGAACATGTGGGAGATATAACACATAAAAGAGACACTCCTATCTCATGGCATATTCATGGTATGCATGATGGACAGATTACGTACCTTACTTTCACTGCGATTGATAGGGTCTTTAAACCACAGAGAGGGGGCAACTGGGATCAGTTGTTGTTACAATGTGAGGCTAAGTGGATCTTCTATTTGGATACGGTAACACCTAAAGGCCTCAATGAGCAAATTAATTTCAATTGTTTCATTTGAATTCCTTCTTTCTCTCTTCCAATTTTTTATCCACTGATAAGATTGGTCTATAAGCCTAAATCACTATTTTTGTCACCAACTATTAGGATTTGCATTGTACGTTTGTATATATCCTTTCCTTATTGGTACTTTACACTGTCCATCATTATTCCCCTTTTGATATCTGTGAGGAGGGCCTCTGTCCTTCAACCCCCCCCCAACCCCCCCTCCCCCTCCCTTTATATATTTCACCATATCGGTGAGGTGTATGTTGGTCCCCTAAAGACCCCTTGAAATGATATCTATTTAGGTGGTGCTGCGGTATGCTTTTTATATGTGATCGATCGCTGTTTCTGATTTATCACTGAATTATCACTATATCTGGATGTCATTTAAATTTATCTTTGCTCCGTTGGACCGGAGGTGAATTGCGTGCTATTTGCTCTATTTGCCAGCGTTGTTTTTTTGTTGTTGCTGTGGGCGGCACTGCTGTATGTTCTTCCCAGGAAGTGGGGCAGGATGCGGTTCCACTTATCGGAAGTGGGGGGGCACCGCTATATGCGCTTCCCCGGAAGTGGGGCATGATGCGGTTCCGCTTACCGGAAGTGTGGCGGCACCGCTGTATGTGCTTCTGCGAAAGTGGGGCATGATGCGGGCCCGCCTACCAGAAGTGGGGCGCTCCCAAGGGCGGTTTTTGGGCTTGTAGACGTCACCGGAAGTGGGGCACCTGCCATCTTGGTTTTACCGGAAGTGGGGTGCTCCCAAGGGCGGCTATTGTGCTTTTAGACATCACCGGAAGTGGGGCACCCGCCATTTTGGTTTTACCGGAAGTGGGGCGCTCCCAAGGGTGGCTGTTGTGTATTCAGACGTCACCGGAAGTGGGGCATCCGCCTTTTTGGTTTCACCGGAAGTGGGGCTTCCTCGACCAGTTAATGCTCTATACCCAGGACACTTTGCTCTGTGATGTCATGGGGGGCGGAGTTAGCGTGAATTATGGCGCGCATCTTAGGGAAGAATCATCTAATGGTGGACGATTGATATGTAAAGTGAGAGTGAGTATACATATGTGACTCACTGAATTAATTATGATGGGGCTGTGTGGATCACCCTAAAGATATAAATAAGCCCTTTTTCCTCCGCTCTCTGCAGACAGCAGATAGCATTGAGAGCAGGAGGATGTATGTCTCTTAGCTTTAGCACTTTTGAACAAGTTAGTCCCCTGAAGAGTTACTTGGATGAAACGCGTTGGGACGCTCCTTTATGGGAAAGTGTAGGGCTTGTGCAAGTTTAGGGCTATTTGTGGACTGCCCTTGTCAGGGCAGGAGCCTGGGGATCAGATAATGGTCAGCTTATGAGGGATGTGACAGGGTATTGTACTCCCATCGCTGCCTCTCCACATGTATGATGAGTATCCCTGGAGACTCCTGACCGTCTGCAAAATATTGGTGAGATCGTTCCTTTCATTATTCTCATCTATTGGTGGCTATGAACCCCCTTTTTTTGGTCTAGCCAGTATATAAACATATGAGTGCAATTGGCTATGGCATTTTGCTGCTATTTTTTATGCTGTATCCAATATATATAGATTGCTGTTTGGATGTTATACTAGCTGCATTCTATATTCCTGTTTGATGCTTTTGGGTGTTTTCAATTATCCCTTGGGGATCACCCAGTGTATGGGCATCTCATTTTAATCACTATTTGGTGACACTTTAGGTCTGGTAATTTTTAAGCTATGCATTAAAAGTTATATGTTATCTCACTTGCTGTTATACATTATACATTTTTGGGTGAGAATTAATTGTCATTTTCTCATCATTATTGGCATTTTTGCTGTATTTTGATTTAGAAATGTGTGTGCTCACAGCAATGAGATGAACAGCAAAATGGCTACTGAGAGGAGGGAGGCAGGAAGAGAAGTAGAAGCCACTCCCAGTTTGAATCAACTTAATTGACAGCAACATAAGTGAGCAGTAACAACACTGGCCAATAGATATCAGCATAACATTTGTAGCTGAATGAACTTTAGTTTCTGAAACCAAGTAAAGGAGAAAGTCTTCCCACAGTGGAGGTATATATGAAGGTACAATTGTACCTCTGCAGCCTGTTAACGTTGTAAAATTATGCAGCCTGACGAAGGTTAAGAACCTTGAATACTACAGAAATTCTTTTGTAACCTTGACCAGATCGGTGCCTTGCCACAATTCTGTCTCTGAGCTCCTTGGCCAGTTTCTTTGACCTCATGATTCTCATTTGGTCTGACATGCACTGTGGGCTGAGAGGTCTTATATAGACAGGTGTGTGCCTATACAAATCAAGTCCTATCAGTTTAATTAAGCACAGCTGGACTCCAATGAAGGAGTAGAACCATCTCAAGGAGAATCACAAGGAAATTCACAGTATGTGACTTAAATATGAGTGTCTGAGCAAAGTGTCTGAATACTTATGACCATGTGATATTTTGTTTTTTCTTTTTTAATAAATTTGCAAAAATTTCTACATTTCTGTTTTTTTCCATCAAGATGGGGTGCAGAGTGTACATTAATGAGAAAAAATGAACTTTTTTGAATTTATCAAATTGCTGCAATGAAACAAAGAGTGAAAAATTTAAAGAGGTCTGAATACTTTCCGTACCCACTGTATTTATGATCATTATTATTGATGTTAGAGGATCTTGTTCTCAGTATACAGTAGAGGAGTCTACTGGCAAACATGACTTAATACTTGGTGGCAAAAACCCTTGTTGGGAAGCACAGCACTCAAACATTTTGTAGTTGATGATGAGGTTTGCGCACGTGTCAGAAGGAATTTTGGTCCACTCCTCTTTGCAGATCATCTCTAAATCATTAAGATTTTGAGGCTGTCGCTTGGCCACTTGGAGCATCAACTTCCTCCATAAGTTTTCTATGGGATTAAGGTCTGGAGACTGGCTAGGCCACTCCATGACCTAAATGTGCTTTTTTTAGAGACACTCCTTTGTTGCATTGGCTGTATGTTTTGGGTCATTTTCTTGCTGTAAGACCCAGCCACAGCCCATTTTTAATGCCTTGACGGAGGGATAGGAGGTCATCACTCAAGATTTTATAGTACCTAGCTCCATCCATTCTCCCATTGATGTGGTGAAGCAGTCATGTGCCCTTAGCAGAGAAACACCCCCAAAACATCATGTTTACACCTCCATGCTTGACAGTAGGGACAGTGTTCTTTAGGTCATAGGCAGCATTTCTCTTCCTTCAAACACGGCGAGTTGAGTTAATGCCAAATAACTAAATTTTTGTCTCATCTGACCACAGCACCTTCTTCCAATCATTCACAGAATAATCCAGGTGTTCATTGGCAAAATTCAGATGGGCTTGCACATGTGCCTTTTTGAGCAGGGGGATCTTGTGGGCACTGCAGGATTTTAAGCCTTCACAGCATAATGTGTTACCAATGGTTTTCTTGGTGACTGTGGTCCCAGCTGCCTTGAGATCATTACCAGTACCCCCGTGTAGGTTTAGGCTGATCTCTCACCTTTCTCATGATCAAGGATACCCAATGAGGTGAGATTTTGCATGGTGCCCCAGATCAATGTCGATTGACAGTCATTTTGTATTTCTTACATCTTCTTACTATTGCACCCACAGTGGTCTCCTTCTCACCCAGTGTCTTACTTATGGTTTTGTAGCCCATTCCAGGTTTGTACAGATCTATGATCTTGTCCCTGACATCCTTATAAAGCTCTTTAGTATTGCCCATGTTGTGGAGGTTTGAGTCTGACTGATCAATTGAGTCTATGGACAGGAGTCTTTTATAAATGTGACTATGTAAGCTAGTTTCAGACTAGCGCATTTTACATGCAGCGCACGGCGCCGCTAAGCCCCGCCCCCTGCCCGCCCCGTCCGGTCATTTCCTCCTACTATCGCACACGGCTGCATGCGATCTGCGCACCCTATCTTTGGCATAGGGTGCGCAGACCGTGCGCTGGCCATGCGCTAGTAGGATTTTTGCGTGCGCTGCGCACCTTTGAAGGTGCGCAGCTCTCGCAAAAATCCTACTAGCGCATGGTCTGTGCACCCTATGCTAAAGATAGGGTGCGCAGATCACATGCAGCCGTGAGCGATAGTAGGAGAAAATGACCAGACGGGGCGGGCAGGGGGCAGGGCTTAGCTGCGGCGCCGTGCGCTGCATGTAAAATACGCTAGTCTGAAACCAGCCTCAGACAGTTGTCTTTAATGTAGGTAACAAGTTGATTAGGAGCGTCTAACTGGTCTGTAGAAGCCAGAACTCTTAATGATTAGTAGGGAATCAAATACTTATTTCTCACTGCAAAATGCAAATAAATGTATACAATTTATACAATATGATTCTCTGGATTTCATTTTTGATTTTCTATCTCTCAATGTTAAAATTAACTTACCCTTAAAATTATAGACTGGTCATGTCTTTGTCAGTGGGCAAACTTACAAAATCAGCAAGGGATCAATACTTATTTCCCCCACTGCACTGTAGGTCCTCTTCTATCAAGGTCCTCCGTGTTATTGTCTAGGGCACAATAGGCTCTTACTTCATTCTTTCAGTTCGTGAAAGTCTTACTGCACTCAGATGTCAACTGAATCCAGTCTGATTTTTTTGCACAGACTCATTGACTTAAGCCCCCGTTACACACTGCGATATCGCTAGCAATATCACTGTAAAGTCACTGATTTTGTGACGTTATAGCGATATTGCTAGCGATATCGCTGCATGTGATACTTACCTTCGACCCGCTCCCCCCGCTGGTTATCGCTGATCGCGCGAGAAGCTCCTGGATCATTCCTCGTCGGTCACTTCCTGCGGCGCTTCCTGTGGCGCCGACGAGCGACGCGTGGAGTCGTGCGGGAGGATGCAGGATCGCCGCGTCTGACAGGTAAGTAGCGATCCCCGTCCCCAGCGATGTCGCTGGTGAGATCTGCTTGTGTGGCAGCTCACTAGCGACCACTTAGCGATGTACCAGCGATCCTGACCGCGTCATATCGCTGGTCGGGATCGCTGGTGCATCGCTAGGTGTAACGGTACCCTTACATGTCCAAGTGTGATCCAAATATTGGATGCAAATCATGCATACTACGATTTATTCATTGGTCTGGCTCAGTCCGAGTAAAATAATCGGTCATTCACTACTCGATAAAATAGCTTTGGTTTGAGTACTATCCAATGTTTTGTCAGATCCTACTCAGAATGAAAATACGCCATTTAAGTAATAAATATATATATATATATATATATGTGTTTGGCATTATTGTAACCATACTGACTTGGAGACTTGTTTGCCGCACAATGAACACCATTAAGATAAAACAAACAAAAATAATGGTGGAACCCTGGGTTTCTTTTGCAATTTCACTGCAATTTGGAAGAAAGTGAGGAAAAAAATGGAAGTGAAAAAATGAAAAATCGTCTAGGAATAAAGAGGTTAACATGGAAATCATAAAAAGCTTTAACTGCTTAGTTTATACTTTGCAAAAGATAAAGCAAATAGGAATTTCAGCAAACAAGTTCTGTCTTCTCATTGTTTTGTGTCTGCTTTGTTTTATTAGTAATAAAACAAACAAGATACCAGACAAGAAGCCAAGATTAAAAAAGGAGCAGATGACCCACATGGCAGGAAAGAGAATGTCATTTATGTATTCCTTTTAATAAAAACAGAAATAATATAATTCATCAAATGCAAGACACTGATTAATAATCTCATATATTGTATTTTTACTCTACCGTGATTGCATTGTGATAAGAAAGTCTGATTTCCCATGTTCTCTACTACTGGAGACCAAATAATTGCTGTGTTATCTCTGCAGAACCATCATAAGGTTTAACTCCTATCTGGTCTGTAATAAGCAAACTATCCAAGTGCTACACTGAACGGACTTGCCAACTCAAACACAGAAACATATCATTAGTTTTCTTTTTGTGCTCATAGATTTTGTGTTCATAGATTTGAATGAAAATGATTTACCAAATGCAATTCGAATGGGGCTCGGTGACCATGACTGGGTGGAAGGCAGTGGTTAATTGTCAAAAGACAAACCCCAGCAGAGATGGATGGTATGCTAGTTTAACTCTAAGGGCTCATACTCATTTGCGAGAAAAATGGACGAATGCAATCCGATAAAAAATTGGATACCACTCTGACCAGTGTTATTCAATGGGTTACATTTCACCTGCTATTTTTTTCTCAGCTGCAAATGTACTGAGAAAAAAAATCGCAGCATGGGAGTGAGCAAAAAATCATACAGCATACGGACAATGCAAGTGCTGTCCGATTTATACACACCAATGTCCTTTGAAAAGCCGGCAATTCAGCAGCACCATACATTAAAATCACAGTGGAATCACCAGAAAAGAATAGACAGAATATATACAGTATATATGCATAAATTAGATAGATATAAAGATATCAATGGCATATACAATTAGTACACTGTGTGTGCAGCTCACTGTAGATGTATTTAATTACTTAATGAATATGTTTCTAAAAAAAAATGGCATGGGCTACTGCGCAATTTTCCAAACCAGCACAAACAAAGTTGATGTCTGGGGGCAGATGTTTATAGAATTGGAAGGGGGTAATACCCATGGAGCTTCCCAGGCTATTAATATCAGCTGACTGCCTAGCCTTTGCTGGTTATTAATTATGGGGGCCTCCACGTCTTTTTTTTGGGGGTCCCCTATTTTATTAGCCAGGAAAGGCTAAGTATACAACTGTGAGTTGTTATTAATAGCCTGAGAAGCTCCATGGGTATTATCCCTTTCCCATGCTATAAACATGCTCTAAACATTAGCCCCCAGCCATCGGCTTTCCCTCTGCTTGGTTTGGAAAATTATGCAGGAGCCCTGCCATTTTTTTCACAAAAATAATTGCTTATTAATTAATAAAATACATGTGCAGTGCGCTACATACACACTGCACTAATCATATATGTGACTGACATCTTTATATCTAGTTTATGAGTATTCACTGTATGTAATCTATGCTATCCTGTTAGGTCCTGCTGTGATTTTACTATACCCGATGTTAGGCGTTGAGCTTCCCCCACTGCACAGAGGGAATCTCAAGCCATGTCTTCTGTGGTCTCCCATTATTCTGCAGCTGCAGAGGTTCCTGCTCAGCAGAGACGTCAGTCCCAGCGTCTTGCCCAGACTAATGCTAGGAATCTGGATGCTCCTCCAGGCTCAGCTATAGCACCATGCACTAGTCAGCAGCGAGCAAATGCTCCTGGGACTAAGTCCTGCTTACTCCATCTGAGCATGCCTGTGAGACGACGGCTCATTGGTGGTCAGAAGTCACATGCTCAGGTGCTCAAGCAGCTCGGATTGGGCCATCAGGAAGGTCTCAGAAGGCTGCGGTTATAAAAGGATCGCACTGACACACGGCCGTGCGCTAGAATAGGCCATGTGGAGTGAGAGTTGTATGCACGTATGAATGTCTCTGGTGAATGACTCATTATGAAACCCCTACCTTGGTACGCATGTGTTGTGCAGCCTTCCTTGTCTGAGGCATAGGTAGGAGGCAGAGTCAGAGACCAGCTTCAGCGCCAAGTTGTGGCTTTATCTATACGCCACAGTGCACTTGGCTGGCACTCCATGGCAGCCAGTGTCAATTAGTGGCATCCGCTGGTGCGACTCAGCGCACTTAATAGGTCTAGAGGGACTCTGACCCCGTGTCCTTGGGGCTCAGTTCCGTGACCACATACTGAGCACTTCCTTTGCCGAGCTCTGTGAGCTTCAACAGGCTCCAGCATTTATGTTCCGCAGTAGTGCGGCTCTGTGAGGAAACAAAGTTCGCCTCTGTACACACCGGGTGACGCTAACCCACGTTAAATAGCATCCGCCATTACCGAGCAGCAGGTTACCATCTCTGCATGGTGGACCCCCTACTGCAAACACACCTCATTATCATCTTTTGTTATTTGGTGCGTTCCACCAGCCTAACACCCGGCTGCTGAATTGTAGGCTTTTCATCTATCCATCTATCTATCTATCTGTCTATCTATCTATACTGTATATATATATATATATATATATATATATGTGTGTGTTTTGAAGATTTTCTCCTTTAAAACTAGGTGTAAATTACAGAAAATTGCTCTATGTAAAAGCTCATGTTAACATCGCATTGAAATTGTATAGCAATCGCAGTGCATTCAGATGTAAATCAGATGCTAGATGTGATTGTACTCACGTGATATTTGGCGTTTTTTTTGGTCCCAATATCGGAATTTTTTTTTCCACACATGAGGCATGAACCCTAATCAAGTTTTACAAAAATCCACATTCTGGAGAGTAAGGATTTTTTTTAATTCATTCAATTCAGCAAAATGTTGACCAGCTGCAGCCACCATCTTGTTGAACATTAGAAGGCCGGCAAAGGTTTAAAAAATAAATCTCACCTTTCCAGCTGTAGCTCCCTACCCGAAACATTTGCTTCTCTGTTGTGTCGCTATTTTTCACTCTAGGCCGACACTTTTGCAGTGATCTCTAGGGCCTGCTTGCAGCCAGAAACCCTGGCCTAATGGGAACACAGCGATGTGATAGTGTAGGGAGGAGGGCCCCCGCAGAGTGTCCGGGCCGGAACCAAGGGGACTGCCATCTAGGTTCCTAAGGGAACTGTACCCGGGGAACGGAGGAGGAAGGTGGATGGCTGAGAGTGACAGAACAGCAAAGGGAGGGGCGAGTATAAAAGGGGCAGGGAGCGCGCAAGGAGGTCAGTTAGGAGAACGACAGACACAGAGCAAGAGACTGTGGGGGCGTGAGAGAGCCAGAGCAACAAGCAGTGACCAGAGAGGAGACCAGCAACAGAGGGGAGATTTACAGTGGCCTTTGGGGAGGAGGCGCCTAGCTTACCGACAAGAGACTGCCACTTCACTCTAATTCGGGGTCACGACCGGCCCACGGTCGTCCGCGGCCATTGCCGCTGTGCTCCAGCCCGTTGTGGCCTGTCCGCTGCCTCTCGCAGCCGCTGCCACTTCACTCCAGCCCGCGGTTGTGGCCTGCCCGCGGACGCTGCCGCCCTGCTTCAGCCCGCGACTGCGGCCTGTCCATCACCGCCCGCAGCTGCCATCACTCCGCTGCAGTCTGCAGTTGGGGCCTGCTCCTCGCCAACAGAGAGACTCTTCGCCCAGCCCCAGGGCGTGCACGTGGCCTACTAACCGCCACTCCTGGTAACTGCAACACACCCCTGCTTCGGGACTGGAGTCTCCCTGAACCCACTAACAAGCAGAACCCCGCTGTTACAGATCATCAAGGGACTCACCCAGGGCCTGTTGTGCCCCAACCCCTCCTGGGCACTGGGGCGCCCGAAGACTATGTCAGATCTTTAGCAGCTGGGCCCAGCGGCTGCGACGCCAAAGCAGCTTCATCAGAGATGCCGAGGGACGTCAGGACGGATAAGTGACACTATAGGAAATAAGGACCCGTAGTTGGCCTTATCGCGGCCCTATAGTAACCGGCCTTTGCCGAGTTATTTGTGTTCGCTTTAATAGTGTTTGGTTGTACTGAGTCCCTGCGAGGACAATTGTTGTTACTTTGTTTTTGGTTACTTAGTATAGCCCTAGTGGCTTCAATTTATAAAGTTACTTCTCAAAGTACAACTCAGTCTCGCATCTTGTCACTGCATCCTGCATACCTGCTATTACCTACAATACAATGGAGGTGCAGAGAATAGCTGGAGAGGTGAGCAAAGGGTAAGTATAAGTATTTCCTTGATTTTTTACATCCTACACTTAGCATGCTCTCGGGACTGGGCAGACCCCAGAGCATAGCAAAGAACTTTAAACTCATGGAGAATAACTTCTCTGTGAAACAAATTTCCTGTGAAAAAAGCAGACAAAAAAGAAATGTTGTCTATTCCACTCTTCTCTAGATCTCTGTGTTGAATCTCTTTCTATAGCTGTTGTTTGTTTCATTGTACTTTCACTACTATCAGAGAATGACATCACAAGCCAAGCCCTCAAGATCATCAATTAAACCACAACTAGTGGTGATAAGGCATGAACAGGTAATTTTTATGCTATGAAAGGCTCTGGAATTTGTCACCAGGTTTTTCCCACCTAATTTGGGAGCATCATAATATAGGGACAGAGACCCTTATACCAGCGATGTGTCACATGCTTGATTGCTTAGTGTAGTTTTGATAAATTAATGTTTTATCAGCAGGAGATTATCATTAGGGAATTAGTAAACCTGCTGCTAGGTAGTCCATCCGCTCTCCCAGCACTGATTATCAGATTTCTGCCTATGCAAAGTGTAGACAAAAAGCTGCCAATCATTGGTGGGGCGGGGCTATACAGAGCTCAGCATTCAGAGAACTGCTAGAGAAAATTGTGATTTTATAAAAATTGTGGTAAGCAGCCCATTAAGGAATACATCTCTGGAATTACTTAAAGTTTCCACAATTAGTTTTTGGTGATTTTTTAAAGCTACAGATTTTCATGTTTGAAATCTGCAATATTTCACTTGTGTGCACACCTAATTTTATATGTGGATTTGCCTCATAGGATTGCACTAAATGGGGAAAATCCACACTTTATAAAAGCATATACGTTTTAAGTACATTTCTGCTGCAGAAAGGCATTAAAGGCAAATTTAATTCACACTTGACTATATCAATAGACTTTTGTCAAAGCCAAATATTGGGAAGTATAGAAAACAAAGCACCTTTATTTATAGAAGGCAAATATCCAGCAGCCATGGTGGAAAGGGCTTATAAATACATCATTTATTAGTAACCATTAAAACTCCATACAGGTAAAAGACAATTAAAAAGGAAACACTTGGCCTACACCTTCAAGCATTTAAGGGGATCTCCCATGAGCAAAAGTACATTTTAATCAATAGATCTTGAAAGAATAATAATTTCCACAATTAGATGTGTTTAAATAAAATGTTCCTGTGCTGAGATAATCTTATAAATGTGTCCCTGCTGTGTACTGTGTAATGGCTGCCTCTGACCGTGCTGGGACAAGGTCTGATCATACCACAGCTCCTTGGCAGGGGAAGAAGTAAAAGAGTATACAGACAGGACATCATGGGATTGCACGTTTCGTTACAACTTCAACAGGAGACCGTGTGTTGGGGGAAGGAACGATCTGATTATATAGTAATGAATAGCCTATCACTAAAGCCCATTGGGAGGTGTGTGTGTCAGGTGACATGCATTAGTATCATCATACTCAATGCAGGGTTCCCGTAAGCGGCGCATGCGTAACTTGGTCGTCACTACACGGGATCCACCCTTCAGCGGCCCCAGAACACAAGCACACCGCTCATTGTGGAGACGACGCGTGCGCAGCATTGTCCCTGTGTCCGCATCACAGTAGTTCAGTGATGGAGGAAGCCAATGCGCTCAGGACAGTGAAGAAAGTAATACCAAACAGAGTGTACTAGAGAACACAAAAGTTGTGTGCATATAGACAAAGCTCCCAGTGGGACAAGGTAGATAAGAAAATAAGATGTGACTGCAGTGAGAAAAAAATGAAGCAAACAGGTACATATTGCATGTGACAAAAATTAAGTGGCCTATGATGCAATGATATGTGTGATATGTGTGTGAAACCTAAAAAGCGCCTGAACTAAGTTCAAAAATAGAAGGCAAAAGTATGTATGTTATGGAAAAGTGTGGCCATATGGGACACTGGGGAAAGCAAGACAGATGATGAAAGTGAATAAAAGTAATAAAAAATAAAGAATAAATATTAAATAAAAGAATGAAGGTGATTTAATTAGTCAATAACAGTAAATGAAAGCCACTTTGGAGAAATCAACAATAGAAGTGTACAGTATGTGCTCCTAACAACATTTAAAAAGAACGTTTAATATTCTATCCAAACGATTGAAGTGATACAATATACAATGTTATATCACAAAGTCAAAAGGAATCAGGCCACTAATAATGATGGGAAACACTTGGAAAACCCGAAAGAGGACCTCTTGAAGAGCATCCGTGTTGCGGAATTTGAGAAAGCCTGGGGAGCCTCCTGTGAGAATGTTCTATGAATGGGATCGGCCAAACAATTACGCAGTGAAATGAAGACATCTTAACCAGAGATGGTTGAGGAGAAGCCTGCTAGATGATAAAGGTAAGTATTAATACAAAAAAGACGCACACAAATAAACATCCTCAAGCTGAAAGGAATAGGCTATAAAAATCAGTTAGCTCTATATAGAAAACATAAATGATAAAATAAAATGAATACTGAAACACTAAAACCATCACAACCCCCAAAAATGTGCCAAGGATCCCATGTTACAAGAAAGAGTTGAAACCAACTATCTAGCCAGCCATTCTGTTAGGCCAATGTTGTGGTTTTGGTTCAGTTTATTAAATCTGTGGACCCAATCTATTTGTGAATTTGCTGCTATTTGACAGTGAAATTTATATGAATGTGTTGTGATTTTGTAGCACTAAGCACTTTAGTTTGCTAGTCTTTTACTCTACAGTTCATTGCTTATCAGTCTCTGTACTTTACCATAATTGTATTTTAAATTAATTAAATAAATATTATTTTAGGATTGCGCTCAGCGAGCTTGTAGCTCCTTTCTTACAGTGTTAACATTCAGTTTTGAGTTATTTCTGTTTAACGTTTATATGAATTTTGGACATTTGTGTAAGATAATATTCATTATGTAAAGTAGGTGGCAGGCCCGCCCTAGAGCACAAGCATATCATTAACTAAAAACTGAAAATAAAGATTAAACAACAACCACAAGATGGATTTCATCACCCAAGGTATCATTGTAATCAGTATAATGGCGCCGACCTGACACTGTCTGTAGGTTACTCAGCACAATCCTGCTGACAGGATCTCTTTAAGGCTCCTAGCCATAGCACTACACTCTTGTCAAGATCTCCCTTAAATACATTTAAAGGGAATATGCCTGGTGATTTTATTTGTAGCATACTAATAGTATCCCGAAATATGGATTGGGCAGCCCTTTCAGAATTTGTAACATTTATTGTTATATCTTCTGCCATTTTCTTACTGTAAGCTTCAGATAAATCCTAAATAAAACAACGTACCAAAAAAAGACAAAAAATCCATAGTCAAAAACACGATTAAAACACATGTAAAAAAAAAAAACACTCATAAATGCAATGAAAAAAATGCAATTAACCTGTTTTACTAAATAAGTTCGGAACTGTGGTAGAAAATCTGCAACATCAAAAGCTCACCAAATACTTATCATCAGAATTTAACCTAAGGGTCTGTGCACATGTTGTGGATTCTACTGTGGATCCGCAGCCATTTTGGCCCTGCGGATCTGCAGCAGTTTCTGCTGCGGTGTACAGTACCAGTACCATGTAAGTCAATGGAAAATGAAAACAGCTGTGCACATGCTACAGATTTTCCACACGGATTTGCTGCGGTTTTAAATCCGCAGCATGTCACTTCTTTGTGCGGATTCCGCAACGGTTTAGCACCTGCTCCATGATCAGGTGTCAAACCGCAGGGGAAAACCGCAGGCTAATCCACAGGTGAAACCGCATGTCTTTTGACCTGCGGATTTACCTGAGGATTTTGGCAAATCCACGCGGACAAATCCGCAGCAGATTCCGCAACGTGTGCACACAGCCTTAGGCTGCATTCCCACGATGAGCTTTCTGTGAGTTTTTAAGGTTTCAGATTTTCTGTACCCATTAAGTAAAATAGGTTAATTGCATTTTTTAGAAAATATGTAGGCTAAAAGCCACCAAAAACTGGCACGTAGGCCTAACTGTGCCAGTATGTATTAGGAACGGCGGAACGCACTAAATAAAAATAATAGTAAAGTGCGTTCGCCGCTCGGGGTCCACCGTGCAGTAGGTGATATAACCGCTGCTAAGTGGTGGCAGGAGCAATATGGCGGTAATGCGCACAGGGTTAAACGTCACCCAGGTGCGCAGAGCATTCTCTGTTATGTCACAGGAATGCCAAATAAATACAAATACAAAAGACTGAGCCTGTTGAGGTCACAGTACTCAGTATAAATGCACACACGGTATCAGGTCACAGGAGTAGCCCAAGACGGCGGCACTATGTCCGTCTAGACCTACCGTGTGTGCGGCGTCGCAACTGCGGATGCAAAGGGGGGCTGCTACTGCAGCGCGGCGTGGACACTGCCGCTAAATGACAAGGCTAAGGCGCAAGCGCAATGTCGGATGCTAGCAGCTGTGGATGTTGCAGCAGAGGAGCGCTGGCGCTGATTCTAAACTCAGTCCCTAACCACATACAGTGGGGCAAAAAAGTATTTAGTCAGTCAGCAATAGTGCAAGTTCCACCACTTAAAAAGATGAGAGGCGTCTGTAATTTACATCATAGGTAGACCTCAACTATGGGAGACAAACTGAGAATTTTTTTCTGGTGTCCTTTGACAGCTCTTTGGTCTTCACCATAGTGGAGTTTGGAGTCAGACTGTTTGAGGGTGTGCACAGGTGTCTTTTTATACTGATAACAAGTTTAAACAGGTGCCATTACTACAGGTAATGAGTGGAGGAAAGAGGAGACTCTTAAAGAAGAAGTTACAGGTCTGTGAGAGACAGAAATCTTGATTGCTTGTTTCTGACCAAATACTTATTTTCCACCATAATATGCAAATAAAATGAAAAAAAAAACAATGTGATTTTCTGGATTTTTTTTTCTCAGTTTGTCTCCCATAGTTGAGGTCTACCTATGATGTAAATTACAGACGCCTCTCATCTTTTTAAGTGGTGGAACTTGCACTATTGCTGACTGACTAAATACTTTTTTGCCCCACTGTACGTAATATCAGAGGGAAGGGGTTTTATAATAAGTCATTCACCAGAATCATACATATATCCTCATATACACAGCAGCAAGTAAGTCTATACTAGCGCATGGCGGAACAGCAATGTGCGCCTTTTTTAGCAGCTGGGACCTTCCGCAAGCTTCCAGATCTCTGAGATGGACCAATGAGATCTGGAGCGGGACCTGAGCACATGACTCCAATGGGAGATCGTCCCATGAGCATGCTCAGTAGGAGGAGAAAAGGACTTAGCCTCAGGAGAGATTTGTTGCAAGGCAATCTCCTCTGCAATCTCTTCTGCAGTAGATAAAGAGCAGGAGACTGCAGAATGTGAGGATCTGGATCCCTGCAGAGCAACCGCAGAAATCAGATGCCTAACAGTATGTCCATTAAATGTCCATTAAATTACTGAATTATAGTTCAACTCTTATTGTCTCTTTTTAATGCCATTTATAATTAGAAGAACAATCACTAAACCGAGAGACTCAGAACCCAGCGGTCCAACGTTCCCAAACACAGTCCATCTCCAGATGTGTAATTTAGCTTTATGTCCCTTTACGCTGCAGCCCGGCATTACCGTAGTTCTTTCCTCCGAAATATACAACTGCTCTCTGATTACAAGTTTGATTTGCAAGTCATCTGTGGAGCAGGCATCATTATCCCATTGTAAATTTATCCCCAGCACCGCGGAGGGATTTGCAGTAAAATGCTTTGCTGAATGAGTGTCTGCTACTACTAATGAAATAAATAAATAAGGAAACAATCAATAAATATTAATATTTCATGAACAGGGAAACACAGATGTGCCCAGACAAGGTAAGAGATATGCACGGCTCCAGCTTTGAGCACCTGAATTCGAGTATTTATCTTACCACGAGGCTGAGTTATACACCCCAAGTGAGCCGCCTGAGTCATTTGCTCTCATTTACACTTGTTTTGTTTGTAGCCTTGCTGCTTTCTGTATAATGAAAAGTATAATAAGCTCCTAATCTATGGCTGTCGGATTATAAAATTAAGGTAAACAGAAAGATAAATATTTTTCGGCCGTCAAAGCAATTTCAAGGGTGACATTTTACAGTTGTGAAACAGCGATGGAGTTTGCGAGCTGCGTGAGGCGGTTTACATGTACAATGCCTTATTCTGTATCATTTAGAACGAAAAGGGAAGAAACACATACACACTTCAAGGATGAATTAATGTTTTACATTTGTACGCTAAGTGATTCGTAGATGGAACTAAGGACAAGAGAGAAGAGGCATGGGGTCCTTTGGAAGAGCAAATTTTCTGTCTGAAACATGCACCAATCAATGATGATGCTCTTTGATTTTCACCAATTTTCTACAATTTCGTAGGGTATTCATTATGGCACTCTATGTGATAAGGATCATTATACAGTATACTGAATATAGTTTCACTGCAACCCTACATTTTTCATAAACTTGATGATAAGCTGCTGAACAAACACAATTTCAATGTCTACATAAAAGACGCAAGCTAACGTTAGTGGTTAGATCAGTGGACATGCTTACATAGGCCAATAGTCGGGAATTAATATTCGTTTGCTAGATTAGTGGTCTGTGTAGCAGGGCCTGTAGAATTAGGGGTCACGGATTATGGGCTTGCACACAAATCTGGTTTATGTTTGAAATGCCACAAATCGCACAAAAAAACTGCAACAAGTTCTGAAAAATAAACTTAGCTTAGAAAGAGTGGCCAACAAAAGTCATCATTATTTAGGTCACATTTCTGATGCTGGAAAAAGGCAAATGAAAGAGGCACCAAATTCATTCACAAGTACACGCTTCTTGATGAACTTAGCGCACCTTAATCCTGTTCATCCTGGACACAAGAATAGTTTACGAAACGCAAGTCTTGATGAATTGGCCCCCTAGGGTAAAATGAAAAATTGAATGCCTCTGTCACTAGTGACCATACACACTTTGCATACTAGCTCAGTCCCTCTGCCCTAATTTCTGATATTGGAAGGGTTAGTCAAATATCAGGAAAATAGAATTATTTTTTTCTCACTGGCAATAAAGAGTATAATTCATCACAATACAGAATTTTACACTATGATATAGAAGTGATCAAGAAATTGTATGTCCATGTCCAATAGACTGTGTTCTGTGTATCTAGTCTACAATATATTGGGAGCTTTTTCCCATATATACTGTAACGTTGCTGTGGGTGACCCTTCACCAAACCAAGGCCGAAAACTTGCTATTTCATCCTCCGTCACTCCAGTATTTGCTGGAATACCATTTGTTTAGCTAAATAGGAAAGTGCAGCAAGCTTTGTAATAAATCTTATTGAAGAAACAGCCTTCATTCTCCATTTATAAGCCAGCCCACCATTCAAGCCTCCTTAATTGATTGACTCCTAAAATCAGTTTTCTTAAGAGAAAAGTCAAATTTTTAGCTTTATACAGGATCAGGTATATGCTGCGTATAGGAGTCGATACAGAAGTAGGAAAAGGAGGGAGAAATATAAAGACGCCTGAGAGAGAGCTTAGAGAATGACATATACAGTATGATACAACTGCTTTCTTATAAGGTTTTTATCTAATTCCAGTGCTGGATTCACAGCTATACAGTTCCGTAGTTTTAAAGGTTGAAGTATTAAAAGGGCTTTCTGACACAACTAAGTTTTTGCTTGCACTGCCATTTAGCTGGTTTACATGCTCCTCTTACAATTTATGTTTAGATAAAACTTGATATGACAAGTAAAAGCACAAAGAACTCCTAACGCATGATTGGCCTGTTTGATCCAATCAGTTATTTCAAGCAGTTCTACAACACTTCAATGCATGCTGTCAGAATTCCTCCCAGCGCTTGCGCAAAGGAAGCAGTGTAACAGGAACGATGATCACCCTGAGAATGGTTGTGACCAATATAAATGAGGTTCTTTATTTTCTCAGATAGTAAAGCTGCCCACTCTTCTTGGCAACAATCCTCCAGTTCCTGTAAATTCTTGGGCTGTCTAACATGAACTGTGCTCTTCAGATCTGCAGAGTGGCTCAATGATATTGAGATCTGGAGACTGAGATGGCCACTCCAGGACCTTAAATGTAATTCTGCTGTAGCCAATGACAGGTCGAATTGGCCTTGTGTTTTGAATCGTCATGTTGGAACATTCAAGTACGTCCCATGCGCAGCTTCTGGACTGATGATTGCAAATGTGCCTCCAGTATTTGCTGATAACGTGCTGTATTCATCCTTCCTTCAACTTTGACCAAGTTTCCTGTGCCTTTGTAGCTCACACATCCCCAAAGCATTAGCGATCCGCCTCCATGCTTTACAGTAGGAATGGTGTTTCTTTCATTATAAGCCCTGTTGACCTCTCTCCAAATGTATTGTTTATTGTTGTGGCCAAAAAGTTAATTTTTGGTTTCATCTCTCCAAAATACTTTGTTCCAGATGTTTTGCATATTGTAGATTCTTTGTAGCATTTGCACAGTAATGGCTTTCTTCTGGCAACTCAATCATGCAGCCCATTTTTCTTCAAATGCCTCCTTATTGTGCATCTTGAAAGAGCCACACCACTAGTTTTCAGAGAGTCCAGTATTTCAACTGATGTTATTTGTGGGGGTTTTTTGCATCCTGAACATTTTTTGGGGCATTTGTGGACAAAAGTTTTGTTGGTCTACCTGACCGTGGTTTTGTTTATACAGAGCACCTGATTTTCCACTTGTTAATCACAGTTTGAATGCTGCTGACTGGCATTATTAATTCCTTGGGTATCTTTTTGTATCTCTTTCCTGTTTTAAACAGTTCAACTACCATTTCCCATCGATCCATGGACAATTTTTTTGCTTTCCTCATGACTCACAATCCAGAAACGTCAGTGGCTGGATGAAAGATGCAAGAGTCTGTATGCATCCCAGAAACTCACTCAGCTTTTATGCACACACTGATTCCACTTTAGTAGCCATTCAAACCCATTTGTGTCAACTTCTGTGCATGTTATCAGGCCAAAATCACCAGCATATGTGAACTTTTGATCAGGGTCATTTGGATGTTTTGAGTTGTCATTATGATTTAAAAAGAGAAAACTCAGCATCTTGACAATAAATGTCTTCACCCAACCGCCAACCATGAGTGGAGAAAAAGTTTTGGTGTTATCATTCATATTCTGTGAAAAAAGGACAAAAAAACAAAAATTCTCTGGGGTATGTAAACTTTTGAGCACAACTGTAGTTGTTCTAGAGCTTGCAGTAGTTTTTATAACCATTAGTGATGAGCAAACATGCTCGGTGATACTGGGATGTCACTTGAGTATCTGGGTGCTCGGATATGCTTGGCACTCGTCCAGCATTGGCTGGTGCCTGTTACATAGCCAATAAACATGCAGGGATTGCCTGCCAACGACTTTAATGCCATAGCCATCTTGCTAGTAGCATTACTGTGATTGCCTGACCGCATTATCGCAACAGAGGTTATAAAATGACTGGCGCCATCATGCTCAGAAAAAGTTTTGATGCTATCATTCATATTCTCTGAAAAAAGGTCAAGAACGCAAAAATTCTGCTGGGATATGTAAACTTTTGAGCGCAACTGTATATTACATTGCTAATTGGAGGTATTTGCTAATATTATTATTATGACACCTACTACATTTTGAGATAGCATCTTGGAGATGGGAATGCAATTTTAGATCAACTGCAAGTTAAAATATGCTTTTTTTCTGCATAAAATGAAAATAATATATTTGATTAGAATATGGAAAGATGTAGAGTTTATGCAAACATTTTACTTAATAACAGAATTATTATTATTCAAATGATAAAATATATGTTTTAAAAGTTTGTCTTTTTTAAAGCAATATGTTAAATCGATGAAATAAAGATGGTGCCTTATCTCAAAGTGCAGTTCTAATCTCTTTGATATTTAGGAACCTAATGGGCCTATGGAGAGCTCAGATATCACAGATAAATGTTAATGTAGACTGACTACAAATCCAGGGAGATCGATCTTCACAGGAAACAATAACTTAATATTCTGTATTGATTTAGTCTGAATTTGCAAACTAAGGATCAAATATTTCCTTAAACTCAAAAAATCACATGTACAGTAAATGTCGGTCATTGAGTTGTCTTGTGAAATTCATTAAAACTTGATCAATGATTTGAGTGACAAAGGGGCAGAAACCAAGAGCAAAGGGCTCTCATGCAAAAATTGTGCATGGCTCACCCAATATTAAATAGGTGAAACATTTTATATATTTTTTAAGCCCAATGGCTTGCAATAGGAAAAAATAATAAAACTTCAGATTTCTCCTGGTCCATCTTTGCCTTTCTGATGTCGATCTAGTCTTTGTTCACAGGTTGTTGTGGTAATGTTATGACTTCAGCGCATGTAACCACTGCAGCCAATCAGTGAGGTAGACAGTACAAGTTGCTGAACCCATTGCTTCAACATTAGCAGTAGTTGTAATGTTATCACTGCAGGCTGTAAAAAAAAGTGATAACTGATTTTGGAGAAAATTCCCATCAATAATAAAAATAGGAAAGCCAATGAATAACACCAAATTATTTGAACCAAAAATAAGCATACCAAATAGGCAAGAATTGAGAAAGGTATAACCCATTCATCAAGAATAATAGTAACTTTAACCACCATAAAAAACATAAAGCAAAAAGATAAATAAAAAATATAACAACAAACATCCTTCTCATCCTCCACTGGGGCTGATCTTTTTTATCCTTTCTCATTCTTGGGTCCTCTACCAGAGGCCTGGGAGTTTGAGGGTTCTGCACAGGCTCTTAGTTGTTCCCAGCATTGCGCTTTTCTGGACAGACAGCTCAGATATTGCTCCTGGGATCTGTTGTAACCATTTTCCCAACATAGGGGTCACTGCTCCTGTGACACCCCAGAGTCCGGTTGTCACAGTGACATTGCCTCCCTCTAAGATGTGAAGTCATGCTTGGAGGCAGAAAGGGACCCCCATACCAGGTAACAGAGATTAAAAATCACAATTCCTGCTGCAAGTCAGAAAAGGGAGATGCCTTATAAATTCTGGCCAGCAGAGGGGGTTGGTGAGTCAACTAGAAGTCAGCTGAGGGAGTTGTCATGGAATCGAGAGCAGCTGTGAGGAAAAATGACAGTTACAACGTGAGGAAGTGAGGTAAAGAGATCTTTCTGGAAGGTCCAGTCAGTCCAAGACAGGCAGCTGATCTGACAAGAGGAATAGGACATGAGCAGAGATGGAGAGGCTCTGGGAAAGCTAAAATACTGCATATAGCAGACCCCTGAGTGATGCGCTAATAAAGAGAAAAGGGACATCAGAGTCCTAGGCTAACAGAAGCTGTAAGTCCTGATAGCCGAATCTGAAAGTACAGGGGATTGTAAATTCCTGTGCACATTGAACACCTGAGGGCACATCAGCGGATAAGGAGCCCGGGGCCGATGGTGAAGAGAACGGTACCCGTGGAATAGGCTCACGCTGACAGCCGTACAGGTTAGTGAAACCATCACGAATAGAGGGTCGCAGCATAGTTATATACAGCGGAGACCCACACACAAAGCACAGAAAGGAAGGTCCTAAATCCCCACCTGGCAAGGTGGATCCCCTGAATGCCTCCAGGTGAGCCGGACTCATTGAATAACCTGTATGTGGTACTCCGGTCTGCAACCTAGTACCAGTAAAAGGTAAAGAAACTGCACCTCTCTGTGTCTTTCTCTCATTTATCAGCCACTTTTTCTATTTATTTAACATCTTTGCCCTGGGACTACAGCCCTACCTGTGGAGGGCTACAACACCATAGCTGCGCCCAACATCCATCCCAGAGAAGCAACACGACAGCTCTGGTCACCTCTGACTAGAATACCACAGGTGGCGTCACGTATTTCACCATCTAATAACTTTATTTTCATTTTTACCACATAATTACCACACAACTTTCCCCTATTTTATTACTGGACGCCTCTGGGCCACGGACCGGGTTGCCGCCGCCGTGACACCGTCCCCATTGAAGTCGACGGGCCAGGTACCGAGTACCCCCAGGCCCCGCGGGGTGCTCCACTCCAAGTGATCCTATCACCACTGGAATTACTGTTGCCTTCACCTTACACATCTTCTCCAGTTCTCCTTTTAGGCCCTGGTATTTCTCCAGCTTCTCATATTCCTTCTTTCTGATGTTGCTGTCACATGGCACTGCCACAATTATCATTGCTGTCTTCTGATCCTTATGAAAAATTAGATCAGAGAAACATACAATATTGTACAAATGGCTTGAGGCTTGAGTGACTGTTTGAGGTTGTGGACAGGTGACTTTTATACTGATAACTAGTTCAAATAGGTGCCATTACTACAGGTAATGAGTGGAGGACAGAGGAGCCTCTTAAAGAACAAGTTACAGGTCTGTGAGAGCCAGAAATCTTGAATGTTTTTAGGTGACCAAATACTTATTTTCCACCATAATTTGCAAAATAAATCTTGTCAAATCAGACAAGGTGATTTTATGGATTTGTTTTCTCATTTTGACTCTCATAGTTGTCGTCTACCTATGATGTCAATTACAGTCCTCTCTCATCTTTTTAAGTGGGAGAAGTTGCACAATTGGCGGCTGACTAAATACTTATTTTCCACACTGTACCCCTGGTTCTTAAAGCATTAAAATAGAAACGAGGAAAGATCCCGACACATCATCCGATAAAATCAGTAAACTAGATTTAAATTCCAGCTTAAAAGATCCAAGTAACACCATGAAAACTAAAGAGCGACAAACACCCCTAATCATAGGATAAAATGAGAAATTATGGAAATCTAAATCGATATATAAACCAATAGGGAGTGCAATATATACAGTAATGGGCAAAAGTGTTAGCACCCTTGAGATTGTTCACAAAAATGTATTGTAGTTACACATGTTTATTTCTTTTGTGTGTATTGGAAAAACACAAAAAAAAAACAGAGAAAAAAAGGCAAATTGGACTTAATGTCACACAAAACTCCAAATATTTTTTTTGCTTTTTAAGAACCCTCAGATTCTTATCTCATTTACATTTTACTGAAAATAATTAACTGCACATCCCTAAGGACACTAAGGAATGACCTAGAGTTATGGTGGTTATCTTTGTTACCCAGCATTCACGGATATACCTGGAATAGGTACTACGACACTTGGTAACTGCATTTCCATCTTTTATAAATGACATCAGTGACCTTACAAGCCATACTGATAATATCCCATTCGAACAGTGTACTATTTTGGCCTCAATATATGTAGAAACATTATACAGCTTTATAGCTCGCAAAGATGGGAAAAAGGCAGGTGAATATTTCCTGACAAATCCAAATTGTTCGGGATCTATTAGAGTTTCTCACATCTACTTCCTGTTTGATTCTATGTACTACCACCGACTCGGAAAGCACTTGTGCAATCACATATTCTAGCCTGCTCCTTGACTGGTGATAGGATGCTGTAATGTTTAAGGAGGATAAGTCAACATAAACCCTAAAATACATACTGAGGCAGGTTTATCCACATCCCAGAATCGTGGTCAGACTCGAAGGAGAAATTTGCAACTTTTTTTGACAAACTCAATGTAAGTCAGTCATCTGCTTAGACGTGTATGGGAGGGGAGTAGGATTACAATGAAGACAGGAGGCAGGGATTTCTTCCAGGCACCGCACGCCCTGAGCCTTGAGGAAATCATTAGCATAAAGACAGAATATAAAATTTCCCCACAACAAGACCGTTAATATGAAGCATACAGGTAGGGCTAGTTTAGCATTTCTATTACCTGCATGACCATATTAACAGGTCATGAAAAATTGCTTTTAAAAATATGAAAAAATTAAAAAATATAAAAGTTCAAATCACCCCCCTTTTGCCCCATTCCAAAACAATAAAAAAAATTAAAAATACACATATTTCGTATCGCTGTGTTCAGAAACGCCCGATCAAAATATAAAAATAATTAATTTGATTGGTAAACGGCGTAGGGAGACCAAAAAAATGAAGAAATACTTTTTTAGGTCGCCGAAACATTGCATTAACCCTAGAAGTCCCAAGTAGGGTATTTTTAGTACTTCTTGCAATTTTTCTACCAATTCTGAAACTATGCATTTGATGTTCACTATAGCTGAGTTTTACATAGGACACACATTTTTCATAAAACAAGCAAAAAAAAATCATACAGTTCTGCAGATTTTCCAGCCAATTTTTTCACTTGGGCACTAGAAATACCCCAGTTGGAACTTTGTGTTATGAAACAGTATTTTGAGTCAAAAGATCTTTTTCATAATTGTAGGTAAAGTTGGCAAAGAATCAAACACTATTTTAGTGGGCGAACCATATTTTTTCTAGGATCATCAGTTTTAGGCAGGGGACAGACTTGCGAGAAACTCTCACGAGTCTCGCACGTCAATAACGGCATTACTGATGGCACTCAGGACCGGAGCATTCAGCTTCATAGAAATACATGCAGCTGAACGCTCCGATCTGAGTGCCGGCGGCAGTGCCGGGTATTGACGTGCGAGACCCTGGCCTTAAAGATCTTATTCTTGTTTTTTGAGTGCAACATTGCAGTTCAGAACTTGCCAAAGCACAACAAAGGTAGGCTAGTGGAATAAGACTGTAGTTGTAACAGTATCTTTTTCCTGCAGGTAAATATTTTGCTTTTTGTTTTCAGTATGGTTAGAAGAAATTTTACAGACTTAGAATTGCTAGATGTTTTAGACAAAAGTGATGGTGATCTGCCAGATAATGAGTCATCTGAAGATGAAGATTATGTGAAAGAAGCCGATGAAATTTCAGATACCGAAAGTCTTCACAGTTCTGATGATCAGGATTCTGATGATACAGAAAATAACATGTTTTCTAGTGCAACTGATATTCCTTAATGTAAAAATGCTCAACACCCATGTAGACATCAAAATTCAAATATTCTCACTAGAAAGCCTGGCCTTACACAAAAGTCTGAAAATATCCAAAGTACTGATGACAGTTTTTGTTTGATGCTATCTGAAGAGATCATAAACATTATCATGCAGCACTCAAATGAAGAGGGAACTAGGATGATAGAAAATTGGAAGGAAGATCACGCGAATAACAAAAAGTCTTTTGTTCCAACAGATAGTGTTGAAATAAAAGTGTATTTTGGGTTTCTGCTTTGCTGTGCACACGATTTGTGGACCAGAGATGAAGCATTTCAGCGTATAACATATATTCTGCAACTATGTCCAGAAATCGATAATAATAATAATAATAATAAATTTTATTTTTATAGCGCCGACATATTCCGCAGCACTTTACATTTCAGAGGGGATTTGTACAGACAATAGACATTACAGCATAACAATAATCACATACAGTAGATTATAACAAATACCAAGAGGAGTGAGGGCCCTGCTCGCAAGCTTACAGTCTATGAGGAAAGAGGTAGACACGAGAGGTGGGTGGTAACAGTTGCTCTGATTGTATGGACCAGCCATAATGTTAAGTGTGTAACAGTACAGACACAGAGGGCTAATGGATGCATAAAGGATGTGGGAACATGATGCTGGGAACCTGGTTATGGTAAAACTTTTGGCTCTGCCACACAGGGATAGGTTAGGTTAATGTGTTGAGGCGATAGGCCAGTCTGAATGCGTTTTCAGGACACGCTTAAAATTGTGGGGATTGGGGACTAATCGTATTGACCTGGGAAGTGCATTCCAAAGAATTGGCGCGGCACGTGTAAAGTCTTGGAGACGGGAGTGGGAGGTTCTGACTATTGAGGATACTAACCTCAGGTCATCAGCAGAACGGAGGGCGCGGGTAGGATGGTATACTGAAACAAGGGAGGAGATGTAGGGTGGTGCTGAGCCATGGAGGGCTTTGTGGGTGAGGGTAATAAGTTTATACTGAATTCTGGAGTGGATGGGTAGCCAGTGTAATGACTGGCACAAGGTAGAGGCATCGGTGTAACGATTGGTGAGGAATATGATCCTGGCTGCAGCATTCAAGACAGATTGGAGAGGGGAGAGTTTGGTAAGAGGGAGACCGATTAGAAGAGAGTTACAATAGTCGAGACGAGAATTAATAAGAGAAACAGTAAGAGTTTTTGCAGAGTCAAAAGTAAGAAAAGGTCGAATTCTAGAAATGTTTTTGAGGTGCAGATAACAAGAGAGAGCCAGTGATCGAATGTGGGGGGCAAAGGAAAGCTCGGAATCAAGTATGACCCCAAGACAGCGGGCATGTTGCTGGGGAGTAATAGTGGAACCACACACAGAAATAGCAATGTCGGGTATAGGTACATTAGTAGCGGGAGGAAACACCAGGAGTTCAGTCTTTGACAGGTTCAGTTTCAGATATAGTGAGGACATGATATTAGACACAGCGTTTAGACAATCCCCAGTGTTTTCTAGAAAGGCTGGCGTGATGTCAGGAGAAGAAGCGTATAATTGGGTGTCATCAGCATAGAGATGGTACTGGAAACCAAATCTACTGATTGTTTGACCAATAGGGGCAGTGTACAAGGAGAAGAGGAGGGGGCCTAGAACCGATCCTTGAGGAACCCCAACAGTAAGGGGAAGGTGAGAGGAGGAGGAACTGGCAAAAGAAACAGTAAAGGAGCGGTCGGAGAGATAGGAGGAGAACCAGGAGAGAACGGTGTCCTTGAGGCCAATGGAATGGAGCATAGTGAGGAGGAGCTGATGATCCACAGTGTCGAATGCTGCAGAGAGATCCAAGAGAATTAGCATAGAGTAATGACCATTTGATTTAGCTGTTAGCAGATCATTAGAGACTTTAGTGAGGGCAGTTTCAGTGGAGTGTAAAGAGCGGAAACCGGATTGGAGAGGGTCGAGAACAGAGTTTTCTGAGAGATAGCGGATAAGACGGGAGTGGACCAGGCGTTCCAGGAGTTTAGAGATGAAGGGAAGATTAGAGACAGGTCTATAGTAAGCGGCACAGTTTTGGTTGAGGGATGGTTTTTTAAGTAGTGGATGTATGATGGCATGCTTAAATGAGGAGGGAAAAATACCAGAAGAGAGAGAGAGGTTAAATATTTTAGTTAGGTGAGGGGTGACAGCAGGGGAAAGGGACTGGAGGAGATGTGACGGAAATGGGTCACTGGTGCAAGTAGTTGGGCGAGAAGATGCAAGGAGCCTGCTTACTTCTTCTTCTGTGAAAATAGGGGGGGAAGCCAGCACTGCTTAAGGTTAGGACGCATAAATTGGAGTGCATATGCACATAATGTCTAGCTGTATTCAAAAATGAGATATTTAGCAAAAAAATTGATCAATTCAATTGAGCCACCCCGCCGCGCCAAGGCAATCTCATATGGGGGGTCCTACTCTATATAATTTTAATAAATGCTGTGCCATTACGGCCTCCTAAATACAATTAGAGCATGACCACATCAAGTGCAATCTGTACCTGAACATTACTGGATCGCTCCCATGAAGCCAGATGAAGCAAGTGCAGATGAAGGCCAACCAGGTCTGAACACAGACATATCAGGAATGGCCTCCACACATTGCCTGACCAGCAAACATAGATGAAGGGCGATGTTGGTCCAGACACAGGTGCACAATTAAATAAAGCTTGGGGCAGGGTGGGGCTGCCGTGTGTGTGCACAGCAGCCTAATCCATCACAATGAACACAGAAAAATTATGGCGGACATAACCAAGCGTGCACGGCAACAGTGGTGGTGAGCCACAAACCAACAACAAGAAAATAGGGGGGGAAGCCAGCACTGCTTAAGGTTAGGACGCATAAATTGGAGTGCATATGCACATAATGTCTAGCTGTATTCAAAAATGAGATATTTAGCAAAAAAATTGATCAATTCAATTGAGCCACCCCGCCGCACCAAGGCAATCTCATATGGGGGGTCCTACTCTATATAATTTTAATAAATGCTGTGCAATTACGGCCTCCTAAATACAATTAGAGCATGACCACATCAAGTGCAATCTGTACCTGAACATTACTGGATCGCTCCCATGAAGCCAGATGAAGCAAGTGCAGATGAAGGCCAACCAGGTCTGAACACAGACATATCAGGAATGGCCTCCACACATTGCCTGACCAGCAAACATAGATGAAGGGCGATGTTGGTCCAGACACAGGTGCACAATTAAATAAAGCTTGGGGCAGGGTGGGGCTGCCGTGTGTGTGCACAGCAGCCTAATCCATCACAATGAACACAGAAAAATTATGGCGGACATAACCAAGCGTGCACGGCAACAGTGGTGGTGAGCCACAAACCAACAACAAGAAAATAGGGGGGGAAGCCAGCACTGCTTAAGGTTAGGACGCATAAATTGGAGTGCATATGCACATAATGTCTAGCTGTATTCAAAAATGAGATATTTAGCAAAAAAATTGATCAATTCAATTGAGCCACCCCGCCGCGCCAAGGCAATCTCATATGGGGGGTCCTACTCTATATAATTTTAATAAATGCTGTGCCATTACGGCCTCCTAAATACAATTAGAGCATGACCACATCAAGTGCAATCTGTACCTGAACATTACTGGATCGCTCCCATGAAGCCAGATGAAGCAAGTGCAGATGAAGGCCAACCAGGTCTGAACACAGACATATCAGGAATGGCCTCCACACATTGCCTGACCAGCAAACATAGATGAAGGGCGATGTTGGTCCAGACACAGGTGCACAATTAAATAAAGCTTGGGGCAGGGTGGGGCTGCCGTGTGTGTGCACAGCAGCCTAATCCATCACAATGAACACAGAAAAATTATGGCGGACATAACCAAGCGTGCACGGCAACAGTGACTGGTTCAAAATCAGAGAGTGAGTTAGATGCAGTGGGGGAGGGAGGACAGTGCATGGTATGAGGGGATTTGGAGATAATTTCCTGTCGGATCTGGTCAATTTTTTCTTTGAAGTAATTGGCCAGATCGTCAGCTCGGAGCTCCGTGGTTGGGGCCTGTACTCTTGGATTGAGTAGAGAATGAAAAGTGTCAAAGAGACGTTTCGGGTTATTGGACAGTGAGGTGATGAGGGTGTTGAAATAGGTTTGTTTGGAGAGGTGAAGGGCAGTGTTGTATGTTCTAAGCATAAACTTAAAATGGATGAAATCTTCATGTAGATTGGATTTTCTCCACAGACGTTCGGCGCACCTGGAGCACCGCTGCAGGAAACGTGTTTGCACCGTGTGCCAGGGTTGTCGCCGTCTGTGTTGTGGTGTTCTATTTATAGGGGGTGCAAATTCATCCAGGGCACTTTGAAGTGTTTCATTGTAATGCTTCAATGCAGAATCAGGACATGAGAGGGAGGAGATAGGGGCCAATGAAGACTGCAAGTTCTTCAGAAGTTTCTGGGTGTTAATGGCCTGTATGTTTCTATAAGTCTGGACAGTGGGGGTGACCTGAGCAGCCTGGCAGTTCTTTATAGAGAATGAAAGAAGATTGTGGTCAGAGAGCGGGAGAGGGGAGTTTGCAAAATCATCCACTGCACAAAGCCGAGAGAAGACCAAGTCGAGGGAGTTTCCGTCTTCATGCATTGGAGAATTAGTAAGCTGCGAAAGGCCAAATGAGGAGGTTAGAGATAAAAGGTGAGTAGCAGATGGGGAGAGGGGAAGAGCAATGGGGATGTTGAAATCTCCCATGATGAGGGTAGGGATGTCACAGGAGAGAAAATGTGGAAGCCAAGTGGCAAAATGATCCAGGAACTGATGGGAGGGGCCGGGAGGACGATACACCACCGCCACTCGCATGGAGAAGGGGGTGTAGAGTCTGACGGCATGGACCTCAAAAGAAGGGAAGACAAGTGAGGGTACTTGAGGGATAACCTGAAAGGTACATTTTGGTGATAGGAGCAGACCAACGCCTCCACCAGCTCTATTGTCTGATCTTGGGGTATGAGAGAAGTGTAGCCCCCCGTATGAAAGAGCAGCAGCAGCGGTAGTGTCTGACTGCTGGATCCAGGTTTCGGTAAGAGCCAGGAGGTTAAGAGAATTAGAAAGGAAGAAGTCATGAATGAAGGAGAGTTTGTTACACACTGAGCGAGAATTCCAAAGTGCACAATTAAGAAAGACAGATGGCATGCAGGGAATATTAATAAGATTAGAGGGGTTTCTGAGTGTAGCAGTTGGGGGGTTTGACTTTCTATAACATGGGGGACCAGGGTTGGGAGCAATGTCTCCTGCGACTAGGAGAAGGAGGATAGAAAGAGTGAGCAGATGGTTAAGTGATTTGTGAGAGCGTCTCTGATGTTGAATGGTGGGACTGCCTGGATCTGAGCAATTTAACAATGTGAAAAGAGCGTGAGTGCTATACATAGGAGAGGAAAGAAGCGAGGGGCCAATATGGATGGAGTGTAGAGAGTTAATGCCAGGGCGGTGGATGTGTGTGAATGCAGCGGCCAGGATATAAATTACACAAATGCATATGGTATATATTTGTTGCACTCCAAATGTACAGGGAGTAGATGTATATAAATGTCTTACCTGTCTCCTGCTCTGTCTAACTGCCATGTTATAACTGCCAGAAGTACTTTGATACATGTACTTCGATTACATGTGCATAAATGCTCCCCCTAGCTATGTCTGAATATATAGGAGGTTAAGGCTAAGTTTTTTTTTTTGTTTTTTTTTTGGCTCTCTCTTCTTGTTAATCAATCACACTAAATTGAGACACCAGGACCCAATAAAATGTTGTGGTCAAATAAACACATGTCCAGCACTACATGGATCATAAAGCACTTTGAAAAGTTTCTTGACCTCACAACATAAGGGGACAAGCAGAGTAAGTTGACAAAAACTATATACCAGATATAAGCTTGCAGAGTTGAAAACACATAGATAGCATTCAGGATTAACTGCTTGCTGACATTGAATGGAGACACAGGAGTGGATTCAGAGCAGAGATTGGAAAAGCTGGTTACCAGATATAAGCTTGCAGAGTTGAAAACACATAGATAGCATTCAGGATTAACTGCTTGCTGACATTGAATGGAGACACAGGAGTGGATTCAGAGCAGAGATTGGAAAAGCTGGTTACCAGATATAAGCTTGCAGAGTTGAAAACACATATATAGCATTCAGGATTAACTGCTTGCTGACATTGAATGGAGACACAGGAGTGGATTCAGAGCAGAGATTGGAAAAGCAGGTTACCAGATATAAGCTTGCAGAGTTGAAAACACATAGATAGCATTCAGGATTAACTGCTTGCTGACATTGAATGGAGACACAGGAGTGGATTCAGAGCAGAGATTGGAAAAGCTGGTTACCTGTATGAAGAGAATAGAGATGCGTGTCACATTCATCCATGTTATAACTGCCAGAAGTACTTTGATACATGTACTTCGATTACATGTGCATAAATGCCACCGCCCTGTACTTCTCAGCATAATTAGATTTGATGACAAAAGCACACATGCTGCAAGTCAATTTATTGTATTGATTAAAATGTCTTATTTTTTTAGTTTCAATAAAATAAAACATTATAACATTGTAAACCTCTTTCCTTTTCAATAGTAACTACTTTAATAAACAGTGGCAGCAAAATGCTGGAAATCTTAAAATTCTGTGGTGAAAAAGTTCTTCGTTTGGGAACCTGAAGGTGCATTTTTACATGGGAGTCCGAGGGTTAAATGCAATAACAGGTGATCAAAACATCATTTCTATCCCAAAATGGCATGAATAAAAATGTTAGATCGGCATGTACAAAGTAATCCTAACCCTAGATACCGAAAAATGGAGACGCTATGGTGACTTCTTTTTTTTTTCTTATCTATGAACTCGTAATGACGTAGAGAATTATAATGGTAGGTAAGTTTTAGAATTAAGTTAGCATGGTAAAAAAAGAGTTGTGAAATTTCACATTTTCTTCGGTTTCACTGCACTTTGAATTTTTTCCCTGCTTTCCAGTACATGATATGGTAAAATCAATGGTGTCTTTCAAAATTACAACTCGTCCTGCAGAAAACAAGCACTTACAAGGCCATATTGACCTAAAAATGAAAATGTTATGGAGTCACACTCCTGAAGAAGTATTAACAAAACGTGCGTTGGGGCGATGGTGATTATCTAAGTTGACACAACCACTTGTAAGTACTCTTTGCCTTAAAGACATTCAGACATTGATACAGGAACTTAGCATTCAAGTTTTAATGCCCAGTTAGGCTTGCTTATATACAAGTGCTTCTCATAAAATTAGAATATCATCAAAAAGTTAATTTATTTCAGTTCTTCAATATAAAAAGTGAATCTCATATATTATATAGAGTCATTACACACAGAGAGATCGATTTCCAGTGTTTGTTTCTGTTAATGTTGATGATTATGGCTTACAGCCAATGAAAGCCCAAAAGTCATTATCTCAGTAAATTAGAATAATTAGCAAAAAAATCCTGCAAAGGCTTCCTAAGCGTTTAAAAAGGTCCCTTAGTTTGTTACAGAAGGCTCCACAATCATGGGGAAGACTGCTTACTTGACAGATAGTTCAGAGGCAGTCATTAGCACACTCCACAAGGAAGGTAAGCCACAAACGGTCATTGCTAAAGAAGCTGGCTGTTCACATAGTGCTGTATCCAAGCATATTAGTGGAAAATTGAGTGGAAGTAAAAAGTGTGGTAGAAAAAGGTGCACAAGCAACCGGAATAACCACAGCCTTGAAAGGATTTTTAAGAAACGGCCATTCAAAAATTTTGGGGAGATTCACAAGGAGTGGACTGCTGCTGGAGTCATTGCTTCAAGAGCCACCACATACAGATGTTTCCAGGACATTGGCTACAAGTGTCACATTCCTTGTGTCAAGCTACTCATTACCAACAGCAATGCCAGAAGAGTATTACCTGGGCCAAGAGAAAAAGAACTGGACTGTGGTTCAGTGGTCCAAGGTGTTGTTTTCAGATTAAACTAAATTTTGCATTTTATTTAGAAATCAAGGTCCCAGAGTCTGGAGGAAGAGTGGAGAGTAGTGTTGAGCATTCCGATACCGCAAGTATCGGGTATCGGCCGATATTAGCGGTATCGGAATTCCGATACTGACTTCCGATAGTTTTGTCATATCGGATTCCGGAATCGGAATCGGAAGTTCAAAGTTGATTGACAGCCGAAATGACGTCATCATGATGCGCGGTGTGTGTGCATCATGATGCGCCGTCATTTCGGGCCTTCCGGGGGTCTCTGCCGGCCTGCCGGGGGGCTGTGCCGGCCTGCCGGGGGGATGTGTGGACTGGCCGGGGTCTGTGCCGGCCTGCCGGTGGTCTGTGCACCCTGTGGGGGTCTGTACCGGCCTGCCGGGGGGCTGTGCCGGCTGTGCTGATGTCCGGGAGTCTGTGCAGGCATCGTCCGATGGGACTACAAGTCCCATTGGGCGATGCCTGCTACCATGACAGTGATTGACACATTAGCCAATGATGGGACGGTAGTAGTCCCATCATCTGGCTAATGTGTTAAATGTAAAAAAAAAAAAAATATATACTACATACATACATACTACATGCATGCTACATACATACTACATGCTACATACATATTACATATATACTACATGCATGCTACATACATACTACATGCTACATACATACTACATATATACTACATGCATGCTACATACATACTACATATATACTACATACATACTACATGCATGCTACATACATACTACATGCTACATGCATGCTACATACATACTACATATATACTACATGCATGCTACAAACATACTACATACATACTACATACATACTACATGCTACATACTACATACATACTACATACATACTACATACATGCTACATACATACTACATGCTACATACTACATACATACTACATACATACTACATGCATGCTACATACATACTACATGCTACATACATACCACATATATACTACATACATACTACATGCATGCTACATACATACTACATGCTACATACATACCACATATATACTACATACATACTACATGCATGCTACATACATACTACATGCTACATACATACCACATATATACTACATACATACGACATGCATGCTACATACATACTACATGCTACATACAGACCACATATATACTACATACATACTACATGCATGCTACATACATACTACATATATACATACTACATATATACTACATGCATGCTACATACATACTACATGCTACATACATACTACATACATACCACATATATACTACATACATACCACATATATACTACATACATACTACATACATACTACATACAATACATTCATACAATACATACATAGACATACAGTACATATAACATAGAGTAACATACTTACCAATACTTGTCACATTGTTCCCCGAAGCCATTGTCTTTTACGGAATAAATATTAACATAACAAACCACAAAAATACTCACCCATGATCCGAAGCAGTCCACGAGTGTGTCCCACGACGATCTTGGGTAGAGAACTGCAGCATCAGCTGATGCTGCCGCTCTCTACGGGCTGCAGGAATCCAATGATGGAAGGTAGGTATCCTTCCGCACTGTATTCCTCCGCCACTTAAAAAAAAAAAAGTCCCTAGTCTCACTTTATGGTAAAAGCTGTGTGGGAAATTCCCATGCAGCAATGGCATAAAGTGAGACTAGGGACTTTTTTTTTTTAAGTGGCGGAGGAATACAGTGCGGAAGGATACCTACCTTCCGTCATTGGATTCCTGCAGCCCATAGAGAGCGGTCGCATCAGCTGATGCTGCAGTTCTCTACCCAAGATCGTCGTGGGACACACTCGTGGACTGCTTCAGATCATGGGTGAGTATTTTTGTGGTTTGTTATGTTAATATTTATTCCGTAAAAGACAATGGCTTCGGGGAACAATGTGACAAGTATTGGTAAGTATGTTACTCTATGTTATATGTACTGTATGTCTATGTATGTATTGTATGAATGTATTGTATGTAGCATGCATGTAGCATGTATGTAGTATGTATGTAGTATATATGTGGTATGTATGTAGTATATATGTGGTATGTATGTAGCATGCATGTAGTATGTATGTAGTATGTATGTAGTATGTATGTAGCATGCATGTAGTATATATGTGGTATGTTTGTAGCATGTAGTATGTATGTAGTATGTATGTAGTATGTATGTAGTATATATGTAGTATGTATGTAGCATGTAGCATGCATGTAGTATGTATGTAGTATGTATGTAGCATGTAGCATGTATGTAGCATGCATGTAGTATGTATGTAGTATGTATGTAGCATGTAGCATGTATGTAGCATGTATGTAGCATGTAGCATGTATGTAGTATATATGTGTTATGTATGTAGTATGTAGTATGTATGTAGTATGTATGTAGTATGTATGTAGTATATATGTAGTATATATGTAGCATGTAGTATGTATGTAGCATGCATGTAGTATGTATGTAGTATATATGTGGTATGTATGTAGCATGTAGTATGTATGTAGCATGTAGTATGTATGTAGCATGTAGTATGTATGTAGCATGCATGTAGTATGTATGTAGTATGTATGTAGTACATATGTAGCATGTAGTATGTAGCATGCATGTAGTATGTATGTAGTATGTATGTAGCATGCATGTAGTATATATGTACTATGTATGTAGCATGCAGTATGTATGTAGCATGCATGTAGTATATATGTAGTATGTATGCTGTATGTATGTAGCATGCATGTAGTATGTATGTATGTAGTATTTTTTTTTTTTTTTACATTCAACACATTAGCCGGATGATGGGACTACTACTGTCCCATCATTGGCTAATGTGTCAATCACTGTCATGGTAGCAGGCATCGCCCGATGGGACTTGTAGTCCCATCGGACGATGCCTGCACGGACCCCCGGACATCAGCGCCCCGGCAGGCCGGTACAGACCCCCACAGGGTGTACAGACCCCGGGCAGTCCGCACAGCCCACCGGCAGGCCGGCACAGCCCCCCGGCAGGCCGGCAGAGACCCCCGGAAGGCCCGTACAGACCCCCGAGAGGCTGTACAAGGGCAGGAAAGGGTTTTTCCAATTCCGATACCGGAAGTCTCATAGACTTGAATGGGACTTCCGGTATCGGCATCGGCGATACCGATACTTTTTTAAAGATCGGCCGATCCATTCCGATCCGATATTTTGAAGTATCAGACGGTATCGCTCAACTCTAGTGGAGAGGCCACAATCTAAGCTGCTTGAGGTCTAGAGTGAAGTTTCAACAATCAGTGATGGTTTGGGGAGCCATGTCATCTGCTGGTGTAGGTCCAGTGTGTTTTATAAAGACCAAAGCCAGCACAGCCATCTACCTGAAAATTTTAGAGCACTTTATGCTTCCCTCTGCCCACAAGATTTTGGAGATGGAAATTTAATTCTCCAGCAGGACTTAGCACCTGTCAACACTGCCAAAAGTACCAATTCCTGGTTTAAAAACAACAGTATCACTGTGCTTGATTGGCCAGTAAACTTGCCTGACATTAACCTCATAGAGAATCTATGAACCTCATAGAGAATCTATGGGGTATTGTCAAGAGAAAGACCGAGACCCAACAATGCAGATCAGCTGAAGGCTGCTTTCAAAGCATCCTGGGCTTCAATAACACCTCTGCAGTGCCACAGGCTGATCTCCTTCATGCCACACCGCATTGATGCAGTGATTAATGCAATAGGAGCCCCGACCAAGTATTGAGTGCATTTACTGAACATACATTTCAGTAGGCCAACATTTCAGATTTTAAAATAATTTTTTCAAGCTGGTGTTATAAAGTATTCTAATTTACTGAGATAATGACTTTTGGGTTTTCATTGGCTGTAAGCCATAATCATCAACATTAGCAGAAATAAACACTTGAAATAGATCACTCTGTTTGTAAAGACTCTATATAATATGAGTATCAGTTTTGTATTGAAGAACTGAAATAAATTAACTTTTTAATGATATTCTAAATTTGTGAGAAGCACCTGTATGTGTTCCTATGTTACTGCAGGTTACACCTGAGTTAGGTGCTAGTTAGCCTCTCTGAAGTTGAGCTAGAATATGTGGTACTGGTAATGAATTAATCAGTTGTTGGCACTAACACAATCTGTTTATTTTGAGGCTTCTGGTTTATCCAGTCATTTTTCTTTCGACAGGTTCACACAGTATATCATACAAGTAGGTTGTGGTTTTGCACTATGCACTTTACCTGACCAGTCTGCATTCCCTGTTCTCTGCTTAGTAGCCTCTGTATTTTATTATTCTGTATTTTAATTTTATTCTTACAAAATGAATTTTTGGGTCTATATTCTGTGAACCTTTGGCTCCCTTCTTTTCACTATTTGATATCGCTGTATCATGAGCTGGGGTTAAGGCCCCGTCACACACAGCAATCTCGCTAGCAAGATCGCTTATTTTGTGATGCCACAGCGATCTCACCAGCGAGATCGCTGTGTGTGACGGGGATCAGCGACCGCCCCCCCCCCGCCGGGTATCGCTGATCGTGCATGGCCATTTTTTGATCGCTGGTCTCCTGCTGGCCAGCACGCATCGTGTGGCAGCGGGAGCCAGCGATCAGCGAGGCTCCCAGCGCTCTAAGCAGGAGCAGGGAGCTGGTATCAAAGGTAAATATCAGGTTACTAAGCGGCGCGCGTCACTTAGTTACCCGATGTGTACCTTAGAAAACTGCGTGCTCGCAGCTCCCGGCGCGAGCACGCAGGTTTCTAAGGTACACATCAGGTAACTAAGTGATGCGCGCCATTTAGTAACCCAATATTTACCTTAGAAACCAGCGTCCTCACTGGTGCTGATCGCTGGTGAAGCTGCCTGTTTGGCAGCTCACCAGCGATCATGTAGCAATGCACCAGCAATCTTGACAAGGTCGTATCATTGTCGGGATCGCTGGTGCATCATTTAGTGTAACGGGGTCTTTAGATGATGTGCGAATCATGGTTAGGACATGGTTAATGTCCTGTTCTCACAGGGTTAACTTTTGCCGGCCTCTCTTTGGATCTGGGAAGGGTATTTATACTCACTCCAGACTAGGATTCCCTGTCAGCTATACTGTTATTCTGGCTGTATGTCTGACCACCCTTGTGTGCGTGTATACTGCATTGCTTGTTCGATTCCCGTGTATGACCCAGTCTGTTCCCTTACTCTGTACTCTGTCTCTCGTTTTGATACTGTTGTCTTCTCCGGTTCTGACCTCCTGGCTTGGCTATTGTTACTCGGTTACAGTTTGTCCCTATTGTACCGTCCATTGCCCGTTCTGGTTTTCTGATCTATTGCTACATCCTGACTATTCACTCTGTGTAACCCTTTGGTACTGTCCTGCTATCTCATGCTTTGACCCGGCTTGATCTGGTTTACGTCCCTGTCTATGCCCCTTGGTAACTTGTCCAGTGGTTACCTTTCTAGGAGTTTCCCTGCAGCTCCTAGCTCTGTGGAGCTTGGGTCATGCCCCCAGCAGTCACGTGCTTCAGGTCCTGATAGTCTGAAGCACACAATGTCACCGCTGCTGCCCCGCTCCACAGGTATCTTTGAGCACTGTTTTTGTACTCAGGACACGTGCAAGTGCAGTGCAGTGTTCCTAACAGCGCGGAGTGTATGACGTGTGTGATTATATACGCTTAGCGTAACACATACTGGGATTAGATACAGATCTAAGGCTACTTTCACACTTGCGTTTTTTTGTGCTGCGCTGCGTGCACAGTGCAAACGCATATAAAAAATGCATCATAATAATAATAATAATAATCTTTATTTTTATATAGCGCTAACATATTCCGCAGCGCTTTACAGTTTGCACATATTTTCATCACTGTCCCTGATGGGGCTCACAATCTAGATATGTGTTTTTATGCGTTTTTTTGTGTTTTTGCGCATGTTTTTTTTTTTAAAAAACGCATGCGCTTTTTTGCACTGACGTGTGCATTACGATACGCATGTCAGCGCTCCCGTAGACTATAATGTGTTTTTGGGTGAATTTTGTGCGCATTGCGTGCGCATGCTTTTTCTTGAGACAGTTCGGACGCACAAAAAATGCAAAAGGATGCATTTTGTGCGCCCGGGCACTCACTACAAAGAAAACGCATGCACATACAAACGCGTACAAACGCATGTCTATGCACACCCATGTTAAGTATAGGAAAAAAATACGAATGCTTTGCTTGTGCAAAAACACAGCGCAAAAAAACGCAAGTGTGAAACCAGCCTAAGTGTAGTTTATCACATGATAGGATTACATATTGAGCTCAAGAGTGTGTATCACTCAGGATGGGGTTATATACATAGTGTCTAATGTATGTAATATGTGACCTCACTACGTCCGCTTCTATGGTAGCAGTAGTGTAATATGTTATTTAGCTTTGCTTTCACCACAGAGGCATGAACACAGGTCACCAATACAAGACATATGTTCATGAAGAAATACACATACTATGGTAACGTAACAGCTGAGGGAGATGAGTTGGTCTGGAATAATTTACCTAAGACACTGGCAGTGAATTGAGTTTGTAGGACACTGCTTAACTTTCACATTTTGGTCTGCCATTGAGTTGCTCAGGCAATACTCAGTTTCCCTTCCGTCCACAAAAGGAGTCAGCTTTTTGGTGCCAGGCCGGTTTGGGTTCAGCTCATCAGTATTTCGAGCAGGTCTGCCATGAATTTATTCTTTTAGGATCTCTGTGTGTTGTTCATTGACAGTGATGTCTCGCTCCACAATCCCGCCATGTATTTTGCACTAATGTTATTATATGATGTAACTGATATTGCACATTGTTTTACCACGGTTCCCTGATGGATATTTGGGATCAGCCTCCACAACGGTGTTTTACATTAAATGAAGGGCAGAAATTGATGTTGACATTTACTTTGGAAAGGTCAACATTTTTGTATTGCTTTTACAGATTGCTTGTCGAGTAATTATATAAATGTTCGTGTGTCTTGAGAGCGTGGAAAAGACATCTCAGAGTGGTAATTGTGCGGCATCTTCGGGACTTCTCTCTGTCAATCACACAGTGAACTGTAAACTCTTTAATATGAAAACTGAAGTAATTTTATTTACGCACTGAAATAAAGTAAAAAGCTAATATTTCCCTTTCATCCCCATACAGTAGATGATTTCCCAGTGTATAATGATGATATTAAACATATCAGCTGACAGAAATGTAGAAAGCATTAAACCCAGCTCTGTATCCTCAAATGCAGAAGCTCATAGAAACCTCTGTTACAATAAATAAATCAAACTAAAAGAACATAATAGAATAACAAAAATGAAAAATAACAATTATCCTGAGTAATGGATAAGTCAATTTTCAATTTCATAATATTTAATATTTTGCATTCTATTTTGAATCACAGTCACATATTTGAGGGACATTCCACAATCTTAATACAGATCTTCTATTGGTTTGTAAAAAAATGTGTCTCCATGACAACAGACAGCAAACAAACCCTTTGTAGTCTGATCCTGTTACAATATTGTCATCCTAAGAGCCGCTTTTTACCAGAACTACACCGGTCTGCATGTTGCTCGAGCTGCTGTGAACAGTCTGTGTGGCCTAAACATGCTACTATGACTAAAGAGTCGCCAAACTTGTCTCCCTTCGAACACATCTGGGACATTATTGTTCTACAATTGCAAAGGAAGCTGCCAGCTGTGGATTTTGATAATTTGCCTTATTTCATTCAACATGGCAGAACACTCCTCAGACAAATATTATTAACCTCATTGATAGCAGCCAAGGCTGAAACTTTGTTTCCATTTTTTCAATATTTTCATATCATTGGTATGTACACTCACTGGCCACTTTATTAGGTACACCATGCTAGTAACGGGTTGGACCCCCTTTTGCCTTCAGAACTGCCTCAATTCTTCGTGGCAGAGATTCAACAAGGTGCTGGAAGCATTCCTCAGAGATTTTGGACCATATTGACATGATGGCATCACACAGTTGGCGCAGATTTGTCGGCTGCACATCCCTGATGCGAATCTCCCGTTCCACCACATCCCAAAGATGCTCTATTGGATTGAGATCTGGTGACTGAGGAGGCCATTTGAGTACAGTGAACTCATTGTCATGGTCAAGAAACCAATCTGAGATGATTCGAGCTTTATGACATGGCGCATTATCCTGCTGAAAGTAGCCATCAGATGTTGGGTACATTGTGGTCATAAAGGGATGGACATGGTCAGCAACAATACTCAGGTAGGCTGTGGTGTTGCAACGATGCTCAATTGGTACCAAGGGGCCCAAAGAGTGCCAAGAAAAAATTCCCCACACCATGACACCACCACCACCAGCCTGAACCGTTGATACAAGGCTGGATGGATCCATGCTTTCATGTTGTTTACGCCAAATTCTGACCCTACCATCCGAATGTCGCAGCAGAAATCGAGACTCATCAGACCAGGCAACGTTTTTCCAATCTTCTACTGTCCAATTTCGATGAGCTTGTGCAAATTGTAGCCTCAGTTTCCTGTTCTTAGCTGAGAGGAGTGGTACCCAGTGTGGTCTTCTGCTGCTGTAGCCCATCTGCCTCAAAGTTCGACGCACTGTGCGTTCAGAGATGCTCTTCTGCCTACCTTGGTTGTAACGGGTGGCAATTTGAGTCACTGTTGCCTTTCTATCAGCTCGAACCAGTATGCCCATTCTCCTCTGACCTCTGGCATCAACAAGGCATTTCCGCCCACAGAACTGCCGCTCACTGGATTTTTTTTCTTTTTCGGACCATTCTCTGTAAACCCTAGAGATGGTTGTGCGTGAAAATCCCAGTAGATCAGCAGTTTCTGAAATACTCAGACCAGCCCTTCTGGCACCAACAATCATGCCACGTTCAAAGGCACTCAAATCACCTTTCTTCCCCATACTGATGCTCGGTTTGAACTGCAGGAGATTGTCTTGACCATGTCTACATGCCAAAATGCACTGAGTTGCCGCCATGTGATTGGCTGATTAGAAATTAAGTCTTAACACACAGTTGGACAGGTGTACCTAATAAAGTGGCCAGTGAGTGTATATCCATACTGTTATTTCCATAATTCCATGACTTTTACTTCTTGATGGTGCAATTTCACTGTTGAGAAGTGTAATCTCATCTGCATGAGGTCAAAAAAGTTATCCACTACTAGGACAGCCCCTTCTCAATCACTATATTTCCCCGATGTAAAATAATAACACCTATACTCACCTTTTCTTCATGCTCCATTCCCATGATGTCAATGCCTGATCTCCCATTGCTCAGGTGATATGGTTATGTTATGCGACTCCAAGAGCCAATCAGGATCTGCTTCACTCTCACTTACTTCAAACAAAGTTGATACCCAGAAGAAGTGAGTGCTGCTGCTCTCAGACTCCCTTCCCTACTCCATTATAAGTTTTGTCCGCACAAGTCTTAGGAGAAGCTACAGAGTCAGCATTGTGCCCATGTCTGCTTTTGTGCAAATGCCTACAAAGACGGATAGCCAGGGAAGACATGGAAGTATCAAGAGAGTCAGAAGAAGGGGACAGAACCAACATGTCCTTAGCTTGGTCAAAGAGTCCAGAAAGAAACCAACAGTGAAGGGCCTGGTCATTCCCCTGTGAGTCTGTGGCCCAAAGCCTAAAATCTGTACAATATTCCTCAGCAGGACATCTCCCCTGACAGAGTGTAGTTAATTTACTTTCAGTGAAAGCTCCCAAGTCAGCATCATCATACAGGAGCCTTAAGGCCTCAAAAAATAAGTTTACAGTGAAGAGTTCTGGGTTGTCAGGGGTTAGGATTAAGGCCCAAGCTTGGAGGACTCCCTGCAGCAGGGAAATGATGAGTCCCACACGCTGGGACTCAGAACCAGACAAAAGCAAGCAGAACCTGAAATACAGGTGAGAGCTTTCCTTAAAAGAGAAGAAAACAAAGCAAAGTAAGTGAATATGATGGCACCTGGCAACAGAAGCATAAATTGCAGGAGCAGGTTCTGGTGGAGACGTAACAATGGTTTAGGCATTGGCAGGCACATTACAATAGATGAGGAAAGGTAAGAATAAAGGTTTGGTTTTTTAACCCCTTGCCTACCTTCACAGCAATCGGGGTAGTTTAGATTTGTACCAAATGTATTCAGACCAAATTAAATCTGTCCGAATTTGAGCGATTTTGTCCTAATGAAATATCAGGGGATTCGCTCATTTGTAGAAACAAAATATTCAACAAATATAATTAACTGGACTCTGCTACTTTTATCTCATAGTATTTATGATTTAGTTCATTCTATTAACCAATTTTATGGATGTTTGATGCTTTGTGCATCAATGCCATACAGCACCGTGCTGTGGGACATGAAGCACGCCATACATTTTTATACAGCATCCCACTCATCCCCTGTGCTATAAACTGATAAAACAAATATTCGGCACCATCTTTTGTATTTACTGCCTGCACTTGTGGTCAGCTAAGCCTGCAAGACAAACAAACAGAGGATTCTTTAAAGGCTTTAGAGTCTGCAGTGTTCTGATAGAAAGCTGAGTCTCTGCAGTAATACACAAGTGTTCAGCAAGAACTGGGATCTCAGAGCAGCCGAAGACCAGAGATAGCAGTCTGGAAAAGATTTTCTTAAAACCATTGAATGAGGTGGCTTTCTGCTGTCTCCTGGCCCAGAAGTGATAACCCCCTTTAACTTCATCTATTATGTACACCGGTGATGTTATATTGTTACCTACGATATAGATAAAATTAGATGAAAGTTTATGTAGGAGGCACAAGCATGCAAAGTTTCCCTACGGAAAATTGCCACGAGCTTCACACGGCCTCTACCTATTTGTCATTTTCTTATACTGCAATAGTGATCCCGCAGAAGTAACTTCTTTTAATCCATATAACTTTAATTGTGTTATGGCTGTCATATAATTTGATGACCAGTTAATGGTAACCTGACAATGTCCAACAAAACAGGCCCCATGTCTTAATCTCACTCTTTATACTGATTCCAACCAGCCCATTTTTCTTTTGTTTTCTATTTCTGCATGGAGGAATGGGCCAACATACCACCAACAGTGTGTGCCAACCTTGTGAAGACTTAGGCCAGGTTCACATAGCGTTAATGCGGTCCTTTGAACGCATACTGTTGACGGACTGCATTAACGCTACTCACATAACGCAATCACGTTATGTAAGCCCGCTAGCGCCGATGCTTCTTCTGCGCTAGCAGTGACGGACCCCCGGTTGCTGCAACCCACGTCTGAGGGTAGGTCACAGGATGACGGCGCATCGCTAGCGCATGCCGATCTATGGCATGCGCTAGCAATGTGCTCCTAATGGAAGTGAATGGCAGCGTTAATGGATTGTGTTATATCGTGTTATGCCGCTGTGTATCGCATAACGTTTGACCTCTGTCACTGTCAACAAAGGATATATAACAAAATATTGAGATGAACTTTTGATAATGACCAAATACTTATTTTCCACCATAATTTGCAAAATAAATCTTTCCAAATCAGACAAGGTGATTTTCTGGATTTGTTTTCTCATTTTGACTCTCATAGTTGTGGTCTACCTATGATGTCAATTACAGGCCTCTCTCATGTTTTTAAGGGGGAGAACTTGCACAATTGGTGGCTGACTAAATACTTTCTTTCCCCCTGACTGTCATAGGAAATGCTGGTGCTGCAGCATTGAATATCACAGGAGACACTGGGGGTGGAGTATATAAAATAGGAGATACTGGAGGTGGAGTACATACATCACATGAGACACTGGGGCTGCAGCATATATACATTACAGGAGACACTGGGGGTGGAGTATATAAAATAGGAGATACTGGAGGTGGAGTACATACATCACATGAGACACTGGGGCTGCAGCATATATACATTACAGGAGACACTGGGGCTAGACTATATACATCACAGGAGACATTGCGGCTTGAGCATATACATCACAGATGAAGCTAGGGCAGGAGCATATGTACTACATGAGATACTGAGGCTGGAGCATATACATCACAGGAGAAACTGGAGCTGCCGCTGCTGTTTTCATCTGTGGGACTGGAGCACATCACACGCTAAGTCCAACCACAAAGAGCGTCTGGACATTGGCACTGACCAGCACCATGATATAATCCCTCATTGCATGCGCCGGAGCATTCAGTACTGAATGCTGAGTGCTCATGCTCGCAGGGCAAGAAGGAATTAAAGGGCCATTGTCTTGAGCACTACGATCCCCGGGAATCTGCCTAGGGCCCTGACAAAATGTAATCATGGGACATAGGTTCGCAACCCCTGTTTTATATAGACTACTTGCCTAATGATATGCAAAGAACAAATAGCTAAATCATATAGAAGTTGCATGGAGAAACAGGTCCTTAAAGGGGTTTCCAAGGCTAACATATTGATGATTATCATGTACATATTTCTCAGCATGTGACTGGGATGAGACTATCAGTGCCATTGTCCTTGAATCTATCATTCACTCAATTCTACACTCATCTTCCACTCAGACTGCAAACTGAGTAAAGATAACACCCTTCCCAGATACAGTACACTTTCCAAACAAATGGGGTAATGAGTACCAAAATGTGCTCTTCTGTCAGTCAAAGGATAAAATCTCAGAAAGGCTAAGGACTCTTCAGAGCTTAAAAGATACATATTAATGTGTTTTAGGATACACTAGGAAATTACTGCATTCAGATAAAATATGTAGAAAGACAAAATAAGGTGACACACAAATATGTAAACACAGATTAAAAAATGAGAAATAACAAAAATTTGCCAGAGGTTTAAATTTATAGATGTTCTCAGTTTCCTTGAGGTTAGGAGATCAATAAAACACACCCATACTTGGATGACTTCCAGCATGTGAACAACTTTCCATGATCACATGTCATTTTACTAAGAAAATTTCAGGTCTTTAACTAGACAGTGAGTTAATAAGAAGGTAAGTATAATAAATATTAAATAGCTCATTGTCTTGTGTCTCCCCCTCTGTTATAGGGGATGGGAGATGTCCAGTTTGGATAATGTATGTCAATCTTCAGGAAGAAGCGGTGAAACGCGCGTTGGGGCGGCAGGCCTGGAGAATCCTTGATTATATATTAGATGTAAGTACAGCGCATAGCTTCAATTACAGGCGTCTTTGTCTGGGTCACGGTTTAAGCACTGGCAGCAGTATATAATTGTCCACCTGTAGTGGGCTTATTTAGTTGTAATATCCAGTTTGTATCGCATATTTTGCTAGCACTGGAAGATTGCATGATACTCTATTGTCAGTGTATTAATCAGCCTTATTTGCACTATAAAAGCACTATTTGCACTTTGAACTTGGTTTGATTATGCAGTGAGCCTATTCATATAGTTAAAAATCTGCATTTTATATGTCAGTATTGAACAATAAACACACTTTAGGACGCTTGTATGCTGATAATATATGGTTTCAGCTATTTAAGACTATCTGTACCGTTTATTTTGGATTAACCCCGTGTTAGCCTGCTTAGTGGGAAACTCTGTTTATTGTGTATATTTTTAATATATTTCAATAAAATTGTTTACATATTTTTTCATAAATACTCCTTGTTTCTTTCCGCTATAATTAGCTAGAAGAATCATGTGTTATTATATTGTATCTGGAGTTTATGAGGTGATATTGTTGCATCCATAATTTTTGGGAATATTTGTGATAATACTATTCAACATAGTATTATTTGTCACCCAGCACCTGTACTATAAAGGAGTAAATGTAAAATAAATGATGTGGGGTCTCTGTTATTTTTGACAACCAGCGCAGGCAAAACTGACAGCTCAGAACTACACACTGCAGGAGTGATTACGCTTCTGTGTCAGTGTGAGATGACTGCATGAATAGCAGTCACATCACCGCCGGTCATTGAAGTTGCGTTCCCACACTTCCCTGTGAGAGGCCTGATGAACTGCGGTGAACTGAAGGAGAGCACCTTGAGATTCTTTGAGGTCTTTGAGGTGACCCCAGTTACCTGTAGTAACCTTGATAAAGTCACCATTAGTCACTGAATCTGCACTCATAGTGCTTCAGCCTTCCTTAATTTTCAGTCTGGATGGTCGCATCATAGCACTATCCAGGTTGTAAACCTAATATCACAGACATGGATTATGGCATGGGACATCTTCACTTCGGACAGGTGAGGGATATGGTTGTTTTTTATTTATGGTTTTTTTACAGGAGACAAAGGCTTCAATGAAATGGGCGTAAGGTGAATGTAACTGTTACTTTTAAATAACTTTATAAAACAGGGTGTGGATTTTTATATATAATAAAAAACTTTATTCTGGATGTTTTTATTTACAATATGACTATAGGGTTAGTTATAGATGGGATTCTTATAGATAATCCATTACTAACTTGTAGGCTTGATGTCACTTGACAACACAAAGGTGACATCAACCCCACATATAGTACATCACTTGTCACTGCTACATGGAAAGTGGGAGGAGCGGGGCAAAGTGCCAGAATTGGTACATATAGATCTGCCTTTTATGGGGCAACTGCAGGCTGCTATTTTTAGGCTGGGGGGCCAATATCTATGCCCCTTTACCATCCTAAGAAAACCAGCCCCAGCTGTGGGCTTTAGCTTGTCTGGTTTTCAAAAGTGGGGGGGACTCCAGGTAGTTTTTTTCTAATTATTTATTTATCTAAGATATAAAGCTCAAGTGTGTGTATGTATGTGTGTATGTCCGGGATTGGCATCCGCACCATCGCAGCTACAGCCATAAAATTTGGCACAGTCACACGTCTGGACCCCGAGAGCGTCCTAGGCTATGCTATGAGGCGAAATTTTAACCTCGCGCGTTCCAATTCACCATTTTTACCGCCAGTCATAGCTGCTAGCTCATATTGTTATCTGATAGTGTGGGAACCAATCAAAGCCGCCGGTGTTTCTCGCACTGTCATTCACATGACAGCGTAAGAACAACCCAGTGTTCGAGGTGCCGAACCTGAAAAGTAAAACAGACTTCCTGGAGAAGTCTGTGTTTGGGGTCTGTGCACAAACACTAGGTATTCGGTACAGACCCCAAACATTACTGTTTGGGTCCGACCTTCTCTAGTGCAGTGTCCTTTTTTTTGCTTAAAACAACTTTTTTATTAATGAAAGAAGAAGCGATCCAGCTGACTGCTCTGGTGATTTATTGAATGCTGTTCAAACAACAGAACGTTGTTTACGCGTTTCTGGCTAGACGCCCTTAAACATAACCATTGGTTGTTGTGGTGATTTTAGTATACCAGAAGCAAATGGTTGTCAGTTATAAAGATGAAAACTGTGTTTGACTTTGTTTTATCCCTTTATGCGTTCATTTTCAACATTTGCTTTGTCAAGTGTTTTGCATATTTTGTTATGGGTATTCGAATTATGCCTACATTTTTTGTTGTGTTTTTTGGTTAAAACATGGCAAAGACAAAACCAAATTTATCACCCAATGTCAAGAAGCTTTTTATTCTGAGAGAGAAGTCAGGCAAAAGCTTAAAAGAGGTCCATATGGAACTGCTCTCAGAGTCAAGTGTCACATATAATAAAGAAAGAAAAACAAGGTTATGGAACAGCTGAGAGACCTAGAAGTGGACGACCACGTAAAATGACCACCAAAGTTGATCATATTATTAAGAAAAAGTCTGTATCTGATGTTCATAAAACTGCTGTACAGATTTTTCATGAAATGAATAAAAATATGGGGTCAAAGTGAGTAGCCAAACCGTGGGGTGACGGCTAAGAGCAGTAGAGCGGAGCGCACGAGTTGCACTCAAGAAGTCTCACATCTCTGCAAAGAACCGGAAGGTCCGACTTGAGTTTGCCAAAAAACACAGGTCCACTGGATAGAGGGGCCATCCAGACACTCAGCTTTTTTGGGATTCATGTTGGGATGAGTTCTTTTCCATTTCCCTTCTTTCTTTTAGTTATTTATTTATTTCCCCAATTTTTCCATTTTCATCTTCTCATTTTCTTAAATATTTAAGATGCCTAGATGAGTTATATATAATATATACCTACACATTTAAACGATTTTTTTTTCCCCTATGCATATCACATGTGATTTTGGCATCCATGTTTGAAACCTCTATTGCTATTTAAATGATACCTTTGCTGATTTTGCTGTATACTTGAGGTCTTTCCTGATGAAGAAGTCATTTGTACTTTGAAAAGCGTATACTATACCACCATTTCATTTTATATCCTGGGATATACGTCTCATTAACTGTCGGCAAGCTCAGAAACCATCCGCAAATCTCTCCTTCTATCCTTTGATCTCTTATGGTCACTGCTGACCCGGGGATCTGCTGCAGCTGATTTTCTATTTGACATGCTTTTTGAATATGTCTAGAAGGTGAATGTAATCAGATTTTACCATCTGTCATATCTCTCGAATAAGACCCTATTTTTGTGCTGATCTCTCCTACAGCTCTGTGATTATAGCCAATGGAAAGAGACAGATTTGTCTAAGGTGTTGTGGTCAAATAAATCCAAATTCAATCTATTTGGTATGTGAAGCACAATATAACGCCCAATTGGAAAATGTAATGATTAGAGTTGAGCGAAACGGGTCGAAAAATTTCAAAAGTCGCCGACTTTTGGCAAAGTCGGGTTTCATGATGAGGTCGGCCACGAGGTCGGCGACTTACGCGCCAAAGTCGCGTTTCAAAAGTTTGTTTTGCGCTCTTTTTCAGCCAATCAGGATCCACGGACACTGTGGGCAATGTGATGACATAGACAGGGGTCACCACCATCTTTCAGAAGGGCATGCAAGTGATTGGCTTTCTTTGGTGGGCGTCACAGGGGTTATAAAAGGGCGTGCACGCCAACCGCCCTCTTACTTCTTAGCATAGGGAGAGGTTGCTGATTCTGTAGGGAGAGCGTTAGGCAGGGAAGAAGAAAAAAAAACTGCTTCTGCTGCTAGCGATTTTGCCTGTACAACACACCAGTCACTGTGTGTGCAGTGCAAGGGGAGGCTATATTGTGGTGGATCAGCGGTGTTGGTTGTTAGGCTGCCTTCTAAGGCTTCCTGACAGCTGCATTGCTGTTTACCCACTGCTCTGCAAACTGCTTTTTTAAAAGCAATCCCAATTTTTTTTTTGTCCTGCTGAGGTGCTGAGCGTGCATTTTTTCACACCATATGGCGTCAGTGGGCCTCACACAATCCAAAAGTGTCCAGTGTCCACTAGTGTCTGCAGAAATTCAAAATCTCCCTTATCCTGTAGTCACTTTTTTCACACCTGTGCCATCGAGCCTGTGACATAGCGCTCTGATATTCAGTGGGCCTCACACAATCCAAAAGTGTCCAGTGTCCACTAGTGTCTGCAGAAATTCAAAATCTCCCTTATCCTGTAGTCACTTTTTTCACACCTGTGCCATCGAGCCTGTGACATAGCGCTCTGATATTCAGTGGGCCTCACACAATCCAAAAGTGTCCAGTGTCCACTAGTGTCTGCAGAAATTCAAAATCTCCCTTATCCTGTAGTCACTTTTTTCACACCTGTGCCATCGAGCCTGTGACATAGCGCTCTGATATTCAGTGGGCCTCACACAATCCAAAAGTGTCCAGTGTCCACTAGTGTCTGCAGAAATTCAAAATCTCCCTTATCCTGTAGTCACTTTTTTCACACCTGTGCCATCGAGCCTGTGACATAGCGCTCTGATATTCAGTGGGCCTCACACAATCCAAAAGTGTCCAGTGTCCACTAGTGTCTGCAGAAATTCAAAATCTCCCTTATCCTGTAGTCACTTTTTTCACACCTGTGCCATTGAGCCTGTGACATAGCGCTCTGATATTCAGTGGGCCTCACACAATCCAAAAGTGTCCAGTGTCCACTAGTGTCTGCAGAAATTCAAAATCTCCCTTATCCCGTAGTCACTTTTTTCACACCTGTGCCATCGAGCCTGTGACATAGCGCTCTGATATTCAGTGGGCCTCACACAATCCAAAAGTGTCCAGTGTCCACTAGTGTCTGCAGAAATTCAAAATCTCCCTTATCCTGTAGTCACTTTTTTCACACCTGTGCCATTGAGCCTGTGACATAGCGCTCTGATATTCAGTGGGCCTCACACAATCCAAAAGTGTCCAGTGTCCACTAGTGTCTGCAGAAATTCAAAATCTCCCTTATCCTGTAGTCACTTTTTTCACACCTGTGCCATCGAGCCTGTGAAATAGCGCTCTGATATTCAGTGGGCATCACACAATCCAAAAGTGTCCAGTGTCCACTAGTGTCTGCAGAAATTCAAAATCTCCCTTATCCTGTAGTCACTTTTTTCACACCTGTGCCATTGAGCCTGTGACATAGCGCTCTGATATTCAGTGGGCCTCACACAATCCAAAAGTGTCCAGTGTCCACTAGTGTCTGCAGAAATTCAAAATCTCCCTTATCCCGTAGTCACTTTTTTCACACCTGTGCCATCGAGCCTGTGACATAGCGCTCTGATATTCAGTGGGCCTCACACAATCCAAAAGTGTCCAGTGTCCACTAGTGTCTGCAGAAATTCAAAATCTCCCTTATCCTGTAGTCACTTTTTTCACACCTGTGCCATTGAGCCTGTGACATAGCGCTCTGATATTCAGTGGGCCTCACACAATCCAAAAGTGTCCAGTGTCCACTAGTGTCTGCAGAAATTCAAAATCTCCCTTATCCTGTAGTCACTTTTTTCACACCTGTGCCATCGAGCCTGTGACATAGCGATCTGATATTCAGTGGGCCTCACACAATCCAAAAGTGTCAAGTGTCCACTAGTCTCTGCAGAAATTCAAAATCTCCCTTATCCTGTAGTCACTTTTTTAACACCTGTGCCATCGAGCCTGTGACATAGCGCTCTGATATTCAGTGGGCCTCACACAATCCAAAAGTGTCCAGTGTCCACTAGTCTCTGCAGAAATTCAAAATCTCCCTTATCCTGTAGTCACTTTTTTAACACCTGTGCCATCGAGCCTGTGACATAGCGCTCTGATATTCAGTGGGCCTCACACAATCCAAAAGTGTCCAGTGTCCTCTAGTGTCTGCAGAAATTCAAAATCTCCCTTATCCTGTAGTCACTTTTTTCACACCTGTGCCATCGAGCCTGTGACATAGCGCTCTGATATTCAGTGGGCCTCACACAATCCAAAAGTGTCCAGTGTCCACTAGTGTCTGCAGAAATTCAAAATCTCCCTTATCCTGTAGTCACTTTTTTCACACCTGTGCCATCGAGCCTGTGACATAGCGCTCTGATATTCAGTGGGCCTCACACAATCCAAAAGTGTCCAGTGTCCACTAGTGTCTGCAGAAATTCAAAATCTCCCTTATCCTGTAGTCACTTTTTTCACACCTGTGCCATCGAGCCTGTGACATAGCGCTCTGATATTCAGTGGGCCTCACACAATCCAAAAGTGTCCAGTGTCCACTAGTGTCTGCAGAAATTCAAAATCTCCCTTATCCTGTAGTCACTTTTTTCACACCTGTGCCATCGAGCCTGTGACATAGCGCTCTGATATTCAGTGGGCCTCACACAATCCAAAAGTGTCCAGTGTCCACAAGTGTCTGCAGAAATTCAAAATCTCCCCTGTCCTATAGACACCTTGTACCTTGTTTTACATTACTATATAGTTTGTTGGATTTTGTCTACATTTCTACCAAAAATGAGGAAAGCTGGTGGAAGAGGCCGTGGAATTGGGCGGGGGTTGGCAGCTGGTAATGATGGTGTTGGTAGTGGATCTGATGGTAGTGGCAAAAGCAAAATAGGACCGAATGCAGGAGGTGTTGAGCCTGCGTCATCGTCTGGCTCCACAAGGCCTCGAAGGCTTAGTTTTCTAGGAGTTGGCAAACTGCTTTTAAAGCCAGAGCTTCAGGAAAAAGTTTTGTCTTACATTGCTGACTCAGCCTCCAGCTCTATCGCCTCCTCTTCTGAGGTTGTAAACAATAAAAGCACTGAGTCATCATTGGAGGCTCATGTTCATGAACCACACCTTTCCTTGTGTCCTTCACCCCAACCAAGATTGAAGGATGACGCAGGCCATACTACTGATTACTCCATGGAGCTGTTTTCACATACCATGCCTGGATTATCAAGTGAAATGGTGAATTACCCAGGCCAAGATGAATCTGACATGGAGTGTACTGATGCACAGCCGCTGATGGATGATTCTGCTGGTACATTCACTCAGAGCACTACATTGTCCTCGCAGTGTACAGAGCCAGATTCTGACCCTGATGAGACTCAGGTGCCCCTTCCCGCACACTATACCACCATACACGGTGACACAGAGGAAGGTGCACATGACATTGAAGAGGAGGTGATGGATGACCCAGTTGTTGACCCAGATTGGCATCCATTGGGGAAAGAGGGTGCTGCTTCCAATAGCTCAGATGAGGAGGAGCATCCACAGCAGACATCGACATCGCAACAGCTGTTATCTGGCAGGCCCGGAGCACTGCAAAGACAGGTTCCAAAAATCAAAAGAGTTGCTGGACAGATTGTCCAGATGGTCAAAAGATCACAGCGTGCTAGGCCGCAAAATGTCTGCCAAAGTAGGAAGAGTGCAGTGTGGCACTTTTTTGAACAAAATCCTCATGATCAGGCCAAAGTTAGCTGTAAGAAGGGAAAAATCTGAAAAATTTGAATACCAGTTGCATGCTTAGACATTTAACCAGCATGCACTTGCAAGCGTGGACACAACACCAAACCTCAAGTGCCACATGTGCAAGTGATCACAAAGAAGGTCGTCAACAACGCTACATTGTTTCCCCCACTGTAAGCCCACCGGTTAGCACAGCAGCAAATGTTGAGGTGTCGTTGCAAGGCCACAGCAGTCAGGGAATCCCACTGTTATATCAACGAAATACTGAATCTAGGCCATCAGAAAGAACACCAACTCCTTCACCATCATCAACCCTCTCTCAGTCCGCCCTGTCCACCGCTACTTCCACCATATGCAGCTCTCAAGTCCAGCTCACCCTCCCAGACACTATGAGTAGGTCAAGAAAGTACTCAGTCTCTCATCCGCGTACACTGGGTCTGAACGCCCACATTGCCAAACTAATCTCGTTTGAGATGATGCCCTATTGGTTGGTGGAAAGCGCAGCTTTCCGCAAACTCATGGCCTATGCAGTACCACGCTATGACCTACCCAGTCGCCACTTCTTCTCTCGCAAAGCCATCCCAGCCCTCCACCATCATGTAAAAGACCGCATTGTCCATGCACTCAAGCAGTCAGTGAGTGGAAAGGTGCACCTCACAACTGATGCATGGTCCAGTCGGCATGGCCAGGGCCGTTACGTGTCCATCACTGCGCACTGGGTTAATGTGGTGGATGCAGGGTCCACAGGGGACAGCGGTGGTGGGACAGTGCTGCCTAGCCCACGGTATAGGAAACAGTTGGCTGTAGGCGTTCGACCCTCCTCTTCCTCCTCCTCCTCCAGAAGCGAAAGCTCGTCCACAGAGCGCAGTCGTACGAGCACTCCATCTGCAGCTGCCACTGTTGCACACGAGGTGTCCCCCTATCAAGCAGCTAGTGGAAAGCGTCAGCAGGCTGTGTTGCAGATGATGTGTTTGGGCGACAGACACACCGCCGAGGTGCTGGCCGAGTACTTGAAGCGACAAACTGAGTCATGGCTGGGCAGTGTACATTTTGAGGCAGGCAAGGTAGTTAGTGAGAACGGCCGTAATTTTGTGGCAGCCATAGCCCTTTCAAAACTCAGCCACATACCTTGCTTGGCTCACACCTTGAACCTGGTGGTGCAGTGCTTCCTCAAAAATTATCCGGAGTTAACAGCCCTGCTCCAGAAGGTGCGAAGACTGTGGGCGCACATCCGCCGGTCGCCTGTACACTCCATTCGTATGCAGAAGCTGCAGCGATTGCTCCACCTTCCCAACCACCGCCTCATTATCGACATTGCAACAAGGTGGAACTCCACCCTGCACATGGTGGAGCGGCTGTGCGAGCAGAGGCAGGCCATAATGCATTTGTGGGAGGATACACGGCCAGGCACTTTGAGAGCAGACATGGAGTTGACAGGTGTGCAGTGGTCGAAACTGAAAGACCTCTGTAAAGTCCTTCAGTGTTTTGAGGAATGTATACGGCTGGTAAGCGCAGACGATGCCATCCTAAGCATGAGCATCCCACTTATGCGTCTGCTCATGCAAACTTTGACGCACCTTAAGGAGCAGGCGTCTGCAGCCAATGGTGATGAGGAGGAAGAGGAGGAGGGAATCCTTGATGACATTCAGCCTTTGTCTGCTCAGGGACCTCTCCTGGACGAGGTGGAGGAAGAAGAGGAGGATGATGATGGGGATGATTACTTAGGGGAGGAGGATGCATCTCGTGGGGCAAGTGAAATTGTTGGCGTGGCAAGGTCTGGTACAGGGTTTGTGCGTGACTGGAGGGATGTGGATTTGCCAGAAAATGCTCCTCCACCCAGCACTCGCAGTGCATCATTGACACTGGGAACATTGGCCCACATGTCAGATTATGCCTTGCAGATCCTAAAAAGGGACCCCCGCATTGCCAAAATGATGAACGATGACGACTACTGGTTGGCCAGCATCCTGGATCCACGCTATAAAGGCAAATTACAAAACATCATGCCACAGGAGAACCTTGACCTAATATTGGCTAACAAACAAGCAACTCTGGTAAATCGGTTGCTTGAGGCATTCCCAGCACACAGCAGCAGTGATGGTTCTCACACGAGCCGTACGGGCCGGGGGCAGCTTGGCAGAGGTGTTCATTGTGCACACAGCAGAAGTGGCATTGGAGACAGGGGTTTCATGACAATGTTGTGGACTGATTTTTCAAGTACCGCTCACACAACTGGTAATACTGCATCGATGGAAAGTGACAGGAGACAGCAGTTGTCAACTATGGTTACAAACTACTTTTCCTTCCATATCGATGTTCTCCCACACAGGTCATTCCCCTTTGACTATTGGGCCGATAAACTGGACACCTGGCCTGAATTGGCACAATATGCCTTACAGGAGCTCGCTTGCCCAGCTGTAAGTGTGCTATCGGAAAGAGTCTTCAGTGCAGCTGGATCAATCCTGACAGAAAAAAGGACCCGTCTGTCAACCCAAAATGTGGATGATCTAACCTTCATTAAAATGAACCATGCATGGGTTTCCAAGGATTTTGTCCCACCTTCCCCTGATGACACATAGGGTGACAGAAAAATGGCTTGCTTTGGTCCACCTCTTCCTGGGACTTGACCTATTTCGCCTTTTGCATCAGCTGAATGTCCAACATCAACATATGCCACTTTCTAAAACTCCCTAACTGTGCTGCCTCCCCCCCCATGGCCGGGGTCACCACCTAGCGCACGACACCGTGCGAGTGCCGTTGCCCTGGACAGGTGGGTAGGCCGACTCTTGGGCGCGGGCACTGGCACAGGGTCCCTCATAGTGCAATCAAGTGTCTCTGACGGTGGTGGTGCACACCCGCCGTCAGACACACCGCCGTACTATGAGGGGCCCAGTGCCAGTACCGACGCCCACGAGTGGGCCCCCCTTGCTTGGGCAGGGCCCCAGCATTTGCAATCTTTACCTCTCCCTGCTCCTTCGCTGTGTAGTCTGGGCCGTCAAATCCATACTGTGCCTGACACCGTCTGAGCCTGCCTCCTGATGTATAGACATATATTTTGAATGTGTACACTATCCATACATGTTATCCGGGGATACGGTACCCTTTCTCACCTTTGTGCAATCCATACTGGGCCTAACACCGTCTGAGCCTGCCTCCTGATGTATAGACATATATTTTGAATGTGTACGCTATCCATACATGTTATCCGGGGATACGGTACCATTTCTCACCTTTGTGCAATCACGTGCAAGCCATACTGGGCCTAACACCGTCTGAGCCTGCCTCCTGATGTATAGACATATCTTTTGAATGTGTACGCTATCCATACATGTTATCCGGGGATACGGTACCCTTTCTCACCTTTGTGCAATCACGTGCAAGCCATACTGGGCCTAACACCGTCTGAGCCTGCCTCCTGATGTATAGACATATATTTTGAATGTGTACGCTATCCATACATGTTATCAGGGGATACGGTACCCTTTCTCACCTTTGTGCAATCACGTGCAAGCCATACTGGGCCTAACACCGTCTGAGCCTGCCTCCTGATGTATAGACATATATTTTGAATGTGTACGCTATCCATACATATTATCCGGGGATACGGTACCCTTTCTCACCTTTGTGCAATCACGTGCAAGCCATACTGGGCCTAACACCGTCTGAGCCTGCCTCCTGATGTATAGACATATATTTTGAATGTGTACGCTATCCATACATGTTATCCGGGGATACGGTACCCTTTCTCACCTTTGTGCAATCACGTACAAGCCATACTGGGCCTAACACCATCTGAGCCTGCCTCCTGATGTATAGACATATATTTTGAATGTGTATGCTATCCATACATGTTATCCGGGGATACGGTACCCTTTCTCACCTTTGTGCAATCACGTGTAATCCAAACTGGGCGTGAGAACGGCTGGCGAGCTGTTAAGCAAGCTACAGCACCTGTGGTTTGCACACGTAAGTTTTTCATTTTTTCAGGAATGACGGTTAGGCCTAATTCCGGAACTGCGGTTGACCTGCACTTACTGGGAAATCATCGTTTGCGGGTAATAATTGTAATCAGTGATCCCCATCACTAACGTTGTTCAGCGGGTTATCTGCACCTGTAAGCGACAAATGCTGGACTTTTCAGTGTAGCGCGCATGCAGCCACGGACATGTAAGGGCATGACACACCAGTTATTGGCCAATCTCATGTGCCAGAGCCTCACGTGTCCCTCTAGTAAGCCGGACTCGGACCGCGGGGCATGACGTAGTCTCGTTCGTTAACGGAATTAAGCTTGCAATGTGTGCATCTGTTCTGTAGCTGGCATGGTTGAGGTTTCCCAGGTGGAGTCGAATTTAGCCGTAGGTTCCACTCGTGGTGGTGCCCTTCTGGACATTCCTTTAAGGTTCAGCTTTGCAACCATACTGCCCACGTAAAACAAACACTTTGCCTTCATGAACGCTGTTTGGAGGGTCATGACTCGTGGGAATAACGCCGCCCAATCAGTTAACCTGCTAGAGAGATCCTTCGTTGCTCCCAAGCATGACATCACACTCCCTAGGAGGAAGGTAATGCCACTGTGGCGACCGTACTCCTGGGGGCGACACAAGTGCACTGATGCCCAGCCACTGCTCGATGAATCTGCTGGTACATTGACCCAGACCACTACATTTCCCTCACACGCTACACGGCCTGAAGCTGACCCTGATGAAACTCAGGTTACCCTTCCCATATACAGTTCCATCTTACACGGTGACAAAGAGGAAGCTGCAGATGAAAGTGCAGGTTCGGCCCACCCGCCATCAGACACACCACCGTACTATCAGGGGCCCTGTGCCAGTGCCGTCGCCAACGAGTGGGCCCCCCCTGCTTGCTCAGGATCACAGCACTTGCAAGGTTGAAATACTGTGCAGTGAGATGGAAGATGGGGACGACGAGGAGTCCAGACTAGTACAGGGATTCCCTAGCGAGGAGACTTATTTGATTGTTTTCAATGTTGGGACAGCAATTTTTGGGGAGCACTATACTCTGGAGAATGATAGATGGGGCCCACCATACACTGGAACATTCCAAAGGTGGACATCAGACACTGGAGCAGCATTTACAGGGCCCATTATACACTAGAGCATTAGAAATGGGGCCCATTATGTTTGGAGCATTATTTGGGCCCATAAGACAGTGGAGCTTCATCCATGGGGACCAACATATACTGTAGTATTATGTGGAGCTCATCATATACTGTTTCAAACATTATATGGGACCAATGATTCTGTATGGAGAAATAGATGGGCCTCGTCATGAGATGTAAAAAGTGAAGTATTTTTCATTGTACTATACCGCTATTTCTCTGCCGTATCGGAGCATGATGAGTTGTGGCATGTGTTAAAGGGGCGCTCTTTCGCCCAGGGCACATGAAAACCTGGAGCCAGCCCTACCCCCCCACAACTTTAGCCAAATAACCCCCATTTTTCAGTGCGTAACTTGTAATATGAAGTTAATTAAGGTTGACAAGCTTAAGTAAGAAGAATTGATGCTTTTGGCATTCAAATGGGCACTTTAGGTGTGTTTCCTGTCCTCCTCTCACTGCCGACTTTTATTCCCCATTGACTTACATTGGGTTTCGTGTTTCGGGATGACCCCGACTTTTCCCTATAATCGGCCAATCTTGCTCGACCCGACTTTTGGAAAAGTCGGGTGTTATGATTGAGTCACCGTAGGAGGCAAAAATAGAAATGCTAGCTAAGTCCAGAAAACCAGAGAAGTTGGCAGCTATCGGATTGCAGACCCCTGAACCTATCAACACAACTAGCAGTAGCCGTGGAGGGCTCCTACGATGCCCTAGGCCGCTCGATCACAGCCGGAGGACTACATAGCCTAAAGACAGAAAGGGAAATCTAAACTGCCCCAGAGCAGACCCCAAAGCAAAAGGCAGCCCCCCACATATAATGACGGTGAAGCAAGAAGAAAGAACAAAACACAGACAGAAAGATAGACTAAGCAAAGACGGGGCCCACGCTAGCTTAGATAGGAAAGGACAGGAAGGCTTCTGTCTGCAATCCGTGAAAAACCCTATGAAAATAAGAGCCAACAAACTGACAGTAAAAAAGGCCCTGAAGACGCTAGGCTTCAAAAAAGCTATGTCAGTACTCAGGAATATTCTGAAGACAGAGCAACAGGCAAAAGGAGATTCAGCTCACCCCAGCAGGGAATGGCAGAATCCAGAAAAGCAAGGAAAACAAAACACTAATGCAAAAAGGCAAAGCAGAAATCTTAGCTTTAGATGAGCAGGAATCAGACTGGTTTCCTAGAAGTCCACAGAGAAATCACCGGCAGGCCAGAAGGGCGTCGGCAGCCTTATATCCAGTCATTAACTCCTCTCAGCCAGTCATCATCATCAGCCCCAGGTGTTTGACAATCAGGATCACTACCTTTCTTCACCAGAAGAGGGAGTTCCTCGGGCCTCAGTAGTGAAGGGGAAAATGAACTCACAACAGTAACTCCCCCTTGAGGAGGGGCCACCGAACCCTCAACCACGCCACCAGGGCGATCAGGGTGAGCCCGATGAAAGGCACGCACCAATCTTTTGGCATGAATATCAGAGGCAGAGACCCAGGAATTATCCTCCTGACCATAACCCTTCCACTTAACCAAATACTGGAGTCTCCGTCTAGCCAGACGGGAATCCAGTACTTTCTCTACCTCATATTCCATGTTACCTTCAACCAATACAGGGTCTGGAGGTGCAACCCCCGGAACAACAGGTTCAACAAACCTCTTCAACAAAGATTTATGGAACACATTATGGATTTTAAATGTGACAGGAAGAGCCAAACGAAAGAAGACCAGATTAATAATCTCCAAAATCTTGTAAGGTCCAATAAATCTAGGTTTAAACTTAGGAGAAGCCACCTTCATAGCAATATTTTTTGATGATAACCACACCATATCAGCAACCTTAAATTGGGGACCAATGGTCCTATGTCGGTTGGAAAACCGCTGGGCCTTTTCCTGGGAGAGAGATAACTTATCCACCACTTGGTCCCAGATCTGGTGCATTCTCTCCACCACAGTGTCAACCCCTGGGCAGGCAGAGGGCTCCACCTGCCCTGAAGAAAATCGAGGATGAAACCCAAAGTTACAAAAAAAGGAGACATCAAAGTGGCAGAACTAGCTCTATTATTTAAAGCAAATTCGGCCAATGCCAAAAATGAAACCCAATCATCCTGATCAGCAGAAATAAAACATCTCAAATATGACTCCAAGGTCTGGTTTGTTCTCTCTGTCTGCCCATTGGTCTGAGGGTGAATAGCAGAGGAGAAGGACAACTGAATTCCCAGCTTGGAACAGAAAGTTCTCCAAAATCTAGACACAAACTGGACTCCTTTGTCAGATACAATGTTCTCAGGAATCCCGTGCAAGCGAACCACCTGTTGTAAAAACAGGGGCACCAATTCAGAGGAAGATGGCAACTTAGGTAGTGGTACAAGATGAACCATCTTAGAGAACCTATCACAAATCACCCAAATAACAGTCATCCTTTGAGAGACAGGCATATCAGAGATGAAATCCATTGAAATATGGGTCCATGGCCTCTTGGGGACAGGCAAAGGCATCAACAACCCACTAGAGCGAGAACACGATTTAGACCGGAAGCACGTCCCACAGGACTGCACAAAATTCCTGACATCACGAGACAAGGAGGGCCACCAAAAAGACCGACTCACCAGATCTCTAGTACCAAAAATACCTGGATGACCAGCCAAAGCAGAGCAATGAACTTCAGACATCACTCTCTTCTTCTACTGGTCAGGAACATACAACTTTCCACTGGGACAACGCTCAGGTTTGTCCTCCTGGAACTCTTCCAGAGCATGTCTCAAATCGGGCGAGATGGCAGAAAGAACTACCCCTTCGCCTAAGATGGTAGCAGGCTTGGTCACCACAGGAGAATCAGCAAAGAAGCTCCTAGAGAGGGCGTCAACCTTGACATTCTTAGTTCCAGGAAGAAAAGAAACCACAAAATCAAAACGTGTAAAAAACAAGGCCCACCTAGCCTGTCTAGGGTTCAAGCGCTTCGCCGACTCTAGGTAAATCAAATTCTTGTGGTCAGTGAGGACCACGACTTGATGCTTAGCTCCCTCCAACCAATGTCTCCACTCCTCAAATGCCCATTTCATGGCTAACAGTTCCCGATTCCCCACATCATAGTTACGTTCAGATGGAGAGAACTTTCGGGAAAAGAAAGCACAGGGATTCATTTTAGATGTTACAGGATCCTTTTGGGACAAAACAGCTCCTGCACCAATCTCAGAAGCATCCACCTCTACCTGGAACGGAAGTGAGACATCAGGTTGCCGCAAAACCGGAGCAGAAGTGAATCTTCGCTTCAGCTCCTGAAAGGAAGAAACAGCCTCCGGAGACCAATTTAACACATCAGCACCCTTCTTAGTCAAATCAGTCAATGGCTTGGCAATACTAGAAAATTTTGCTATAAATTTCCGATAAAAATTAGCAAAACCCAAAAACTTCTGGAGGGCCTTCAAAGAAGTGGGCTGAACCCAATCGTAAATGGCCTGTACCTTGGCCGGGTCCATTTCAATAGTTGACGGGGACAAAATAAATCCCAAAAAAGAAATCCTCTGTACTCCAAAAAGGCATTTAGATCCTTTGACATACAGGGAATTCTCCCTCAAGATCCAGAACACAGTCCGAATATGTTCCACATGAGAATCCCAATCCTTGGAGAAGATCAAAATATCATCCAGATAGATAATCAAAAATTTATCGACAAAATCTCGGAAAATATCGTTCATGAAGCACTGGAAGACAGAAGGGGCATTAGTGAGCCCAAAAGGCATCACCAGGTACTCAAAATGTCCCTCCGGAGTATTAAACGCCGTCTTCCATTCATCCCCATGCTGAATGCGAATAAGATTATACGCCCCCCTGAGGTCAAGCTTGGTAAACCAGCAAGCACCTTTAACTCTGGAGAATAGATCAGAAATCAGGGGTAACGGATACTGATATTTAACAGTAATTTTGTTGAGAGCACGATAATCAATACAAGGTCTTAATGATCCATCCTTTTTGGCTACAAAAAAAAAAACGGCACCTAAGGGTGACGAGGATGGTCTAATATGACCCTTCTCCAACGCCTCCTTAATATAGGATCGCATAGCCTCGTGCTCGGGTACAGATAAATTGAAGAGCCGACCCTTGGGAAATTTACACCCCGGGCTCAGTTCAATAGCACAGTCATAACTCCTATGAGGAGGCAGAGACGCAGACTCATTCTCACTAAATACATCATAAAAGTCAGCCAAATAATCAGGAACATCATGCGACTGAGGAGAGGTGGAAAACACCGGAGCCTCACTAAAGGCACACCGACAACCCCAACTCACCACAGACACAGATTTCCAATCCAAAACTGGATTATGAATTTGTAACCAGGGAAACCCCAGTAGTATCATGCAGATTATGTAACACCAAAAACCTGCAATTTTCTTGATGGTCTGGGGCGACCCGCATTACCACCTGGGTCCAAAACTGAGGTCTATTTTTAGCCAAAGGAGTAGCATCAATCCCCCTCAAAGGGATCGGCGTCTGCAGAGGTGTCATCAGAAATCCACAACGTTTAGCAAAATCCAAGTCCATTAGGTTTAGAACTGCTCCCGAATCCACAAAAGCCTTGGCGGAAAATGTGGACAGGGAGCAGATCAGAGTAATAGCCAGAAGAAACTTAGGTTGAACACCACCAACAGAAAACGTGTGTGCAAAGCGTTTCTCGTGTTTAGGACAGACAGAAATAATATGCGAGGCATCTCCACAGAAAAAACACAACTTATTACGCCTTCTGAACTCCTGACGCTGCTCTCTGGAAAAAACTCTATCACATTGCATAGGTTCAGACATCTGTTCAACAGGTGGCAACACCTCTCGTGCAGCTCTGCGTTCGCGTAAACGCTGATCAACCTGAATGGCTAAAGACATAGAATCGTCAAGACCAGAGGGAACAGGAAATCCCACCATAGTATCTTTTACGGCTTCTGACAACCCCTTCCGAAAGAGAGCAGCCAAGGCATTATCATTCCAGGTAGTAAGTACTGCCCACTTTTGGAATTTTTGACTGTACAATTCTGCAGAATCACGACCCTGGTTCAATGCCAGCAGGGTCTTTTCAGCCTGATCAATGGCATTAGGTTCGTCATACTACAACCCCAAGGCCTGAAAAAATGCGTTCACATTAGTCAGAATAGGATCATCTGGTTTCAAAGAAAACGCCCAATCCTGGGGATCGCCACGCAGCAAAGAGATGACAATTTTAACCTGCTGCGCGGAGCTCCCTGACGAGTTAGGCTTCAAGGCAAAAAATAATTTACAATTATTTTTTAAATTCAAAAATTTAGACCGATCCCCAAAAAATACATCAGGTGTAGGAATCTTTGGTTCAGCAGCATGTGAATGAGCAAGGTAGGCGGAAATTCCCCACACTTCCGCAGCGAGCTGCTCCACACGATCAGACAATTGCTTTATCTCCATTGAGAGAAAAAAAAATTCCCCCTATGGCCTCAGAGATATAGAGGAAAAAATAAACACACTTTTTTTTTTTTTTTTTTTATACAATTCTTTCCTGCTATTGAGTACCCTAGAATCTGCAGTATGGCGGGTGATTCTGTTATGATTGAGTCACCGTAGGAGGCAAAAATAGAAATGCTAGCTAAGTCCAGAAAACCAGAGAAGTTGGCAGCTATCGGATTGCAGATCCCTGAACCTATCAACACAACTAGCAGTAGCCGTGGAGGGCTCCTACGATGCCCTAGGCCCCTCGATCACAGCCGGAGGACTACATAGCCTAAAGACAGAAAGGGAAATCTAAACTGCCCCAGAGCAGACCCCAAAGCAAAAGGCAGCCCCCCACATATAATGACGGTGAAGCAAGAAGAAAGAACAAAACACAGACAGAAAGATAGACTGAGCAAAGACGGGGCCCACGCTAGCTTAGATAGGAAAGGACAGGAAGGCTGCTGTCTGCAATCCGTGAAAAACCCTATGAAAATAAGAGCCAACAAACTGACAGTAAAAAAGGCCGTGAAGACGCTAGGCTTCAAAAAAGCTATGTCAGTACTCAGGAATATTCTGAAGACAGAGCAACAGGCAAAAGGAGATTCAGCTCACCCCAGCAGGGAATGGCAGAATCCAGAAAAGCAAGGAAAACAAAACACTAATGCAAAAAGGCAAAGCAGAAATCTTAGCTTTAGATGAGCAGGAATCAGACTGGTTTCCTAGAAGTCCACAGTGAAATCACTGGCAGGCCAGAAGGGCGTCGTCAGCCTTATATCCAGTCATTAACTCCACTCAGCCAGTCATCATCATCAGCCCCAGGTGTTTGACAATCAGGATCACTACCTTTCTTCACCAGAAGAGGGAGTTCCTCGGGCCTCAGTAGTGAAGGGGAAAATGAACTCACAACAGTCGGGTTTCACGAAACAAAACTCGACCCTAAAAAACCAAAAGTCGCTCAACTCTAGTAATGATGTAAGGTATTAAACATCTGCAGTGAAACATGGTGGTGGCAATGTTGCGATTTGGGGCTGCTTTTCTACATCTGTCCTTGGCCCTCTGCATAAAATTGATGAATACATGAATGCCACAATGTACAAGGATATACTGGAGAATGTAATGCACTAGGTATATTCCTTGCATTAGTGGGGATTAGCACACTCAGGGTTAGCAAGGCACATGGTTCAGTCATAAACAAAACATCAAACACTTATCTGAAGTGTTTCCCTCCAGACAGTGAACACTGCTGCCTTTGGAGGCCAGCTACTTAAGCACCAAAACACACCCTGGGTGGAGATAAGGTGGACATTCTCCCACTCACTCTCTGGATGTCCAAATAAAAGCCAGCCCATTATGTAAATTAGATTGACCATTCACCGCACTTAGTGTGTTGGAGGAAAAACAGTGGGTTACTTAAGCACTGACGCCATTAGGCATAGTGAAACATATCTTTTCTAAACTTACCCATTGCTTGGAAATTCAGAGACATGTTGTCAGAAGTTTGTAGACTAAAAGAACAATTTACATTTTACTCAAAAATATACCAATAAAGAGAAAAATCAAACTGAACATTTCAAAGCGGTCTCTTAATTTTTACCAGAGATGTATACATATATATATATATATATATATATATATATATATATATATATATACACACAGTTGTGCTCAAAAGTTTACATGCCCCGACCTTTTCTTGGCCTTTCTTCAGAGAATATGAATGATAACACCAAAACTTTTTCTCCACTCATGGTTAGCAGTTGGGTGAAGCCATTTATTTTTCAAGCTGCTGTGTTTTCTCTTTCTAAATCATAATGATAACCCAAAACATCCAAATGAGACTGATTAGAAGGTCACATACCCTAGTGATTTTGGCTTGATAACATGAACAGAAGTTGACACAAATGGTTTTGAATGGCTACTAAAGGTAACATCCTCACCTGTGACCTTTTTGCTTGTAATCAGTGTGTGTGCATAAAAGATGAGTGACTTTCTGGGATCCAGGCAGTCTCTTGCATCCTTCATCCAGCCACTGATGTTTCTGGATTGTGAGTCAATGGTAAAGCAAAAGAATTGTCCATAGATCTTCGGGAAAAGGTATTTGAATTGTATAAAACAGGAAAAGGATACAAAAAGATATCCAAGGAATTGATAATGACAGTCAGCAGCGTTCAAACTGTGATTAACAAATGAAAAATCAGGGGCACTATAAAAATAAAACCACTGTCAGGTAGACCAACAAAAAATGTTTCCACAACTGCTAGGAAAATTGTTTGGAATGCAAAGAAAAACCCACAAATAACATCCGCTGAAATACTGGACTCTCTGAAAACTAGCGATGTGGCTGTTTCAAGATGCACAATAAGGAGGCACTTGAAGAAAAATGGTCTGCATGGTCGAGTCGCCATAAGAAAGTAATTACTGCGCAAATGCCACAAGGTATTTCGCCTACAATATGCAAAACAGCACAGAGGCAAGCCTCAAAACTTCTGGAACAAGGTAATTTGGAGTGATGAGACCAAAGTTAAACTTATTGGCCACAACCATAAACATTACATTTGGAGAGAGGTCAATAAGGCCTATGATGAAAGTAACACCATTCCTACTGTAAAGGGCGAAGGTAGTTCGCTCATGTTTTGGGATGTGTAAGCTACAAATGCACAGGAAACTTGGTCAAATTTGAAGGAAAGATGAATGCAGCACGTTATCAGCAAATACTGGAGGGAAATTTGCAATTTTCAGCCCGGAAGCTGAAAATGGGACGTGCTTGGACATTCCAACATGACAAATATCCAAAACACAAGGCCAAGTTGACCTGTCATTGGCTACAGCAGAACAAAGTGAAGGTTCTGGATTGGCCAACTCAGTTTCTTGATCTCTAAACATTGAGCCATTCTGGGGAGATCTCAAGCGCAGTTTATGCTAGACAGCCCAGGAATTTCCAGGAACTGGAGGCTTTTTGCAAAGAAGAATGGGCAGCTTTACCATCTGAGAAAATAAAGAACCTTATCCACATCTACCACAAAAGACTTCACGCTGTCATTTATGTTAGAAGGGGCAATACATGGTATTAAGAAATGGGGTATATGAAGTTTTGATCAGGGTCATTTGGATATTTTGGGTTGTCATTATGACTTAAAAAGAGAAAACACAGTAGTTTGACAATAAATGGATTCACCAAAATTCTGCAGGGGTATGTATGTTTTTGAGCACAACAGTGTGTGCATATACAGCGGGGCAAAAAAGTATTTAGTCAGTCAGCAATAGTGCAAGTTCCACCACTTAAAAAGATGAGAGGCGTCTGTAATTTACATCATAGGTAGACCTCAACTATGGGAGACAAACTGAGAAAAAAAAATCCAGAAAATCACATTGTCTGTTTTTTTTTTCATTTTATTTGCATATTATGGTGGAAAATAAGTATTTGGTCAGAAACAAGCAATCAAGATTTCTGGCTCTCACAGACCTGTAACTTCTTCTTTAAGAGTCTCCTCTTTCCTCCACTCATTACACTGGTCAACAGCATTTTTGGTGCCAAAGATATTTCATCGAATTTAGGGTATTTTTGGGGTGCTGATTCTGAATATGTCATCAGTTTTGCCAGATTGGCTCAAGTTTTTGAGATTTTTGGTATCTTATTTATAGCACTTGTTGGTAAATGCGACGCATCATCTCATTAATTTCTTTGGATTAGTACTTGAACTGAGCAGTTCTCAATATAGTTTTGTGTTAATTAGTGTTCTAAAAGTTTGTTCATAGCTTGATTTTTGCACTAACTTTATGTTGTTGTCTGTTTTCCAGTGAAAAGCATGAACTCATCAAGAAGAAGTTGTCTTAACGATCCAGACTCATTCTGTTACATTTGTGGTGAATACACACTGCCAAAACATAGAAGAAACATAACAGACTTCGTAAAAAAAGTGTATTTTGCCTATTTTGGGGTTATGCTTGGGGACCAAGACAAGTTTTGGGCACCACACATAGTGTGCAAAGCATGTATCGAATTATTACGAAAATGGAGCAAAGGACAAAGAAAAAGCTTCAAATTTGGTGTTCCAATGGTGTGGAGAGAGCCAAAAAATCATCATGATGACTGTTATTTATGGTAAACACAGGTACAGGCACATCTTCACAATGAGGGACAGGCCTTCTTGCAGATTCCATGTTACTCCCATTTTCGTTTCTTATGCTTATTGAATCCTTGCACTTGCACTGCACAGAAATAACAGTCATCATGATGATTTTTTGGCTCTCTCCACACCATTGGAACACCAAATTTGAAGCTTTTTCTTTGTCCTTTGCTCCATTTTCGTAATAATTCGATACATGCTTTGCACACTATGTGTGGTGCCCAAAACTTGTCTTGGTCCCCAAGCATAACCCCAAAATAGGCAAAATACACTTTTTTTACGAAGTCTGTTATGTTTCTTCTATGTTTTGGCAGTGTATATTCACCACAAATGTAACAGAATGAGTCTGGATCGTTAAGACAACTTCTTCATGATGAGTTCATGCTTTTCACTGGAAAACAGACAACAACATAAAGTTAGTGCAAAAATCAAGCTATGAACAAACTTTTAGAACACTAATTAACACAAAACTATATTGAGAACTGCTCAGTTCAAGTACTAATCCAAAGAAATTAATGAGATGATGCGTCGCATTTACCAACAAGTGCTATAAATAAGATACCAAAAATCTCAAAAACTTGAGCCAATCTGGCAAAACTGATGACATATTCAGAATCAGCACCCCAAAAATACCCCAAATTCATTAAAATATTTTGGACACCAGAAAAAAAAATTTTTTTCGTTGACCTGTGTTATCTGTAGTAATGGCACCTGTTTAAACTTGTTATCAGTATAAAAAGACACCTGTGCACACACTCAAACAGTCTGACTCCAAACTCCACTATGGTGAAGACCAAAGAGCTGTCAAAGGACACCAGAAACAAAATTGTAGCCCTGCACCAGGCTGGGAAGACTGAATCTGCAATAGCCAACCAGCTTGGAGTGAAGAAATCAACTGTGGGAGCAATAATTAGAAAATGGAAGACATACAAGACCACTGATAATCTCCCTCGATCTGGTGCTCCACGCAAAATCCCACCCCGTGGGGTCAGAATGATCACAAGAACGGTGAACAAAAATCCCAGAACCACGCGGGGGGACCTAGTGAATGAACTGCAGAGAGCTGGGACCAATGTAACAAGGCCTACCATAAGTAACACACTACGCCACCATGGACTCAGATCCTGCAGTGCCAGACGTGTCCCACTGCTTAAGCCTGTACATGTCCGGGCCCGTCTGAAGTTTGCTAGAGAGCATTTGGATGATCCAGAGTTTTGGGAGAATGTCCTATGGTCTGATGAAACCAAACTGGAACTGTTTGGTAGAAACACAACTTGTCGTGTTTGGAGGAAAAAGAATACTGAGTTGCATCCATCAAACACCATACCTACTGTAAAGCATGGTGGTGGAAACATCATGCTTTGGGGCTGTTTCTCTGCAAAGGGGCCAGGACGACTGATCCGGGTACATGAAAGAATGAATGGGGCCATGTATCGTGAGATTTTGAGTGCAAACCTCCTTCCATCAGCAAGGGCATTGATGATGAAACGTGGCTGGGTCTTTCAACATGACAATGATCCAAAGCACACCGCCAGGGCAACAAAGGAGTGGCTTCGTAAGAAGCATTTCAAGGTCCTGGAGTGGCCTAGCCAGTCTCCAGATCTCAACCCTATAGAAAACCTTTGGAGGGAGTTGAAAGTCCGTGTTGCCAAGTGAAAAGCCAAAAACATCACTGCTCTAGAGGAGATCTGCATGGAGGAATGGGCCAACATACCAACAACAGTGTGTGGCAACCTTGTGAAGACTTACAGAAAACGTTTGACCTCTGTCATTGTCAACAAAGGATATATCACAAAGTATTGAGATGAAATTTTCTTTCTGACCAAATACTTATTTTCCACCATAATATGCAAATAAAATGAAAAAAAAAACAGACAATGTGATTTTCTGGATTTTTTTTTCTCAGTTTGTCTCCCATAGTTGAGGTCTACCTATGATGTAAATTACAGACGCCTCTCATCTTTTTAAGTGGTGGAACTTGCACTATTGCTGACTGACTAAATACTTTTTTGCCCCACTGTATATATATATATATATATATATATATATATATATACACTGCTCAAAAAAATAAAGAGAACACTAAAATACAACATCCTAGATATCTCAGAATGAAATATTCCAGTTGCAAATTTTTATTCATTGCATAGGGGAATGTGTTCAGAACAATGAAATATAACAATTATCAATGTAAATCAAAATGAATATCCCATGGAGGTCTGGATTTGGAATGATACTCAAAATCAAAGTGGATAATCAAATTACAGGCTGATCCAACTTCAGTGGAAATGCCTCATGACAAGGAAAAGATGCTCAGCATGGTTTGTGGCCTCCATGTGCCTGTATGGCCTCCCTACTGTACAACGCCTGGGCATGCTCCTGATGAGGCGGTGGATGGCCTCCCGAGGGATCTCCTCCCAGACCTGGACTAAAGCATCCACCAACTCCTGGACAGTCTGTGGTGCAATGTGACGTTGGTGGATGGAGCGATGAGTGATACAGACAAGGCGTGCACTCTGTGGATGAGGTAGGTGCAAGCTGAACCTGGAACTTAGTCCAGATGGACATCCAGTGAAGAGAAAACAGCTGCACTCAATGCACTATCCCCCTGTGGTGTCTTCAATAAAAAAATTTTTGCACTGAAAATCAAAATTTCCCAGAATGCAGCTGTTTTCTCTTCACTGGTGGATGGAGCGAGACATGATGTCCCAGATGTGCTCAATCGGATTCAGGTCTGGGGAACGGGCGGGCTAGTCCATAGCTTCAATGCCTTCATCTTGCAGGAACTGCTGACACACTCCAGCCACATGAGGTCTGGCATTGTCCTGCATTAGGAGGAACTCAGAGCCAACTGCACCAGCATATGGTCTCACAAGGGATCTGAGGATCTCATCTCGGTACCTAATGGCAGTCAGGCTACCTCTGGCGAGCACAAGGAGGGCTGTGCGGACCTCCAAAGAAATGCCACCCCACACCATTACTGATCCACTGCCAAACTGGTCATGCTGAAGGATGTTGCTAGCAGCAGATCGCTCTCCACAGCATCTCCAGGCTCTGTCACGTCTGTCACACATTCTCAGTGTGAACCTGCTTTCATCTGTTCAGAGCACAAGGCACCGGTGGCGAATTTGCCAATCGTGGTGTTCTGTGGCAAATGCCAAGCATCCTGCATGGTGTTTGGCTGTGAGCACAACCTCCATCTGTAGACGTCAGGCCCTCCGACCATCCTCATAGAGTCACTTTCTAACAGTTTGTGCAGACACATGCACATTTGTGGCCTGCTGGAGGTCATTTTGCAGGGCTCTGGCAGTGCTCCTCCTGTTCTTCCTTGTACGAAGGTGGAGGAAGTGGTCCTGCTACTGGGTTGTTTCCCTCCTATGGCCCCCTCCACGTCTCCAGGTGTACTGGCATGTCTCCTGGTAGCGCCTCCAGCCTCTGGACACTACACTGTCAGACACAGCAAACCTTCTTGCTACAGATCGCATTTATGTGCAATCCTTGATGAGCTGCACTACCTGAGCCACTTGTATGGGTTGTAGAGTCCGTCTCATGCTACCACGAGTGTGATAGCACAACCAACATTCAAAAGTGACCAAAGATCAGCCAGACAGCATTGGTACTGAGATGTGGTCTGTGGTCCCCACCTGCAGAACCACTCCTTTATTGAGGGTGTTTTGATAATTGCCAATAATTTCCATCGGTTGTCTATTCCATTTGCACAACAGCATGTGAAATTGATTGTCAATCAGTGTTGCTTCTTAAGTGGATGGTTTGATTTCACAGAAGTTTGATTTACTTGGAGTTATATTCTGTTGTTTAAGTGTTCCCATGATTTTTTTGAGCAATATATATATATTACACACACTAAATGACATAAGAGTCTAATGCTCGAGGAAAGCTTACTAATCTCAGTATTAGACACATGTCAGAGTTCAAGTGCAGATTAAACTCCACACTTATTAGGAGTAGTTTGGTTGGTAGAACTGCAAGAAGCTGACTTCTGATAACCTGCTGAGTGATAACATGACATTATTATTATCCCTATGAATATGATTTCCACTGTGCCTATCTAATACATATTTAACATGGTTTGAGGGATTTTGTACATTTTTTAATAAATTCCGCTGAATACAAAATCTGAAAGAGCAAATTTGTGATTAAAGGCAAGGAATACTTTATTAACATCTTTTTTAATATACTAAGGTTTATGCTCTGTGCAGTGCCCTTTCTTCTTTCTTGTTACAGGATCAAAAGTGGAAAAAAGTTAAATGGCATTTCCCTTTTATACCATGACTTTGACTTGTGAAGGACAGGTATATTTTCCCAATGCTTGGTGACTAGAGTTGAGCGATACCAGCCGATACTTGAAAATATCGGATCGGAATGGATCGGCCGATCTTAAAAAAAAGTATCGGTATCGCCGATTCCGATACCGGGAACCAATGCAAGTCAATGGGGCCAAAATATCGGAATTAAAAAAAAACCTTTCTTTCCTTGTAGGTTAATTCTACATGAAGAAAAACAACTAAGAATAATGTAGAATGTATTGTGGGAGGTGGAGGAGACATTAAAGCCATAGAGGTTTAGCCCAATCAAATGGAATAGCAGGAATTAAACTTTTTTTTTAAAGATGTTAGGAGTTACAAAGATATTGACTATGTTAGCCTCATTTATATTTTGCCAGACATGTATGTCTTCTTCTACTTCCTTTTTTTATCTTCTTCTTCTTCTTCTTCTTCTTCTTCTTCTTCTTCTTCTTCTTCTTCTTCTTCTTCTTCTTCTTCTTCTTCCTATTCTTCTTCATCATATTCTTGTTTGTGTCAGGCATTCCTGTAGTTGTTATCTAGAAAAGTTAGAAGTTTACACCTTCCGTTCTGCCTGTCACAAAAGATTTACAACAGGATTTGTCCACGTTCAGTTTGGCCTGCAGCAGCAGGCCTTTTCCAGGGGCACCACGAGGAGGAACGGACTCACCCCCATACACTGCTTAGTCTTCTTCTGCTTATAAATAAGATAATATCATTTGCTCAGAGTATTAGTCTTATGCTTAATGTTCTTCTGCTTTGTTTTTTTTATGCTTCTTTGTCTTCTCTCTCTTGTTGTTCTGCATCTTGGTGGTTGTCTTCCTGTTCTTTGTCCTCTTGAACCAGCTGACGGTACTGGCACCCGGAGGGGCAGCAGAAGGAACAAGAGCCAATGGCACTACCGAGGACCAGCTGACGGTGCTGGAACCCGGTTACTAAGCAGGAGGTACCTGTGCTACAAAGCACTACCAAGGACCAGCAGACGTTGCCGGAACTCGGATACCGAGATGGAGGCACCTAGGCCAAAGGCTCTGACGAGAACCAGCTGACGGTGCTGGAACCCGGAGGGGTAGCATAAGCTGCAAGAGCAAATGGAAATAGCGAGGACCAGCTGACAGTGCTGGCACCCGGAGGGGCAGCAGAAGGAATAAGAGCCAATGGCACAACCGAGGACCAGCTGACGGTGCTGGAACCCGGTTACTAAGCAGGAGGTACCTGTGCTACAAAGCACTACCAAGGACCAGCAGACGTTGCCGGAACTCGGATACCGAGATGGAGGCACCTAGGCCAAAGGCTCTGACGAGAACCAGCTGACGGTGCTGGAACCCGGAGGGGTAGCATAAGCTGCAAGAGCAAATGGAAATAGCGAGGACCAGCTGACAGTGCTGGCACCCGGAGGGGCAGCAGAAGGAATAAGAGCCAATGGCACAACCGAGGACCAGCTGACGGTGCTGGAACCCGGTTACTAAGCAGGAGGTACCTGTGCTACAAAGCACTACCAAGGACCAGCAGACGTTGCCGGAACTCGGATACCGAGATGGAGGCACCTAGGCCAAAGGCTCTGACGAGAACCAGCTGACGGTGCTGGAACCCGGAGGGGTAGCATAAGCTGCAAGAGCAAATGGAAATAGCGAGGACCAGCTGACAGTGCTGGCACCCGGAGGGGCAGCAGAAGGAATAAGAGCCAATGGCACAACCGAGGACCAGCTGACGGTGCTGGAACCCGGTTACTAAGCAGGAGGTACCTGTGCTACAAAGCACTACCAAGGACCAGCAGACGTTGCCAGAACTCGGATACCGAGATGGAGGCACCTAGGCCAAAGGCTCTGATGAGAACCAGCTGACGGTGCTGGAACCCGGAGGGGTATCAGAAGTTACCCCTGAAAAGCAAAGTTGGCATGCCGCAAGCTGGCCGCAGTTACCGAATCACACAGTCCTACAGGGGGTGCTTGTCCTACTGGCACTATGGAACAAACCTTTCTTACCAGAACCCGCAGTCCACATAGGAAGCACCTAAACTGCTGGCACCCTAGCCTCGGCTAACCCAACCGCAACACGACATGGCAACTTGGGGTGGCAAACTGACATTGACACTTCCCGGAAACAGCAGGCAGGGCTGGAACCAAGCTGGGCAGGAGGGAGTACCCGTGCCAAAGTCAGTTATGAGCAGCAACTGGCGATGTTGGAGCCCAGGACAAGCACTTAGCAGGCTGAGGCCTGATGTGCTGTCAATTGGGAGGCAGCAGGACAGATTGCCATCAAAACAGCAGGGGAACAGCTGACGTTACTGAACCCCACAAACACAGGAGCTAGTGTTTTACTCTGTGAAGACGGCACTTCCGAGCAACAACTGGCTGTGTTGAAGCCCAGGGACAAGCACGGAGCAGGCTTAGGCTGCATTGAAGAAATTTTAAGATCGGTTGTAGACTACTAATTTGAACCAAGCTCCACTTAGGCCTGTGGCTTCACTGATTTTCGTATTTCCCCTGTCCTCCAACCCCGCCAGTTACAGCTCCGAAGTGGCGTCTGCACAATCCACACTTGTTCCTGTGTTACAGGTGTTCAGTCCGGTCAGTTAATCCCCTGATGTGTGTCCGGCAATGTCGCCTGCTCTGTCCACATTCCCATAATGGGAATGTGGACAGAGCAGGCGACATTGCCGGACACACATCAGGGGATTAACTGACCGGACTGAACACCTGTAACACAGGAACAAGTGTGGATTGTGCAGACGCCACTTCGGAGCTGTAACTGGCGGGGTTGGAGGACAGGGGAAATACGAGAGACAGTGGAGCCACAGGCCTAATTGGAGCACGGTTAAAAATCAGTAGTGGTACGACTGTGTAGGCAGCAGGAGACTTTGCCATCCACACAGCAGGGGATCAGCTGACATTACTGAACCCCACTGAGACACGGGAGCAAGTATCTCTTTCCGTGTGGACGGCACTTCCGAACTACAACTGGCTGTGTTGAAGCCCAGGAAATAGGAGGGTGTAGGCAGAGGCCTACTGTATTTTGAATGAGGTGACAGCAGGAGAGACTGCCATCCACACAGCAGGGGATCAGCTGACGTTACTGAACCCCACTGAGACACGGGAGCAAGTATCTCTTTCCGTGTGGACGGCACTTCCGAACTACAACTGGCTGTGTTGAAGCCCAGGAAATAGGAGGGTGTAGGCAGAGGCCTACTGTATTTTGAATGAGGTGACAGCAGGAGAGACTGCCATCCACACAGCAGGGGATCAGCTGACGTTACTGAACCCCACTGAGACACGGGAGCAAGTATCTCTTTCCGTGTGGACGGCACTTCCGAACTACAACTGGCTGTGTTGAAGCCCAGGAAATAGGAGGGTGTAGGCAGAGGCCTACTGTATTTTGAATGAGGTGACAGCAGGAGAGACTGCCATCCACACAGCAGGGGATCAGCTGACATTACTGAACCCCACTGAGACACGGGAGCAAGTATCTCTTTCCGTGTGGACGGCACTTCCGAACTACAACTGGCTGTGTTGAAGCCCAGGAAATAGGAGGGTGTAGGCAGAGGCCTACTGTATTTTGAATGAGGTGACAGCAGGAGAGACTGCCATCCACACAGCAGGGGATCAGCTGACGTTACTGAACCCCACTGAGACACGGGAGCAAGTATCTCTTTCCGTGTGGACGGCACTTCCGAACTACAACTGGCTGTGTTGAAGCCCAGGAAATAGGAGGGTGTAGGCAGAGGCCTACTGTATTTTGAATGAGTTTACAGCAGGAGAGACTGCCATCCACACAGCAGGGGATCAGCTGACGTTACTGAACCCCACTGAGACACGGGAGCAAGTATCTCTTTCCGTGTGGACGGCACTTCCGAACTACAACTGGCTGTGTTGAAGCCCAGGAAATAGGAGGGTGTAGGCAGAGGCCTACTGTATTTTGAATGAGGTGACAGCAGGAGAGACTGCCATCCACACAGCAGGGGATCAGCTGACATTACTGAACCCCACTGTGACACGGGAGCAAGTATCTCTTTCCGTGTGGACGGCACTTCCGAACTACAACTGGCTGTGTTGAAGCCCAGGAAATAGGAGGGTGTAGGCAGAGGCCTACTGTATTTTGAATGAGGTGACAGCAGGAGAGACTGCCATCCACACAGCAGGGGATCAGCTGACATTACTGAACCCCACTGAGACACGGGAGCAAGTATCTCTTTCCGTGTGGACGGCACTTCCGAACTACAACTGGCTGTGTTGAAGCCCAGGAAATAGGAGGGTGTAGGCAGAGGCCTACTGTATTTTGAATGAGGTGACAGCAGGAGAGACTGCCATCCACACAGCAGGGGATCAGCTGACGTTACTGAACCCCACTGAGACACGGGAGCAAGTATCTCTTTCCGTGTGGACGGCACTTCCGAACTACAACTGGCTGTGTTGAAGCCCAGGAAATAGGAGGGTGTAGGCAGAGGCCTACTGTATTTTGAATGAGGTGACAGCAGGAGAGACTGCCATCCACACAGCAGGGGATCAGCTGACATTACTGAACCCCACTGAGACACGGGAGCAAGTATCTCTTTCCGTGTGGACGGCACTTCCGAACTACAACTGGCTGTGTTGAAGCCCAGGAAATAGGAGGGTGTAGGCAGAGGCCTACTGTATTTTGAATGAGTTTACAGCAGGAGAGACTGCCATCCACACAGCAGGGGATCAGCTGACGTTACTGAACCCCACTGAGACACGGGAGCAAGTATCTCTTTCCGTGTGGACGGCACTTCCGAACTACAACTGGCTGTGTTGAAGCCCAGGAAATAGGAGGGTGTAGGCAGAGGCCTACTGTATTTTGAATGAGGTGACAGCAGGAGAGACTGCCATCCACACAGCAGGGGATCAGCTGACATTACTGAACCCCACTGAGACACGGGAGCAAGTATCTCTTTCCGTGTGGACGGCACTTCCGAACTACAACTGGCTGTGTTGAAGCCCAGGAAATAGGAGGGTGTAGGCAGAGGCCTACTGTATTTTGAATGAGGTGACAGCAGGAGAGACTGCCATCCACACAGCAGGGGATCAGCTGACATTACTGAACCCCACTGAGACACGGGAGCAAGTATCTCTTTCCGTGTGGACGGCACTTCCGAACTACAACTGGCTGTGTTGAAGCCCAGGAAATAGGAGGGTGTAGGCAGAGGCCTACTGTATTTTGAATGAGGTGACAGCAGGAGAGACTGCCATCCACACAGCAGGGGATCAGCTGACGTTACTGAACCCCACTGAGACACGGGAGCAAGTATCTCTTTCCGTGTGGACGGCACTTCCGAACTACAACTGGCTGTGTTGAAGCCCAGGAAATAGGAGGGTGTAGGCAGAGGCCTACTGTATTTTGAATGAGGTGACAGCAGGAGAGACTGCCATCCACACAGCAGGGGATCAGCTGACATTACTGAACCCCACTGAGACACGGGAGCAAGTATCTCTTTCCGTGTGGACGGCACTTCCGAACTACAACTGGCTGTGTTGAAGCCCAGGAAATTGGAGGGTGTAGGCAGAGGCCTACTGTATTTTGAATGAGGTGACAGCAGGAGAGACTGCCATCCACACAGCAGGGGATCAGCTGACGTTACTGAACCCCACTGAGACACGGGAGCAAGTATCTCTTTCCGTGTGGACGGCACTTCCGAACTACAACTGGCTGTGTTGAAGCCCAGGAAATAGGAGGGTATAGGCAGAGGCCTACTGTATTTTGAATGAGGTGACAGCAGGAGAGACTGCCATCCACACAGCAGGGGATCAGCTGACGTTACTGAACCCCACTGAGACACGGGAGCAAGTATCTCTTTCCGTGTGGACGGCACTTCCGAACTACAACTGGCTGTGTTGAAGCCCAGGAAATAGGAGGGTGTAGGCAGAGGCCTACTGTATTTTGAATGAGGTGACAGCAGGAGAGACTGCCATCCACACAGCAGGGGATCAGCTGACGTTACTGAACCCCACTGAGACACGGGAGCAAGTATCTCTTTCCGTGTGGACGGCACTTCCGAACTACAACTGGCTGTGTTGAAGCCCAGGAAATAGGAGGGTGTAGGCAGAGGCCTACTGTATTTTGAATGAGTTTACAGCAGGAGAGACTGCCATCCACACAGCAGGGGATCAGCTGACGTTACTGAACCCCACTGAGACACGGGAGCAAGTATCTCTTTCCGTGTGGACGGCACTTCCGAACTACAACTGGCTGTGTTGAAGCCCAGGAAATAGGAGGGTGTAGGCAGAGGCCTACTGTATTTTGAATGAGGTGACAGCAGGAGAGACTGCCATCCACACAGCAGGGGATCAGCTGACATTACTGAACCCCACTGAGACACGGGAGCAAGTATCTCTTTCCGTGTGGACGGCACTTCCGAACTACAACTGGCTGTGTTGAAGCCCAGGAAATAGGAGGGTGTAGGCAGAGGCCTACTGTATTTTGAATGAGGTGACAGCAGGAGAGACTGCCATCCACACAGCAGGGGATCAGCTGACATTACTGAACCCCACTGAGACACGGGAGCAAGTATCTCTTTCCGTGTGGACGGCACTTCCGAACTACAACTGGCTGTGTTGAAGCCCAGGAAATAGGAGGGTGTAGGCAGAGGCCTACTGTATTTTGAATGAGGTGACAGCAGGAGAGACTGCCATCCACACAGCAGGGGATCAGCTGACGTTACTGAACCCCACTGAGACACGGGAGCAAGTATCTCTTTCCGTGTGGACGGCACTTCCGAACTACAACTGGCTGTGTTGAAGCCCAGGAAATAGGAGGGTGTAGGCAGAGGCCTACTGTATTTTGAATGAGGTGACAGCAGGAGAGACTGCCATCCACACAGCAGGGGATCAGCTGACATTACTGAACCCCACTGAGACACGGGAGCAAGTATCTCTTTCCGTGTGGACGGCACTTCCGAACTACAACTGGCTGTGTTGAAGCCCAGGAAATAGGAGGGTGTAGGCAGAGGCCTACTGTCTTTGTAATGCGGAGACAGCAGGAGAGACTGCCATCTCCACAGCAGGGGATCAGCTGGCAATGATGAACCCCACTAACACTTGAACGAATGTGTTTGGCTCTGTGGAGACGACACTTCTGAACACCAACTGACGCTGTTGGAGCCCAGGATTAGGCGAGGAGCAGGCTGGGGCCTACTGGATTTTGGCAGGTGAAGGCAGCAGGAGACTTGCCATCTCCACAGCAGGGGAACAGCTGGCAGTGCTGAACCCCACTAACACTCTAACGAAGGTGTTTGGCTCTGTGGAGACGACACTTCTGAACACCAACTGACGCTGTTGGAGCCCAGGATTAGGCGAGGAGCAGGCTGGGGCCTACTGGATTTTGGCAGGTGAAGGCAGCAGGAGACTTGCCATCTCCACAGCAGGGGAACAGCTGGCAGTGCTGAACCCCACTAACACTCTAACGAAGGTGTTTGGCTCTGTGGAGACGACACTTCTGAACACCAACTGACGCTGTTGGAGCCCAGGATTAGGCGAGGAGCAGGCTGGGGCCTACTGGATTTTGGCAGGTGAAGGCAGCAGGAGACTTGCCATCTCCACAGCAGGGGAACAGCTGGCAGTGCTGAACCCCACTAACACTCTAACGAAGGTGTTTGGCTCTGTGGAGACGACACTTCTGAACACCAACTGACGCTGTTGGAGCCCAGGATTAGGCGAGGAGCAGGCTGGGGCCTACTGGATTTTGGCAGGTGAAGGCAGCAGGAGACTTGCCATCTCCACAGCAGGGGAACAGCTGGCAGTGCTGAACCCCACTAACACTCTAACGAAGGTGTTTGGCTCTGTGGAGACGACACTTCTGAACACCAACTGACGCTGTTGGAGCCCAGGATTAGGCGAGGAGCAGGCTGGGGCCTACTGGATTTTGGCAGGTGAAGGCAGCAGGAGACTTGCCATCTCCACAGCAGGGGAACAGCTGGCAGTGCTGAACCCCACTAATACTCTAACGAAGGTGTTTGGCTCTGTGGAGACGACACTTCTGAACACCAACTGACGCTGTTGGAGCCCAGGATTAGGCGAGGAGCAGGCTGGGGCCTACTGGATTTTGGCAGGTGAAGGCAGCAGGAGACTTGCCATCTCCACAGCAGGGGAACAGCTGGCAGTGCTGAACCCCACTAACACTCTAACGAAGGTGTTTGGCTCTGTGGAGACGACACTTCTGAACACCAACTGACGCTGTTGGAGCCCAGGATTAGGCGAGGAACAGGCTGGGGCCTACTGGATTTTGGCAGGTGAAGGCAGCAGGAGACTTGCCATCTCCACAGCAGGGGAACAGCTGGCAGTGCTGAACCCCACTAACACTCTAACGAAGGTGTTTGGCTCTGTGGAGACGACACTTCTGAACACCAACTGACGCTGTTGGAGCCCAGGATTAGGCGAGGAGCAGGCTGGGGCCTACTGGATTTTGGCAGGTGAAGGCAGCAGGAGACTTGCCATCTCCACAGCAGGGGAACAGCTGGCAGTGCTGAACCCCACTAACACTCTAACGAAGGTGTTTGGCTCTGTGGAGACGACACTTCTGAACACCAACTGACGCTGTTGGAGCCCAGGATTAGGCGAGGAGCAGGCTGGGGCCTACTGGATTTTGGCAGGTGAAGGCAGCAGGAGACTTGCCATCTCCACAGCAGGGGAACAGCTGGCAGTGCTGAACCCCACTAACACTCTAACGAAGGTGTTTGGCTCTGTGGAGACGACACTTCTGAACACCAACTGACGCTGTTGGAGCCCAGGATTAGGCGAGGAGCAGGCTGGGGCCTACTGGATTTTGGCAGGTGAAGGCAGCAGGAGACTTGCCATCTCCACAGCAGGGGAACAGCTGGCAGTGCTGAACCCCACTAACACTCTAACGAAGGTGTTTGGCTCTGTGGAGACGACACTTCTGAACACCAACTGACGCTGTTGGAGCCCAGGATTAGGCGAGGAGCAGGCTGGGGCCTACTGGATTTTGGCAGGTGAAGGCAGCAGGAGACTTGCCATCTCCACAGCAGGGGAACAGCTGGCAGTGCTGAACCCCACTAATACTCTAACGAAGGTGTTTGGCTCTGTGGAGACGACACTTCTGAACACCAACTGACGCTGTTGGAGCCCAGGATTAGGCGAGGAGCAGGCTGGGGCCTACTGGATTTTGGCAGGTGAAGGCAGCAGGAGACTTGCCATCTCCACAGCAGGGGAACAGCTGGCAGTGCTGAACCCCACTAACACTCTAACGAAGGTGTTTGGCTCTGTGGAGACGACACTTCTGAACACCAACTGACGCTGTTGGAGCCCAGGATTAGGCGAGGAGCAGGCTGGGGCCTACTGGATTTTGGCAGGTGAAGGCAGCAGGAGACTTGCCATCTCCACAGCAGGGGAACAGCTGGCAGTGCTGAACCCCACTAACACTCTAACGAAGGTGTTTGGCTCTGTGGAGACGACACTTCTGAACACCAACTGACGCTGTTGGAGCCCAGGATTAGGCGAGGAGCAGGCTGGGGCCTACTGGATTTTGGCAGGTGAAGGCAGCAGGAGACTTGCCATCTCCACAGCAGGGGAACAGCTGGCAGTGCTGAACCCCACTAACACTCTAACGAAGGTGTTTGGCTCTGTGGAGATGACACTTCTGAACACCAACTGACGCTGTTGGAACCCAGGATTAGGCGAGGAGCAGGCTGGGGCCTACTGGATTTTGGCAGGTGAAGGCAGCAGGAGACTTGCCATCTCCACAGCAGGGGAACAGCTGGCAGTGCTGAACCCCACTAACACTCTAACGAAGGTGTTTGGCTCTGTGGAGACGACACTTCTGAACACCAACTGACGCTGTTGGAGCCCAGGATTAGGCGAGGAGCAGGCTGGGGCCTACTGGATTTTGGCAGGTGAAGGCAGCAGGAGACTTGCCATCTCCACAGCAGGGGAACAGCTGGCAGTGCTGAACCCCACTAACACTCTAACGAATGTGTTTGGCTCTGTGGAGACGACACTTCTGAACACCAACTGAAGCTGTTGGAGCCCAGGATTACGCATGCCGCATGCAGAGGCCAATGGGCAGCGGTTTTTAAGGAGGTTGTGGACTACTACTGATTCTAACCATGCTCCACTTAGGCCTCTGGCTCCACTGTCTCTACTATTTACCCTGGCCTCCAACCCCGCCAGCTACATCTCTGAAGTGGCGTCAGCACAATCTACACTTGTTCCTGTGTTACTGGTGCTCAGTCCCGTCAGTTGATCCCCTGATGTTTGTCCGGCAAGTTCGCCAGCTCTGTCCTCATTCCCACTACTGGTTATGGGAATGTGGACAGAGCAGGAGACCTTGCCGGACACACATCAGGGGATAAACTGATGGGACTGAGCCACAGGAACACAGGAACAAGTGTAGATTGTGCTGACGCCACTTCAGAGATGTAGATGGCGGGGTTGGAGGTCAGGGGAAATAGTAGAGACAGTGGAGCCAGAGACCTAAGTTGGGCACGGTTAAAAATCAGTAGTGGTTTGAATGTTGATGGAGCTGGTGACTTTGCCGTCCACACAGCAGGGGATCAGCTGGCATTACTGAACCCCACTAACACAGGAGCTAGTGTGTTTCTCTGTGCAGACGACACATCTGAGCGACAACTGGCTGTGTTGAAGCAAAGGGATTATAGTTCAGGTGGTAGAAAAATGAACACACCAGCAGACCTGGATACAGTTGCCAACCACTAATTTAGTCTGTAAGAGGAATGGCAAAGTCTTTGGAGATCCAGGCCTTGTTCATTTTCAGAAAAGTCAGCCGGTCAACATTATCGGAAGATAGTCGCGTGCGACCGTCTGTTAGTACACCACCTGCGGCACTAAAGACACGTTCCGATAATACACTGGCAGCAGGGCAAGCCAGCACCTCCAATGCATACTGGCTAAGCTCTGGCCATGTATCCAGCTTAGAGACCCAAAACTGAAGGGGGAAGAGCCATCTGGGAGTACAGCGACAGGGCAAGACATGTAGTCTGACACCATCTGACGGAAGCGTTGCCTCCTGCTGACTCGAGGCGTCGCTGATGGTGTAGACAATTTTGGTGGACACACAAAACTTTGCCACATTTGGGCCATAGTGGTCTTGCCTTGTGCTGCGGCGCTGCCTCTGCTCCCTCTTTGTGCAGAGTTTCCTCCACTGCCTCGACGCACAGAGCTGCTTTGTAAAGCACTAGCAACAATGCTGTCGGGTGGAATGGAAAACATTATGGACTGCACCAGTGACTCTTCGTACTCCCGCATTTTACGCTCCCGGTTCAACGTTGGTATGAGCCTTTGTACGCTGTCCCGGTAGCGAGGATCTAGGAGGGTGTACACCCAATAATCAGCCGAGACGAGAATGTGGGCGATGCGGCGGTCGTTTCTCAGGCACTGCAGCATGAAATCAACCATGTGCTGCAGACTCCCAACTGCCAAAGAACCGCTGTCCCCTGTTTGAGGCGTGACCTCGGCCTGCTCTGCATCACCCCACCCTCGCTGTACATACTGAGTAGAGGTTTGTGTACCTCCCTCCTCTGGAGAGATGTCTTCCTCCTCCATCGACTCCTCCTCATCCTCCTCACAAAATGTCCCCTGCCTAGGCCTTTGTGAGGAAACACGTAGCGCAGACTGTCCAGAAGCAGATGGCATTTGGGACTCCTCATCCTCCACCTCTTCTGAAACCTCATCCCTTAGTGCTTGCAGTGTTTGTTGAAGCAGGCAGATAAGGGGGACAGTCATGCTGACTAGTGCATCATCTGCACTCGCCATCCGCGTGGATTCATCGAAGGCACGCAAAACGAGGCAGATGTCCTTCATAGAGGCCCACTCAATGGTGCTGAAGTGTGAACGGCGCAAAGTGCGACTTGTTTGCGCCTGATGCAGCTGGTACTCCATGACTGCTGCCTGCTGCTCACACAACCGCTCCAACATATGTAACGTTGAATTCCACCGGGTGGGTAGGTCACATATGATGCGATGTTCCGGAAGGCCAAATCGTCGCTGCAGAGCAGCGAGGCGCGATCTTGCCGTGCTGGAACGTCGCAAGTGAGCGCACTCTATGCGGACCTTGTGCAACAGTGCAGCAAGATCCGGATAGTCCCTCAGAAAGCTCTGCACGACCAAGTTAAGAACATGTGCCAGACATGGGATGTGTGTGAGGTTGCCTAGGCCAAGAGCTGCCACCAGATTTCGGCCATTGTCACACACTACCAAGCCCGGCTGGAGATTCGCTGGCCCAAACCACACATCGCTGTCCAGCTTGATAGCATTCCAGAGCTCCTGCGCTGTGTGGCTTCGATTCCCCAAAGAAATTAATTTGAGTACAGCCTGTTGACGTTTGGCCACGGCTGTGCTCATATCGGTCGTAACAGGCTCCTGCTCTGCTGTTTCTGAGGAACTTGAGTAGGAGGAGGAGTCTATGTGTACAGACTGGAGTCCTGCAATCCGTGGCGTTGGAAGAACACGTACAGCTCCACTCTCCAGATCCGTACCCGGCTCCACAACATTGACCCAGTGGGCAGTGAGGGAAAGGTATCGTCCCTGTCCATGGTTACTGGTCCACGCATCGGTGGTCAGGTGGACCTTGCTACTAACGGCGTTTAGTAGCGCATGTTTTATTTTGCCCTCAACATGTTTCTGCAGGGCAGGGACGGCTCGCCTGCTGAAATAAAAGCGGCTGGGCACGTTGTATTGGGGGACTGCCAATGCCATTAAGTCCCGGAAGGTGTCAGTGTCCACCAGCCTGAATGACAGCATTTCAACTGCCAGAAGTTTGGCAATGCCAGCATTCAGAGACTGTGCTCGGGGATGGTTTGCCGAGTAAGGGCGCCTTTTATCCCATGCCTGTGCTACCGATGGCTGTGATGGATGGGAACGTGCTGCTATGGGTGTAATCTGACAGGGTCTCCGGACAACAGTGGCAGAGGTTCTTCCTTGGCGATCCTGTGAGGAAGCCGAACCAGCAGTGTGTGAGCTGGAGGAAGAGGGCCCAACACGAACTGAAGAGGTGGTAGGTGGTGCTGTACGTTGGCCTACGTCTTCAGGGTGTCTCTGCAACTCCAACTCGTGCTTGGTGCGCACATGTTTCCACATATTTGTGGTATTGAGGTTGCTGACATTTCTCCCTCTTTTGACTCTCTGATGACACAGCTTGCATTTGACAAAGCAAATGTCATCTGCAACTGTGTCAAAAAAGGACCACGCACTGCAACTCTTGTGAGCGCCCGGTTTGCCTTTGGAAGGAGGAATGCTCCTAACGGGTGCCGAAGTGGAGGGTACAGGCAACCAAGTCTTCCCCCTCCCTCTGCCTCCTGTTTTGGCCGGTAGGGGAATCTCTTCCTCCGAGCTGCTCCCACCACCTTCCTGTTGCTCACGCCATGATGGGTCAAGGACCTCATCATCTTCCCTCCCCTCTTCAAACAGCTGCTTCTCCGGGGTTGTCTCGCCAGCACCGTACGCACCAGAAAGTGGCAACTGAGTCTCGTCATCATCTGATGCGTACTGAGGTGTGCTGACCATAGGCACTGGCCCACTCGCCTCTTCAGATTCAGAGGGACAAAGAAGTTGCGCATCACTGCATACTCCCTCTTCTTCACATTCAGGAATGCTGCTTGGCTGGCCCCCTCTTTCCAAGCCAACAGATTCCGAGAACAGAAGTAGAGACTGTGATGGCTCCTGTCCATGTCTCTCTGACTGCCTGGGCACTTTGGCAGGTGGTGAAGAGACAGATGGTTGCTCTTCGGTGCTCTGACCCTGAGAGGATGCGGAAGTAATTGAAGTCGATGCGTTAGCTGCCATCCATCCGACAACGGCTTCAATTTGTTCCTCCCGCAGCAGTGGGGTACGTTGAGGTCCTACAAAGCTGCGCATAAAGGACTGTTGCCTGCTAAAACTGGGGGATGCTGATCCACTGGTGCCCGCAGCAGGCCCAGAATCCCCACGTCCTCTACCTGTAGAATCCCCACGTCCTCTCCCTGCAGAATCCCCACGTCCTCTCCCTGCTGAAACTCCACGCCCACGCCCACGCCCACGCGCCTTACTCCCTGCCTTCTTCATCTTGCAAGACTGCTTAAGATAGGCAAAAAAGTACAAAGGGGGGCCTTAGTGTGCTTATTCCTGAACAGCTGGTTACAGGTACAAGAAACACTAATTTTATGAAGTGTGTGTGTGTGTGGACTAGACTTTAATAGGAGCTGATGTGGCCTACACAAGTTCAAAATGTAGTGTTTGGTGAACTTTTTTTGTGGTTTCTTTGTTGGAAACAAACTCAAAGTATGTGAACAAAGAATTGAAACTGATAGTATCACCAACTTTTTGGAGCTATTACAATGCAGGCAGGTAACCTACAATGCAAAAGATGAGGCTCCAAAAAAATTGGGTAATACTAATCTGGCTGCGCCGGCAGGGCACAAGCCAGAAAAAAAGGCTCCTCTATCTACTCCTATATAGTGTTTGCAACCAACCAATGTTGATGGATACGGATGGATGCACACTAATAGGAGAAGAAAAAACGAGCTGCACTCAAAGACAAATATGTGTGAGGCAGTGACGCACGTTGAGCGTCCTACAACCAGACGTAGCTGCAGGACACTCTTCTACTCAGCGTGAGCTGCACTCACACACAGTCAGAGGCCTCTCAGACAGCCGTCAACAGTGCAGCTAAGTGGGCACTGGCACTGACAGGCTGCAGAAAGGCTCCGCTGTGTACTCCTTTATAGTGTTTGCAACCACCGTAGATGGAGACGGATGGATGCACACTAATAGAAGAAAAAATGAGCTGCACTCAAATAAAAATATGTGTGAGGCACTGACGCACGCTGAGCGTCCTACAGCCAGACGTAGCTGCAGGACACACTACTCAGCGTGAGCTGCACTCACACACAGTCAGAGACCTCTCAGACAGCCGTGAACAGTGCAGCAAAGTGGACACTAGCACTGAAAGGCTGCAGAAAGGCTCCGCTGTCTACTACTAGTGTTTGCAACCAACGTATATAGATACGGATGGAAGCACACTAGATTGAAATTATGTAAAAAATGCAGCTCAAAAAATAAAAGATGTATGAGGCAGCAGTGATCACACTGGGTGGCCTACAGCCTGACGTGGCTGCAGGACCCACTCCACAGCGTGAGCTGCACTCACACAGCCCTTGCAGACAGCTGTGAACACTGCTGCTAGGGCAAAGAAGGCTACAGTGGTGGTTTATGTAGCCTGGGTAAAGCACTAGATGTTTGGTGGAATCGCTATTTCTAACTGTCCCTCACAGTCTTCTACAGCAGCCTGTCCCTAACTGAATTCACAGCAGAGTGACCAGAAATGGCGGCTGCGGTGGCTTTTATAGTGCATCATGACATCATTTCGGCAGCCAATCACAGCCATGCCAATAGTTAACATGCCTACATGCCTAACAGGATGTGCCCACACTTCGGAGGATTCCCATTGGCTTAATCAAAGCAAGCAGGCTCATAGCATGATGGGAACTTCCTATTCCGATTCCGATTCCGGAATCCGATATGACAAAAGTATCGGAATTAAGTATCGGAATTCCGATACCGCTAATATCGGCCGATACCCGATACTTGCGGTATCGGAATGCTCAACACTATTGGTGACATTAGATAAAAGTGTCTTAAAGGCAGTCAGATTTCTCCCATGGGTTTCAATTATCACACCAATTACCAATTACGCAGTGATGCTAGAGCATTGCCCCCATCCCTTATGGGAAATATGCAAAAACATGTAAATCAAGAGCCGCGGAGACACCATCACGTGTTTCTCAACATACATGTTTTTGCATGTTTACATGTTTTTGCATATTTCCCATAAGGGATGGGGGCATTGCTCTAGCATCACTGCGTTGAGAAACATGTGATGGTGTCTCCGCAGTGTTGGATGTTGATCTCCATGAGTTCATTCATCCTCATTTTTCACAGTCTTTTACTAGGCATTGCTCCTACTAGCCAGTTTCCTACTCCACACTGATGAGGGGCAATACCCCGAAACAGCTGTCTGTGGATCGATACCATGTTTTGGCATAGGTGGTTTCCTTCATTGGAGACTGCCCTTCCCATGGTTGTTCCTTCCCGGTGAAAGACCTGGCTAGTCATTGCTTGCGTTGAGAAACATGTGATGGTGTCTCCGCGGCTCTTGATTTACATGTTTTTGCATATTTCCCATAAGGGATGGGGCAATGCTCTAGCATCACTGCATTGAGAAACATGTGATGGTGTCTCCGCAGTGTTGGATGTTGATCTCCATGAGTTCATTCATCCTCATTTTTTACACTGATGAGCAAAAGCGTAACAATGTTTTGAACTTTTGACTTTCAAGATCCATATCTCACCATCAACTGCTGTTTCAAATGTAAGACTACCATCATTTTACAGACAATCATCTTGGATATCTCGTACATAAATTGGACTTGCAATTATATTACATATGATTAGTTACTGCTTTGCTCCTGGTGGTGAAAAATCTTTTTTTTTTCTGCCAAACTACATCATGTGAGTGTCATCACAGTTGGAAGAATATGAAATAAAGTCCATCCGTCTAGTCAAAAGCCAAGAGGTCGAAGTCCAGGTAAAATATCAGAGTCAGCAATTCGGCTCATCACAAGATCTGTCAATTCTGCCATGGCAAACATGGCAGTGGAGGTGTCTCATATGCTTCATAATAGTGAGATCACAGATGTCCATGCAAGCACCATGCAATGCGTGTTACATAAGTCTGGGATGGTTGCTCGAAAAAGGGTGAAGAAGCCTTGAATTCAATATTGTCATAAGAAGTGTTGGCTCGAGTTTGCAGAAAACTATGAGAAATGGACAGTATACCAAACAACAGAGAAATGAGTACAAAAAGCTGTATATAGAGGGTAAAAAATGGGGCTGCTATATTTCTGGTATATTTGGACCTATTTGGGTAAGAATTCCCCTTCTTATATTGCACTTGGGCACTTTATTTATGTGGAGCGATTTATACTGTTTTGAGCTGATAATTTATTTCACTACACTTGGTTAAACCCACTTTATATGAGTGGCCATATACACTAGTACACTTTAGGTGGATATTTTTGTATATATTGTCTTTTTAGGGGTTTCTTATACCCGGTCTGTACTATATATACCACTTATTTTGTATCACTGTTCAGGTCGTTTGTACTATTGAATAAACTACTGTCCATAATGTATATTTTTTATTTGTATTTTATCGTATGCAATATTAATAAAACTGTACATTTTTTACCCTCTATATACAGCTTTTTGTACTCATTTCTCTGTTGTTTGGTATACTCATCTTGAGTATTGCTGTTGCCTTATATGGCGGTATTATATAATACGTCTCTTGACCACCATACACGGTGATGGTAACACCCTCAGCACTGTACGAGATACCTCTACACAGGTCAGCAAACTGGACTGTATGCTGGGGTACAACAAAAACATGGGGGACGTTGATCTCTCTGATCAACTCCTCTAACCGTACAGTGCTTTGAGAAAGGCCAAGGTGTGGTACGAAAATCTGGCTCTGCACATCGTACAAATGGCAGTGCTCAACGCTTTCCTGCTGTCGTGATGTCCACGCCAAACCGATACGTCTTACCTTCAGTTCCAGGAGGTAGTGGTTAAGGCCCTGATATTTGGAACTGAAGGAGCTGGCCTCAGTACTTCCAGAACTGAAGGTGCTGGTATCGTACCAGGTTAGCATCTCCCGGGTGGTGGTCCCGCCAACTGAAAGAAAAGGTAAGCCCCAAAAAAGGTGCCGAGTGTGTTAAAAAAGGGGAATACGCAAGGACACCATTTATCAATGCAACACCTGCCCCAAAAAACCTGGCCTGTGTATGAAAGATTGCTTCTAACTGTACCATACCTCCATGCACTACTAACTTACTAAGATTTACAGGAAAAAGTAGATTAGTTCCAAGAAGGGGGCACATCTAGATAAGTTCCTTGGGGGTCTAGTTTCCAAAATGATGTCACTTGTGGGGTTTTTTTTAACTGTTTAGGCACATCAGGGGCTCTGTAAAAGGAACATGACGCCCACAGACAATTCCATCAAAGTCTGCATTTCAAAACATCACTACTTCCCTTCCGAGCCCCAAAGTGTGCCCAAACAGTAGTTTTCTCCCACATATGGGCTACCAGTGTATTCAGGACAAATTGTACCACAACAACTTTTGGGGTCCAATTTCTCCTGTCACCCTTGGGAAAATAAAAAAACTTGGGACTAAAAGATCATTTTTGTGGGCAAAAAATAGGATTTTTTATTTTCACGCTCGGACATTATAAACATTAGTGAAACACTTGGGGGTTCAAAGCTCTCACCACACATCTAGATAAGTTCCTTAGGGGTCTAGTTTCCAAAATGAGGTCACTTGTGGGGGGGTTTACTGTTTAGGCACATCAGGGGCTCTGCAAATGGAACATGACGCCCGCAGACCATTCCATCAAAGTCTGCATTCCAAAACACCACTACTTCCCTTCGAGCCCTGACGTGTGCCCAAACAATAGTTTTCTGCCACATATGGGATACCAGCGTACTCAGGACAAATTGTACAACAACTTTTGAGGTCCACTTTCTCCTGTTAACTTTGGGAAAATAAAAAATTGGGACTAAAAGATCATTTTTGTGGGCAAAAAATAGGATTTTTTATTTTCAAGTCCGGGCATTATAAACTTTAGTGAAACATTTGGGAGTTCAAAGTGTTCAACACACATCTAAATAAGTACCTTAGGGATCTAGTTTCCAAAATGGGGTCACTTGTGGGGGGTTTCCACTGTTTAGGCACATCAAGGGGTCGCCAAACGTGACATGGCATCCGATCTCAATTCCAGCCAGTTTTAGTTTGAAAAAAATCAACCGGTGACTCATTCTCTTCCGAGCCCTGCCATGCGCCCAAAGAGTGGTTTTCCCCCACATATGGGGTATCAGTATACTCAAGAGAAATTGCACTTTATCTGCCATTTTCTCCTATTACCCTTGTGAAAATAAATAAATTGTTGCTAAAAGATCACTTTTGTGACTAATAAGTAAAATGTTCATTTTTTCCTTCCACATTGCTTCTGCTCCTGTGACACACCTGAAGGGTTAATAAACTTATTGAATGTGGTTTTGAGCACCTTCAGGGGTGCATTTTTTAAAATGGTGTCATTTTTCGGTATATTCTGCCATATAGACCCCTCAAAGTGACTTCAAATTTGAGGTGGTCCTTTAAAAAAATGTTTTTGTAAATTTTGTTGTAAAAATGAGAACTCACTGTTCAACTTTTAACCCTTATAACTCCCTAACAAAAAGAAATAGTCTACACAATTGTGCGGATGTAAAGTAGACATGTGGGAAATGTTATTCATTTACTATTTTGTGTGACATATTTTTCTGTTTTAAGGGCATAAAAATTCAAAGTTTGAAAATTGCAAAAAAAAAAAACATTTCATAAATAAACGGAAGTCATATCGAAGAAATTTTACCATTAACTTGAAGTACAATATGTCATGAAAAAACAGTCTCACAATCTTCAAGATATGTTGAAGAGTTCCAGAGTTATTACCTCATAAATGGACAGTGGTCAGAATTGTAAAAATTGGTCCTGTCATTAACATACAAACCACCCTTGGGGGTAAAGGGGTTAAAAGCAGAAGTGACTGCTGTATAACTTGGAGCTCAGACTGCTAGGATGATTTTCAATGGGTGAGGTGGAAGAGAGATGCCCATGGGCCACAGGTACCAAATCTGAGCTTTCAGCGGAGGACTGGATGGAAGACAAAGCAAAAAAACTGAAGGTACTCTCAGCCATCCAATCTAAAACTGTCTCTACTTTTTCTGGCGACACTCTTCGTCCAGTGGTACTCGGGCATACAAAATAGCACAGAACATCATGTTGCCTACATGCACTAGAAGAATGTGCTTCATTTGGGTGTGTAGCAGGAACAGATCGACCCCGTCCTCTCCCTGCAGCAGCTACAACACCACCACTAGCAACATGGTCACGTCCACTATTTGATGCTGTCCTCATTCTTTGCACCCCAAAATAAGTGAGTATTGCACAGCTTATATACAGAGAGAGAGTGGTTGCAGATTATTACATGGCCTGTATGCAGAGTTCCTCCATAGAGCCTGTTTTCAGAGTACAGCCTAAAAAATAAATACAAAAAACAGTGTTGACTAGATCCTCCTCTGCCTCTTCCACCTACACCATCACGTCCACTTCCACCTCCTACTCAACATCCTCTTCCACCTACTGGTTCAAGATAATTTATTTTTTTCAATGCTATTAAGTAATGTCACTATCTGCATCTGTTTGCAGGGCAATTGTCCTGCTCTTACCCCCATTTTGCATCCTTTTACAGCCACTTAGCCCTTACTTCGACCATTTTACAGTCATTTTAAAGCACAGAAGTCCGAGTCCAAAATTGATTTCTATTGGGTTCGAGTTCGCAGTCAGGTTCGAGTCGATGCCTGAACTGTACTTTGAGCTACAGTTCGACTGAACCTAACGGACCCAAATATCAACTGGTCCTCTTATCCATTGCTACAAACTCTCCTATCTGATTGAGCTCCCTGACAGATTCTTACTTACGTCATTTTGTACCCAGTAACGAGTACAGCAATAATCACCATTTAAAAGCCAATCAGTGCGAAAAGATACCTTTAGCCCCAAATATATGCATTTAAGTAAAAAAAAAAACTTCCAGGTCCAAACCTTTTTAATATGCAATCAATACAACCTGACTAGTAGCTGATGATGTTGAAAACAAAAGAAAAAGCCACATGGTAGTGGAGTCAAAGATGGCCTGCCGGTGAATGTATGTTGTCTGAAATGATGAGACTTACAAGCCCAACTAAGTTCAAGTACTACAAGTAAATGATATGATTCTTCTTTGTTACAGCTGAATCACATTCATTCCTGTCTACTCTGGAGACAAAGTGGCAGGACCTAAAAATAAAGCTTTGTTCTTAGCTCATATGTCAGTAATTAAGGGAAATTACTGGATGTTTAGTGGCAAGAGCCGAGTGTCAATCATCTTCCTTCTATTTCACACATTCAGTTTTGGAAATAATTAGAAATTTTGCAGAATGCGGAAAAAAAAAGTTCATCACAATAATTGCACATTAGAGATATCTCCTGCTGCTGAAACCTATCGTGGGCGACCAAAATAAACATTGTTATTAGCATGAAGGAAGATACCGAGGATCATGTACAGTAAATCCTCTGCCAGAGTCTCTGAATGTCACCATGATTCAGATGTGATACATTATATTACTTCCAGCTTCAATCCCTTGAACATATCATTAAGTCCTGACATCTGCTTCCTGGCATAGTCTCATTTAATCTTCATTAAATTGTTCTCCCAAATGAAGGGAAACAAATGGAATCTAAATGAAATCTCTGTGCAAGTCTGTATTTTTGAACATAGGGGGAAGTATGATAGCTGTTGGTGCATATGTGTAAAATGTTAGATTGTCCATGGACTATTTGTCACTTTTCCAATTATTCAGGATAAACCTCTCTGCACAGTACGTGATATCAGTAGTAGTGTGGGGGAGAAGAACTCCCATACAGTGACCGGTCCGGTACCCAGGGGACCGCCATCAGGGTTCCTGAGGGAACAATACTGGGAGAACATTAAAGGGAGAGACATGACCGGAGTTGTCAGGGAAACAGGGGGCGGGGTGAGGATAAAAGGAGCAGGGGGCGCGCTGAGTTGGCAGTTGGGAGAGAGTGTGGCAGGAGGCAGGAAGCCGGGTGACTGGAGGGGACACCGACAGGAGCCTGTGAGGAGGAGACTGCAAACTCACCGACAAGTGAGACGTGAGGGACTTTTACTGGAGGCCGCTCCCCGCCCACTTTCTCAGAGAGCCACGCCTGCCTTCCCCCGCCTGTGTGGGAGAGATCCTTTACCTCAGGTCATGGCTGTGACTACAGATAAAACGGTCACAGAGGCCTGGACACTGCCCCCTGGCCTTCTCCCACCGAGACCACCCCGTCATCACCGGCCTCAGGGGATGCCACTTCGCCATAGGAGACGTTAGAGGCGCATGTCCCGGTTACTGAGGGACCCTTAGCGGAGGTCAGCCACCGGTCATTTGGGGGAACTGCGTCAGTACCGCGCCCCACCAGCATCGGTTCTTCAGGGCCTGTTGCGCCCCACTGGCACCGTTTCTTCAGGGCCTGTTGCACCCCACTAGCATCGTTTCTTCAGGTCCTGTTGCACCCCACCAGCACCATTTCTTCAGTGCCTGTTACCCCCCACCGGCATCACTTCTTCAGGGCCTGTTGCACCCCACCGGCATAGTTTCTTCAGGGCCTGTTGCGCCCCACCGGCATCGTTTCTTCAGGGCCTGTTGTGCCCCACCAGCACCGTTTCTTCAGGGCCTGTTGGGCCCCACCGGCATTGTTTCTTCAGGGCCTGTAACGCCCCACCGGCATAATTTCTTCAGGGCCTGTTGCGCCCCACCGGCATTGTTTCTTCAGGGCCTGTTGTGCCCCACCGGCACCACTTCTTCAGGGCCTGTCGAGCCCAAATCTTCCTGGAATATCGTGGCGTCAAGGCCGCCGCATCAATGAACTCTAGGCGGCCACATCTGCAATCTCGAGTGATGCAAGGAGGGAGAAGTGGACTATAGCAAGAGGTACCATAGTTTGGCCATATTCCGGCCTTTGACACCTAGACTAGCCGGGTTTCTTCCAGTTTCTGAGAAAGCTATTGTTTATTTTATTGAGTCCCTGCGAGGACAGATTTGTGTTACCCCTGTTTGCCTGTTCAGCATAGCCCTAGTGGCTCCAATTTAAAAAAGTTTATTATACAAGTCATACCCCGTCTTGTGTGTCGTCACTGCATCCTGAGGACCTGCTCGACCCCTACACTTGGCGTAGTCGGCAGGATGCAGTCTCCGAGCGCGAACAGTGGTGCCCCTGACCCAGGCGGAGCGGTCGGCTCTACAAATAATGAGGGTCCCCGCTCAAGCATTTCTTTGGAGGCCATGCTGAACAACCTGCCTAGATTTTCCGGCTCCAATACTAGCTGGACAGAGCGCATGCGGGGGCTCTTTCGTATGCACCCAATGACCCCTGATCTGGAAGCCGAGGTGGCCCTCATGGCACTGGATGGGGAGGTGCGGAGGTCAGTGATGTTGAAACCTCCAGGGCACTGCAACACTTTTGAAAAAGTGTTACAGATAGTAGAGCAGACCCATGGGGACCCTACTAATGTGGGAGAGTGAAGAACCCGTTTGTATAGTCGGATGCAAGTAGAGGGGGAGATGATCACAGAGTGTATGAATGTCCTCCAAGAATTGCATACGGCTATTGAAAGAAAGGACACGGTAGGGGTAGGACCTGTCGACATTACCCTACATGACCTATTGGTGACTGGTTTGCGGGATCCATTAGTCAAACAGGCACTGCAGGAGCAGATCAGAATGAATCCCCGAATAGACTTTTCAGAGGTGGGAAGTCAGGCACGTGCTCAAGAGCAGGAGCAGGGGATGGCGGTCCCCGTGGGGAAAATCCGAGGTGTGGAGGCCTCCGCGCATGCAGTCGAGGAGTCTCAGTGGGTGGAGGAGATGAAGCAAGAGATGAAAAATATTAAGGTCGAGTTGGCTGAAGTAAAGAGAAAAACCGAGACTGGGACTAGACGACCTAGCTTTAACCCTGACTCATGGAGATCCCGCTCCCCGTGGGGTGGTCAGCCTACACAGGCCCGGTGTTTTGAGTGTGGAGAACCAGGCCACTTCGCCCGAGAGTGTCCGCGGCGTGGGAGATACCCACCCCGGCGGCCATTAAACTAAAGGGCTCCGGGCTGGGAGGAAGCCGCTCGGAGCTGAAAACCACAACTAGGGGTGGTGGAAGTCCCGAAGATTTGGTAGCAAAGTGTCCGGTGGTCTGGGCAGAAGTGGAGGGCCGGGTCGTCCGGTGTCTGGTAGATACGGGGTCACAAGTAACCACCATGCCTGCCACGTACTTTCAACAAAACTTCCCGGAGGCAGCAAGACCCCAGTGGCAGCCCATGATTAGACTAATAGCCGCCAAACAATTGCCGGTCCCGGTTGCCGGGGTGGTGTGGGTGCAGGTGACGTTGAGTGGTAAATCCCTTGGTCGCAGAGGGGTGGTGCTAACTCAAGGAGAAGCTGATCAACGGCACCCTGTTACCCTAGGCATGAATATTTTACGAGAGTTCGGTAACTTACTACTAAATGATCCCACACAGAAGATTCTGAAGCAGTGGGGTTCTCGCACAGCCCAGGGACAGGAATTCCAGCAGCTGATGCGAGGTGCGTGGGTGCACCAGGACTGTCAGGAAGGCGAGGCTCTAGGCAAGGTTATCACGTCAGCAGCTCCCCTGCTTATGCTACCTCCTGGACAGACAGTGGTGGCCCTGCCAATTCGAGCCCCGATACCTTTGGAGGGCGTGGAGGTGCAGGTGGAGCCGTGTCCCTCAAAGCGCTTACCTCCTGGCATACTGATGGCCCATTCCCTGGCTATGGTGGAAAAAGGAATCATCCTGGTACGCTGCGTTAACCTTGAAGACCGAGACACCGTTCTGATGGCACAGACTGTACTGGCCAAACTAGTAAAGCCTTTAGAAGAAGTGCTGTCAGCTCCTGCTGTTCAATTATGACTACACCCCGAGGATCCTTGGGAAGTAACAATACGAACCTTACAGGCCCACGAAGTCTCAGCACAAGAGAAGGGCCGAAATATTTTGGAGCAGATGCGGGCCGATCTTTCTGGATTAACTGCAGCCCAACTCTCGCAGATAAAAACATTGCTTGGACAGTACCATGAAGTATTTGCTAGCCATGAGGACGATTTTGGGTGTACCACTGCCATCACTCATGAAATCCCCACAGCAGGAGCGGCCCCTATCCGGGAACGATATCGGCAGATTCCGCCACAACTCTATCAGGAGGTGAAAACTTTGCTGGCCCAAATGCTGCAAAAAGGGGTAATACGGGAAAGTCAAAGCCCCTGGGCGGCCCCAATCATGTTGGTCCGGAAGAAAGATGGTACACTACGATTCTGTGTGGATTATCGCAAACTGAATGCTTGCACTATTAAAGATTCATACCCACTACCCCGCATAGAAGAATCCCTGTCCGCCTTGGGAAAGGCAACATATTTCTCGACCCTGGACTTGGTCAGTGGGTATTGGCAGGTGCCCATGTCAGAAGAAGATAGAGCCAAGACGGCGTTCATATTGCCCATGGGACTGTTTGAGTTTAATCGGATGCCGTTTGGGCTGGCCAACGCTCCCGGGACCTTTCAGAGATTGATGGAGCGGTGTCTGGGAGATCTCAATTTCGAGGCCACGTTGATCTATCTGGACGACATCATCGTCTATGCTGCCACCTTCGAGGACCACCTGAAGCGGTTGGGACAGGTACTCAGCCGGTTGCAAAAGTACGGGTTGAAGGTGAAGCCTCAGAAATGCCACCTATTTCGCTCTCAGATTGAGCATCTGGGTCATGTTGTTTTGGCAGAAGGTGTGAGGCCATCCCGGGAGAAGGTTGCTGCTATCCAGGAATGGCCTACCCCCGAGACGGTGAAAGATGTGCGGGCATTTCTGGGGTTAGCCGGATATTACCGTCGTTTCATGAAGAATTTTGCATGTCGAGCTCGAGCCCTGCATGACCTGCTAAAGGGGGCTCCCGCTGGGGCCAATGGGCGAAAAATCCAGGAAGAGGCCTTTCGAGACCTCAAGGCTGCGCTCTCGGATGTCCCAGTGTTGGCTTACGCGGATTTCTCACAACCGTTCATCTTGCACACTGACGGGAGTCTTCACGGGTTGGGGGCTGTATTGTCACAGGTTCAGGTTGGCCGGGAGAGGGTGATCGCATATGGAAGCCTCTCACTCCATGACTCCGAGCGTAACCCTGACAATTACAGCTCCTTTAACCTTGAGCTCCTCGCAGTGGTGTGGGCCATGACGGAGAGATTCGCAGAGTACCTAGCGGGCTCTGAAGTGGTGGTGCGAACTGACAACAACCCGCTGGCTCATTTGGAAAATGCCAAATTGGGGGCTTTGGAACAGCAATGGGTGGCCCGGATGGCGAAGAACAATTATAAGATTATCTACAAAAGAGGGGCCGAGAATGTTCATGCAGATGCCCTCTCCAGGATTCGACATACAACTCCAGGACAGAATCGAGACGAAGAATTAGAAGGAGAGGAAATACCTTCGCTCTCACCGCTGCCGTGCTCACAACTGACAATAAAAAAAATATATCTTCCTCTGAGACCCCAAAGGGCATACTGGAACAATCCTGGGATAAGTGGATACAACAGCAACAAGAAGACAAAGACGTTGGCCTCCTCAGAGCGTGGGTCGCCGCTGGGCAATTACCCACTGACCCTCAACGACAAAATTTGACTCAAGACCTGTTGCTTATGCTGCGACAATGGGAGAGATTGGTTATCCGAAAGGGACTATTGTATCGTAAAACAACATCACAAACACCCTCATTGACGGTTTGGCAGGTGGTTACGCCAGGAGCCCAACTTCACGTATTAGCTCGGGAGGCTCACGAAAAAGGGGCCCACTTCGGAAAAAAAAAACTCTGCAATGGTTGCAACAGAAAGCTTACCACCCGCGCTTGCCGGCTGTTGTGGACGAAATTTGCCGGACCTGCCATTTATGCGAGTTAGCCAAACCACCGGCTCAGCGAGCCGCAGCACAGACTATTGTAACTTCAGCACCCCTTGAGCTCTTGATGGTGGATTTTCTGACCATTGGGCCCGCATTTCAGGGATATGAACACTGTCTTGTCATGGTAGATTATTTCACCAAGTTCGCTGTGGTCACCCCAACTCGGGATCAGACCGCAGAGTCAGCCGCCTCCGCAATATGTAGAAACTTTATACAAGTATATGGCTGTCCTCAACGAATACATTCTGGTCAGGGAGCATGTTTTTTGGGAAAAGTCAAGGAAGAACTACATCACCTCTGTGGGATTGACAAATCCCGGACCACACCGTATCACCCGCAAGGGAATGGGGCTTGTGAATGATTTAATCGGACATTGATTCAGATGTTGCGCACTCTGGAGAGTGACTATACCCCTTACTCCCTGTTGTTCAGACGAGATGGTAAAGGGATCACGAAGGTGGAGTTGGAACCAACAGAGCCTCAGCCCTGGACTGGAGTGTCGTCTTGGGTCCGAAATCATCGCCACCGGCTGCAAACTCTTCACCGAATTATACACACAAAGCTGCGAGACTGGGAGCACCCAGGGAAGGATGCAACCCCATCTCCTCACCTTCAAAGTGGGGACCGGGTGCTCGTACTAGTTCAACGCCCCCAGAACAAACTAGAGCCGCGTTGGGAAGAAAGTCCTTATCGGGTCTTACGCCGTGTCCATCCAGACGGACTGGTGTACGAAATACGACCCGAGGAGGATGAAACACTGCCCACTCGTATTGTGCATCATAACATGTTACGCCCATGTACTTCCTCCAACCCGAAGCAACCGGAGTCTAACCCGTCGACATCCGAACCGTCTTCTGTATGTTTGGACCCGGACGACGACGAAGATTGTCTTCCAGGACACAGAGGCCCTCCACTCAGTAATGGATCAACTGACACAATAAGCCCGCCCGCACCAATCAGCACACCGGTGTCCACCACCCCAGACAACTCTACCCCAGTTGTACTTAGACGCTCCGAGCGGTCAACAGCCGGCAAACCCCCTGAACGATATGGACAAGATCAATTCATATGGCAACAAACATTGAAACCCCTACAAACCGATCTTAATAGACTAAGACCCTCGCCCGAGGACTGGAGAGCTTACAGGGTGGGGGAATGTGGGGAGGAGGACTCCCAGACAGTGACCGGGCCAGTACTCAGGGGACCGCCATCAGGGTTTCGAGGGAACAATACTGGGAGAACAGTAAAGGGAGAGACATGACCGGAGTTGTCAGGGAAACAGGGGACTGGGCGAGGATAAAAGGAGCAGGGGGTGCGCTGAGTTGGCAGTTGGGAGAGAGTGTAACAGGAGGCAGGAAGCCGGGTGACTGGAGGGGACACCGACAGGAGCCTGTGAGGAGGAGACTGCGCACTCACCGACAAGTGAGACGTGAGAGACTTTTACCGGAGGCCGCTCCCCGCCCACTTTCTCAGAGAGCCACGCCTGTTGCGCCCCACCGGCATCGTTTCTTCAGGGCCTATTGCGCCCCACTGGCACCGTTTCTTCAGGGCCTGTTGCGCACCACCAGCATTGTTTCTTCATGGCCTGTTGCGCCCCACCGGCATCGTTTCTTCAGGGCCTGTTGAGCCCAAATCTTCCCGGATTATCGTGGCGTCAAGGCCGCCGCATCTACGAACTCTACGCGGCCGCATCTGCGATCCCGAGTGACGCATAGAGGGATAAGTGGACTATACCAATAGGTACCATAGTTTGGCCATATTCCGGCCTTCGACACCTGGACTAGCCGGGTTACTTCCAGTTATTGAGAAAAGTATTGTTTATTTTATTGAGTCCCTGCGAGGACAGATTTGTGTTACCCCTGTTCGCCTGTTCAGCATAGCCCTAGTGGCTCCAATTTATAAAGGTTTATTATACAAGTCATACCCCGTCTCGTGTCTCGTCACTGCATCCTGAGGACCTGCTCGACCTCTACAGTAGTATATATGAATATCAGTAAAATTGTGCAGCACACCAGCAGCAGGTGTGAACACAGGCCTAAGGGTACCGTTACACTTAGCGATGCACCAGCGATCCTGACCACAATATGACGCGGTCAGGATCGCTGGTGCATCGCTAAGTGGTCGCTAGTGAGCTGCCACACAGGCACGTCTCACCAGCGATGTAGCAGTGGTCGGGGGTCACTACTTACCTGTCAGACGAGGCGATCCTGACGTCCTCCCGCCTGCGTCTACGCGTCGCTCGTCGCCACAGCAGGAAGCCCAGCAGGAAGTGGCCGACAAGAAACGGCCCAGGACGCTCTCGCGCGATCAGCGGGAGAGCCGGTCGGAGGTAAGTATCACACATAGCGATATCGCTAGCAATATTGCTGCTGCATCACAAAACTAGTGACATTATAGCGATATTGCTAGCGATATCGCTTAATGTAACGAGCCCTTTAGTGTTGCTTCTGCTTCATCGATTATTTGGTCTGCAATTTACTGAGTTAAAATTAACTTATAAAAGCATAAAGCTTTCTTGTACAGGGTGATTCTCTCACTGCTTTACACAGAAAAATTGCTGTAACTTCTAAAAGAGAAAAGCAAAAACAAAACACAAAACAAATATCCTGGAATAAAAAAGTAAAAAAATATATATATTGCAAAAATTGCATGAACGTAGTAATAATAGTAATAATAAGGGTATTTAGTTAACATAATTTTGATCAAAATAATGTAGAAGCCATCCCGCCACGTCATGGCAACCCTTGTGGGACAGTCCTAACTCTTGTATTTAAAACCTTTCCACTTGTCAAGTGACATAAATGTGAACAAGGACAGAGGGACTGAGCCACCAGTAATAGTATAGGCCAGACAGGATGGATATTCCAACTCAGAAACAGGGCGGTCACACCCTTATATGCACAATGAAACAATTGAGAAACTGGGTCTGAGCAGAAAAAGTAAATTAATGTGCATGCAAAATGTAATTGCATATGAACACATGACCTTTACACAGAGAAAAACAAAAACAAAACACAAAACAAATATCCTGGAATAAAAAAGTAAAAAAATATATATATTGCAAAAATTGCATGAAGGTAGTAATAATAGTAATAATAAGGGTATTTAGTTAACATAATTTTGATCAAAATAATGTAGAAGCCATCCCGCCACGTCATGGCAACCCTTGTGGGACAGTCCTAACTCTTGTATTTAAAACCTTTCCACTTGTCAAGTGACGTAAATATGAACAAGGACAGAGGGACTGAGCCACCAGTAATAGTATAGGCCAGACAGGATGGATTTTCCAACTCAGAAACAGGGCGGTCACACCCTTATATGCACTGAATGCACAATGAAACAATTGAGAAACTGGGTCTGAGCAGAAAAAGTAAATTAATGTGCATGCAAAATGTAATTGCATATGAACACATGACCTTTACACAGAGAAAAACAAAAGCAAAACACAAAACAAATATCCTGGAATAAAAAAGTGAAAATATATATATATTGCAAAAATTGCATGAAGGTAGTAATAATAGTAATAATAAGGGTATTTAGTTAACATAATTTTGATCAAAATAATGTAGAAGCCATCCCGCCATGTCACGGCAACCCTTGTGGGACAGTCCTAACTCTTGTATTTAAAACCTTTCCACTTGTCAAGTGACGTAAATGTGAACAAGGACAGAGGGACTGAGCCACCAGTAATAGTATAGGCCAGACAGGATGGATTTTCCAACTCAGAAACAGGGCGGTCACACCCTTATATGCACAGAATGCACAATGAAACAATTGAGAAACTGGGTCTGAGCAGAAAAGGTAAATTAATGCGCATGCAAAATTTAATTGCATATGAACACATGACCTTTACACAGAGAAAAACAAAAACAAAACACAAAACAAATATCCTGGAATAATAAAAAAGTAAAAAAATATATATATTGCAAAAATTGCATGAAGGTAGTAATAATAGTAATAATAAGGGTATTTAGTTAACATAATTTTGATCAAAATAATGTAGAAGCCATCCCGCCACGTCACGGCAACCCTTGTGGGACAGTCCTAACTCTTGTATTTAAAACCTTTCCACTTGTCAAGTGACGTAAATGTGAACAAGGACAGAGGGACTGAGCCACCAGTAATAGTATAGGCCAGACAGGATGGATTTTCCAACTCAGAAACAGGGCGGTCACACCCTTATATGCACAGAATGCACAATGAAACAATTGAGAAACTGGGTCTGAGCAGAAAAAGTAAATTAATGTGCATGCAAAATGTAATTGCATATGAACACATGACCTTTACACAGAGAAAAACAAAAGCAAAACACAAAACAAATATCCTGGAATAAAAAAGTGAAAATATATATATATTGCAAAAATTGCATGAAGGTAGTAATAATAGTAATAATAAGGGTATTTAGTTAACATAATTTTGATCAAAATAATGTAGAAGCCATCCCGCCACGTCACGGCAACCCTTGTGGGACAGTCCTAACTCTTGTATTTAAAACCTTTCCACTTGTCAAGTGACGTAAATGTGAACAAGGACAGAGGGACTGAGCCACCAGTAATAGTATAGGCCAGACAGGATGGATTTTCCAATTCAGAAACAGGGCGGTCACACCCTTATATGCACAGAATGCACAATGAAACAATTGAGAAACTGGGTCTGAGCAGAAAAAGTAAATTAATGTGCATGCAAAATGTAATTGCATATGAACACATGACCTTTACACAGAGAAAAACAAAAACAAAACAAAAAACAAATATCCTGGATTAAAAAAGTAAAAAAATATATATATTGCAAAAATTGCATGAAGGTAGTAATAATAGTAATAATAAGGGTATTTAGTTAACATAATTTTGATCAAAATAATGTAGAATCCATCCCGCCATGGATTTTTTGCAATTTTTGCAATATATATATTATTTTACTTTTTTATTCCAGGATATTTGTTTTGTGTTTTGTTTTTGTTTTTCTCTGTGTAAAGGTCATGTGTTCATATGCAATTACATTTTGCATGCACATTAATTTACATTTTCTGCTCAGACCCAGTTTCTCAATTGTTTCATTGTGCATTCTGTGCATATACGGGTGTGACCGCCCTGTTTCTGAGTTGGAAAATCCATTCCGTCTGGCCTATACTATTACTGGTGGCTCAGTCCCTCTGTCCTTGTTCACATTTACGTCACTTGACAAGTGGAAAGGTTTTAAATACAAGAGTTAGGACTGTCCCACAAGGGTTGCCGTGACGTGGCGGGATGGCTTCTACATTATTTTGATCAAAATTATGTTAACTAAATACCCTTATTATTACTATTATTGCTACCTTCATGCAATTTTTGCAATATATATATTTTTTTACTTTTTTATTCCAGGATATTTGTTTTGTGTTTTGTTTTTGTTTTTCTCTGTGTAAAGGTCATGTGTTCATATGCAATTACATTTTGCATGCACATTAATTTACTTTTTTTGCTCAGACCCAGTTTCTCAACTTCTAAAAGAGGTAATTGACCGTACTGAAATTTGGACTGTACATACAGTGGTTCATGAGTAGAGATGAGCGAACTTGTTCGGAAAACATTTGTCAATCTCAAATTCAGCGCGAACGTTGCACATTCAGATTCGTGTTCGGATTCCCGAGTTTCTCTCCTAAAAATTGGTAAAAGTCAGCCAAAGTTCAGCAAATGCCTGAATTCACTAAGGGCTCTTTCAGACGTCAGTGTTTCCGGCAGCAGCACAGGCCGCAAAATGTCCAGCACATGTGCACACTGATGACACATGGATGATATCACTGTGTCATCAGTGTGACACGTAACGGTGCCTGGAAATCAGTGGTACTGTTCGTGCTGTTCCCCGGCTCCGCGTGCTGAAGAAATCAACACTAGCAGGGGACAATGTTGAGAGTTGAAATAAACTGTTAATTGCGAGAGCAGGCGGTAGCTGATGGAAGTATTTATCTGGGCTACATATAAATAAATATTAAAAAAATATGACTCTGCGGTTCCCCTGTATTTTTGATAACCAGCCAGGCAAAACTGACAGCTGCAGGCTGCAACCCTCAGCTGCCAGCTTCTGCAAGGCTAGTTATCATGAATAGAGGGGTCTCCACACTGTATTTTTTCATTATTTAAATAAATAATATAAAAAACGCTGTGGGTTCCCTCACATTTTTGACAACCCGCCAAGCTAAAGGAGACTATATAAGAGGGTAATATAGTAATTCATAGACCAATGAAGGCAACAATTGGAGGGCCTCATTCAAATATTGAAAATTAAAAACATTTTATGCCCTGTTGTTATCTGGTGGTGTAGAAAAATTGGGGCTAGAGATGAGTGGACACCTGGATGTTTTGGTCCAGCAGGTTCAGCTGAACAGTTACAAAAAGTTCGGGTTTTGATACAAGAACAGTGAACAGACCCAAACCCAGACCCCATTCACTTGAATGGGGGGTCCAAACATACAGTGTTTGTCATGTTGTTATGTGCATGACAGCACGGCAAGCACCGCTTCTGATCAGCGTTAAAATCATCACGGCTGGTCAGAGAGCCGCGGTTCCCATGCTGTCAAATGACAGCGTGAGCGCGCAGCTGTGATCGGCGGTATAAAGTTTACCTCTGGTCACTGGTGTCTGCTGATATGACCACATCTCTCATCAGCTAACACCTGCTGTCGCTAATAACAGTGGCAGCAGTAGAGGCTGATGGGAGTATTCATCAGCTGGCTCCTGCACAGTAAATGAGTAAATAAAGAAAAACAGTGTGGGTTCCCCTGTATTTTTAATAACCAGCCAGGCAAAACTCACAGCTGGAGGCTGCAAACTTCAGCTGTCAGCTTCAACAAGGCTGGATATCAAGAACAGAGGGGTCCCCACACCATATTTTCTAATTATTTTTGACAACCAGCCTTGCTAAAGCAGACAGTTGAGGGCTGGTGTTCTCAGGCTGGTAAAGGGCCATGGATATTGTCCCCACAGACTAAAAATAGCAACCCACAGCCTGCCAGAAAAGATGCATCTATTAGATGCGGCAATTCTGGCACTTTGCCAGGCTCTTCCCATTTGCCCTGTTGTGGTGGCAAGTGGTATTCAAATTTGTGGGGTTGATGTTACCTTTGTATTGTCAGGTGACATCAAGCCCATGGCTTAGTAATGGAGAGGTGTCACTCGCATAAGACAGCTATCCATTACTAATTCTATAGTTTTATGGCAAATAAAGACACTGCCAGAACAAATTCCTTTATTTGAAATAAGACTAAACACAGTTTTCCTTTTTTATTATAAATATCAAATACAATTATACTCATCTAATGCCTTATTGCACTGAATCCCTTGTCTCCTGTAATAAAACAAAAATAAAAAAACAACAATATCCCTCACCTGTCCATTGTTCTGTCCCACGCCGTAATCCAAGTCTGGGGGGTAAAGAGTTTTCAAACTGAAAGGTAAATTATTTATTTACATCTTTAAAAAATATGGCATGGGACCCCTCTATTTTTAATAACCAACCTTGCTGAAGCTGACAACTGAGGCTGGTTATCAAAAATGCAGGGGAACCCACAGCTTTTTTTTTATTATTTATTTACTGTGCAGGTGCTGGCTGATGAATACTCCCATCAGCCACTCCTGCTCTCACTGCTATTAGTGGCAGCAGGAATTGGTTGATGGGAGCAGTAATCCCATCAGCTAACACTACACTAGTGACCAGATCTAATCTGTATACCTCTGATCACATCTGCTGACTGTGTGGGAACTGTGGCTCTCTGATCGACGGTGATGATTTTACCGGCAATCAGAAGCAGTGCTTGCTGTGCTGTCATGCACATGGAACCATGGCAAACAATAGCTGTTCAAGTGAATGGGGTCCAGGTTCGCGTTTGGGTCTGGGACTGTTCTGGTACCAAAACCCAAACTTTTTGTTACTGTTCAGCCGATTCCACTGTACCCTAACATACAGGTGTCCGCCCATCTCTATATCATGACTGTACGTGCCCTGTGGAAGAGTTGGCCGCATTCTCCCTTTGGTCACCTCACTGCCCTTTCCTGTCTGTTTCAGTGCTGCCGATCCCTCCCCCTCTGTACCCCTCTGTACTACTGGCTTTGCTCTGGATGCCAGATTCCCAGGTTGTGTTGGTGACTTCGCCATTCACCACCATGTCTTCCACCGCCACACCCCGGTCCTCTTCACTTGGTGCCTTAGCAACAACCTGACTAATTGTCAACTGTGTCTCATCATCATCTTCCCCCTTAGACAAAATTTTCCATTCCCCTCCATCATCTTCCATGACTAATCTAAGTTTTGTACATCACTAAACAGTATCTCCCTCTGTCCCTCTTGTAACATGCAGGATGAGAGGCCCTACCAACGAGTGTCCTAATGTGGGCTCACTAGTCTCCTGGGTCTCAACATGGTGGAAGGAAGGAGGATCAGAGTGATGACTAAGTGATCCAGACTGTTGTCTGCGGAGACTGGACCAAGTGGAAGACTGTGGGAGCTGACAAGTATGCTGGAAGCATAATCTGCCATCCAACTGACCACCTGTTCACACTGTTCTGGCTTCAGAAGTGGCTCCCTGCAAAGTGGGACAGGAACATATGTGTCGTAGATGGGTGTGCTTCTTGTGCTCCAGCAACAGGCTTAGTCACACATACCCCATGCCCTCGATGTCTGCATGCACCATCAACAAAACTTCCACTTCCCCGTTCCTTGCCACACATCTTAAATGCTAGGTCTCTTGAAGCCAAGTTTGTTTTTAATTTTAAAAAAAATGGCCACTTTCAGCAGTCAAAACCTTTCTTTGGAGGTTTATACCATTGTTATGTACTACAAATCACATAATACTCTATGGATGAGTATTTGAATCCAGAAAAATTTGACCATGCTTTTTTGCAAAAAAAAAAAATCGAACTGTAGTCAGCTCACCCCTCTGTGAAGTCTTCATTAAGCAGCTGGCACTCAGCACGGTTCCATAGAGCAAACGTACTAGGGAAGAGAGAAAAAAAAAGAAAAAAAAACAGCGAGTAGATCGCAGACTAAAATATAACCTTTAATCCATTAGGTTAAAACATGAATGGCACAGGATTGCCGGGCATGTAGAAAAACACTTCAGAAACAGATGCCATTCATGTTTTAACCTAATGGATTAAAGGTTATATTTTAGTCTGCGATCTACTCGATGTTTTTTTTCTTTTTTTTCATGCTTTTTTGAAGTGTTGTATACCATTGAAATGTACCACAAAGTCCATAATATTGTATGGATGAGTAATTGCCGCTAGAAAAAAATATCTACTTTTTTGGAGTATTGTATACCACAGAAATGTACTACAATGCACGTAATAGTCTATGAATGAGTAATTGGAACAAGAAAAAATTTTCAACACTTTTTTGGAGTGTTATATATTGTTTGCGCATCCCTAGTGAAGAGTCCTCCTTCTCTCCTTACTGTCCTGCTGCTGATATAAATGGACTCCTCTCCGAGACTGACCTGAGTACACAGTACATTTACTTTGTTAGCAACTATATATTAAAGACATGGAGCTGCCTTCCTATGTACTGTCCAGGTAGATGCTTCAGTGGCATCAGTTTTTCAGTGACCCAACACCGACTCAAAAGCCCCCTGCCATCCAGTGTCCTCATTTAATACTCAATAATTGCACCTGCCATCCAGGGTGCCTCCAAATCCTCCGAAACAAGAACCTTTGCCACCCAGTATCCCCCTGTAAACCCCACCAAGAAACCCTGTCACCCATTGTCTCCCTCCTGTCTCTACCAAGATACCCTGCTACTCAATATCTCCCTCTAATACCCACCAAGAGCGCTCACCACTTACTGTCCATCTTTAATCTCCACCAAGAGCACCTGTCACCTAGTGTGTTCTTCTAATCCCCAACAAAAGTTACTGCCATCCAATTTCCCACTATAATCCCCAGAACTCCTACCATTCTGTGTCACCCTTCAATTCCCACCAAGAGCTCTTGCTACCCAATGTCCCCTTCAAATCCCGAACAAGAGCTCCTGCCACCCAATGTGCCCCTCTAATCCCCACCAAGAGCTCCTGCCACACAACATCCCCTCTCACTCCTACCATTAAGTGTTCCCCTCTAATACCCACCAAGAGCTCCTTTCCCCTAGTGTTTCCCTCTAATCCCCATTAGGAGCATCTGCCACCAAACATCCCCCTCAAATCCTCACAAGAACCCCTGCCACGTAATATCCTACATTAATCCCCCACCAAGATCCCCTGCCACTCATTGTCTCCCTCTTGTCCTTACCAAGATCCCCTGCCCCCCAGCATCTCCCTCTAATCCTCACCAAGAGAGCCCACCACTTATTGTACCCTTATAATCTCCAAAAAGAGCTTCTATCAGCCAGTGTGCCCTTCTAATCCCCACCAAGAGCTCCTGCCACCCATCATCCCCCTCTAGCCCCCACAAGAACTGCTAAAATTAAGTGTTCCCCTCCAATTCTAATCAAGAGGTCCTGGCATCCAGTGTACCAATTTAATCACAACCAAAATACTCTGCCACCCACTGTCTCCTTCTAATCCTCACCAAAGCCTCATATAGACAGGGTGAGGTTAGGTCACTGGTCTAGTGTAATATAAAAAATTCATGAGGGGTACTACGGAGGCAGGATATTGTGTGAGGGGCAAAGTAGCAGCATCACATTGTTTGTGGGGCACTGGGAAGGCATCATAATGTATGGTGGTCATTGTAGGAATATCATACTCTATGAAGGGCATCAGACGTCGTGAGGGTACTGGGAAGGAATCATAATGTGTGATAATAAATGTATGGGGCATTATACTCTGTGTGTGAGGAGCCACTATTGGGGCATCACAGTGTGTTTGTGTCAGGGGCACTGTGCTGCTATACATTCAGCATCCCTCTTTCCTGTCTTTTACAGTTGGGCGGTACGGCAGTAGGAATCTCAGCAGTTGGACTCCCAACAATCATAAGGTTATCATCAACTCTGTGATAGGCGATGTTGTCAACCACACTAAAAGTTTATGGCAAATGGCATGATTACATGATGATTCATGATAGGAAAAATGTGGTCAGACAATCCTCGCTGCGAATCACTAATAACTTGGATTATTAATACAGTGGTCTTTATTCTACATGTTTCAAATTCTCACAGAACTCCTTCCTCAGGAAAAAAAACACATACAAATGTTATGAAAAAGATCTTAAATAGAAAATCTTACAGCAATCGTATGATTACATGATGCATATTGGTTATCATAGCACCTGGGAGCCTAACAAAACCCTCATTATATCAGACAATGTTAGATTTGCTGTTTTACCTATATTAGCTTGTATGAATCCAAGAATTAACACATGTCAAAGTAAAATGGTTATGACTTTTGCAGTGATTATAGCGTAGCTTTGTATTAAAGGCCTAAAATTAAATAGATCTTATGGAGTTAAGATTGATCACTTATCAAATTTGATTTGCAAATTTTGAAAGCACCTTGCAATATCAAATGTGTCCACAAGATGTCATCCAATCACAGCTACATCTATGGTGTATTCCTCAGATGAAAAATGCTACTGTTCTCTCAGAACTGAGTCTTTATGTATGAAGTTTTTTCTTTCTTCTGATAAATAGGGAATGGATCTGGAGAGAAGATGATATAATACATTTTTTTAGGCTCCACTTCTGCATTTGGCCAAAAAAATAACACAGGTATGGAAAATTTGTGTTTATGAAAATTGTATTCAAATCTAACGACTGATTCTAATACTTTCTTATGCCCCGATTTAAAAAAACACTGCTATTTTTACCCAACACTTATGGATTTTGCACAAAGAGTGAGTGAAATTACGCAAAAGTGAGATGAACAAGAAAAATCTTTATTGTAACCAAAAATGTGCACAATATTATATATAAAAATTTATCGAACATTCATTCTGCAACTTTATTGGAAATTAATTCTTGCACCTTTTCCTTTTCTCTTCAGAGCTTCTCTTGATCCCTTTTCTCTTATAGAAAGCCTGCGGATCTTTTCTGTGAAGCATCCAGCAGAGATCTCCCGTCATGTTCACGTTCCATCTACCTTGGTAGTCATTCCATCTCCTTAATATCGCCTTATAAAATCTATCTCCTTGCTCTTCACTAACAGCACTAAATTATTCAGGAAAGAGGTCCAAATGGGAATTTATAAAATGTAACTCTAAATTCATCAGACAAGCCAAGGCTTTGAAACGTTTTAGCATGTTCTCCACGATGGACTTAAATTTTGGATCTTTGTGGTTACTTAGAAATTTGTTCATGACTTCATTAAGACAATCCCAAGCTCTTTTCTCCCCAACTTTATTTTTTTGCTTCAAACACATCATCCTTCATGAGTCCAGTTATCCGGATTCACAAAAATGCCTTCCTTCAGTTTTGCTTTGGACAGTCTCAAAAACTTGGTGCACATGTACTTAAAAGTCTCTCCTTTTGATAGAACTTTCATAAACTGCTTCATCAGTCCAAGCATAATGCAGAGTGGTGGCAAGAGAACTTTAGTCAGAACAACTAGATTTTCCACAATTATGTTTTTGAGTCCAGCTTAGGCTAGTTTCACATTAGCGTTTTTTTGCGCAGCGCATCGTGCGCATAAAAAACGCAAAGAAAAACGCAAAACAAATGTGCGTTTTTTTTTCTTCATGCGCACGCTGATGCGTCAAAATAACGCAGTGTTACTTGCGT